>NC_132816.1:5473814-6096314 GCF_048594095.1 Paramormyrops kingsleyae
TTCTATCCAGCAGCGTCCAGAGCCAGCGTGCAAAGCCCACGTGATCACAACACTGCTTGCTAGCGAAGTAGCAAAGAAAAAGACCGATGTCGGCCGTGTGGCAGTATTTTTCATTAAAGTCCGAAAAAGACAGTGTGGCTCAGTGCAACACTTGTCATGCACAAGTTTCCCGTGGTGGAACAGAACCGGGAAAGTTTAATACGTCCAACCTCATCGCGCATTTGAAGCAGCATCACAAAACTCTGCATGAGGACTTTCGCAAGACCACTGAGTTAAAGAAACAATCCTCTGGCAACTTCAAGCAACCAACGCTGCCTGAAACCCTCGCAAAGCGTGACAAATTCACAAGAGATAGCAAAAAGGCATTAACCTTAACAGAAAAGATATGCCAGTTTATTGTGCTCGATGACCAGCCACTGTCGGTGGTGAGTAATATCGGGTTAGTTGGAGGAGTAGGAAGTGTAGTCATCCTTTTAGTTAGGTATTTGTTTTCTGCCCTGTATTAGAGTTATATTTATTTTGTTTGCACTATTTTTTGTGGATAGTAAATGCAACGATCTCATTCTTTCGGGTAGTGTGTGTGAAATTGAAACTTTGGACACTCAACCTTTAGCAGTTGGTCAATTAACAATATTTTTTTTTTCTTATGTTCCTGCTCTCAGCTGTTCCTACCATTTGCTGACGGTAAAAAATAAATAACTGAAGTGACCTTTAATTAGTATTTTGCACTTAAAAAAATATATTTTTGTTTATTTAATTAAGATATTTTTCAGGGTCTTAATATTTATTCTTTAATTCTTTTTTATATATTCTTATGTAAAAGGTTCACATTTATGCAACCAATATATAGTTAATAAATTGGTCGTTTTTTTCCATACTTACTGTTGCTGACTTTTGTTCTCAGTTTGACCTAGCCGTTCATACATTCCACACAACGAAATGGGTAAAAGTATTCATGATTTGTGCTGATTATTGTATCGGATTTGTATCGGTATCGGTTAGTACTGAAGGCTGCAATATCAGTATCGTATCGGAAGTTAAAACGTTGTATCGGGACATCCCTAGTCAATGATGTGGTTGGAACTTGAGGCTGTGCTTCTTTTTGCATCTTCTCGTAGATCTCTTTGTGTTTTGATTTAAGGTGTGCCCACAAGTTGGATGTATTTTTAAATTTGAGGCTGCCAGATCCCTGGCTCACAGAGCCTGTACAGATGTTGCATGTGACTGTACCTGATGGGCCTTTTGTGAAATGCTCCCATACTTGACTTCGTCCACCACTTGTCATCTGTAAAAATATAAAGTAAACAAGCCAGGTGAGATATACAAAAAACAACATAACATAAAACGTAACATAAACATACAAATATAATGATTGCTGCTACAGCCACAGCTATTACTACCAGCATTATTATTATTATTATTAGGCTATTATTATTATTATTGACAGTAATAATTGCAAAAAATAATGATGACATTATTACTATCATCATCATTTATATTATCATTAAACAAGATAAAGGTCACTCCTAAATGTTTGTGTGCGTGTGTAATAATTAGTCCCTACATTGCCTTCCCCACTAACACAGAACGTTTAGGGAACGTTCTCCTAAAGTTCCCTAAAGGTTGCAACTTTTAGGGAACATTAGGGGAACGTTCTGGGAACGTTTGGTGTAACCAAAAACTAATGTTCGCAGAACGTTAAGCAAACTTTCCATGGTAACCAAAACCTAACCAAAAACTAACCTTCAGGGAACGTTCGGGAACCAAAAACTAACGTTCCCAGAACGTTCGGGGAACCATAAATTGTTAGCTGGGTTATAAGCTACCTTATAATTACAATGTCAGCTTGCTTATCCCTTTACCTGCACTTTTTAAATTCTTTCCACCAAGCTACATCAAACCATTTTCAATCATCAGTTGCTGAACGACAGTCTGCAAATGCTACGGCTGAACGACAGTCTGCAACACACACTTGGCGTCATTGGATTTCACACACATGTAAAAGAAAAGCTAACTTTTATGCACAAGCTACGTTTGATACTTTTTCTCTGTCTAAATGTTCACTCCTCGCAAATGTCTTACTTACATTTTACAATGCAGGGACTGTAACTAGAGATATGCTAGTTATAAATACAGTAATCATTACTTTATTTAGGAAGAATAAGTTCGTTGTGGTTTCCAAGCTCATTAATGTTAACGTTAGCGGTCTTCCACTGATAGTGGCATTAGCTAGCTTTGTGGTTAGCTAATTCCGCTTCACTCTCGGCTTATTTAACAGCAGCAAAACTGGACATGATAGTCACGAATTTTATCATGCTTATTTGAGTTAAGAGAACTGATGGGGATGTTCTTTTAATTGTTATTCAAGCAATGTATGTCTCGTGACCAACTCACCATGAACACACTTCGCCGATGATCATACTCGCGATAACTGGTTCTCTGCCCGACTCTGGCTGGATCAGCAGGTTGCAGGATGTGTGGCGCGTTATACACGAGTGTTGCCAACAAGGATGGTGTAGAGTGCCCTCTGGTGGACAAACTATACAACGCCAACACTCATGACATGGTTGAAGGGTGTTTCGTCCGTTTTTATTTTATTTTTGAAATATTCATGTATCGGCCATTATAAATGCCGATAGTTTGGAAAATGCCAAATATCGGCCGATAATATCGGCCTGCCGATAAATCGGTCGGGCTCTAGTAGGAGTGACCATGTATGAGTTTGTGAGGTCTCATGGACTCATCTCCAACATTCTGCAGACCCAGACCTCGCTCACCGACCTCTTGGAGGATTACCTGGAGGAGCTCGATGATGAAGAGCTGAAGAAGTTTAAATCGAAACTGAGTCGCACAAAATATAAAGAGTTAAAGCCCCTTTCCAGGGCTCAGGTGAAGGACTTGGATAGAACAGACCTCGCCGACAAGATGATAAGTTCCTACAGTGAAGTTGATGCTCTCAATGTCATGCTTGAAATCTTGAAGAAGATGAACCTGAATGATCTTGCTCAGAGACTGAATGAAGACCTGCAGCAGGGTAATCATATGTTTAACCTTTCTTGTTTTTTGTCTAAATTGTAACCTTTATAATCTCTTGAAAAATTAACATATTGTATAGGATTATATGGGAAATGATGATATTTGTTAGACACTGATGTTGGAGACGGAAGTGAATCTGAAATTCTTCCTTGTTTCAGGTGCCCAAGCAGGAAGTGAGCTGGGTGACAAATTGGAGCAGAGTAAGAGCTGTATGCTGTTCTATAGTTTACACTTCGCTTTTAGCAAGCAAGCCCACTCCTTTTTCTATACTGCTATCATGCCCGGGGGGTGGGGGGTGGGGGGGGCAGCCAGGTGACCTTGGAACCCCAGAGGTTTTTTTCTCCCTACTTGGGAGTTTTTGGTTTCTCTCCTCCGTTGTCATCTGGCTTTCTTTCTTTCATTTCTTTGTTTTCTGTGTCTTCTCTTTTCTGTGTTTTTGAATTATCCTGTATAAATGATGTAGGAATGTATCCCAACATGCCCATGTAAAGCACCTTGGACACTATATAAGGCACTATATAAAAATACATTGAATTGAACCATGTATATAAGGGTGGCCTGTGGCATAGGCAGTGCAGGAAAATGCCTGGGGCACCGTCCATTTAAAAGGGATAGAAAGGGAAGGGGGACAAATTAAAATTCTGACTTTTACTGTATTGATTTACTACTATTTTACACTATTATTTCAAAATAATAAAAACCTTATTAAATAAGGGATATTTTTCGCTTTTCCCGGCCCCCCCCCCCCCCCCCCCTCCCCTCTGTATCACACACTGTAGGCATCTTTAAGTGACGTTGATACGATTGATAAGTGTGTGATACGATTAATGGTATCTAATTCAAACAGACACTATCATGTCAGAAAGACCAAAGCCCTCCGGTGCCCAGGAAGGAAAACGAGGAAGAGAAGAGGAGGAAAAACGGGAAAAAGACAGAGGTAATAATCACTAATCAGAGTAATTACCGTGTTACTGTCTGTGGTCCGTGGAGCAGAGTGTTACTAGCTTACCTTGGATAATGTGGCATTTGCTAATTTAATAAATAGCTAGAATTAACTTCAGTTCCTCCCAGCGTAAATTCATTAGGGAAAGTTGGAAATACTTTTCAGGTGTTTGGGAACAGGAATAACCTACAGCATCATTTTCAGAAATACACTTTATCTTTAAAGTGTCCTGCTGCACCTGCATGAACCATCCACTGTGTCTGTCTCAGGATAGTAAACTGTAATAGTCAAATAAAATGCGTTTCTGTTCCCATCCCCCTTTTTAACTAATAGTTTAAAACCCTTGCATTTTTATTACTGATTAGTCTTATATGCAAAGCAAACAGCATTATCATGTGAGCGACGTGCTCATTGAATGAGGTTTTGGGCATGAATGCCAGCCAGCTGTAATTTCTCTTGCTGTTTACTTTGTGTTTAGAAAGTTATAATCTGGCTTAGATGCTATTATTGGCCAGATTTAATGTCACCCCAGCCAGGGCCGGTCAGTCCTATAGGCGACATAGGCGGCTGCCTAGGGCACCACCTTCTGAGGGGGTGCCGACTTCCCAGCCAATTTCACTTTGCCTCAGGCAGGGGGCGCTGGTGGTGATGCTCTCCTAGGGCTCCACATCAGCTAGGACCGGAACTGCTGTACAGATATCTGGGGCTTCAGGAAAAATATGTATGATGTGAATTTTAAAGCTTTATTTTAACACAATGAAATAGTAAAAAGTGTTTGTGTGTGTGTGTGTGTGTGTGTGTGTGGGGGGAGGGGGGGATTATGTATACCGACAAAAGCAAGCTGTTATTTTTACAGCATGGGACCATTTCTCAAATGCTCACTAACATCTGTGAATGCAATCAAAAAACTAAACATGCCAGAAGTCTCATATTTTGTTTGGTAGCTTATGGTTAAGGTTAGGGCTGTGTAGGGGTTAAGGTCATCATGTTGGGATTAATGTTGTGTGTTTTAATCCTCCTACCACACTGGTCAGGATCATGTTGAGAATTAGTGCATTTTCCTCTCATTTTTCTTCAGGGGAGCTCATGTTCAGCACGATGAAATGTAACCTGAAGCAGAAATGTGAGCGTGTATTTGAAGGGAAAGCTAAGGGAGGACAGCCAACACTTCTCAGTGAGATTTACACAGAACTCTACGTAACTGAAGGTGGGACTGGAGGAGTCAATGATGAACATGAAGTGAGACAGATTGAAACGGCACCCAAGGAAAGGCGAACAGAAGATACTACAGTCAAGTGCAATGATATATTTAAACCCTTATGTGGGTGTGAGACACCTATCAGAACTGTACTCACTAAAGGGGTGGCAGGTATCGGGAAAACAGTCTCTGTGCAGAAATGTATTCTCGACTGGGCAGAAGGAAAAGCAAACCAGGATGTTCACTTCATATTTGCGCTTCCTTTCCGGGTCCTGAATTTGATTAAGGATGAATACAGTCTGATTGAACTGCTTCACCGCTTTGTTCCAGAACTGAAATCACTTGAATCCACTGAGCTGGTCAGGTACAAAGTCTTGTTCATCTTTGATGGTCTGGATGAATGTCGCCTTCCTCTAGATTTTCAGAACAATGAGAGCTGGTTTGATGTAACAACGAAAATGTCACTGGATGTGCTGTTGACTAACCTCATTAAGGGGGATCTGCTTCCATCCGCTCTCCTCTGGATAACCTCCCGGCCAGCAGCAGCCAATCAGATACCTCCTGATTGCATCCACCGAGTGACAGAGATACGAGGGTTCAGTGATGCCCAGAAGGAGGAGTATTTCAGGAGGAGATTCAGTGATCAGAGCCTGGCCAGCAGGATTATCACACATGTGAAATCATCAAGGAGCCTCTTCATCATGTGCCACATACCTGTGTTCTGCTGGATTTTAGCCACTGTGCTTAAGAAACTTTTTAGTGAGACTGACAGGGGAGAAATTCCAAGGACTCTGACTGAAATGTACACACACTTCCTGATCTTTCAGACAAGTTTAAAAAATGACAAGTATATGAAAAACTATGAAACCAAGCCTAAGGAATACAGCAAGGAATTCCTTTTGAAACTTGGTAAACTTGCTTTTGACAACCTTGAGAAAGGCAATCTCATATTTTATGAACAAGATCTGACAGAGAATGACATCGATGTCACTGAAGCTTCAGTTTACTCTGGAGTGTGCACAGAAGTCTTTAAGGAGGAATATGGGCTGTATCAGGAGAAGGTGTACTGCTTTGTGCATCTGAGCATCCAGGAGTATCTCGCTGCTTTATATGTGTTTCTGTCAAACTCATCAGCTGACCTTCTGGAGACTGCAGTGGATCAGGCATTAGAGAGCAAGAATGGACACTTGGACCTCTACCTCCGCTTCCTCCTGGGCCTCTCAACAGACTCCTGTAAGACTCTGTTACAAAAACTACTGGGAGAGACAAGAATCAGCTCACATACCATTAAGGAAATGGACCTACACATCCATCCGCACAATTTCTGTCCCCCAGTGTCCTATTCAGAGCTGTTGGGGTCTGACGCTTATGCCCAAAGCTACGTGAGCATGGCATGGAATAACCCAAGATGGGGTGCCAGTCCATCACAAGCCCGATACATCCATCCATCCAGTATCTGTACCCCTGTGTCCTATTCAGGGCCGCTGGGGTCTGAAGCTTATTCCCGAAGCTACATGTGTGTAGAGACAGACCCAGGATGGTTTTCCGATCCAGAGTGGGGTTCCGGCTCAGAATTGAGTTCCGACCCAGAATGGGATACAACCCCATCGCTGGCCAAATACATCAAGGGGAAAATAGAGCATAATTTATCTCCAGAAAGGATCATCAATCTGTTCCACTGTCTGATTGAGCTGGGTGACAATTCTCTGGTAGAAGAAGTACAACGATACCTGAATTCAGGAAGCCTTTCAGCAGAAGACCTCTCACCTGCACAGTACTCAGCTCTGGCCTTTGTGATGCTGATGTCAGATGAGGAGCTGGATGTGTTTGATCTGAAGAAATACATCAGATCAGATAAAGAGCACTGGAGGCTGCTGCCGGTGGTAAAGAAATCCAGGACGGCTCTGTAAGTGACGTGGGGATGGGAAATCATGTCTGGTCTGGCAGTGATACATGAATATTGTTTGAAATATATAATATACGTATAATTTATTTCTCCTTGTGGATTAATAACTTGGGTGTTTTTTTCATAATCTAAACCACAGACTTTATAATGACTGAAGGTAGTGATGTAGTAAAAACAAAAAAGACAAAATTTCCATGACCATCCTTTGTGTAACAAATAGCCAAAGATACAGCATTATACAGAATGGTCCAGTTTTCATTAATAGCGGGAAAACCACTCATATTCTTTTCAGTTCTGGATACTGTAGGAAGCATTTCTATAAATACTGGGTGTGATGCGTGACTCTTTGGGTTCGGACTTTGTGTCTGTGAGCGGAAGGTCGCTGGTTCAGATCTCCTGGCCGGCAGAGTGATGTCATCGCTGGGTCTTTGAGCTGCAGGGGGCTGGATGCTGGCCAACCCTGCACTGTGACCCCAAACTTCCTCTCACCTGTATATGTGTTGGCGTATCTCTTGGAGAGCAAGATGGGAGGGGCATAAATACAATTTCCCCATGGGGATGAATGAAGCATCATTATTTATAAATTGTTCAAACATTTCTTCTAAAAGCCTGTTTCACAGGATTTATAGCTCTCCGATTAGTGTATTGTTGATTAGGGCTGGGCGATAAGTAAAAAAAATGTATATGTGTCATTTTAGTTAAAAAATACCACAATAAATAATAATTTTGAATCCCCACCCAAACACAGAATGCAATTTCAATTCAGTTCAGTTTTATTCATATAGCATATTTTCATAACATTACATTGTCTCAAAGCGCTTTACAGCATCCCTACCCAAAGCCCCCAGTGAGCAAGTCAGAGTCGACAGTGGCAAGGAAAGCTCCCTATAAGGAAGAAACCTTGAAGGACTGTGGAAGTTGGTTGAGAAATGCTGTTGTAGTTAATGAGACAGTGGAACATCTGATACTGTACTTTGGAGCTGGGGCTGAAGGTAGGCTATACTGTACAGTATATCAAACGTTAACAAGTAATCTAAAAGCAGAGGATTCTGAGGTGTAATAGATATGTGTTCCACTGGGACACCATGGCTAAGAATCAAATTCAGGGTGTGGTTACAGGCATGAGTTGGCCAACTACATTCTGACATAGACCTACAGAGTTTAGAACAGCAGCAAACGTTGTTGTTAAAAGATCACTGTCATTCTCCATGTGAATATTAAAATTGCCAAAAAATCATAGTAGTTGTCAGTAGTGACCACCAGGTTTGTTAAATAATCTGCAAACTCCTTAAGAAAATTATTGTATGGACCAGGCGGTCTATACACAATAACAATGGTGATTGGTGGTTAGGGACCAGGCAGTCTATACACAATAACAATGGTGATTGGGGGTTAGGGACCAGGCAGTCTATACACAATAACAATGGTGATTGGAGGTGAAGAACTACAAAGAGATGAGCCAGCAAGACTAAGAAGAAGAATTTCAAATGTGATAAAGCTATAGGCACTTTGCTCAGACACTCCTAGGTTAGACTGAAATATCACAGCAGCATCAGCACCTTTGCCATCTGCTCGAGGATTATGCTGTAATCAGCTGGAGTCGATTCATTTAGTGCCATGAATTCATTCGGTTTAAGCCAGGTCTCAGTAAGGCATAAGGACCAAGACTAAAATCAGTAATGATTTCATTTATTAGTAGCACCTTAGGAGCCAGTGATCTTACATTCAAAAGAACAAAGTTTTAGCCTTGCATTACACCTGTTATCTAATAATGGATTTGGTTGAATTATTATTAAGTTATTATGACATACACTACGGTGGAATAGACCTCCACGATTAAAAGTGCGGGGAACAGACACAGTCCCAGTAACATGAACCCTAGGTGATGACTCTAAGCGACTAGCAGGCGATCGGTTATGCCTATTTGCCTGGAGACTATGAGCTATGCTTTTGGACAGGAGACCGTCACCAGCCCGCGAGGGGTGAATACCGTCCCTCTTCAAAAGCCAAACGTTCGCCAATTGTCTGTATAACCCACACCATTTATTGGGCACCATTCTGACAGCCATCGATGCAGCGACGATAATCTGCTGTATATTTCATCACCACGTCTAGCAGGGATGAGGCCAGAGCACGTTACTGACACAGACATCTTCTTTGCAAGGCTGCACACCTCTATGAAATTTGTCTATGTAACTATTGACTGTGAATTGCAGAAGCATGTTCAGTCAGTAATTACAGCTCTACATTAATTTTATAGTTTTTTTTTTTTTTAAAGATGTAAACTGAATGCACAGCCCTGTTGGGGTGTAACGTTGGTTCCCTGAATATGAAACTTGCCAAACAGGGGGGTGGGGTGTGCCCCATGATTAATTTTGCAGAGTAGGAAATATGTGTGTGAAAATATGGAATAAATTGCGTATTATCGTGGATCAGTGCAGGATACAGCATTGTATTTTTCAGTGTAGGATGATGTTGCCCAGAGGAACAGTGGGTCATGTTGTGATTGGCTGTTTGGAAGTCGGGCTGTGATTGGTCAATTGGTTGTCAGGCAACTGTGACACTCCAATAGTGAAACTGTAGTAATTTCTCAATAAGGACACCCAGGCATTCCTGTAGAATTAGTCTTCTTTACTACACACCATATGTCTTCCAACAACACCACGTTTTTCTACCGCCACCTGCCTAACCAACCACAGGCTAATTAACCACCCTCTATTGCCCCCTACAGGACATCTATAACCACATACTCCATCTACTACATTCCTCCCCCCTTAGGTTCTGTTGTACTCACTGAAACAAGAAAAATCAATAAAGCCATAAACAATAATAATAATAAAAATAAAAATACAAGAACACCCAGTTTAACATTTGCCACCTGATAGAACCATGACATATGTCTCACACATTTCCTTTTTTTTTTTTTTTTTTTTTAGAATTAGTATACAAAATCCTTAAGATAACTTGGTGTAGACACCGTGCGTTGCCCGCAACTCCTTGGTAGCCTCCTCATCCGCCTCTGATGGTCTCACGCCTTCTTGTGTTTCACCCTCCGAAACACCTCCCTGCCTGCCTGCAACCTTCTCAGGCATTACCCAAGCCTCAGAGGGATCCATACATGCCTTCGGTGGCACCGTGGTCCCAGGACCTACTGAGTTCTCCTCCACTGATCTCACCAGAATCTGATCTACATGTCTACGTACGACATTACCATTCCCTAACATGACCTTGTATGAGACCGGTCCTGTGACTTTGACAATAAAACCAGGGATCCACTTAGACCCGTAACTAAAGTTCCTTGTGATCACCGTGTCTCCCACCTGGAAACTTCGCCCCCGCACCTGTTTGTCATGAAGTTCCTTCTGGGCGTCCTGCTTCCGTTCTACCCTTGCCCTCAGATCTGGGTGCACCTGGTCTAAGGTTGATCGTAACCTTCTACCCAGCAGCATTTCCGCTGGAGACAACCCCGTGGTCGATTGTGGGGTAATGCGGTAGTTAAACAGCACTCTTGACACCTTAGTTGAGAGCCTCCCTTCACCCACCTTCTTCATCATTGACTTAAAAGTCTGGACTGCTCGCTCGGCGCAGCCGTTGGAAGAAGCATGGTATGGAGCCGAGGTAATATGCCTAATACTGTTTTTTTGCGTGAACTCCTTGAACTCCGCACTGACAAAACATGAGCCATTGTCTGAAACCAACATCTCAGGCAACCCTTGGCTGCAAAAGCTCTGCCTCAAGCAATCAATAGTGGTAGCTGACGTGGCAGACTTTACTGGATAAACATCCATCCATTTAGAATAGGCATCGATCAGGATCAAAAACATGTGTCCCATAAATGGTCCCGCATAGTCCATGTGCAGTCTCTGCCAAGGTTTACTCGGCCACTCCCAGGGGTGGAGTGGAGCTGGTGCTGGTACATTCCGATGTTCTTGGCATGTATGGCATCCTTTCCCTAGCGCCTCAATGTCAGAGTCTAACTTTGGCCACCAAAAATAGCTCCGCGCTAAGGCTTTCATCCTAGAAATGCCTGTGTGCCCGTAATGCAATTGCTGTAGCAATGCCTTGTGCCCCGGCTGAGGAACAATTACACGCGATCCCCACAATACACACCCATCCTGCACACTTAACTCAGTATTTCTTACCGTGTAAGGCTGAAACGCTGGGTCCACGTGTTGTGGCCAACCATGTTGGACAAACTGTCTAACCCGAGACAACACAGGGTCTTTACCAGTCCAACTTCTTACTTCGCCTGCCGACACCAAAGATATGTCCTCCATCATCAGTACTCGATCCTCTTGCTCTGCCTCCGTTGGCTGCTGAGGCAATGGGAGTCTACTCATGGCATCTGCGTTGTCATGGAATTTACCTGGCTTGTACCGGATCTCATATTCATAGGCTCGGAGTGTTAACGCCCATCGCTGAATCCGTGGAGATGCCATGTGAGGCACTGCCTTCAGCGCACTGAAGAGAGACAAGAGAGGTTTGTGATCGGTGCAAATAACAAACCGTCTTCCATACAAATATTTATGGAAGCGTTGTATCCCAAACATCACAGCCAAACCCTCTTTGTCCAGTTGTGAGTAGTTGCTCTCAGCAGGTGTCAGAGTACGAGACATGAAACTTATAGGTCTCTCTTGCCCGTCCGGCATGCGATGTGACAACACCGCACCAACACCGTATGGTGAAGCATCACAGGACAAGATTAAATCCTTCTGGCTGTCGTAATGCACCAATACTTTGGAGGAATGCAAGAGTTGTTTAGACTCCTCAAAAGCCATTGCTTGCTCGCGTTCCCATTTCCACCGAGCATCTTTTCGTAACAGTTTGTGCAAGGGGGCTAATAATGATGATAGGCATGGCAGGAACCTGTTATAATAGTTCAGTAATCCCAGGTATGCCCTCAGCTCTGTAACATTAGCGGGTGCCGGTGCCTTCTGTATTGCCTCCACCTTGTGTGGCAGTGGATGAAGCCCTGAGGCATCCACTCTATGTCCTAAAAACTCCACTTCAGGCTCCATAAAAGCACATTTGCTGCGCTTCAGCCGAAGACCCCCTTCCTGTAGACGTGTCAGGACCTCCTTCAGAGTTGCCAGGTGCTCCTGATCGCTCCGTCCTGTCACCAGGATGTCATCCAGGTAAACCGCCACGTTTGTCATCCCTGCCACCAGACTCTCCATCAAACGCTGAAAAATGGCAGGACTAGAAGAAACACCGAAAGGAAGACGATTTACTTTGAACAACCCTTTCAATGTGTTTAACGTGACATACTGCTTGGATGCTTCATCCAAGGTCACTTGCTGATATGCGTGACTTAAGTCCAGTTTGCTAAACTTTTGTCCCCCTGCTAATTTTTCAAATAAGTCTTCCAGCTTTGGAATTGGATATTGCTCCAACTTGGAGACTAAATTTACAGTGAGTTTGTAATCCCCACAGATACGTACGGAATGGTCCGGCTTCAGAATGGGCACAATAGGTGTTGCCCAATCAGAAAACTTAATAGGTTCAATTATGCCCTGCTTCGTGAGTCTTTCCAACTCCACCTCCACTTTCTTTCTCATTGCAAATGGAACTGGTCTCGGTTTATAAAACTTTGGGGCAACTCCTTCATTTACATATATTTTAGCTGGTGGGCCCTTCCAAGTTCCCAACTCCTCTTTGAAAACCCCTTCATGTTGTTTCAGAACATCCTGCAACGTCAGGTCTGACTGCACCTTGTTAATAGCAATCACAGTGTGTAACTCCAACTCCTTGAGCCACCCTCTGCCTAACAGGTTTGGCCCTGTGCCTGCTACCACTACTACTGGTAGCTGCTTGACTTTGTCTTGGTATGTAACTGTGACATCCGCAGCCCCCACTGTTGCTAGCTGTTCTCCTGTGTATGTTTTCAAAGTCCATGGGCAGTCGTGCAACTCTTGAGCGCTCCCTGCTACCCGTAGCTTGGTATATGCTGTCTTTGTCAAAATTGTCACACTGCAGCCGGTATCCACCTCAAAATCCACCATGCTGCCATTTATATTTAGTTGTGTGGTAATGGGGTCCACTCGTGGCATTTTTGCCACCTTTAGCTTATACATTGCAAACACTTCTTCATCACTCGAGTGCTTCTCCGGGACTTCATTTATATGATGTGCCGAAAGCTTTTTATCTTTTTGATACTGCTTCTGCTTCCCTCCCTCTTGAAGCTGTAACTGTGCTCCCAGAGGAGCAGACCTGCACATTTTTTTTATATGTCCCTTTTTCCCGCAACTATGGCACGACACCGATATGAAACGGCAGTCCCGTGCCATGTGGTCACCGCCACATCTGTAACACGTGCCCCCTACCGTTTTGCTGCGCCCATAGTGTCTTGAACTCACGTTATGCACTGCAAGTTGCGATACGGTCTTCGGCATTGGGCTGTTCAGCATTGTCGTTTGTCCCTGCAGGTCACGCACATCCTTATTAGCCGTTTCAATAGCTTGTGCGATTTTCAATGCTTTTTCGAACGTCAGCTCGGGCTCCGCCAGTAACCTCCGCTGCATACGATCATCCGATATACCGCACACCAGCCTATCACGTAGCATTTCTTTCAATCTTTCCCCGTAATTACAATGCTGCGCGAGCTCCCGTAGCGCTGCTACATACTGCATTACACTCTCACTATCCTCTCTTGTCCTCGAATTAAACTTAAATCGCTGGACTATTTCGCTGGGTGTAGGGTTGTAGTGTGCTTGCAGCAGCTCCGTCAACTCGCCATAAGTTTTGTCACCCGGCTTTTCTGGGCTCAGCAAGTTTCTCATTAGGCTATATGTCCGGCTGCCCACAGAGCTCAACAATATTGCGCGTTTCCTTCCCGCTTCTGCAATCCCATTTGCCTCGAAAAAGTGATCCAACACTTCACAATACTCCTCCCAAGTCTGTTCCTGACTATCAAACGGAGTGAGCGTCCCTACCATCGATGCCGCCATGACGCAGCCCGTGCTGGCTGCTTTGTCTGGGAAGGGTAGCCGGAAGATCTGCGCCGTCAGGCATACTTTTAAGCAACGTCTTATGTGCTCGCCAGTTTCCTCGTCGCCAATGTAGTAATTTCTCAATAAGGACACCCAGGCATTCCTGTAGAATTAGTCTTCTTTACTACACACCATATGTCTTCCAACAACACCACGTTTTTCTACCGCCACCTGCCTAACCAACCACAGGCTAATTAACCACCCTCTATTGCCCCCTACAGGACATCTATAACCACATACTCCATCTACTACAGAAACAGCTGATATGGAATTCCATGATAAGTCGCATTATTTGTAGTAATAATAATCAATACTTTATTGATCCCCGTGGGGAAATTGTCTTTTTTATACCTCTCTCAACTTGCTCTTTTGTAGAGTAAGCTGTCTGCAAAGGGCAGCCACCTGTTAGGGCACCCAGGGAGCTGGGGGTTAAGGGCCTTGCTCAAGGAGCCACTGACATGCTGAGGCTGGGTTTGAACCGGTGACCCTCTGATTACAAGCACACAGGCTTAGTGCACTGAGTCATATGGGGTCTGCTGTCATATGCTGGCTGTGGAAAAATAATACCTGCTTTTGTGTCTAGTAGAATAGATTACTGTTATCCCCTCTTGTCTGGTCTGCCTAAGAAATCTATTTCACATCTACAATGGGCCGAGAATGCTGCTGCCGGAGGGTTAACACGCACCAGGCACAGGGATCACATCACACCTGCTCTCACATCCCTGCACTGGCTTCCTCTGGCTTCTAGGACTGATTTTAAAGTTTATTTGTTAATTTGTAAATATGTACGTGATTTTGCTCTGTCCTACATCAGTAACATGACTGTAAGGTATGTCCCAGGCAGGTCGCTCAGACCATCTGGCAGTAATTTACTGATTATCCCTAAAACCCGACTGGGGAGGGAGGGGGCAGCTTTTAGTCACTATGGGCTCAAACTCTGGAACCTTCTCCCAGAGAACCTGAGAGCTACTGAATGTCTTAGTACTTTCAAAACTAGGCTGAAAACGCATCATTTCACCACTGCATATAATAATCTATGATAATCAGTTGTTTTATTATGTTATGCATTTATTATTATCAGTTATTGTGGGGGGGGTTGCTCCCCCCAGAAGACATAGGGGCTAGAGGCCGCTTTGAAGGAGGGGCCCCTACAGAGATCATAGGTGGTTAAAGTGCTTTATGGTGGTATTTGGTTGATTCCTGTTTTGGGCCACATATTCATGTCCTCGTGTTTAACTGGCTCTTATTCTTTTATAAAATTAGACAAATCTTTATAACAAACCTATTTTATTATGTGTTTATGTGTTTTCTATTGATCCAACAAAGATAAATTATTATTTTTATTTTTTTTATTATCTCTTTAAAGCACCATTTCTCTGGAATATGCGCTCATTTTAGCATGTCCCAAATGTAATGTATTCAACTTCCTCAGTAAATATAAACTATAAAATTATAAAAAACCAAAACGTATTTTTTTTATTATTTTGATAGACTAGGGTATACTACCTTTAGAGAAAGAAACAAATCTGGTGAAACTTATTTTGTTTTCTGTAATTATATAATATATTATATGTCCCCACATTCGTTTTCCACCCTGTTAACCTCTAGTTTCTTGGCTCCCTAAAAAGATTACAAATCCATGCAGCCATTTGCAGGAAGTGACATAATTTGTGTTTGGGGGGAAATTCAACTGGAAGACTAAGGTAAGCTTTAACTGTCACTCTCTCCTGTATTTTTCTCAATTTTATATTACACACCGGTTTGAGGCACCCTTAAATTTCCACCCTGTTAGTATATATTATGGGAATTATTTATTGGAAAAAATATTTTTTAAAACATGTTAAAAATAGCTATTTAAATGCTGATCAGCTGTAGAGTGTGCGCTAGCTAAATGTTGCTCACTCAAAGAGCTAGAGCTAAATTAGCTAGAAATATTCCACCATGTTAGGTTCCACCCTGTTAGGCTATGTATGGGATATGCAGCCTACTGAGTAGAAATTGTATACAGTATAAGAATATTTATTATTTTTATTAAAATGACTTTATTATTTGAGTGTATTTCTTGTGTATGATAATGAATAATAATGGTATAATCAAAAAGTATTATTATTATTATTATATTAGTGTATTTCTTAATAATTTATGTTACTACAGTGGTATTATTATTAGTGCTGTCAAACGATTAATTTTTTTTTATCAGATTAATCACAGGGTTGCTGTGGATTAATTTCGATTAATCACGATTAAATATAAATTTTTCATCTATATGAATCGCATTTCATTTTGCATGAGCAAACAGACTCAAGAAAAAAGGGAATATATATGCACTTAACATGTTTATTGAACATCTTGAACACGAGTCGGATGCATTCCATCTGCCACAGAAGTGCAATACCATGGACCCATATCAAAAAGCAAGATTTTTTGCTTAGCCGGACAACTTGTCGGATTTAAGGTACCTCAGTTTAAATGGTCTTTATCTTCGTTCACTTACAATTAGCCCGAACTACTGTAAATCCGACAAATAATCCGACTAATCATGAAATCCAATTCTAGCCCGGTTAATTGGCATTGTTAGGAATATCAGTTGATAACACATTATGTGCGGTGTTTTACGTATAAAACTCCGTAGCAACACGTCCACAGATAAGTTGGATGGTATAGTGTGTGCGACCGATTTAATGAGCCACAAATGAGAAGTAGTGCTTAAACAGTATAAAACTACAACTTTCCCTTCTGTTGATAAAAGGCGCAGCCATCTTAGATTCTGAACTCGGGATCCTCTGTGCTGCTCCGAGATATCTCTCGGATCTCCGAGAAACGGGAGCGTACATATCGTCACTTCCGGCATCAAAACTCGGAATCCGACTCGGAATACGAGTTCCCAGGGCAAATGGAATGCACCAAAACTGCCCGAAATGAGTTGACGGAGACAGTTCATGGATTTTTTGTCATTCTGCGCTGCAGATGGGTTAATTGCATTAAAAATTTTAATCAGATTCATCATGATGATGGATTAATCCCCATTAACCCGTTAATTTTGACAGCTCTAATTATTATTATTATTATTATTTTTATTTTCATTTTTATTTTCATTATCATTATTAGTTGTAGTAGTAGTATTGTTGTTGTGAATCTGAATCTACTTGTTAAGAGGCCGACTCGGTTCCACCCTGTTATATTCTATTCCACCCTGTTAGCCAATGATTTAAAAAAATATTCTAATCGCAACAGTAAGTGTTTGGTATATTTGTATATTGTTTTGGTAAATGAGGGACATATAATGCATCTACATATACTTTGATTTCTAATTAATAAAATTCCTCATACCAGACAACAAAATGGGGACAAAAAATGCACAGATTCCATTATTCTGACATTGTACTCTTCATAAAATTAAAACTGTAAATGCTACAAGAATGAAACTTTTATCATAGCACAAGGGACACATTGTATCCCAGAAAAGTTCAGTATTGCTTGACTTGTACATTATTTAAACTCTGTGATTACCATATACATGTCCCTAACAGGGTGGAAAACGTCCCATAATTGTAATATTTTCAACCCCTGAGCTTGGCAAACATGCATTCCTCATAGCTAAGTATGGTATAGTCCTGACAAAATGTTTAAACCATAAAATACAATCATTCCAATTTTCAGAAAACAGACAGCCAAATATGTGATCCAAAACAGGAATCCCCCATTTTATTATTTTTTATTTATTTGTTTTATATATGTATATGAGTTGGGAAGCTCAAAATTCCCACCAGAAAGCTGCACTAGAATGGCTGAGATTCTGGGTGCTGGTTCGAAGATAGAAGTTGGTGATGTAACAATACTGAACTTACAAGAATGGCGAACGCACGGTTACTGCAAGGGACAATGCTAGTGAAATTCTGTACTATAATAGCGACGTTTCTTTTTTACTGCTTCAGAAACTTAGGCTAGAGCGCTGAACTGAAAGGAAATCATGAATCCTTCTGTTATCTTGCCTTGTATGTAGCCTAAGCGCGTTTCCCCAGCAAAGGTGATAATCGCCAGTTAGTCACTGTCAGATATTGATACCAGGATACTTGTCTGATTACGCTGATTACCGATAATATCGTCATAACACCCTGACCTAATTGGTGATTTGACATGTTCCCAAATATAACAATATAAGGCAAAAAGGATTTTACTCATGGGATCAGGAATCCAAGTGCCAGTCGCTGCTGCATTAGCTCCTTTCAGTGATGCGTGTCGAGTGTAGGGACACATGGCGGAAAGATGGCTGAGGACTGCACTGGAAGCACTGGTCTGACTGTTATGGGAGGGTTCATGTCCATCTTGCTGTCCATGTGTTACAATATATCCTGTGATTTTTGGCTACAGCTTGTACTTAATGTTTTTACCTCTAGTTTTGAGCTAAGATGCACTGACTCACAATTAGTGATCATATGACTGCAGCAAATTGCCAGGATACACAGTACACTCTGCAGACTATAATTCATTTTGAAATGTAAGCTGTGCTGCTAATTATATTGAAAACAAATGCTTATTGTAATGTTTTGTATTTAGCTAATGTGTAGGATCTGTATATGTCTGTGTCTTAAAGTGTTTTCTGTTTCAGGCTGAATAGGTGTGATCTCATAGATCAACACTGTGAAGTGTTGATTTCAGCTCTAAGATCAAATTCTTCCCCTCTGAGAGACCTGGACCTGAGCAACAATGACCTGCAGGATTCAGGAGTGAAGCTGCTCTCTACTGGACTGGGGGATTCACACTGTAAACTGGAGATACTGAGGTCAGTATAAAATTGCTGCCCGACCTCGGATCTGGGCTCACATACCATGAAACCATCAATTTCTTTGTACTTTCACTGTAATTTATGTTTCAAAACACAATTCCAGTTGTTTCAGGCAGTGGGCAGTTTTAATGTAGTGTGGTATGAGTTTAAAGACATTGAGGCAGCTATAGGTGACTGGATTAAAGCCTCAGTGAGGCAGACTTTATTAAAAAATAAAAATGACGACCGGAAGAGGAAAGTTTGGGGCGGCTGGTGGCAGTCAGCGTCCGCATTGAGAGTCGGCATCTCCTGGGTGTGAGAGAAGAGAGACGTGAGGGACACACCGCTGTCTGTTCCCAGGTGAGGTGGGAGGAGAGAAAACAAAACAAAAAGAGCGGATGGCAGGATAACACAGAGCAGCCGGTGTTTGGGGTCACAGGTGTACCATCGTGATTGTCACACTGGCGGAGACGGCGAGCCGGGAAGCAGGCAATCGGAGCCGTAAATAAGGACTGACGGGGTTTATTAGGAGCGGACTGACGGACAACGAACTGCACATGACAATACAATGACAGATCTGGGGTACACTGACTTAGACTAAATACAAGAGACAGGCTAAGGGTAACGAATCACAGGTGAGAACAATCAGGGAATCACACGAGGTGGGCGTGGCACACATCGGGAGCTGACGGAGCGGGGCGTGACAGAACCCCCCCCCAAAGGCGCATACACCGGGCGCGCCCGAGAGGAGGCGACGGACAGGACCGGGGAACAGGACCTGGAAGACAAGAACAAAACCATCAACGAGACCAGGGAAACAGGACAGAGACACAGAACAGAATTAGAATTAGAATTTAGTGATCAGTGGTCATTGTCAACACACCACAGCACACAGTGCGCAACAACGAAATGTGACCTCTGCATTTGACCCATATGTGACTTTCGTGACATAGCAGGGGGCAGCTAATTCAGCGCCCGGGGAGCAGTGCTTGGGGACGGTACCTTGCTCAGGGTACCTCAGTGGTGACTTGCTGGTGGGGGATTCGAACCTGCAATCTTTCAATTACAAGTGCGCTACCCTAACCATCAAGGAACAAAGACGAGAAAAACGACAAGACCCGACAGAGGACAGGGAACGCAGACAGGCAGACAGAAAAGGGCAACACGGAGGGAACACCCACAGGCGACACGAAGGGGCCAGGAGTGAACAGAGGAGGAACAGAGGGACGAGGAACAGACACAGGCGGGACAAAGGGAGGAGGAGCAGACAGGGGAGACCAGACAGGAACGGAAGGGGGACAAAGGGGAGCCCGAGGGAGCCCAGGCGGGCGACAGGCAGCGGCCGGAGGGGCCGCAGGCGAGAGGGAGAAGGGAGCAGAAGGGGACCACCCAGGGGCCAAGGGAACGGGACGAGGGAGTGACGGAGGGGACACGGAGGGAGCAGGAGGGAACACCGGTGCAGGCAGGCAGGAGAGGGAAGTCGCAGCAGGCGGAGGCACAGCCGGAGCCGGGGAAGGCGCCGTCCGACGCCAAGCCGGAGCAGGGGGGCCCGGAGGCGGCCGACACGGAGCCGGAGGCGGGACCGAGGACCGGCACCGAGGATCCAGGGGGGGACCCGGCGGAGACCGCCGACCCCGAGGCGCAGGACCCGCAGGCAGCCACCGAGCCACAGCTAGGGGCCGAACGGGCGAGCCAGGGGGCAGGGCGGGCGGGACCCAGACCCGATGCCTATGTCCCCGTCCCTTACGGGACACCGAAAGGCGGGTTCCTGGGGGGTGTCGGCCTCGCTGAGGCAAAGGCGAGGGAGTCAAGAGGGAGGTGCCCGAGGGTGTAGGCTTGGGCAGAGCAAGGGGCGTGGCCGCAGGCGGTGCAGCTGGAGCCGCGGCCAGGACAGGAGCGGTGGCCTCAGGCAGAGCCGCAGGCAGGACAAGAGTGGCGGCCTCAGGCAGGGCCGCGGGTGTGTGGCCAGCAGGGGGCGCCGCAGCGGGCACCTCAGGCAGAACGGTGTCCTCAGCTGCAGGCACGGGAGTCACTGGGGGCGCAGCTGCAGGCACGGAAGTCACTGGGGGCGCAGCTGCAGGCACAGAAGTCACTGGGGGCACAGCTGCCGCAGGGAGAGCGGTGGCAGCTGCAGGGACAGCAGGCGGGTCAGGCAGGATAGGCGGGTCAGGCTGTGCCACTGGCAGCGCGGCAGCAGCAGGCGGTGCCGCGGGCAGATCGGCTGCGGCAGCAGCAGGCGGTGCCGCGTGCAGGTCCGGAGCAGGCAGGCCCGGCACGGGCGTCAGGAGGGGAGCCAAGCGACTAGGTGCTGCCCCTTTAAGGGCTGTAGAGACCCGGGATATAGCGTCTGTTATGGCGCGTATGCCGCCGTGCCCCAGATGCTCCGCCCGATAAAAATAAGCCTCTAACGGAGGCGGCTGCTCGCCGTGGAAGCTGGCTAGGCAGGCAGCGGCGGTGTCATCCCAGGCGGGGGGGAGAATCGGACGCAGCTTCTCCCGATGCGCAGCAGGGCAAGCGGCAGAAAGAGAGACGGACCTGATGGAGAGCTCGTCTGCTGCGTCCTCCTGTCGGTTCCCTCGCCTCCTTCTCCTTCTGCGTGCTGGCACTGCCAATCCAGGCACCTCGGGTGCCAGCTTCGGTCGCCGGTCAGCGTCCGGCCAATACAGGTAGATCTGCCTACAGCCGGTGCGCCGGTGAAGTGCCTGGTCCGTGTTTAGGGAGATCTGTCATTCTGTCATACTGGTGGATACGGCGAGCTGGAAAGCAGGCAATCGGAGCCGTAAATAAGGACTGACGGGGTTTATTAGGAGCGGACTGACAGACAACAAACTGCACATGACAATACAATGACAGATCTGGGGTACACTGACTTAGACACGGACTAAATACAAGAGACAGGCTAAGGGTAACGAATCACAGGTGAGAACAATCAGGGAATCACACGAGGTAATGAGGTGGGCATGGCACACATCGGGAGCGGACGGAGCGGGGCGTGACAGTGATGATGGTTTGGTTTGGAAATGAAATGCTCATTTATGGCCGTTAATCAACAGTGACTTCAGGAATGTCAGATTAAAAGCTGAGCTTCAGTGAGTAGTGTAGGATCACTGTGTTAGAGTTATATCTTTGCAGACAAGCAGCTGCTAAACCCCTGAAAGCCAACCATTGCTGCTGGTCTCTCCCTCACTTTATACAGCTAATTACATGCAAATAGGCAGCTCTGGAAAACAATGTTTTCCTTTCTGCAGGCTGTCAGGCTGTAGAGTCAGAAAAGAAGGCTGTTCTTCCCTGGCTTCAGCTTTGAGGTCAAAGCCCTCACACCTGAGAGACCTGGACCTGATCAACAATGACCTGCAGGATTCAGGAGTGAAGCTGCTCTCTACTGGACTGGGGGATTCACACTGTAAACTGGAGATACTGAGGTCAGTATTACTGGATATTCCGCACTGCAAGCTAGAAATACTGAGGTCACTATTACTGGGTATTCCAAACTGTAAACTGGAGATACTGAGGTCAGTATTACTGGGTATTCCACACTGCAAACTGGAGATACTGAGGTCACTATTACTGGGTATTCCACACTGTTAACTGAAGATACTGAGTTCATTATTGCTGGGTATTAACTAAGGAATAGCTTATTAGCTAAGGAAAAAGGAGGAGGTGGCCTGCTTTCTCTTAGAGACTAAACTGTATGTCTTGAAATGTTTATAGGAGCAGTCACATTTATTTAATCCCTGTAATGATGAGGTGATATTCATTGGGGAGTTTCTGTCTGTCTCTCTGCAGGCTGTCAGGCTGTAAAGTCACAGAAGAAGGCTGTTCTTCCCTGGCTTCAGCTTTGAGGTCAAAGCCCTCACTCCTGAGAGACCTGGACCTGAGCAACAATGACTTGCAGGATTCAGGAGTGAAGCTGCTCTCTACTGGACTTGGAGATTCACACTGTAAACTGGAGATACTGAGGTCAGTATTACTGGATATTCCGCACTGCAAGCTAGAGATACTGAGGTCACTATTACTGGGTATTCCCAACTGTAAACTGGAGATACTGAGGTCAGTATTACTGGGTATTCCACACTGCAAACTGGAAATACTGAGGTCACTATTACTGGGTATTCCACACTGTTACCTGAAGATACTGAGTTCATTATTGCTGGGTATTAACTAAGGAATAGCTCATTAGCTAAGGAAAGGGAGGAGGTGGCCTGCTTTCTCTTAGAGACTAAACTGTATGTCTTTAAATATTTATAGGAGCAGTCACATCTATTTAATCCCTGTAATGATGAGGTGATATTCATTTGGGAGTTTATGTCTGTCTCTCTGCAGGCTGTCAGGCTGTAGAGTCACAGAAGAAGGCTGTTCTTCCCTGGCTTCAGCTTTGAGGTCAAAGCCCTCACACCTGAGAGACCTGGACCTGAGCAACAATGACCTGCAGGATTCAGGAGTGAAGCTGCTCTCTACTGGACTTGGAGATTCACACTGTAAACTGGAGATACTGAGGTCAGTATTACTGGGTAATCCGCACTGCAAGCTAGAGATTATGAGGTCACTATTACTGGGTATTGCACACTGTAAACTGGAGAAACTGAGGTCAGTATTACTGGGTATCCCACATTGTAAATTGGACATAATGAGGTTAGTCTTGTTTGTCAGGTCAAATAGTAAAATGGTATTTCACAATGACACTGCAACTGGAACACAGATTAAACCTCAGGCCACAAGTATTTGACAGTACAACTGAGATAGTACTCCACGCTGTAAATGGGAGATACTGAGGTCAGTATTACTTAGTATTCCATGCTGTAAACTGCAATTATTTAAATATTTATCAGACCAGACACATTTGCTTAAAACTAATACTTTTAATGTTGAGATGATATTGTTTATTGGAGAGTTTTTGTCTGTCTCTCTGCAGGCTGTCAGGTTGTAGAGTCACAGAAGAAGGCTGTTCTTCCCTGGCTTCATCTCTGAGGTCAAACCCCTCACACCTGAGAGAGCTGGATCTGAGCTACAATCACCCAGGAGACTCAGGAGTGAAGCTGCTCTCTGCTGTACTGGAGGATCCCAGCTGTAAACTGGAGAAGCTGAAGTAAGTACAGAGTGTGTGTCTGACACGATACAGATACTTATGCATGTATGTGAAGAAAAGGCACCAATAAATAAATGGATGCAGCAGTACTATGTCATTCTGCTTCTCCTGTAGTGTGGACCACTGTGGAGAGTGCAGGACCAGACCAGGCTTACAGAAATGTAAGTGCTTTTGCATGTTTTTATTAATAATGCCATTAATACTATGTTATGGTTGTAATCACATAATTGTTGTGATGAGTGTGGCTTTTTGTACTGTGTGTAGATGGATTTCCATGTTTGTGTTTAGGTGAGTTTCTGTGTGTCATTTTAGACAACATCCAAATGAGAAAAACAAAACATCAAAATCTTCACCTAAAACACTAATTTATTTAATAGTTTTTAAAAATACTTGGACTCTCTCCTCAAGTACAAAATGTGAATTTGCATTTTTACAGGGTGGTTCTGGAACACTCCTTAATAATCATGAGAGAATTTGTCTGATTGGCCACTGAATGCGTTAAACCAGGGGTGCCCAAATCCTGTCCTGGAGGGCCAGAGCCCTGCACATTATTGGGTTTCCCCTCATTTAACACACCTGATTCACCTGCTTGTGCTAATTACCACACAGCTCTTAAGCTGAATCATTTATGGTGGAACAGGGAAAGAACTAAGCTACACTGGGCTCTAGCCTTCCAGGACTGGATTTGGGCACTCCTGCCTTAGGTAGAAAAAGCTGGCAGCGCATATCGATGTTCACTGGCCAATCAGGTAGTGCAACGCTCATAAATATTAATGAGCCAGCCAATCATGTAGGGCTTCGCTCATGAATATTAATAAGATTTCCCGAACCACGGTGCTAAAAGAAACTTGGCTCCCAGGACACACCGGATGTGCGGCGAAAAATATCGAATTCCATTTTGGCGCCCATGTTAACAAATTAGCGCGGCCACGTGCCTGCACGAGATGCGGGGCTCACGCCTCGCGGAGGCGGGGCTGCATCTAGAGTCAAGCAGTTCTCTACGGAAGCCTATTGCATTCATCTGAAAAAAGTTTTGTTTTTCCCAATTAATGACATAACCTTTCTGTTTTTCATGATGCACGATCTGTGTAGTTTAATCTGCTTTTGTTGATGGTTTGTAGACGGTATTATCATTAGTTTGCCGACTTTGCGCGGCACCTATTCCGTCCTGCTTGACACTATGAGTAGATACAGTATGACATACTTCATGGAAATAAGCCAATGCATGTGAAATGCATTCAGACCGGCTTTGCTGTGACTAAAGACCATGTCAGACAATCGCTGCAAATACTGGATCCTATTGTAGTGCAACTCCAGCGCCGGAAGCACCTTCGGAGGCGTTTGTATCAGATCCCAGGTCCAAACCTTTAATAAATATCACTTTATTTAATACTATTACTTAAATATTCTTTTATTGATGGCCATTTTCAAAGGTAAACTCCCTGTAGAAAGACAGAGCAGCAAGGCTCCGCATGCGCCGGCTATAGAGGTTAGAAGGAAAGACACTAACTTTAGTATTAATATCTGGTGCCGTTTTGTGGTAAATATGCTTGTGATGAATATGTCTGATGAATGTCGCTGCTTTGTAATTTTATTTACCCGTAATTAAGCTGCTAGTTTAGCTCGCGCAGCATCTTCCCGCCGGCGTCGTGCGCCGTCCGACATTTCCTGAGCTATTTCATAAACATCAATTCCTGTTTCGTTCGGGGAAGCTGTGCTGTTTTTATACAGAAACATAAGTACAGGCTGCCTGATGGTATTAATAATTCTTCCTCCTGCCTACAGACTCCTGCCAGCTGACGCTGGACCTCAACACAGCAAACAGACTCCTGTCTCTGTCAGGGGGGAACAGGAAGGTGACATGGGGGGCAAAGCAGCCATATCCTGATCATCCAGAGAGATTTGACTGGCCCCAAGTTCTATGCAGACAGAGTCTGACTGGCCGCTGTTACTGGGAGGCTGAGTGGGATGGAGATGATGCCTGGATGGGAGTGACTTATAAAGGGATCAGGAGGAAAGATGGGAGGGACTGTTGGCTTGGAAACAATGACAAGTCATGGAGTCTATCCTGTTATCCTGACAGATACTCTATCCTGTGCAATAAGAAACGGACTCTGATACCCATACGGCCCAGAGGCTCCCGCAGAGTAGGAGTGTATCTGGACTGGGGGGCTGGTGCTCTGTCCTTCTACAGAGTCTCCTCTGATGGACTGACCCTCCTGCACAGATTCACCTCCTCATTCACTGAGCCCCTCTATCCAGCGTTTGGTGTTTATGAAAAATCCTCAGTGTCGCTGTGACGTGTTGCTGGTTTTCCTGGCAAAAGGGTAAAATCTCTGCTTTTTAACCTTTAATCTTTTTTTGTATGTTTGACAAAAATAAGGTTTTCTCTGACTAAAATGTAACTAAATGTAATCCTGATGACTGGGGGGGCTTTCCCCCTCCCCTGTATATGTACATTTTATATATTTATGTCTATTTACTGTATTTCCTCCCTGTACAACGACAATAAAGGCTTTCTGTTCTGTCCAATTAATGTCCTGCTTCAGCGTCACCCAAAGCATAACCGAGTAACATAATGAAACCACAGTCTGGTGGATTAAGTGAAATAAAAAAATCAAAAAAACTTTACTGCTGCAGCTGAACTTATTTAACACAATGACACTCAATCAATGTATATAATAATCATTTAACTGGAGCCATAACAGAAACAAAAAACATTGAAACCATAAAATTATATAATGTCACTACCCTGGTTCAGTGGATTAAAGTTAATAAAATTAATAAAATTATTAATTTATTTTATTAAATAATTAAACTTGTTTTATGAAACAATTATTAATAATTAAGATTAAAGTACTATATATATATATATATATATATATATATATATATATATATATATACACTCACCTAAAGGATTATTAGGAACACCATACTAATACAGTGTTTGACCCCCTTTCGCCTTCAGAACTGCCTTAATTCTATGTGGCATTGATTCAACAAGGTGCTGAAAGCATTCTTTAGAAATGTTGGCCCATATTGATAGGATAGCATCTTGCAGTTGATGGAGATTTGTGGGATGCACATCCAGGGCACGAAGCTCCCGTTCCACCACATCCCAAAGATGCTTTATTGGGTTGAGATCTGGTGACTGTGGGGGCCATTTTAGTACAGTGAACTCATTGTCATGTTCAAGAAACCAATTTGAAATGATTCGAGCTTTGTGACATGGTGCATTATCCTGCTGGAAGTAGCCATCAGAGGATGGGTACATGGTAGTCATAAAGGGATGGACATGGTCAGAAACAATGCTCAGGTAGGCTGTGGCATTTAAACGATGCCCAATTGGCACTAAGGGGCCTAAAGTGTGCCAAGAAAACATCCCCCACACCATTACACCACCACCACCAGCCTGCACAGTGGTAACAAGGCATGATGGATCCATGTTCTCATTCTGTTTACGCCAAATTCTGACTCTACCATTTGAATGTCTCAACAGAAATCGAGACTCATCAGACCAGGCAACATTTTTCCAGTCTTCAACTGTCCAATTTTGGTGAGCTCGTGCAAATTGTAGCCTCTTTTTCCTATTTGTAGTGGGGATGAGTGGTACCCGGTGGGGTCTTCTGCTGTTGTAGCCCATCCGCCTCAAGGTTGTGCGTGTTGTGGCTTCACAAATGCTTTGCTGCATACCTCGGTTGTAACGAGTGGTTATTTCAGTCAAAGTTGCTCTTCTATCAGCTTGAATCAGTCGGCCCATTCTCCTCTGACCTCTAGCATCAACAAGGCATTTTCGCCCACAGGACTGCCGCATACTGGATGTTTTTCCCTTTGCACACTATTCTTTGTAAACTGAGCAGATTGTGAAATACTCAGACCGGCCCGTCTGGCACCAACAACCATGCCACGCTCAAAATTGCTTAAATCACCTTTCTTTCCCATTCTGACATTCACTTTGGAGTTCAGGAGATTGTCTTGACCAGGACCACACCCCTAAATGCATTGAAGCAACTGCCATGTGATTGGTTGATTAGATAATTGCATTAATGAGAAATTGAACAGGTGTTCCTAATAATCCTTTAGGTGAGTGTATATACTGTATATATATATATATATATATAGAGAGAGAGAGAGAGAGAGACAACACACACACATACTTGTATAGAGTATGTGTACTGTGTGTGTGTGTCTGTATGCTTTAACTGGGTTTTCTCTGTGTGTGTGTGTGTGTGTGTGTGTGTGTGTGTGTGTGTGTGTTTCTGTCCTGCACTGGGGCACTGGGATCCACACTGACCACAGGGTGGGCTAACCTGTTGGCCACACCAACACCTCTTCCAGCAGTAGCCCAGCTTTCCTAGTTGGTCTCCCATCCAAGTACTGGCCAGGCCCAAAGCTGCTTCAGATGAATTACCTGGCCTGAGCTACAGGTGGTGTGGATGCTGACATCTCAAAAAGAAAGGAAGTGATTGATAAATCAATCAATTAGTTACTCGATTAACAAACAGACAAATAAACAGTATATCAAACTGTTGAAACACCTCACCATGAAATGTAGGTAATGATTAAAAACCTTAAAAATCTTTTTGTATGAGTGAGCAGGGCCAGGTGACAAATTGTTTCTGTCAGTGTTCTAGGGTTCTAGGTAGCTTTTATTAATGTTTTACATTATGTATCTTACATTTGCAATCAGTATATTGTGGAGGACACTTTACTTGAAATAACATGTATTATAAAGCTACTTTTCATGCATATTTATGCCTATAATGTCCTGGGGACAGAAATGGCTCGGATTTGGCAGAATGCCCCGAAACGGCTCGTCCATGAGAATCCTATGGCTGCGGTAACGTTAGTTGTACGGTCGATATTCAGTCTTCCGGCTGTAGTGTCATTCAGCATGTAAGCCAGGCACCTTTTAATCACAGGCTTTTCATGTCCGTGGGCAGAGATGCGCACGGATTATTTTTCATTTTTGCTGTGTGCCAAGTCTTGGTATTATCTAAGAAAAGAGGCGATCTCTGCTGTAACAAGATAGCAGTTCAGAAATTGGAGTCTATGGTGACTCTTGCACACTGTTTGGTTTTCCTTATTACTTTTCCTTATGAATATTAATTAATAGCTGAATGTTCGCATGTACACTTCACGTTCAATAGCTGGTGGTGATTGGACACAGTGCGATTATTAATGATGATGAATAAAAATCTGAAATCATCTGCAGTTTCATGATGTTAAAATCAAGTGGTGTGCATTGTGCCCCATAGATCATTGCTTATACCAGACTTTACTGAACATGTCTATATCTCATTAGGTTTAATAGTTAGTCGATGTAGGAGCCATATGTAAGTTTATATTTGTAACCATATGGTAGGTAATCCTTTTATATTTTGTACGAGTGCGCCCTCTACAGGTGGTGAGGGCACTGCCATGAAATGGAGATGATGTCACACATGGCGGGAGGAAGTGGGCCGGCAAGATACCGTCATTGACCTCAGGCCTCGGCCTCAGCCTTAGGCCTGGTCTGTTCGCTGTCCCAGGGAAGCGTCTGAAATTAAATGCCACCAGCGACGCTGCTGTTAGATTAAGGACGTGTGGAAGATTTGCATTTCTGTTTAGTAATATGTTTTTTTGCAATAAATTAAGCACTTGGCCTAGTTTTCCACTGTGATTCATTGCTTGTGTTCTTGGTCAAAATAAGTTCAGGAATAAGGTTCAAAATAACGTATCTGAAAAATAACAAAACTCCAAAGAGACCCTGAGGCCTGTAGACCAAGCAGCTGTGACACTGCCGAAGCTCCCAAACCCCCCGGCCACAGAGGATATTACCCCAGGAAGTTAAAGGGGGGAATTTAACTGCCCCACAGTCATTTCCTCCTGCTGCTGGGCCTGCTCCTGATCGGTGATATCCTCGCTTTCTGCTTCTATCGCTGCCTCTCTTCATAAGGATTATACACAGTTCACACGTACTGGGACTCGTTTTAAACTGCATTTGCGAAGACATGCTTATTTGATTTTCATTTTTGTACTTTTTTTTTTTTTTTTTTTTTTTTTTTAATACCCTCCTCCACCCCCCCTCTGCGGGGGACTACTTTATCTGTATCTATTTATTATATTATTATTATTTTATTTTTATTTTTTTTATTATTATTATTTTTTTATTTATTTTTTATTTTATTTTATATTTTTATTTACTTCCTCAAAAGAAGGAGAGGGAGGGGGGGGACAAAGGAGAAGGAGGGAAGAGAGAGAGAGGGAGAGAGAGGAATGGAAAGAAAACAGAAAAAAAACAAAAGAAAAAAAAAAAAAAACAAGGAAAAAACAAAACAGATAATCTGCTTCCATGTCTGTTGAAAAGAGAAAGACAACATACAACATCTGTACTAATCACAACGACCATCAAACGTTAAATGTTGTTGAACAGCACACACAACCAGCCTTACAACCCATGCCCAGAAACAACAGCCGATCAAGACAGTGTGTGTCCGTGAGCACCTGTGTGTACACCTGTGTGTCAGCGCGCTGGTGTTCCTAAGGTTTCTCCATGTAATTGTCTAGTAGTGTGTGTGGGGAGCCACAGCCCCGCCCACCCAGGACATGAAGTCGACACGGAGGAGGTCCGGGCCCCAGACATCCAGAGGCCCCCCAGGGCACGGGAACCCCCGGAGGACCACCGCAGGGACAATTGCAGCCCCCACCGAGAAAAGGGCAGAGGAGCGCTCCGGAGGGGGGCCATCCGGCAGCCACATCACAGGAGCCCCAGGGGGCCGTGGCGACGAGCACGCAGGCCCCGCCGGCGGCCGGCCACACCAGGGCAGACCGGACCCCGGGCCCAGAGATCCAAGGGCCCCCCCACCCCCCAGCCAGGGCCCCGACAGAGCCGGAAGGGCCAGGCCCCGGCAGGCAACCGCCGAGAGTGAGCCAGCACACACCAGAGCATCCAGCCCCGGACATCGAGAACCACCAACGCATCGGCGGCCGGGGGCCTCATCCACCAGCAGGGAGTGTGGCGGGGGGGAATAGAGCCTGAGATGTTATTTCAGGTGGAGTCTAAGACCCAACCTGACACATACGTATAGACAAACAGGCGTACACATACACAAGCATACGTTCCCACCCTCATGCACACATAAACAAATATTCACCCATTCGCCCAACATGAAGACACAGAAATGAACGCCGTACACACATTCACACTCCCCATATATACTCTATACTCCGAGATCTAGGCACCACCGCCCCCAGAGGGGCAATCCGCCTCCAGACCTCGGAGATGGATCCCTTTTTTCCTCTGGCATGGGGACAAGAAGACCACCCCGGGCCCCACAGCAGCCGAGAAGCCCACCAGCCCAGACCCCGACCGGACGGCCAGCTCCTCCCAGCCCCCGGCCCCAGATGGTGAACAGAGAACGGGGGTGTGAAAAGACCCCATGCTTCCCTCCGCCCGCTCATATGTGGTGTTGGTGCGTGTTGTTCTAAAGTGCTTTAAAACAGGGGAAGGGCATGGTGCTAACCACCCTCTGCCAATCAGCAGCTGGTGTCAGCTCGGCCCCTCCCCAGAACCCTCAATGTCTATGTGCAACTTAAAATTGAGAAGTGGGCACTGACACCAGAGATAAGGCTGAATGAACAGACCGCCCTCTGGACGCCATTCCTTGTGCCCACCCCCAAGGCCCTAAATGTATGTGTCATGAGAGAGTAAGTAATGAGAGTGTCTAAGTTGTGATGTGTGATTGAGACACAGGTGGTCACGGGGGGACAGAGGAGGAATACCTCCCCTGCATCCCAGCGACGCACCTGCACCTCAAAGCCCTATATGTGTGTTGGGGTGACGGAGCGGGAGGAGGGAAGCATTTAGGGATGGGGAGGAAAGGATCGGGGGGGGCAAAGTACCCCCCCTCTGGAGCCAGCCCCCCCGCTGACCCCCATAAGCACCCCCGTTCCCCGAAATCCACCCAGGGCGGGAGAGCCGAGGCCCATCCAGTCCGGGGGCCCAGAGCAGCGGCACCACCGGGCACCACAGAGCCCGGGGCAGCCAACCAGACCCCACCACAGAGGGGTACAGACTAATTATGCAAATAGTGGTCATGATGCAGGGTAGGCTCATCGTAGTGAACGTTATTGATTAAAGATGAAAGCAACCCGCACAGCATCAGTAAGATGTATAACAGGTACTTTTTCATTCAAATTGGCTCGCAATAGTGTTTGGCTAAAGTAGGTTTATGCAGGCAGTTTACACTCTAAACACACATATCCAAGTGATCTTTATAACAAATAAAAGTAGAATTTTTTTACATACTGAATGTGGTTTAAATGTCCAATGTCAGATGTCAAATCTAAACCTAGGACACCTTATTTAGTGCTTGTTTGTTTGTTTGTTTCATACATCTGTGAAGTATCATGTACCCATTACATTGTTTCTACCTGGAGTTTTAAACAGCATCTGAGGTCCTGATTTTATATCTCCCCTCCTAAACCAGAGCCCAATAACTAGAGACATGGAAACTGCTGTGGAGAGGATAAGACACAATAAATCACGTTTCCATGGGAACATCACCCTGCCTGTATTTTGAGACATTACAGAAACTGAAAAAAGGATGCAGTGGACAAACTTAGAAGCGGAAATGACCTGGAAGCTGCGGAGTCCTTCCTGTTCACATTTATAGAAGCAGAGGACCTTGGTATGTTTTACAGAAAGTGTGGCGACAACCTCAGAGTTCATGACATGACTGAAGCCAAAGAGTGAACCTGAATGTCAGGTACACATACCAGATCATGGCTCATTGTCTCAAAGGAGTTGTTGTTGTTTTTGTTGTTGTTATAAGTTGATCATCTGTTCGAATAAAGAAATTCTCCTTTTACAGTTGTCATGGTTTCATTTCGCCTTACAAAAAAAGTGAATTTTGTCATGGAAAGAAAAAATTCTCACAATGTCTCAAAATTAAAAACATTGTTTTCTACTCCAGTATTCCTTTCTACCTTGCCAAGAAACACAGATCATTTATTTTTGCTTTACTAACTGCAGTAAGTTTTCAGTGGCACAACCCTTTTTAAACTGAGTTAATGAAAACTAATGTAAGTGTCAGTTGATAATTCCCAGCTGTATTTGAAGGTGCAGAATACATCGAGCCAGGAATGTAACAAGTTATATAAGTTTCAGGCTTCATCGTCTTTCATACTCAGCTGTGTTTTCAGTGGCTTAGACACTCTAAGCCCTTCAGGTGCTGACGGCAAATTGCTAAATAATGCCAAATAATGTCTTGTCAATGTGTATGTGAGCAGAGTTCCCAGCTGTATTTGAAGGTGCAGAATACATTGAACCAGGCAGGTAACAAGTGACATCACTTGTAGACATGATATCCTGTCATCATGAAGTTAGTTTTCACTGCCTCAAAGCATTTAACCCCTTGAACTAATGACTGGAAATCATTACATAATGACATCCAATGTGTTTGTGAGCTTTATTCCCAGGTGGGTTTGAAGGGAAAAATCCCTTTAGTTCCTGTCTGAAATTTGTCAAAAATGTCACTCAATGTGACTATGAGTCATTCCTGGACTCCTGACTGGAAATCATCACATACTGTTACCCCTATAAGAAGTCAGTTTTGTTTAGATGTAATATTCTGTCATGAAAATGTTTAGGCCCTTGACCTTTTGTTTGGATATGGTCAAGTAATGAAAACCAATGCAAATACAAAACACAACATACCTTTTAAAGGTTAAAGAAAAATAGAATTAAGTCATGTCATTTTCAGATGTCACTTTCTATCATGCTTAAATGAATTTCCATTTAATCACAGTATTTTATTTGTGCCGGCTTCTACCTGGAAGTGTTTACATTACAGCATTCAGGTCCATTTTTCCATGGATTTTGGGCTGTGCATCAATATAAGTCACATCAATTTTAAATGTAATACAGAAATGAACATAATAAAATGTACATAATGAACAAAACATTTCTGTACAATGGTCTGTTGTGTCTATGGTTGAATTTTTTTGTTCATCTACAGAATAATAAGCTATAGAGATGGAGAGAGATGATTCAGAATTGGGAGTGGAAAATCGTTTGCATTTAACTGATTTTTTAATAAAATATACCTTTTTAATGCAACTTCAAGAAAAATTAAGAGCAAATTGTAAGTGGAAATTTGTTTGCGTGTGTCTCTTCTTCTAGTAAAGTACACACATACTATTACTGAAACTGCCAGCCGAATCGTGCTCAGTTAATACGAATTGAGAGCCAAATGGAGTTCTGAAGGTTAGGGTTAGGGTTATGGTCCGTCGTGCCACTGAATCCGCGTCCGTTTCTGCGCAGACCGCTTCCGCGTTTGACACGAAACGGATCATTTCCTGTCTGTAAATGAAGGTGAAAGTGATTTAAAGCTGGAGTCTCCAGTTTGTGAAGAAAGAAGAATAAGGTTCTGGAATAATATAAAGACAATTTGTATTGCAAGGTAAAATTATAGTTCATAAATGTAACTAATGATAAAATAAGCATGAACTTACATGTTAGGGCACCACAGAATGTAGCCACTTTTAAATGTGGCCTAAAGACCCACCTTTTTAAACGAGCATTTTATTGCTGATTTTATGTGTTTTTATGTGCTGATTTTACTTTTGTAGCACTTTAAGATTTGTTTTAATGAAAAGTGCATTATAAATAAAATTTATTATTATTATTATTATTATGTTACAGGTGCTACGGGGGAGCAAGATTATTTAGAGCGGGTGCTGTGACTTGCCCCCTTCTGTAGATTTCGCCGACCGGAGGGATCCTCTCGGTTCATTTCGGGGGGCGGAATTACCGTAACTGGCTGCCGGTGTCTGATCGGCAGCAAACAAACTTCTCGGAGGGGGGCGTTAAAAGCGCAATTTAAATGCTTTGCTATGTGCCTGACTACAAGACCGGGGGATGTCGGATCTCTCCAACCTGCCTATAATGATTTACATTCTGGCCTCGAACACACCCAGTGCGTCGGCTGTCTGTGGAACCTGCCGATCAGTGGAATGATATTACATCGTTATTTATTATGTGGAAAAAGAAAGATCGATCTACTGGCCAGATTTAATAATGAATTATAAACATGTCATGAGCTCTTCTGACATTTTAGCATACCTATCAGAATAGCATACTCTCGGTTAGGGCGCACGTGTATAATAGTATTACGTAATGCTCTCCGATGCTCCATAAATGTATCATACGGATGGAAGAATTAATATTCGACAGGTCAGCAGTTGCAGAAAATATTAGACGGGAAGTAAAGAATTGTACTTTCCCGTTATTACTTGTAGTTAATAACTACAGTACGTGCAAGTAGCATAATATTTTCTTTTTTTGACAGGCCCATAAGATAAATGTTGCGAAGGTAGATGAAGGAGAATGCATTACGGAGCATCAGTGTCAGACTGAGGAAGAGGTGACACAGCAGGTTGAGTCAGAAAAGCATTGTGATGATGATGCAGGGCTGTCACCAGAAAGACTAACCAATTCAGACTGGGCCAGTACGTTCACACCATGGCAAGTAGACCCAGTTTCTCAGAAACCATAAAAAATATGCCTAGAGGTGGTTATAGTGTTTTTTTATAGGGCAAAATTGTAAAGCTGTCCTGGGCCCAGCCACGTACGTGAAGCACCGGCCCTGCTCCTCGATCTGTTATTACATGCACTGTAAAAAAGAAAACGTTAAGACAGCTTAAATTGCAAGGCTACTTACTGCACTAAGTTTTACATTTTGAGGCCAACTCGATCAAAGTTTTGTGTGATGAAGAAAACCCCTTATCTTTTAACAAAAATATTTGGCCAGATAATTTATCTTTCATATGTATAAAAACTTAAAAATTTTAGTCTTACGTACTAAGAATTCCAAACAATGAAAGTTGAGCCGACTTTGTCTTTCATTCAGATGATTTATCTGTCAGACTGGCAAGTGACCGGGAATCTGCCCCCCCCTAAAAAGAAAACACTCTGGACTCTGACCCACAGGAACAACTACCTCTGCACTATGCCAATTGCACACATCTGTTACCATTATTATTATTAAAATTTCAGCTGCTATTATTGAATGTCTCAGCACATAAACACTTTATAATACTGGAAACACTTATTATTACACTCTAATTTCTAAGAGTATATGCCTTAAGCTACCTGCACTTTATATACTGTTACTCAGTAGTTAGGATGTGTTTTTTGTTGTGCCTTTGCACTTTGCTGTTTGTCCTATCCGGTCATGTCTTGTCGTGTCTTGTCTGCGCATGGGACAGTGAGGAACGTAATTTCGATTTTTTTGTATGTCTAGTACATGTGAAGAAATTGACAATAAAGCTGACTTTGACTTTGATGATGCTTAAGCAAACGCATTGCGAGTGTCGAGTTTAAACCGGCCCTTAGAGCTGAAGCCTTTTGCTGGGCAGCTTCTGTAACCGCCCACTTCCCTGTAGACCAGTGGAGGGGATGTGTATCTGGGAGTAACTGACTGGGTGAATCGTTGCAGCCCGAAAGCTGAGTAGTGAAACCAACAGATACAAACAATTTAGAGAGCAAGGTCATTTCAAACTTGGAAGAAGAGCTCATTTGGGGGCCATTTTGGGGTAGCATGTGGCTCTGTGCCCGTGATCAGAAAGTTGCTGGTTTGAGTCTGGCCTTGGCACATCTGCAGGTCCTTCAGTAAGGCCCTTAACCCCCAGCTCTCTGGGTGCTGCTGTGGGTGGCTGCCCTTTGCAGCCAGCTTGCTTTGACTTATGAATGGCAAATTGGGGGGAGGCATAAAGAGAATTTCCCCGTGGAGACCAATAAAGTGTCTATTATTATTATTGTAGTCTGTGACAAATACAGTCCTCCAGAGCATATAGTTGGAAAGGTGCTTAAAAGTGCTCATGTCAGGGGCTACACACTTTTTTGACACATGGTAGAATACAGCCAATAGTTATTAGTCCAAATGATCAGTGAACATCTCTGCCTGTGATTATAAACTGCCTGCGTGTGAATAAAAACTGCCCAGTTTGCTTTGGTTGAAAGACATTACAGCTGGTAAACTGACTTTTGAATATAAAGCTAACATTACTTTTGGTTTTTATTACAGAGTCAGACTGTGATGCACAGGAACTGGTTTCTTTCCAGCCAAAATCATCTAAGTAATGGCTCATCATTCCCATGGAGAGGTTTGGCTATAACGTCTCAGCATATGATGCATGTTGTCTGTAAAAACCTGACACTGAAAGGCAGGAAAGCTTAAGATGAGTAACTATTTTCAGCTGAAGTTTGCTGAAAATATCAGACAAACAGCTCACTCTCCACAGCGCTCTTCCTCAGGCTACTTCCTTACCATACCATAATTTGTTTTTCAACCTATTGTTTTAATGTGCTCTATTGGGTCTTAAACTATTTTTACTGCTTTTTAAATTGGACAGGTCTCTCTTAAAAGAGATTTTAAAAATCAGTTGAGTGACCTGGTTAAATATAGGTTTAATAATAATGCAGAAAATAAACACACACTTATAATAATGAAAGAACCACAGCAGGTGTCTCCAGCAGCCACATAAGACTATGAGCAGGAAACCTGCCTTCTGTTAACTGAAAGGTCAGTGCATGTGTAGGAGTGACCATGTATGAGTTTGTGAGGTCTGATGGACTCATCTCCGACATTCTGCAGACCCAGACCTCGCTCACGGACCTCTTGGAGGATTACCTGGAGGAGCTCGATGATGAAGAGCTGAAGAAGTTTAAATCGAAACTGAGTCGCACAAAATATAAAGAGTTAAAGCCCCTTTCCAGGGCTCAGATGAAGGACTTGGATAGAACAGACCTCGCCGACAAGATGATAAGTTCCTACAGTGAAGTTGATGCTCTCAATGTCATGCTTGAAATCTTGAAGAAAATGAACCTGAATGATCTTGCTCAGAGAATGAATGAAGACCTGCAGCAGGGTAATCATATGTTTAACCTTTCTTGTTTTTTTGTCTAAATTGTAACCTTTATAATCTCTTGAAAAATTAACATATTGTATAGGATTATATGGGAAATGATGATATTTGTTAGACACTGATGTTGGACACAGAAATTAATCTGAAATTCTTCCTTATTTCAGATGTCCAAGCAGGAAGTGAGCTGGGTGACATATTGGAGCAGAGTAAGAGCTGTATGCTTTTCTGTAGTTTACACTTTGCTTTTAGCAAGCAAGCCCATTCCTCATTTTTCTATACTGCTATCATGCCTGGGGGGGGGGGGGGGGGCAGCCCGGTGACCTTGGACTGTCACGATCAGTGCTGCAGGCGTACAGGGAAGAAGGCAAGCCAAGCCAGCAAGTCCACAAAACAGGGTTTTAATCGGAGGACAGGACCGGGGGAAGCACATCTACAAACATTAATGACGAGTCTGGGGAAGACTGACTCAGACGAGGACTAAATACAAAAGACAAGCTAAGGGTAATGAGCAACAGGTGAGAACAATCAGGCAGAAACAGGAGGTAACGAGGTGGGCGTGGCACACATTAGGATCGGACGGAGCGGGGCATGACATGGACCCCCAGAGGTTTTTTTTCTCCCTACTTGGGAGTTTTTGGTTTCTCTCCTCTGATGTCATCTGGCTTTCTTTCTTTCATTTCTTTGTTTTCTGTGTCTTCTCTTTTCTGTGTTTTGAATTATCCTGTATAAATGATGCAGGAATGTATCCCAACATGCCCATGTAAAGCACCTTGGACTCGGTAGTGAAAGGCACTATATAAAAATACATTGAATTGAACCATGTATATAAGGGCGGCCCGTGGCATAGGCAGTGCAGGAAAATGCCTGGGGCACCGTCCCTTACAATTTTGACTTTCACTATATTGATTTACTACTATTTTACACTATTATTTAAAAATAATAAAAACTTTATTAAATAAGGGATATTTTTTGCCTTGCCCGGCCCCCCCCCCTCCCCTCCGTATCACACACTGTAGGCATCTTTAAGTGACGTTGATATAATTGATGTGTGTGATACGATTAATGGTATCTAATTCAAACAGACACTATCATGTCAGAAAGACCAAAGCCCTCCGGTGCCCAGGAAGGAAAAGGAGGAAGAGGAGAGGAGGAAAAATGGGAAAAAGACAGAGGTAATAATCACTAATCAGAGTAATTACCGTGGTACTGTCTGTGGTCCGTGGAGCAGAGTGTTACTAGCTTACCTTGGATAATTCAGCATTTGCTAATTTAATAAAAAGCTAAAATTAACGTCAATTACACCCAACGTAAATTCATTAGGGAAAGCTGGAAATACTTTTCAGGTCTTTGGGAACAAGAATAACCTACAGCATCATTTTCAGAAATACACTACACATCTTTAAAGGGTCTTGCTGCACCTGCATGAACCATCCACTGTCTCTGTCTCAGGATAGTAAACTGTAATAGTCAAATAAAATGCTTTTCTGTTCCCATTCCCCTTTTTAACTAATAGTTTAAAACCCTTGCATTTTTATTACTGATTAGTCTTATATGCAAAGCAAACAGCATTATCATGTGAGCGTCGTGCTCATTGAATGAGGTTTTGTGCAAGAATGCCAGCCAGCTATAATTTCGCTTGCTGTTTACTTTGTGTTTAGAAAGTTACAATCTGGCTTAGGTGCTGTTATTGGCCAGGTTTAATGTCACCCCAGCCAGGGCTGGTCAGTTCTATAGGCGACATAGGCGGCTGCCTAGGGCACCACCTTCTGAGGGGGCACCAACTTGCCAGCCAGTTTCACTTTGCCTCAGGTAGGGGGCACTGGTGGTGATGCTCTCCTTGGGCGCCACATCAGCTAGGACCGGAACTGGTGTACAGATATGAAGGACGTGAAATTTAAAGTTTAATTTAAACAAATCATGAAAAAGTGGATGGTGGAGTGAAAAAATGTGTGTGTGTGTTTGTGTGTGGGGGGGGGGGTGATATATATACAGTGGTACCTCAGTTCTTGAACTCATTAGAACTCGAATTTCTTAAAACCAGTTAAAAAAAAAATTACCTAGAGCTCGATCTGAATCTCAGAAGTCAAACCATGAACGCCGATCTAAGTAACTTGTACGCGCGCGGAAATGAGTCACGTAGCATGTCTCTCAGCGGAAACAAAGGGTAAAGCTTCAGTCTCAGCCTTACTGTACATTAGCTGTAATAGCACCGTGCCTGTTTACACTAACTGAATACATATATTTAGACAGTAAAAATACATTTAGAAAATGATAGAGAGTAAGTAATTATTATTATATAATGAAATACATTTGAAAATAAAGATTTCTTATTCATTATTTTATTATTAATAATAAACCATGAATAAGTTTAATTATAATAATATTGTTGTGCCGAGCGGGGACGGAACGGAGACAAAGGCGCAGACGTCAGGGTATCGGGGAATATGAGGTTTAATTACAGGTAAGGCAGGCAAAGCGCAGACGGACAATACAATGACCGGACTGGGGAAACAAACTGAAACATGGACGAAATACAGAGGACTAATGACAACAACCAGAAACAGCTGATCACACGGAAATTCCACATGGGGTTAACGAGGGGGCGTGACACACGGAAGGAGCGGACGATCGGTGCAGGACACATTGTTTGGATACATTTATTTTCTGACTTTACAAATTACTGTTTTGATAAATGTGCTTAGATGTGTTTAGTACAGTATATGCTCTTCTTGTTTTATTCGGTTCATTTTGTGTTTAAATGCTAAAAAAAACATATTTAGGTGACATTTTTTCGGGCCGAGAACCAATGAATTGGTTTTCCATTATTTCTTATGGGGAAAATTCTATCACAACTTGAACTTTTTAGGTTTCGATCTGGAGTTCTGAATGGATTAAATTAGAGTTCTGAGGTACCACTGTATACCCACAATGTGATAAAAATCCGTTATTTTGAATTTGTGGAGACTATTTTTTCGGGCGCCACAAGGGGAAACTCAAAATTATTTCTGAATCTGTGACTGCAATCGAAAAGCGAAAAATGTCAAAAATCTCGTATTTTGCTTGGCTACTTATGGTTAAGGTTGTCATTGATGGGAATAGGCAAATGAATTGAAAGTCCCCACAAAGAAATGAATACAAACCTTTTTGTGTCGTTGTGTGTTTTTATCCTTTCTCCCATTCTGGTCAGGATCATGATAAGAATTTGCATTTTCCTCTAATTTTTTTTTAGGGGAACTCATACAGTGTCAGCGCAGAATAAAATCTACCCTGAAGCAGAAATGTGAGTGTGTATTTGAAGGAAAAGCTAAGGGAGGACAGCCAACACTTCTCAGTGAGATTTACACAGAACTCTACATAACTGAAGGTGGGACTGGAGAAGTCAATGATGAACATGAAGTGAGACAGATTGAAACGGCACCCAAGGAAAGGCAAACAGAAGATAATACAGTCAAGTGCAATGATATATTTAAACCCTTATGTGGGCGTGAGACACCTATCAGAACTGTACTCACTAAAGGGGTGGCAGGTATCGGGAAAACAGTCTCTGTTCAGAAATTTATTCTCGACTGGGTAGAAGGAAAAGCAAACCAGGATGTTCACTTCACATTTGCGCTTCCTTTCCGGGACTTGAATTTGATTAAGGATGAATACAGTCTGATTGAACTTCTTCACCACTTTGTCCCACAGCTGAAACCATTTCAATTCACTGAGCTGTTTATTTTCAAAGTCTTGTTCATCTTTGATGGTCTAGATGAGTGTCACCTTCCTCTAGATTTTCAGAACAATGAGAGCTGGTTTGATGAAACAACGAAAATGTCACTGGATGTGCTGTTGACTAACCTCATTAAGGGGAATCTGCTTCCATCCGCTCTCCTCTGGATAACCTCCCGGCCAGCAGCAGCCAATCAGATACCTCCTGAGTGCCTCCACCGGGTGACAGAGATACGAGGGTTCAGTGATGCCCAGAAGGAGGAGTATTTCAGGAGGAGATTCAGTGATCAGAGCCTGGCCAGCAGGATTATCACACATGTGAAATCATCAAGGAGCCTCTTCATCATGTGCCACATACCTGTGTTCTGCTGGATTTCAGCCACTGTGCTTAAGAGACTTTTTAGTGAGACTGACAGGGGAGAAATTCCAAGGACTCTGACTGAAATGTACACACACTTCCTGAACGTTCAAACAGGATTTAAAAATGACAAGTATATGAAGAAATTACACCTTAAAACACACAGCCAGGAATTCCTTTTAAAACTTGGTAAACTGGCTTTTGACAACCTTGAGAAAGGCAATCTCATATTTTATGAGCAAGATCTCACAAAGAATGAGATTGATGTCAGTGAAGCTTCAGTTTACTCTGGAATGTGCACAGAAGTCTTTAAGGAGGAATATGGGTTGTATGAGGATAAGGTGTACTGCTTTGTGCATCTGAGCATCCAGGAGTATCTTGCTGCTTTATATGTGTTTTTCTCAAACTCATCAGCTGATCTGCTGAAGACTGCAGTGGATCAGGCATTAGAGAGCAAGAATGGACACTTGGACCTCTACCTCCGCTTCCTCCTGGGCCTCTCAGCAGACTCCAGTAAGATTCTGTTACAAAGGCTACTGGGACAGGCAAGAACCAGCTCACATAAAATTAGGGAAACAGCCCAATACGTCAGGGAGAAAATACAGGAAAATTTATCTCCAGAAAGGACCATCAACCTGTTCCACTGTCTGAATGAACTGGGTGACAATTCTCTTGTAGAGGAAGTCCAAAGATACCTGAATTCAGGAAGCCTTTCAGCAGAAGACCTCTCACCTGCACAGTACTCAGCTCTGGCCTTTGTGATGCTGATGTCAGATGAGGAGCTGGATGTGTTTGATCTGAAGAAATTCATCAGATCAGATAATGAGCACTGGAGGCTGCTGCCTGTGGTCAAGAACTCCAGGACGGCTCTGTAAGTGACGTGGGGATGGGAAATCATGTCTGGTCTGGCAGTTTTACATGGACATGTTTCAAATATATAAAATATAAATTTGAAATATATAAAATATACATTTCTCCTTGTGTATTAGTAACTATGCTGGATTTTTTTTTTATAATGACTGAAGGTAGTGATGTAGTTACAAACAAAAAAGTGACGTTTCCGTTCCCATCCAGTCTGCCTTCTGATCACAGGCACAGCATCATAACCTGCTATAGAAACAGTGAGGGCTCTTTATCCACAGGGTGTATAAGTGGTATGTGAGTGTTATTGTCAGCAGGTGTGTTCATGTGATGGAGCCCAAAGCTGGGAGCTTCCGTATGACTCAGAGTCCTGCACCGGGTCGGGTACCCGACGGGGCAGATAGTTGCTGAAATGGGCGGATTTTAATGTTCTGGAATTTTACGGGCGGGTATGCGGGCAGGTAATTCATTACACACGGGCGGGTAGCAGGTCAATCAAAACAGTATTGTAGCCTGCGAAAATATCTATGTATTAGACTATCATGTACAAATTGTCTGATTATAGTGAGATTATTTTTCCGAGACAAACAAACTGTAAACAGTATCCTATCATGCAATATCAGATTTTTACCAGACCTGTTAGTGTCTTTGGTTTGTTTGTAGTTTGTTTGCCTCCCGAAAAAAGAATATCGCTATGAATGTGCTAAAATATTTTATAAAGCTTTTAATGTGGTTTGACTAGTTCGTGTTTCTTGTTTGTTTGTCTCTCGGAAAAAATAATCTCACTCCAAATTTGCTAAAATATAAAGCAACAACACACAGCAGCGTGTTCATGGAGGCAGCCACGTTTGTTCCGAGATGTGGTAGCTCGAACGGGAGATTGTCGGACGTGATGTCACTCAACTCGGAATTTCCGAGTTCCGAGAGAAAAACTAACACACCATTAGATAACCGCCTCGACAAACATTCACGTAGACGTCTGAATCCTTGCTGGAGCGTGTCGTCGTGTTCTCTCTTTCACGCTCTTAACGGTATGGATAGCTTAGATCTATCTGATTTGATTTTGTGTTAAACAGACTTTTTCGTTTGAAGGCCTAGTGCTTGTCACGTTGAGAGGTGCATAGAAAAAATAATTGTGTGTAATTTATCATGGGTACAGGCAGGTAATGGGCGGAATGTTAACGGACCCAGGCGGGTGCGGATTTAACTTTGAAATAATCACGGGTGCACGGGCGGGTGTGGTGCTGTACTGTGCGGGTCTCCAAAAGTGGACCCATTCAGGACTCTGGTATGACTGCTACAGTATCTCTTGCTGCTCGCTGTCACCCTCTGCTGGCCTTAGCTGCTCCTGGCTGAGGAGATAATAGAACAGAATATCTTTATTGTCACAGTACATGTACAGATGCTCCTCTACTTACAAACAAGTTACGTTACGAACAGTCGTTTGTAAATTGAAATGTTTGTAAGTCGTTATTCAACATCATTTTCAGGGTATACACAGGGATTGACATAACTGTCAATCTCAGTGATTCTCCTAGGCAGTCAGATGAGGGTGTTTCCCAGCTCTGTTCTGTTCATGGTTCATGCTGAAATTCACTGATTTTATAAACTTTTCCGATCTCTTATCAGGACATTCGTCAGGGGGAATTTCCAAGCATCATCCAATTACAGTCACTCTGCTTCCCTTTCCGGGGCCCAGAGTCCGCACCCCTAAGTGTCTCTACCATCATTCCCAGTCTTTTGGGATCCAGTTACTTCCCTGCTTCTATATCCTCCTGAGACCCCACCCATTCATTTATGTCCATTGTAGTGGACATTTTGTTTTTGCATCTATCTTTTCACTGATGTAAGGAAACATATTTATTCCTGTTGTACACTAAAGAGGACATACTGTCAAATTAAAAATAAAAATAAATTAGAAAAAATCTTAACTGTAAGATGTCTTATTTCCTCCAAAGACAAATATCCTATAACACTTCTTTCCTTGGGTCTCAGGAGGATATGATAGGACTGCCAATCATTTCTGTTGCTTGTCAAACCCTCTGGAAACATGACTGAGGCAATATTGTTTCTTTGTATAATTATGGCACGAGACTCAGGACACTAAGCAAAGCAAAACTTCCAGGTTTCACTGATATAAAGTAACAAGTCCTGTTGGTTTTAGCTGGTGCTGAGATGCTCAGCCACAGACCTGACTGTTCTGGGCCTTCAAACTTCTGTGAAGCTGTGAAACTAATTAAAGTGCATATTCATATGACCGAGGCTAACATGAGATAACTGACAGATACAGAAACTCCTAAGCTAACACAAGGTGCTCATTCATACCTATTTTTAATCACATTGTGCAGCAGCAGTTATTGGTCCACATTCCCTAAAGGTTACAAGGTCACACTCTGTATGGTTTACATCAGCTTCTGGTTACATCTTCTTAATGGCGTCCTAATGATTACATTCTCTATGTGTTATACAGTACCATATAATATTCCATATGGACACCCCCAATGGTGGGGGTCTTTTAAAAGCAGGTTGGAGTTGGCTACAGAGTTTCAAGGACATTGAAAAATCAAAATATCTGATATATTGAAATGAACCTGTGACTGAATGGATTTTAGAGCATATTCACATATGCAGTCATTCAAACTGGCTCTGGAATATAATGCAATATAACACATACAGAACATTATTGGGAATAAAACTGCAGACTTTTAACCTATGATAGACTTACCCGCTATCAATGATTATATGACTGAAAAAAATGGCCAAAATATACAGTAAACTCACAGGAGATCCTGTATTGTGTCAACAGCTGTTCATTTGAGTAGATTGATCTAGTTCCTGAATATTCTGCACACAAACCCTTACATGATATATGTGCTTTGAAATGAAAATGTTCACTTTATTCTTCATGACAATGAACATGATGACCATCAGAGGATTGGCCAAAATTAAAAATGTACCATATTTAATCACTTTTCTAACTGTGGTAATTTTAATGTAGTGTTGTGTTTAGCTAGTAATTCTCTTTGAATTGTATTCTGTGTCTGTTATTATGCTGAACAAAAGTTTGATTAGATATTTTGTGCCACTATGATCAGTGATGTGTAGGATATATACTGGTCTGTGTGTGTATAATAACACAGCTCCTTTTGTAGGCTGAACAGCTGTGATCTCACAGTGAAATGCTGTGAGACACTGACTTCAGCTCTCAGATCAAACTCCTCACCCCTGAGAGAGCTGGACCTGTGTTACAATAACCTGCAGGATTCAGGAGTGACGCTGCTTTCTGCTGGACTGAGGGATTCACACTGTAAACTGGAGAAATTGAGGTCAGTATTACTGCATATTCCACCCTGTAAACAGGGAATACTGAGGTCAGTATTACTGGGTATTCCACACCGTAAATTAGGGATACTGAGGTCAGTCATCTTTGTCAGGTCAAATAGTAAACTAGTATTTCATGATGACACTGCAACTGGGACACAGATTAAACCACAGGCCACAGGTATTTGACAGTACAACTGAGACACCCTCCACTCTGCAGACACAGAAAGGAGTGTCCTGGGAAGGGCTGAGGGATCAGCCACATGGCCAGTTCATTTACTCTGACTTAAGTTCCTGTTTAGGCCTCTAGATGTAACAGAAAGACTAATATTATAAGAGCCTCTCATATCTGAAGTGTCTCAGCCAGTAATGCGGCTGATCCTGAATCCAAGCTGTCTAAGTATGAACTATGCCAGTACTTTATATTATAAAGTGTTTCTGTGACGTTTGCAAGGCAAGTCTCACGAGCGAACCGCTGCACTCACACCATTTCATTCCCACTAAGCAGGTATAGATTTCAGCTTTTTATTTCTCAGAAAAGAGGACATGATGCGGATGTTTTGTTTTAATATTGTAATACTGACTTAATATTGTTACACTGTGTACTAGAGTAAATACCTGGGTTGGACTTTTCACAGTTTCATAGGAGAGGAACCTAAATCACATTTCCTGAGGTGGAATTACACCAAATAAAATACTTCTTTACTTTGGGTACCTGCTGCATGGGCCCCTTCCTGTGTCACATCAGCCACCTGTCAGCTATGAGAGAGGAATCACTCCTGTAATCAGCTCTCACTGCACTGTACAGGTCTGTGTGGACCACAGTGTTTAAAATGTTCATGTGCTAAGTCTCTCAAACAAGATTCCTGAAAGTACTGTTGCAACCATCAATTTTTTTGCAATTAACTTTTAACTTCATAACTTGTACAGTTTTAATATAAAACAAGCTGTGCATCAGGCAGGTCCTAGTCAGTTTGGGGACACCTGGCAGAAAGAAGGCTGATGACTGTAGTGGAAGCTGTTTCACTGGTCTGAATATGTTACTGGAGGATTCACAGCTAATCTTCAAATTGCTTATTAAAATCATAAATCTGCACTTATTGAAACGTCACCTTCTGTTTATGTAAAAACTGAAATGAAAACAAACAGTATCAGCTATATTGCGTTGGAAAGAAGGGGAACTATTTCAAGGAAATGACTTGAAAAGCTTTAGATCAGCCCACAGATACAATAGGGGCCTGTAAGCTTTTGCCATCCACTGTACACATATTCACCTGCTGCCAGTGTTTTACAGCCAGAACATGCAGACTCTGTACCCCCCCCCCTCCTCTCCTTGAGGGGATCCTCAGTGATTCTCCTAAGCAGTCAGATGAGGGTGTTTCCCAGCTCTGTTCTGATCATGGTTCTGGATGTGAAGGTTAATCTTTCCCAGGTTAGTCCCCTGTGGTGGATAAGGAGGCAGGAGACCCAGGGCTGCAGTAGATGTTGTGGTTAATCCTTCTAAGTCAGATCAGCAGTCAGGAGCCGCTTGTGTAGAATCCCAAAGTCAATCTTTTATTGTATCGATATAAGGGTACATCCAAGGCTGGACACTTTGCACAAAGCGTGTCTCATGCTGAAATTTACTGATTTTATACACTTTTCCGATCTCTTATCAGGACATTCGTCAGGGGGGATGTTCCAAGCATCATCCAATTACAGTCACTCTGCTTCCCTTTCCGGGGCCCAGAGTCCGCGCCCCTAAGTGTCTCTACCATCATTCCCAGTCTTTTGGGATCCAGTTACTTCCCTGCTTCTATATCCTCCTGAGACCCCACCCATTCATTTATGTCCATTGTAGTGGACATTTTGTTTTTGCATCTATCTTTTCACTGATGTAAGGAAACATATTTATTGCTGTTGTACACTAAAGAGGACATACTGTCAAATTAAAAATAAAAATAAATTAGAAAAAATCTTAACTGTAAGATGTCTTATTTCCTCCAAAGACAAATATTCTGTAACACTTCTTTCCTTGGGTCTCAGGAGGATATGATAGGACTGCCAATCATTTCTGTTGCTTGTCAAACCCTCTGGAAACATGACTGAGGCAATATTGTTTCTTTGTATAATTATGGCACGAGGCTCAGGACACTAAGCAAAGCAAAACTTCCAGGTTTCACTGATATAAAGTAACAAGTCCTGTTGGTTTCAGCTGGTGCTGAGATGCTCAGCCACAGACCTGACTGTTCTGGGCCTTCAAACTACTGTGAAGCTGTGAAACTAATTAAAGTGCATATTCATATGACCGAGGCTAACATGAGATAGCTGACAGATACAGAAACTCCTAAGCTAACACAAGGTGCTCATTCATACCTATTTTTAATCACATTGTGCAGCAGCAGTTATTGGTCCACATTCCCTAAAGGTTACAAGGTCACACTCTGTATGGTTTACATCAGCTTCTGGTTACATCTTCTTAATGGCGTCCTAATGATTACATTCTCTATGTGTTATACAGTACCATATAATATTCCATATGGACACCCCCAATGGTGGGGGTCTTTTAAAAGCAGGTTGGAGTTGGCTACAGAGTTTCAAGGACATTGAAAAATCAAAATATCTGATATATTGAAATGAACCTGTGACTGAATGGATTTTAGAGCATATTCACATATGCAGTCATTCAAACTGGCTCTGGAAGATAATGCAATATAACACATACTGAACATTATTTGAAATATGGTCTGTATAACTTATGATTATGATTATTGCTACGTGAGATGGAGCCGCGGATGGTCGCCTCGGCACCGAGCTCTCTAGTACTTCTTTTTGTTTGTTTTCTGCATGTTCGGTAACCCAAACCCGGTTACTTTTTCTAAAGAAGAACTGCTGAACTTTAGGCAGTGCACTCCAGACAGTTTCCCATCATTTTTCACAAACCCGGATGCTTTTCTGGAGATCTGCTGCTTTTCCTAAACGGAACTAATAAGGACTTTGCATGCTCTGCTGCCCTTTCTTTCACTGAAACCTGGCTCAGTTAAACGATCCCCGACAACGGATTGTGTCTGCCGGGCTTTCATCTGCTCTGAGTAGATCCCGTGTCGGACCTATCGGGAAAGACGAGGTGCGGCGACATCTGCTTCTATGTAAAAGAAGGTTGGTTTACAGATTTCACTGTCCTAGCCAAGCATTGTAACAAGGACTTGGAGACACTGTTCATCAACTGCAAACCATTTTATTCACCCTGGGAGTTCTCTTCCTTCATCCTGGTCAGTGTGTACATTCCACCTCAGGCCAGCGTGAAGGATGCACTGCAAACCCTGGCTGAGCTGATATCCAGCCTGGAACAGAAGCACTCAGACTTCCTCTTCATCATCCTTGGGGACTTCAACAGAGCTAAATTAAACCACGAACTACCAAAATACAGACAGCATATGAACTGTCCACCCAGGGACAATAAAACATTGGACCACTGCTACACAGTCCTTACAGATGGATATTGCTCTGTTCCTCGGGCAGCTCTAGGGCACTCTGATCTGTCTGGTCCATCTCATCCCTACATACAGGCAGAAACTGAAATCGGCTAAACCTGTGGTCAAGACAGTAAAGAAATGGACTAATCAGGCAAAGCAGGAACTACAGGACTGCTTTGACTGCACTGACAGCTAAGCTGTATCACCTGCCTTCTGTCATTACAGATCCATCACACCCTGGACACAATCTCTTCCAGCTCCTCCCCTCTGGCAGGCGCTACAGAACTCTGTACACAAAAACCACCAGACATAGGAGCAGCTTCTTCCCTCAGGCCGTCACCCTCATAAACAGCTAAGCTGTGTCACCTGCCTTCTGTCAATATTCCCCCCTTAAACTCTGTTTGCACTCAACCTCGCACCTTATACATTGTATAGTGGGTTACCCATGTGTGTATATTTCAAATTTATTTCTTGTAAATTGCGTCATTTATTGTCTTTGTACTAGAGAGTCTCAAGCAGCCAGAAGCAAATTCCTTGTGTGCCCCAGCACACTTGGCAAATAACGCTGATTCTGATTCTGAAAATGTACAATTTGAAAAAAACTGCAGACTTTTAACCTATGATAGACTTACCTGCTATCAATGATTATATGACTGAAAAATGGTCAAAAAATATACGGTAAGCTCACCGGAGATCCTGTATTGTGCCAACAGCTGCTCATTTGAGAAGATTGAACCAGTTCCTGAATATTCTGCACACAAAACCTTTCAGGATATTTGTGATATGGAATGAAAATATTCACTGTATTCTTCATGACAGGGAAGACGATGACTATCAGAGGATTGGCCAAAATGAAAAATGTACCATATTTAATCACTGTTCTAACTGTGGTTATTTAATGTAGTGTTGTGTTTAGCTACTAATTCTCCTTGAACTGTATTCTGTGCCTCTTATTATCCTGAAATAGAATTTGATTGGATATTATGTATCACTATGATCAATGATGTGTAGGATATATACTGGTCTGTGTGTGTATAATAACACAGCTCCTTTTGCAGGTTGAACAGCTGTAATCTCAGAGGGAAATGCTGTGAGGAGCTGGCTTCAGCTCTCAGATCAAACTCCTCACATCTGAGAGAGCTGGACCTGAGTGACAATGACCTGCAGGATTCTGGAGTGAAGCTGCTCTCTGCTGGACTGGGGGATTCACACAGTAAACTGGAGAAATTGAGGTCAGTATTGCTGGGTATTCCACTCTATAAACTGGAAGTACTGAGGTCAGTCATTTTGTCAGGTCAAATAGTAAATTGGTATTTCAGTACGACACTGCAACTGGGACACAGATTGAACCACAGGCCACAGGTATTCGACAGTACAACTGAGACACCCTCCACCCTGCAGACACAGAAAGGAGTGTCCTGGGAAGGGCTGAGGGATCAGCCACATGGCCAGTTCATTTACTCTGACTTAAGTTCCTGTTTAGGCCTCTAGATGCAGCAGAAGGACTAATATTATAAGAGCCTCTCATATCTGAAGTGTCTCAGCCAGTAATGCGGCTGATCCTGAATCCAAGCTGTCTAAGCATGAACTATGTCAGTACTTTATATTATAAAGTGTTTCTGTGACGTTTGCAAGGCAAGTCTCACGAGCGAACCGCTGCACTCACACCATTTCATTCCAACTAAGCAGGTATAGACTTCAGCTTTTTATTTCTCAGAAAAGAGGACATGATGCACATGTTTTGTTTTAATATTGTAATACTGACTTAATATTGTTACACTGTACTAGAGTAAATACCTGGGCTGGACTTTTCACAGTTTCATAGCAGAGGAACATAAATTACACATTCTTAGGTGGAATTACACTAAATAAAATCTCTTATTTTGTGTGCCTGCTGCATGGGCCCCTTCCTGTGTCACATCAGCCACCTGTCAGCTATGAGAGAGGAATCACTCCTGTAATCAGCTCTCACTGCACTGTACAGGTCTGTGTGGACCACAGTGTTTAAAATGTTCATGTGCTAAGGTCTCTCAAACAGGATTCCTAAAAGTACTGTTGCAACCATAATTTTTTTTGCAATTAACTTTTAACTTCATAATTTGTACAGTTTTAATATAAAACAAGCTGTGCATCAGGCAGGTCGGCCTGACAGGCCTGCATTAGCTGCTGGGGATGTTCACATCTCTCCGGTCAGAGTTCCTAGTCAGTTTGGGGACACCTGGCAGAAAGAAGGCTGATGACTGCAGTGGAAGCTGTTTCACTGGTCTGAATATGTTACTGGAGGATTCACAGCTAATCTTCAAATTGCTTATTAAAATCATAAATCTGCACTTATTGAAATGTAACCTTCTGTTTATGTAAAAGCTGAAATGAAAACAAACAGTGTCAGCTATATTGCGTTGGAAAGAAGGGGAACTGTCACGCCCGGCTCATCTGATCCTCGTGTGTGCCACCCCCCTCATTACCCACCTGTACTACCCTGATTGTTCCCAGCTGTTTGATGTTAGTTTTGGCCTGTTTAGTGTATATCAGTCCACATCTACCTCTGTTTCCCAGATCTGTCATTAACGTTCATCCTATGCTGCTCCGTTTGCTTTATTGAAACTCCATTTTCCCGTATTCACAGCTCCCCTCGTCTGCTTCTCCGCTCCCTGCTCGTTCACTCGCGCAGGTCGTAACAGGAACTGTTTCAAGGAAATGACTTGAAAAGCTTTAGATCAGCCCACAGATACAATAGGGGCCTGTAAGCTTTTGCCTTCCACTGTACACATATTCACCTGCTGCCAGTGTTTTACAGCCAGAACATGCAGACTCTGTACCCCCCCCTCCTCTCCTTGAGGGGATCCTCAGTGATTCTCCTAAGCAGTCAGATGAGGGTGTTTCCCAGCTCTGTTCTGATCATGGTTCTGGATGTGAAGGTTAATCTTTCCCAGGTTAGTCCCCTGTGGTGGATAAGGAGGCAGGAGGACCCAGGGCTGCAGTAGATGTTGTGGTTAATCCTTCTAAGTCAGATCAGGAGTCAGGAGTCGCTAGTGTAAAATCCCAAAGTCAATCTTTTATTGTATCGATATAAGGGTACATCCAAGGCTGGGCACTTTGCACAAAGCGTGTCTCATGCTGAAATTCACTGATTTTATACACTTTTCTGATCTCTTATCAGGACATTCGTCAGGGGGGATGTTCCAAGCATCATCCAATTATAGTCACTCTGCTTCCCTTTCCGGGGCCCAGAGTCCACGCCCCTAAGTGTCTCTACCATCATTCCCAGTCTTTTGGGATCCAGTTACTTCCCTGCCTCTATATGATAGGGCTGCTAAACATTACTGTTGCTTGTCGAACCCTCTGGAAACATGACTGAGGCAATATTGTTTCTTTGTATAATTATGGCATGAGGCTCAGGACACTAAGCAAAGCAAAACTTCCCAGGTTTCACTGATATAAAGTAACAAGTCCTGTTGGATTCAGCTGGTGCTGAGATGCTCAGTCACAGACCTGACTGTTCTGGGCCTTCAAACTACTGTGAAGCTGTGAAACTAATTAAAGTGGATATTCATACGACCGAGGCTAACATGAGATAGCTGGAAGATACAGAAACTCCTAAGCTAACACAAGGTGCTCATTCATACCTATTTTTAATCACATCGTGCAGCAGCAGTAAATGGTCCACAGCTTGGAGTTGGCTACAGAGTTTCAAGGACATTGAAAAATCAAAATATCTGATATATTTTAATGAACCTGTGACTGAATGGATTTTAGAGCATATTCACACTCATGCCCTCATTCGAACTGGCTCTGAAAGATAATGCAATATAACACATACAGAAAATTATTGGGAATATGGTCTGTATGACATGAAAATGTACAGTTTGAATAAAACTATAGCTTTTTAACCTATGATAGTCTTACCCACTGTCAATGATTATATGACTGGAAAAAATGGCCAAAATACACAGTAAACTCACAGAGGAACCTGTATTGTGCCAACAGCTGCTCATTTGAGTAGATTGATCCAGTTCCTGAATATTCTGCACACAAAACCTTTCAGGATATTTGTGCTTTAAAATTAAATCATCAGAGGATTGGCCAACATTAAAAATGTACCATATTTAATCACTTTTCTAACTTTGGTGATTTTAATGTAGTGTTGTGTTTAGCTACTAATTCTCTTTGAACTGTATTCTGTGCCTCTTATTAGAGTTTGGTTGGATATTTTGCGCCACTATGATCACTGATGTGTAGGATATATACTGGTCTGTGTGTGTATAATAACACAGCTCCTTTTGCAGGGTGAACAGCTGTAATCTCAGAGGGAAATGCTGTGAGGCGCTGGCTTCAGCTCTCAGATCAAACTGCTCACCCCTGAGAGAGCTGGACCTGAGTGACAATGACCTGCAGGACTCAGGAATGAAGCTGCTCTCTGCTGGACTGGGGGATTCACAGTGTAAACTGGAGATACTGAGGTCAGTCATATTTGTTAGGGGTAAATAGTAAACTGGTATTTCATGATGACACTGGAACTGGGACACAGATTAAACCCCAGACCACAGGTATTCGACAGTTCAACTGAGACACCCTCCACCCTGCAGACACAGAAAGGAGTGTCCTGGGAAGGGCTGAGGGATCAGCCACATGGCCAGTTAATTTACTCTGACTTAAGCTCCTGTTTAGGCCTCTAGATGTAACAGAAGGACTAATATTATAAGAGCCTCTCATATCTGAAGTGTCTCAGCCAGTAATGCGGCTGATCCTGAATCCAAGCTGTCTAAGCATGAACTATGTCAGTACTTTATATTATAAAGTGTTTGTGTGACGTTTACAAGGCAAGTCAGACGAGCGAACCACTGCACTCACACCGTTTCATTCCCACTAAGCAGGTATAGATTTTAGCTTTTCATTTTTCAGAATAGAGGACATGATGCGGATGTTTTGTTTTAATATTGTTATACTGACTTAATATTGTTACACTTTGTACTAGAGTAAATACCTGGGCTGCCGCCTGTCAGCTATGAGAGAGGAATCACTCCTGTAATCAGCTCTCACTGCATTGTACAGATCTGTGTGGACCACAGTGTTTAAAATGTTCATGTGCTAAGGTCTCTCAAACAGGATTCCTGAAAGTACTGTTGCATTCATGATTTTTTTTTTTGCAATTAACTTTTAATTTCATGATTTGTATAATTTTAAAATAAACAAGCTGTGCATCAGGTAGGTCGACCTGACAGGCCTGCATTAGCTGCTGGGGATGTTCACATCTCCTCCGGTCAGAGTTCCTAGTCAGTTTGGGGACATGTGGCAGAAAGATGCCTGACGATTGCTAGTCATTTCTGTTGCTTGTCGAACCCTCTGGAAAACATGACCGAGGCAATATTGTTTCTTTTCCCTGGACACTAAGCAAAGCAAAACTTCCCAAGTTTCACTGATAAAAACACGATTTGGTGGTTTCAGCTGCTGCTGAGATGCTGAGCCACAGACCTGACTGTTCTGGGCCTTAAAAATAGTGATAAGCTGTGAAACTAAAGTGCATATTCTTACAACCGAGGCTAACATGAGATAGCTGACAGATACAGAAACTCCTAAGCTAACACAAGGTGCTCATTCATACCTATTTTTAATCACATTGTGCAGCAGCAGTAATTGGTCCACATTCCCTAAAGGTTACAAGGTCACACTCTGTATGGCTTACATCAGCTTCTGGTTACATCTCTTTAATGGCATCCTAATGATTACTGTACATTCTCTATGTGTTATACAGTATCATGTAATATTCCATATGGACACCCCCAAAGGGGCGGTCTTTATTTTTGGGGGCATTTAGGAAGAGCAGCTTATGGGCAGCTGGAATGTGGAGGTTAGCTCCTTCCTCACGCAGCTGGGCCCGGCTCTTTGGTCCCTGGCTGAGCAGGTGGGGGGCAGCAGTCCCTTCTGGGTGGTCATCCTCCAGGCTGTCTGTGTTCAGAGAGAGAGAGAGAGAGAGAGAGAGAGAGAGATGACAAGCAGGCTGCTCACCCTGTGTTTCTACACAGTCAGTGAGGCTAAAAGGTGAGCTTCAGTGAACAGTGTGTGGGGGCCGCAGGAACACAGGCAAAAATGGGTGCAGAATAATGCCCCCAAATGTCAGCTTTTTATCAGGAACTGGGAGAGCAGGGATGGAGGAAAAGGGGGAGGTGCTGAAAGGCTGTTTGGTTTTGGGGGGGTCCAGGCCAGTCTCTGGTCCCACTCATGCTGTGGCTTTGGGCACGTCAGCACTGACATTTTCATGGGTTGCTGCCACCTGTATTTTGTATGAAATTGTGCGATTTCCTTTCTGCAGGCTGGCAGGCTGTAGAGTCACAGAAGAAGGCTGTTCTTCCCTGGCTTCAGCTCTGAGGTCAAACCCCTCACACCTGAGAGAGCTGGATCTGAGCTACAATCATCCAGGAGACTCAGGAGTGAAGCTGCTCTCTGTTGTACTGGAGGATCCCAGCTGTAAACTGGAGAAGCTTAAGTGAGCACAGAATAAACATTTTATGTCAGTTCATGTCAAGTTTGTTTATGTAGCACATGTTCATACACCAAGGTCATTCAAAGTGCTTTACAGGAAAGATAAGAAGCAAAATGCATGAAGTAAAAGCAGACAAAGTAAAAGTGTAGGAATAAATATGAAAATAAAATAAAAAGAACATGAAATATTAAAGACCAGATATGAAGTGACAAAGTGCCATTCGCATCACTTACTGTTACATAGTCGACCATGGAGCTGCGGCCTGGGTGCTCTGGTGCCAGGTGCCCTTATAAACACCCTTATGCTGGAACACGGTGTTCGTTATGGACAGACTGTGGTCAGCACAGGAGTCCAATAAGAGAGCAGCTCGGGTTCTGGTCGGCCAGGCCGTTCCTCCCAATCACAGCTCTCCAGGTGTCACTGTCGTTACCCACGTGAGTGTTAAAGTCCCCCAGCAGAACAATGGAGTCCCCAGAGGGGGAGCCTTCCAACATCCCATCCAAGGTCTCCAAGAACGCCGCATACTCTGAACTGGTGTTCGGTGCATAAACACACACAACAGTCAGAGCCCGTCCCCTGACTCATTGGGGTGAACTCCAACATACTGGCACTGAACTGGGGGGCTATAAGTAGACCCACCCCTGCCCTCCGCCTCTCACCATGGGCAACTCCAGAGTGGAATAGAGCCCAGTCCCGCCCCAGGAGTTTGGTTCCAGACCCCGAGTCGTGTGTCAGCAGTCAAATCATGTGAGAAATAATTAAGCAGAAAAGATGGAAACCAGCAATTCTTAGCACACGATTTGTGTTGGATAGCAGAGCTAATAGATGAAGAACAATGACAGTAATGTTGCAATTTAGAACTTAACTGTGTTTGGTTTAACAAAAGTTACGAATAAAAATACAGTGGACACCAATCGACACTGGGGTGATTGTTCATATGCTTTTTATATACTGTACAAATAAGTCATTGTTTTAAAAAAAATATTTTATGTGATGGCTGTGATGGCTCCCATTACTGTAATATACAGTACAGCAATGCAAAAAGTGGTTTTATAAATGTTTCATTATCCTAAGGGTGGACCGCTGTGAACTCACAGAGAAATGCTGTGAGACGCTGGCTTCAGCTCTCAGATCTAACTCCTCACCCCTGAGAGAGCTGGACCTGAGTGACAATGACCTGCAGGATTCAGGAGTGACGCTGCTCGCTACTGGGCTGGGGGATTCACAGTGTGAACTGGGGATACTGAGGTTAGTATTACTGGATATCCCATACTGTAAACTGGGAATACAGAGGTCAGTATTACTGGGTGTTCCACACTGTAAACTGGAGAAACTGAGGTCAGTATTACTGGTTATCCCACACTGTAAATTAGAGATATTGCGGTTAGTCATATTTGTCAAGGATATTTTGTGATTTCCTTTCTGCAGGTTGTCAGGCTGTAGAATCACAGAAGAAGGCTGTTCTTCCCTGGCTTCAGCTCTGAGGTCAAACCCCTCACACCTGAGAGAGCTGGATCTGAGCTACAATCACCCAGGAGACTCAGGAGTGAAGCTGCTCTCTGCTGTACTGGAGGATCCCAGCTGTAAACTGGAGAAGCTGAAGTGAGTACAGAGTGTATGCCTGACTGCTACAAATACTTATGCATGTATGTGAAGAAGAGGCACCAATAAATAAATGGATACAGCAGTACTATGTCATTCTGCTTCTCCTGTAGTGTGGACCACAGTGGAGAGTGCAGGACCAGACCAGGCTTACAGAAATGTAAGTGTGTATGCATGTTTTTATTAATAATGCAATTAGATCTGTTGTATGATTGTGTTCACACAGTTGTGATGAATGTGTTTTTCTGCACTGTGTGTAGATGGATTTCCATGTTCATGTTTAGGTGAGTTTCTGTGTGCGTGTCATTTTAGACAACATCCAAATGAGAAAAACAAAACAGACAAAAGAGACATCAGCAAAAACTATTAATTAATTAATCTTTTTTATACTTTATATATGCTTATAACAGGGTTAAAATATTCTGGTGTACCTCTGCATCTTAAATTTCACAAAGAAATCCTTTGTCTTTGTTCTTTATGCACATGCGGTGAGTGTGCTTTTATCTTTTTGAGATGCGTTAGTATTGTCCTAAGATGGCACCCGTAGTCTTCCCCAAACTGGGAGAGTGGTCTGGCTGCAGAACACTAGGCGTCTCCGCTAGGAGGATCTCCACTGTGGAACTAGAAATCACATGATCTCCACTCTAGCGTGGAGATGATGTCAATGCAACATTGGGAACTACCGCGTTGTGTCTGGGCCGGGAGTGGAGTTTCCAGCTCCACAGTAGAGACCCTCCTGGCGGAGTCTGCAGCCAGATGTAATCAGTTCATGCTCCTTACCTCTCTCTCTTCTAAACCGGCGCTGATGCCGGACTCTCTCCTCAGTCTGCGGTTAGTGCTGCTGTGAGGAAGCGTGCGGTTCTAAGGAAGGTTATATTTTAAAATAAATACACTCTCTTTTAGTATTAATCTTTGGTGCCAAATATTTGTGTTTAAATATGCCTGTGGTGAATGTGCCTGATGAATGTCGCTACTTTGTAATTTTATTTACCCGTAATTAAGCTGTTAGTTTATCTTGTGCAGCATTTTGGCGGCTCTTCCCGGCGGCGTCGTGCGCCGTCCGACATTTCCTGAGCTATTTCATAAACTTCAGCTCCCGTTTTGTTCGGGGAAGCTGTGCTGTTTTTATATTGTACAGATAAATTCAGTACAGCCTAAATGTAAATGATAAAATGGTGGAGATGCCGGTCTGCCTGATGGTATTAGCGGCTCTTCCTTCTGCCTACAGACTCCTGCCAGCTGACACTGGACCCCAACACAGCACACAGATGCCTGTCTCTGTCAGGGGGGAACAGGAAGGTGACAGGGGGGAAAGAGGAGCAATATCCTTATCATGCAACGAGATTTGAATGCCACCCCCAAGTTCTGTGCAGAGAGAGTCTGACTGGCCGCTGTTACTGGGAGGCTGAGTGGGATGGCGATGGAGCCCATATAGGAGTGACTTATAAAGGGATTAGGAGGTATGGATGGAGGGACAGTCACTTTGGATTCAATGACATATCATGGAGTTTGTACTGTAATCCTGACAGTTACTCTGCCTGGCACTATAATAAACGGAGTCTCATACCCACACGAGCCTCAGGCCCCCGCAGAGTAGGGGTGTATCTGGACTGGGGGGCTGGTGCTCTGTCCTTCTACAGAGTCTCCTCTGATAGACTGACCCTCCTGCACAGATTCACCTCCTCATTCACTGAGCCCCTCTATCCAGGGTTTTGGGTTTGTATAAACTCCTCAGTGTCGCTGTGACGTGTTACTGGTTCTCCTGGCAAAAAAGGTAAAATCTCAGATTTTTAACCTTTATAATCCTTTTCACTCTGAAATGTATGTTTAACAAAAATAAATGCCTGTGTTCAGTGAGCTGAATAAACATGCAAAATAACAGTTTTTCTCTCTGACTAAAATGTAACTAAATGTAATCCTGATTAGTGGGGGGGCTTTCCCCCTCCCCTGTATACATTTTATATATTTATGTCTATTTACTGTATTTCCTCCCTGTACAACGACAATAAAGGCTTTCTGTTCTGTCCAATTAATGTCCTGTTTCAGCGTCACCCAAAGCATAACTGAGTAACATAATGAAACCACAGTCTGGTGGATTAAGTTAAATTAAAAAATCAAAAAAACTTTACTGCTGCAGCTAAACTTATTTAACACAATGACATTCAATCAATGTATATAATAATCATTTAACTGGAGCCATAACAGAAACAAAAAACATTGGAACCATAAAATTATATAATGTCACTACCCTGGTTCAGTGGATTAAAGTTAATAAAATTATTAATTTATTTTATTAAGTAATTAAACTTGTTTTATGAAACAATTATTAATAATTAAGATTAAAGTACTATATATATATATATATATATATATATATATATATATATATATGAAATCATCTGCAGTTTCATGATGTGAAAATCAAGTGGTGTACATTGTGCCCCATATATCATTGCTTAAACCAGACTTTACTGAACATGTCTATATCTCATTAGGTTTAATAGTTAGTCGATGTAGGAACCATATTTAACTTTATATTTGTAACCATATGGTAGGTAATCCTTTTATATTTTGTACGAGTGCGCCCTCTACAGGTGGTGAGGGCACTGCCATGAAATGGAGATGATGTCACACATGGCGGGAGGAAGTGGGCCGGCAAGATACCGTCATTGACCTCAGGCCTCGGCCTCAGCCTTAGGCTTGGTCTCTGTTCGCTGTCCCAGGGAAGCGTCTGAAATTAAAAGGCACCAGCGACGCTGCTGTTAGATTAAGGACATTTGGAAGATTTGCATTTCTGTTTTGTAATATGTTTTTTTGCAATAAATTAAGCAGTGAACAGCAACTCGTGGATCCTTTTCTAAGGGGCTAAAGGCAGCGAGTTAGACAAATGGTACCCGCACTCCCCAGGTAGCAATACCAAAGTGAGGGTTAAATGAAGGAAAAACAAAGTTTTCTGTCACTTCAGTCGATATACAAAGTCTATTTACAAAATAAAAAAGACTGATCATATAATATTGACATGGGAAGACGTTTTCTGTAGTAAATAAGTCTATGTAAATATTGTATAGATTGTAAAATAAATAATTTGAACTGAGATTAATTCATCCCCTGTTGCTTTTGAAAGTAGTTTAATACCGAATTGTAAACTAAACATGCAAAATACTTGACCGCTAAACACTAACGATAATGTCCGAAAAAGATTCAAAGTGAACGATTTAATAAAAGCCGTGTTTTGCGCTTGTGAGAGAAAAATCCAAATGTAATACCCAAATGTAATACAAAAGTAGTGAAAGTTATGTATATGTATCACCTAAAATCACTTTTCACCAGCTTTTTGTTAATGTTCATTAGTAGCTCTGACCTGGAATTAATTTCTCGAGTTTGATAAGATATCTATGCATGATGCCTTGAGTCCGGAGGATATGGGTACAAGGCGGGGAACAACCCAGGATGGGGTGCTGACCCACGGCAGGGCACAGTCACACACCATTCACTCACACACCATACATTCACACACACCATTCACTCACACCTATAGGCAATTTGGTAACTCCAATTAACCTCAGCTTGGTTTTGGACTGTGGGGAAACTGGAGTACCCAGAGGAAAACTAACGACAACCCGGGGAGAATATGTGAACTTCACATACAAGGACCCCGGGGGAGACTCGAACCCAGGTCCCAGAGATGCTAACCATTCCACCACCATGCCGGCCTAAAGCCTAACTTAAAATACAGTTTTAGTTTATTTTGTTTTGCTTTAAGGTTGTATCTAGGGGTGCACCGATTGCAGTTTTCTGGCCGATCAACGATCACCGATCCTTAGGCAACCTTACCTGCCGATCTCGATTTTTTTTTGCCGATCTTGTTTCTTTCATAACTAAAAGACAGTTACTTCAATGTTTCCATTTTTATTGAGTAAATTGATATGAATACTCACAAAACATGAGGTAGTGTCCTCAAATATAAATGAACATATAAATGAGCATTGCTGTTTGAACTACAAAATCATATTTTTTCTTCCAGACTTTAATTTCTCTAGTTTTGTAAAAAAAAATATATATATATAGCTGTTATGACACACTTGTCCAAAAAATAGGGAGGGAGGCAGCCTGCACTGCACCTCTCTCGGGAATGGGAGAAAAGGCTGATTTAACCCTCTGGGGCCTAGGGGTAGGAAACACACTTTCACTGACTGGGGCATGATCACACATTTCATCACACTTAATTCATGGCAAATAAATTATTTCTTATATATTTGTTTTGCCATTACACTCATCTTTATTTTAATATATATTGTAAATATGTCAGATTTTTGTTAAGTTTGAAATTTGACATCAAAGTATAGACACTGCAAAATGCAGTTTGGAACACTTGCAGAAACATTATAAAAGTACATAGTAAGCAATGCTGGCAGTTTGTTTTGATCCCAGATATCTGATCACCAAAGTCTTGGCTACATGAAGATGACTAAATGGTGTAGATGCAACATTAATTTGGATAAATAAATAAGAAAAACCTAACTCATGTAACTATTTCTGGCTCCTTTCATTGAATATGTAGCAACTTTCATGTGTATGAATGAGCCATTGTCACCTGGCCACGTCCCCAACCCCCTTTTATGGCGCTGAAGGGGATGTATCTGGATCGCGTTTCACCGTTGCGCTGTTAATCAAATTACCATGCGAATGCGATTTGAATACGCGCTAATGCGGCTATTTAGAATGTGAATAGCGATCTTCGGGTGAGAGCGGTACTACACGCCCCCGATGCAGGTAAAACAAAGTAAGATGACATGGTTTACTTTTTTGCCGATTTAACCTAATTAAAAAAACTTTAATACTTCCGACAATGGACGTTTTGAAAAGAAGACAGATTACGGATTTAGCCAGCGTTTTTTTCATGATTATACATTAAGATTTCAGCGAGATATTTATAAACTGAAATAGACGCGAAAAGTACGCGATGTCGTCGACGACATACTCGACCCCAAAGAGTTAAAAGCATATAACTAAGATCGGTGGATCTCATGGGAATATGGTCGATTTCTGATCCCCTCAAATTAACGTGATCGAGGCCGATCGATCGGTGCGCCGATCGATCGGTGCACCCCTAGTTGTATCCTAACATGCCAACCAATGAATATACTGCCTCTTAAAGATTGTGATCATTAATCTAATGATAACTAAAAAACGTAGATATAATGCAAAAAAAAAATTAAAAATGACTGAAAAAAGCCGTAGCACCCAGACTTTACACAGGGAGGTGATATCAGCATATTTCGTTCTGAGTGCTTTCCAGTGCTGCTTATTTACAGTATTATCCTTGTTATAAACTGTGGGCACTTGCTATTCTCCGCTCCCCCACACTAGATGGCGATACTACGCTCGTTTTACTACTGATCCACACCGCCAATAGTCAATGGTAGAAGAAGATCTTGCCTGTCCATGCCATAGACATATACACTCACCTAAAGGATTATTAGGAACACCTGTTCAATTTCTCATTAATGCAATTATCTAATCAACCAATCACATGGCAGTTGCTTCAATGCATTTAGGGGTGTGGTCCTGGTCAAGACAATCTCCTGAACTCCAAACTGAATGTCAGAATGGGAAAGAAAGGTGATTTAAGCAATTTTGAGCGTGGCATAGTTGTTGGTGCCAGACGGGCCGGTCTGAGTATTTCACAATCTGCTCAGTTACTGGGATTTTCACGCACAACCATTTCTAGGGTAAACAAAGAATGGTGTGCAAAGGGAGAAACATCCAGTATGCAGCAGTCCTATGGGCGAAAATGCCTTGTTGATGCTAGAGGTCAGAGGAGAATGGGCCGACTGATTCAAGCTGATAGAAGAGCAACTTTGACTGAAATAACCACTCGTTACAACCGAGGTATGCAGCAAAGCATTTGTGAAGCCACAACACGCACAACCTTGAGGCAGATGGGCTACAACAGCAGAAGACCCCACCGGGTACCACTCATCTCCACTACAAATAGGAAAAAGAGTGTACAATTTGCACGAGCTCACCAAAATTGGACAGTTGAAGACTGGAAAAATGTTGCCTGGTCTGATGAGTCTCGATTTCTGTTGAGACATTCAAATGGTAGAGTCAGAATTTGGCGTAAACAGAATGAGAACATGGATCCATCATGCCTTGTTACCACTGTGCAGGCTGGTGGTGGTGGTGTAATGGTGTGGGGGATGTTTTCTTGGCACACTTTAGGCCTCTTAGTGCCAATTGGGCATCGTTTAAATGCCACGGCCTACCTGAGCATTGTTTCTGACCATGTCCATCCCTTTATGACCACTATGTACCCATCCTTTGATGGCTACTTCCAGCAGGATAATGCACCATGTCACAAAGCTCGAATCATTTCAAATTGGTTTTTTGAACATGACAATGAGTTCACTGTACTAAAATGGCCCCCACAGTCACCAGATCTCAACCCAATAGAGCATCTTTGGGATGTGGTGGAACGGGAGCTTCGTGCCCTGGATGTGCATCCCACAAATCTCCATCAACTGCAAGATGCTATCCTATCAATATGGGCCAACATTTCTAAAGAATGCTTTCAGCACCTTGTTGAATCAATGCCACGTAGAATTAAGGCAGTTCTGAAGGCGAAAGGGGGTCAAACACCGTAGTAGTATGGTGTTCTGTTGGAGTACGCCGTCTCCACCGGGTCCGTGGATGAGAAGAGATTCACAGCTGACACGGGGAGAAGTTGCAAATCACCGGTTTATTGTCTGACAGATTGCAATCCGGGAGCGGCCGTCTGACATACATTCAGCATGTACAGGAGGAGGCTCTGCCATATGTATCAGCTGTATCCTAGGCCTTTTAAAGCCCTTTGGGCATCTCCCCCCCCCTTTCTCAGTACCTTCTGTCTACGTGACAACCACATGTTTGACACTTGCCCTCGTTAGCCGGCTCGTAGTTGTCCTTCTGGAAGACTAAAAGATAAGTAGGGGCCGCTGATATTCTCTGTCGCCCCCCCTATCTGTTCCGATTAGGTAGCCTTGCCTTGCCGGCGTGCCAGTCAGTTCTCGTTTTGATAAGTTACAGCCTTATAGAATCATTCCCTTTATTTCCCCTTATTAAATTATTCCCTCAATTTCCCCCTTTTGATCTCCGCAAGGAGATCACCCTGATTATGCTGATTAGTAATATTTGCCCTTCTTTATGAAATTTTGCATTCCCCCTTTTGATCTCCGCAAGGAGATCACCCTATTGGCGGGGGAGTTGTAGTTCAAAACTGTTCAAATGACCTTTGCCCCTCTCCGGCCCGACAGGCAGGAGAGGCATCATCCGCGCATAGGTGTCATCCCGCTTCTCTATCACGGTAGTGATGAGACGAACTGACAGTGCGCGCAGGCAGAGAATACAACAACACCCGCAAGTAACTAAAATCGCAGCAAAAGTAGCAAAGGATAATAAAAGCGAGCCCATTAAGCCTTTCCACTGTCCGAACGCTGAGGTCATCCAAGCATCCCAGATGTTATTGATCCCGGAGTGTGCATGCATCGTTTTGGAGAGGGTCCGGAGACCCTCAAGTGCCCTGGTCACTGAGCCGTCTGGTGCTGTGTTATTGGGAATGCAAGTACAGCATACTTCCCCGAACATAGCGCACACTCCCCCCTTTTCGGCTAGTAGCATATCTAGCGCAAGCCGGTTTTGGACCGCCATCAGAGAAGCCCTCCATCTGCTGTTCTCTGGCGTTCTGCGCAATCCAGGCCAGCCAGATGTTGCCGTTCTTGTACCCTGTGGCTAGTTCTAAAATGTCTAGGGGATTCAGTCTAGTGTAATCGACCTGGAGCACTATAGTATCGTTGGTGACTTGGACCGGGGTGGTTACTTGAGCCATAGTGGGCCCTCTAGTGGGCTGTGGGGCAGTCTTAGGAGGGTCCACAAATAGGATACTCACCACGCCCCAGGGGTCCTTTCCAGACTGATCCACGCCCAGCAGGATATTCAAATCGTTTCCCTCATCCGAGGGGTGGTACTGTAATACTTTCCTATCGACAATGCCAGCGGATTCAAACTGGGTTTTCCAGTATACCCTTCCCTGGAGAAGGTGATGTTAGTCCACCAGCTCCTTGCGGACCTTGGCCCATAGGGCTCCCAGGGTCCGGTGTACTTAGCCACCCTGTCCCAGCTTTCACACGGTCGGGCTACGGTCCAACCGGCGCGACACCCTAAATTATGTTGCTGGTCATAACAGAGCCATACATCGTATCCTTGGTACGACGTGTTCTGGTACTGACAATTTATTACGTCACATAAGTCAAACAGGTAAGTGGTGGGGGTGCCTCTTATGTACTGGAGTCGCAGAGGTGCCTCTCCTCGGTAACCTACGCACATGGCCGTTCTTGTTTGGACAGTGGAAAGCAGTATTATCATATCCATAATCATTAACCCTTTAAGCATTTTAAGCATCACACATAACACACTTGTTTCCCCCAACATTCCCCTTTTTATCTTGATCTTCATCCTGGTCCTAGCGTTGTCTGGCGGTGGATGAGGTGCTTTTGTTCTTTCTGGTCGTTGGAGCAGGGGTGGACTACCCTGCTCTGGTTGCTCAGGTCGGGGGATTATTCTGCCCCTTCTGTTGAGACCTGAGTTGCGTCTAGATCAGCCGAACTGACGCTCTGGATTCCTTCCTTCAGGGCCTCCTGGATCTCTGCTGTGGTTCTCCCTGGGTCCTCCGCAGCCGCGCACTGGCTCCAGTGAAACCACGTGTCGCCTTTGCCTTTCAGACGAACCGCGTGTGACGTCCTCTCAGTGACCTGGAAGGGGCCCGTCCACCTGGGCTCTGACCACTTCCGTTTGATGACTTTCAGGAGGACCCACTCCGCCTTGTGTGGTTTGGCTGGCTGGTTCTCTGGTCTCGCCTCCTGGATCTGTTTAGAGAAATCTGCAACGAGACCTTGCAAACAATCATAATATGCCCTAGGATTTTGCTCCCCCTTTTTATCGGGGGTCCAGGATAACCCTCTCTGGGGTCCTGGGAACTGCCTGCCTGTCTGGAGCTTGAAGGGGGTGAACCCGGTCCCCCTGTTTATGGAACACCTCACTGACATCAGTGCCAGTGGTAAAGCGTCAACCCAATTCATTTTGGTCTGTGCACAGATTTTTGCCAATTTTTGTTTTATTGTTTGGTTCATTCGGTCCACTTTTCCCTGGGACTGCAGATGATACACAGTTCCAAACGCATGTCTCAATCCCAACACTTTCTCCACCGTCCGGAGGTCCTCGTTCTTAAAGTGGGACCCATTGTCTGACCGAATCCTGTTGGGAAACCCGTGTCGTGGTATATACTGATTAATCAGAAACTTTATCACGGATACCCCATCCTCCTTCTTTGTGGGCCATGCTTCTGGCCACCCTGAGAATGCGTCCACACACATCAACACATATCTGAACCCTCTCACTGGAATCACCATGTCTGTATAATCTATAATGATTTCTTCCCCTGACCTGGTACACATTGGAAACTGCCCTTTCTCAGGCTTGATTGTGGGTCGCAAGTTATACAAGGTACAGGTAGCGCAACTCCGTACATATCCCCCCACCTTCTCTTTCATAAATGGATGCCACCAGCTTGTCAGATTCTCTAACATTTGTCTCACCCCTGCATGACCCACCCCATGGGCTTCTGCCAAGATTGTCTGGCGAAGGCCTGGGGTAAGGGCTGGCTTCCCTTCCTTACTCTGCCATAGCCCCTCCTTCTTGTGCCCCCCTTTCTCTCTCCACATTGTTCTTTCCTCTGGGGAGGCCTTGTCCTGTTCGTGCTTAACTTTCTCTAGGGTCAGTCGGTAATTCGGGTGAACTTCCTCCTCTACCGTGATCATCTGTTTGGACACCACGTACCCTGCGACCCTCTTTGCTTCCTCATCTGCGGCCTGATTTCCTTTCGCTACCATTGTTCCTGACCCTTCATGTCCCTTGCACTTGACCACTGCCACTTTTTTGGGAAGCATCAAGGCCTTTGCCAATTCCCTCATTTCTGCTTCGTGTTTTATTGGCTTGTTTCCCGCGGTCAAGAATCCAGCCCTCAGCCATTGGCTGAGTTCCACATGCACTGCGCCTACAGCATATGCTGAGTCTGAGTATATGGTAACTTCTTTCCCTTCTGCTAATTTCAGGGCCTCGATAACCGCTATCACCTCGGCTCTCTGGGCTGACTGGGCTCCCCCCAGTCTGTCTGCCTTCAAGGTTACATAATCCTGGCCTTGTCTGGCCACCACTGCATACCCTGCCTGCAAACCTCCTGTGTCTGTTCTAAAACAACACCCATCTGTGAACCAATCCTCTGTTTTCTCTATTTCTGCCCCTAAGTCTGGTCTGACTTTCTCCTCCTTCTGAACTCGGTACTCACACTCGTGTGGTTCTCTCCCGCTCATGTGGTCTGCCATGTTGATCCCTTCGTGAGAAAAATTCAGATTAGGTGCCTCTAGTATTTTACTAAGTCTCTGTTGCCTGAGTGACGTCATGGTAAACGTCTGTGAATTCACATAAGCCACCACACTGTGCGAGGTCAGAATGTGCAGCGGATGTCCCATCACTATGTGTGCTGTTTTCTGAATAATTTTGGCCACTCCCGCCACGTGCCTGTTTTTTTCTGTAGTATCGAGTTTTACGCTGACGTACATCAGCACTCTCCTCTCTCCCCCTTTTTTCTGAAACAGGATGCCGTTGACGACCTCTCCTGTTTCAGAAACATCCAAGTGAAACGGGAGAGAGTAATCTGGGAGGGCTAGGTCCGCGGCCTGTGCTAGCCTCTGCTTTAAGGTGATAAACGCCTCTTCAGATGCTTGGTCCCAGTTAAGGGGCGCCCTGAGGTTACGTAGGCCGTGTTCTCGGACAAGCGCCCTCAGGGGCTGTGTAAGCCCCGTGTAATCTGGAATGTAGGTGCGACTGTAACCTGTGAGCCCTAGGAAAGATAACATGTCTTTTACCGTGATGGGCTTTGGGTAATGCAAGATAGCCGACCGATGAGCTGGGGAGAGGCCTGTTCCTGCCCCCGACAACACTCGTCCTAGGAAGGTCACTGCTGTCCTAGCAATCTGCAATTTGTCTTTACTGACCTTAAAGCCTATTTCTGACAGAAGGCGCAGCACTGACTGGGTGGCCTGTAGGGCCGCCTCCGCTGTTGGGGCCGCGATCAAAAGATCGTCCACGTATTGGACGAGGGTGACACCGTCCGGGAGAGGACACCCCTGCAAAGCCTGCTTCAGGACCTGGTTAAAGATACCTGGAGAAAGGGCAAACCCTTGAGGCAGGCGGGTGTACCGCAGCTGGCAGCCCCTGTAAGTGAATGAGAATGTGTCCCTACACTCCTCTGCTAGGGGCAAACAGAAAAAAGCATTTGCTAGATCAATGCATGTGAACCATTTACTGTCTGAGCCAGAGGGGACCCTCCCCTGATTGAAGTTGGAACTGCACTGGCGTGCAGGACCTACATCTGTGGGGCTGGTGGACCACAGCGAGTCTGGCAGAGACGCCAGAAGGCCCCCGCCTTTGGGTGGTCCATCTTTTCACACCCGTGATCTCTAGCTATCTGCTCATGTTGAAGGAGGGCTGTGTCCTGTGTTGTGACCTGTATGCGATAGGTACTGCAGGAGGGCGAGAAGGAGATCTGTGGGATCTGGGTCTGTACCCAGTCCTCAGTTTCTCTGGCCCGTTTCACCATCGGGCCCAAATCCTTGGCCTGGTGTTTGGGACGGAGAGCCAGAGAGACATGTGGGACAGCTTCCTGTCCCATCATGTACCAGGGCAGCTGTTCTGGGGTAAGCAGTGTGGCTGAGGCTACCCCTTCGGGACCCACATATAAGTTCTCAGAGGCAACTTGCCACTGCCGGCCTTCTAGTTGCTCAACAAACAGTTCCTCATACCAATCAGTACTATCACTATCGTAGGAAAGGGTCACATGAGGAGGGTCAGGTGGGGGCACATAGGGCTCTAGGAGCGAGATCCAGGGCCGCCACGCTGAGTAGGCCGCCAGGATGCCAGTCAGGCTGGGTTCCAGTAGGCCCCAATAGATATCCCCCAGGGCCTGACTCTGGACTGGCTGTACCAGCCACTGTCCCGAGCCCGCGGTGCGGGCGTCGCACCGCAGGCGAGTGCCCTCCGGCAGGGTGACCACCAGTCCGTCTGCACTGCACAGGATCGAGGCCCCCAGCTTCACCAGTATGTCCCGTCCCAGGAGGTTCACTGGAACGGAAGAAGACACCACGAACGGGTGGAGAAAGGTCTGTTTTCCCACCGCAACCTTCACTGGTTTAGTCACTGGCAGTCTCTGTTCTTCCCCCGAGAAGCCCACAACGGTCACTGTTGAGGTAGACAGATGATGTTGTTGTGGAACCACGTTAAGAGTGGAATACGTGGCTCCCGTGTCTACCAGAAATGGCAGTTCTTTGTCCATGATCATAAGGGACAGCATAGGGTCTGCCTCCCCTGCGTCCCGGGCCGCTCGCGGGAACCGTCACGGTGAGGAGGGGTACCAGTCCCACTCCCCTCCTTCAACTGCCGGATATTGTCCTGCCGTGGGAGCCGCTTGGGGGTTGGGGGCCATCACCTGGTTTCCAAGAGGGCCTCCCCTGCCGTGGACATTGGCTGGGACCACTGCTGGGCAAGTCCTGGCCCAGTGTCCTTCCACCCCGCACCTGTAACAGACACCTGACGGCGGTCCCCTTTGCGGAGCACCCCTTCCCCAGCCCCGGCCCCTGTATCCCCGACGCCAACCGCCTCGGCCCCTTCCCCATTGCTGGCCCCACCCTCCCTGTTGGGAGGTGGGTGGCCCGTTCCAAGGGCCGGGCGGGTATATGGGTGGTCCCCCTGGGGACACCCCCACCACCATCTGCTTTCCCAGCTCTTTCCTTTTAGCTTCATTAGCCTTTTGCCTCACTTCACCCACCTGCAGCTTCAGCAACTGTGTCTGTAGTTCCTTAAGGTCGCTCTTTTCCTTATCTGCTTCCTCTCGTGCCCTCTGCAGATGGTGTACTACATGCCGGTCCCACACATGGGAGTCTGCTCCAGGGAGATCCGGGTTGCCCAGTATAGCTGACCTAACTGCCTCTGGGACCCCCTCCATTACTGCCCGCCTAAACCACTCCCGCTGCGCCCCTACCTGCCCCGGGTCCAATCCTCTCTACATTTATCCAAATATTCTCTAGGGTGAACTTTAGGGTCCCATGTAAACTTTGGGACGGCTGCTCCACTAGGGGCGGGGAACATCTCCCGCATGGTGTCACCCAAGCGCATCACCACCATTGTCAGACACATATTGTCTGCATATGTAATCGTCCCTGCTCTGTCTTCTACGCCCTGTAAGGAATGTTTAGTGAAGCAACGGGCTGCCACCGCCCGGAAATCTCCCAGTGCAAGGGTCATGCCCTGAGTGAGTTGGTCTAACTTCTCCATCCACTGTCCTCCCCCTTCTGCCGGGGGGGCATTTTATCTGCCAAGGCCTGCACATCTCCTATAGAGAAAGGTTTATACCTTTCCCTTCCATTGCCTGCTCCCCGCAATAAGGGGAGCTGCTTGCCTCTGGAGCGCAGGCCGTATCTATTTCCAGACGGGCCTGGCAGTCCCTCTATGTATTCCTCGCTGAGTCCGTCTATCTGTAGGGCCACTTCTGTCTCCTCCTCCTCAAGTAACCCTAACAACTGGCCCAGCACCTCTACTTTCTTGTGCGTCCGGCCGCTGAGGCCTAGCTCTCTCCCTGGTGTGACGGGTTTACCACATCCACCTCCCCCAAGGTCCTCTGCTTGTTCCCTCAATACTCTGTTGCTAAATGCTGGCTGCTCTTGTGCCCGTGTATTTTCACGGACATCTGACCTGTCTCTTTTCACTTGACTAGAGCACTCAGATCCTACGTCTGAGTCCCTGTCTGACTCCTCCTCTGCCTTCCCAGACCGGACAAAGTCTGAGACTTCCTGAGTATCCTGTGTTCGAATGTGGAGGGTTCCTCCTGTCACATTGATCATGGGGCACATATGGGCCGGGGGCGCTGTTGGGAGCGCCTCCCTACCCTTATACGCTGAGGGATGATCCCCACCTTTTACTTGTTTTTCTTTTACGGGAGGGAGTGACTTACACTCCCCCTTTTCCTTACTATGGAGGTGGTCTGTCCCTTGCCAAAATATGGCTAATCTCGCCCACACTCTCCTTTCCCTCTCATGCCTCTCTTCCTCTTTTTTCCACTTCCCTTTCTGCACTATACTGGCTCTCGCCCTCTGCCTTGCTGCTTCGTCCCTTTGGCTCGCATGCTCTCTCTCCTTTTTCCACAGTAATTCTCCCAGTGAGCGCTTATCCTCTACTCGACACCCGGCGCTTCGAACCGCCCCACACATACGTTCCCCGGCATCAGCTACCTCCTTCTCCTTATCTCCTTCACCACTTGCCCCTTCTATGGCTTCCTTCACCACCTGGATCTGCTTTACTAGTGGCTTCCACTCTGCCTTTTCCGGGGGCGCCCATCCCCCGTCATCTAGCTCCCGATCAAACTCGTGGTCCATTTTTAATCTGTCCTGACTGTTTTAATCCCTCGTCTAACAGCCCTTCTGCCTCCGGATGTGGGTTCAGCCACCCACACTTAGTACACCTCCTTATCTTAGTCGAATGTCCTACCAACAAACACCATCAATGCATAAATCAACAACTTCTAAAATAATAAGACTATATTCAGAGCAGCTTACTGTTGTGTCTCCCCTGAACAGGGCACGTCCCACAAGCTCAATCTCAGTAAAACAGGCCCGCTCCCAGCCGAAACCCCCCCGATCTCCAGCAATTTCAACTTGGAAGGGGGTGTTCTGTACGCACAACTGAGACAACCCAGGTGGGAGTCAGCTTATCGACCACACTACCGGTGTTCTGACTCGACCAAGGCCGGCAAAATAGCCTTCAGGCGTCACCCACCCTCCCGAGAGTCCAAGCTAGGAGTGTTCTTAGAACTCACCCCAGGCGAGGTCCTGCTCGGCAGTTGTAATGAACGCCCGAGGTACCCGCCGGCCCTGCCCGTACTGAGTCAGCGGGTGCGGCCGGGCTGGCACACTTTTGGGCGTCCAATTGCTGAGAACTCCCCTTCGGTTCTGACAAACTGTAAGACCGCAAGCAGTGACAGCAGAGCCACGGGCAAGTTCAACCAACAGAGAGAGAATTACGACCACCCTGGACAGGAAGAACCCACAACGCTGCTCACACACAAACCAGTACAACTGCACCCGAGCTGGTGCTTTGATTCACCCTTTCTTTTTTCTTTTTTTGTTAGAGAGGGGGACCTTATTCCCTCCCCCCAATCTGGAGTTCGGGGGTCCTGAATTCCCCGGGTCTCCCACCCAGCTTTTCTACCGCTCGTCAGCAAATAGTGGGGTTGCCACACCAAGGACAATGCGGGGGTCCCGTACCCTCCGCTCCTCAAGGTTCTATTTCCCTGCAGGGGTCCCGTACCCTCCGCTCCTCAAGGTTCTATTTCCCTGCGGAGGTCCCGTACCCTCCGCTCCTCAAGGATCTATTTCCCTGCGGGGGTCCCGTACCCTCCGCTCCTTAAAATTCCATTTCCCTGTGGGGGTCCCATACCCTCCGCTCCTTAAGGTTCTATTTCTCTGCGCACGATACCTGGACACAATGCATACACAATACATAGACAACACAGTGCGTGCAACCTCTCCTCCGTCTTAATTTACCGATGGGCCCCTGGACACTTCAAACTGCTGAATTTGACGTATCCAATGTGCAGATTTTGATATAACAGGCTCTGCTTACCTCTTCTAGTCGGCGCCTCGCAGTTCTCTGTGTCCAAGTAGGCCGCGTCACCACTTAGCCGAATCTTGCGAATCTCCTGGGGATCCCGGACGAGCCCCCAAATTGTTGGAGTACGCCGTCTCCACCAGGTCCGTGGATGAGAAGAGATTGACAGCTGACACGGGTCAGTTGCAAATCACCGGTTTATTGTCTGACAGATTGCAATCCGGGAGCGGCCGTCTGACATACATTCAGCATGTACAGGAGGAGGCTCTGCCATATGTATCAGCTGTATCCCTTTTAAAGCCCTTTGGGCATCTCCCCCCCCTTTCTCAGTACCTTCCGTCTACGTGACAACCACATGTTTGACACATGCCCTCGTTAGCCGGCTCGTAGTTGTCCTTCTGGAAGGCTAAAAGATAAGTAGGGGCCGCTGATATTCTCTGTCGCCCCCCCTATCTGTTCCGATTAGGTAGCCTTGCCTTGCCGGCGCGCCAGTCAGTTCTCGTTTTGATTAGTTACAGCCTTATAGAATCATTCCCTTTATTTCCCCTTATTAAATTATTCCTTCAGTTCCTAATAATCCTTTAGGTGAGTGTATATGTAGACGCTGCATTCACTGTGTTGCCCAGTTGACACGATACGTCAGCGCGTCTGCCTTATTGCAAGTGGCAAAAGTCCCATTTAAACTAACACAGTTGGACGTGGAAACCGGGTTTTCTGGTGAAAAAACAATAACATGTAAAACATTATCGTTTACATACAACAGATTTTGGTGAACCGTTTAAATACAATTATTTAAATCCATTTATACACTAATAATGGCAATTATTGAGACAAAAACTTGATCGATGTCTGAAAGTCAAAACAGTAAGACTTCAACTGGCAGTCTGGTCTTCCTTTTAACAGTGAAATGATTCAATGACTCAATGACAAAAATTAACAAATAATTTTATTGTACACAAATTGGCTTAAGAAATAATTTCTGAAAACATTTCTCTTATTCCTCTCTCAATGTCTCTTTCTCTCTCTCTCACACACACAATGTGGTTACTTAAATATATACAGGATAAGATCTAAAATCCTTGAAACAGAACTGTTTTACATAGCTTTTTCTGTGTGTTGCCACTCTGTAATTTGAGAGTATTCAGGCAATATGGTGCAGCCTTAGTTTGTGGAAGACAAACAACTATAAAGACATGAGCATAAAATGATGGTTGTCAATTTCAAACTGTTTTGCCTCAATATGCTCCTTGAGAAAAAATAACACATCATTTGAACCAATTTCAGCCCAAACAAACTGATCGATCAAAGATACACTGACAGCTTGCCCTAATGTCGACTGTTGGATAACACGCTCAGCCTCACTGACCACCTTGACCATACCCTCAGAAGGAATGAAACCTCCTTTGTTTTTTAATGTGAGCAAATGGTAGCTTTGATCCTATGACACCGGTCCAGCATCTGTTACCAAACCAGCACGGCACACATCACAGGACAGCTTTCTCAGAATCTGTCGAACGACAAACCCTGAGATGTAAACAAGGGCATTTTCCACCAGGCCACCAAAGCGGGTTGGTAAGTAGCTATGGTGACACACAATTACAGAGATGTGTGCAAAATGGGATGGAAGCTCTTCTGTTGCTGCTGCTGGTGTGGAGGACAGGGAGACAGTCTCATCCTGTGCTGCCACGTTTCCAGATGTGCTTGGAGAAGCACCACATCGAACCATGAGACGACGGAAAATGGCCCGGAACCGACCAGCTGAAGGGTTGTTATTTCAGCCCCTAAAACACACATGCGCCACCTTTACACCTTTTTCAGATTAATTTCCTGAGAAAGAAAAAAAACTGCACTGCCAGAAACAATTTGGCTTCATAAATTGTACAAAGTGATACATTTACATGCTTTTCTGTTTGTCCCTACAGAGTGGATCAATTGCAGCTGTCAGTCTGAGGATATTATAAAGAAAGTGCAGTTACCATGGTAAAACAGGATAGCTATGACTGGTCACAACAAGGCACCATGGTAAACAAATAGTCATAAGCAAACCTTTATGGAAACAGACAGATTGTCACGTTTGGCGAAGGAGGCGAGCAGGGAAGTAGGAGAGCAAGCCAGGACTTCAGGTAAACTGGGTTTAACCAAAAACGGACAAGCACAGACAATACACGACAATACAATGACAAGTCTGGGAACCTGAGGGAGACGCGAACTCATATACACAGGACAAGGCAAAAGAAACAGGAAACAGCTGGGCACAATCAGGGAAGCACACGTGGATAATGAGGGGGCGTGGCACACACTAGGATCGTACGGAGCCGGGCGTGACAGAACCCCCCCCAAAGGCGCGCACACCGGGCGTGCCCAAGGGGAGGCGACGGACGAGACGAGGGCAGGAAATAGGACCTGGAAGACATAAAAAGCATAACCTCAACCAAAGGCGGGGAACAGAACGGAGACACAGAACAGGCCGAGGGACAAGAAGACAGACAAGACCCGACGGAGAACAGGGAACGCCGACAGGCAGACAAGGAAGGGGGACACAGAGGGAACACCCACAGGCGACACGAAGGGGCCAGGAGGGAACAGAGGAACCAGAGGGGGACGAGGAACAGACACATGCGGGACGAAGGGAGGAGGAGCAGACAGGGGAGACCAGACAGGAACGGAAGGGGGACAAAGGGGAGCCCGAGGGAGCCCAAGCGGGCGAAGGGCAGCGGCCGGAGGGGCCGCAGGCGAGAGGGAGGAGGGAGCAGATGGGGTCCACCCAGGGGCCAAGGGAACGGGACGAGGGAGTGACGGAGGGGACACGGAGGGAGCAGAAGGGAACACCAGTGCAGGCAGGCAGGAGGGGGAAGCCGCGGCAGGCGGAGGCGCAGCCGGAGCCGGTGAAGGCGCCGTCCGACGCCCAGCTGGAGAAGGGGGGCCCGGAGGCGGCCGACACGGAGCCGGAGGCGGGACCGAGGACCGGCACCGAGGAACCAGGGGGGGACCGCCGACCCCGAGCCGGAGAACCCGCAGGCAGCCACCGATCCACAGCCAGGGGCCGAACGGGCGAGCCAGGGGGCAGGGCAGGCGGGACCCGAGCCTGACGCTTGTGTCCCCGTCCCTTACGGGACACTGAAAGGCGGGGTCCTGGGGAGCGTCGGTCTTGCCGGGGTAAGGGCAAGGGAGTCAGGAGGGAGGTCCCCGAGGGTGGAGGCTCGGGCAGAACAGGGGCCGTGGCCGCAGGCTGGGCAGCTGGAGCCGCGGGCTGGACGGGAGAGGCGGCCTCAGGCAGGGCCGCGGGCAGGAAGGGAGAGGCGGCCTCAGGCAGGGCCGCGGGCAGGAAGGGAGAGGCGGCCTCAGGCAGGGCCGCGGGCAGAACGGGAGAGGCGGCCTCAGGCAGGGCCGCGGGCAGGACGGGAGAGGCGGCCTCAGGCAGGGCCGCGGGCGTGTGGCCAGCAGGGGGCGCCTCGGCGGGTGCTGCCATCACGTGGCCAGCAGGGGGCGCCTCGGCGGGCACCTCGGGCGTGCGGCCAGCAGGGGGCGCCTCGGCGGGCACCTCGGGCGTGCGGCCAGCAGGGGGCGCCTCGGCGGCCACCTCAGGCAGTGTCGCAGGCAGAGTGGTGGCAGCTGCAGGGACTGCAGGCAGAACAAGCAGGACAGGCGGGTCAGGCATTGCGGCTGGCAACGCGGCGGCAGCAGCAGCAGGCGGTGCCGCGGGCAGAGCGGCGGCAGCAGCAGCAGGCGGTGCCGCGGGCAGAGCGGCGGCAGCAGCAGCAGGCGGTGCTGCGGACAGGTCCGGAGGAGACAGTGCGGCCGGTAGGTTCGGCACGGGCGGCAGGAGGGGCGCCGAGCGAGAAGGCGTTGTCCCTTTAAGGGCTTTAGGGACCCGGGGAATGGAGTCTCTTACGACGCGAATTCCGCCGTGCCCTAGACGCTCCGGCCGATAAAAGTACGCCTACAACGGAGGCGGCTGCTCTCCGCGGAAGCTGGCAAGGCTGGCAGCGGCGACGTCCTCCCAGGTGGGTGGTGAGCCCTCGTACTCACAGGCAGGAAGCAACGTGCAGGCTCCCAAGCGGAGCGTCGGGATCGCCTCCCGTCGCTCGGTGAGCCGGTGCTGCTGGCGGCGGAGGCATTTCCGTGCTTTTGTCAGCGGATACTCCTGACCTGCCGGGCGCTCTTTCTCGAGGAGGTCCGTGCCCCGGTTAGCGAGATCCAGGGCAACAGGGTCCTCCTTGACTTCTGGCTGGGCGCTCCAATACACGAAGTCCTGCAGCAGCCCGAGCCGGTGATGCTCGGACTGCCGCTTCGTGCTTTGTGAGAGATCTGTCATTCTGTCACGTTTGGCGAAGGAGGCGAGCAGGGAAGTAGGAGAGCAAGCCAGGACTTCAGGTAAACTGGGTTTAATTTACCAAAAACGGACAATACACGACAATACAATGACAAGTCTGGGAACCTGAGGGAGACGCGAACTCATATACACAGGACAAGGCAAAAGAAACAGGAAACAGCTGGGCACAATTGGGGAAGCACACGTGGATAATGAGGGGGCGTGGCACACACTAGGATCGTACGGAGCCGGGCGTGACACAGATATACATACATACACACAAAATGGTGCGTGGTTAAATAAATAAAACTAAATTATAAAATACCTACCCGATGCCCTGATTGAATTAAATAGGAGCTCTAAGTGGTCTTGACTGAAACGATAGGTACAAATGTATCACTGACACTGAAGCAGTTCTGGAATCATCATCATCAGGGTGTAAATGTTGATGAAGAACCCTATGACAGATAGCTACCTTCAAAGCAAAAGCCCCTCCAATCAGCCCTAAATTATTCACCACCTTACAGCCTGTCCTAGATACTAATTATCTCTTCATCATGACACCTGCTCTTATAAAGCAGACACTGTAACTACTGTACAGTGTGTGCGTGATCATCATGATGGTGACAGAGCATTGTGAGATCATAGTTTAAGCACACACCTTTTGAATTGCCATTATTGCACAACATGAATTGCCATTATTGCAATAACTATTTAAATGTTTTTGTTTTTCAGCTGCTGTTAGAAAAAATCCCCTCACCAAACACACAACAAACAATGAAGCTGAGAATGTGGAAGTTGGATTACTACATGTACAATATAATAATCTATACCACAAGTGTGTCTGCTGGGGTGTGGCATGAGTAAATGGTGTCCTGTAGTTGTGTTCTGGGCATACAGCAACTCTGGATATAACGGACTTTGGATATAACAGACTGTTTTGCCAGGTCCCTTGAAGTCCGTTATACTGTAACTGGATTTTACTATACTAAATAATAATTAATCTGCACGAAGTGCCGACACATTATATATGTTTATGGCATCGTACTGGTGAGAGAAAAGATGGTGGTTGTGTGACAGCCAGCATCCGTTAATGTGTCCTTACAGCTATGGGCAGATTACAGGGGAAGATAAAACACCATGTCTGGGACTCTAGCAGCACAGGGAACCAAACACAGCTATACACACACTGTTGCACATGATCGAGCCCCCACATCAGTGTTGGACTGATCATGCTTGATATTTCCACTGAGTGGCTACATTGCAATATTTTTACAAAATTAAGCAAGCATCAAAACACTGTTTCTAAGCCCTGAACATTTTAGGGAAAGAATTTGGGGGGTGTACTTGAGGTTACATACTGCATGCCGGCTGTTGGGGGCAGATGGGTGTATCTCCTTCTGGATGACCATCAGGAAGTGGTGAGGTTGTATGGTGCTGTATGACGCAGGCACTACGCAGCAGCTGAAGGCTTTCTTGGCTGTGCACATGTCCTGAAAAATCCGTCCCGCGCAGGTCTCTACTCTGCATCCCTTCTTCACTCATTGAGGTCAAGGATGACTGACTCCCACTTACGTGACATTTTACGCATCTCAACCACTGCCCTCAAGCCAGACCAGGTCTCTTTACTGAAATCTAGATCTCAGTATCACCCTTCTCATTAGTATCAGCAAGTTATCTGTTCCTTGTTCAATCTGAAATTGAGTGTTTTTTGAACGGTAACATCTGTCACTATTAACAATGAAAAGCCTAAAGCACAATAATAAACTTAGACTTATGTCACTTATTTTATTAAACTCTAATAAGATTTGGTTATAACTGTTGATGTTATGTTTGGTTACATTGCCATTTAAAAAATAAAGGTAATCGTGACAATGAAAATTGTTTTATAACAGTGTGTATTTTCATGTAACTTTTGTGGTTAAAAAAATGTCAGAAGGAACTAGTGGCCCCCGGACATCTTCACTTTATCACATTTGGCCCTCCTTGCAAAAAGTTTGGACACCCCTGCTATAGGGCCTCTGATGGAAACATGGAGGGAGGGCGTTTGGCTGCCAAGGGCCCTTGAATTGTGGTGGTTGTGGTGGTGGTGGTGCTGGTGGTGGTGGTGGTGGCTGGGGGGGGGGGGATGCCTCGCGAACGTTTTGCCCAGGGGCCCACACAACCCATAATCCATCCCTGCATTACGCCAGCGGTTTCTCGTAGGGTCAAAGGCCTCCACGCTCTGCAGGTATTCAGACCTGTTGAAACCTCCCACCTGGGAGACACCAAAGGGATACCACTCAGATACCAAAGGGATCGGCAAACATCAACTTTCCCAAAGTTATGAGCTCTTGAGGAATCTAAGCCTTACAAAACGAGGCTCTTTAGCAGAGGTGTAAAGTACTTGAGTAATTTTACTTGATTACTGTACTTACTGTAAGTATTATTTTTGGGGATTTTTACTTTACTTGAGTACAATTAAAAATGAATACTTACTTAATTACATTTTTAAAGAAAAAAAAGTACTTTTTACTCCTTACAATTTTATTTATAGTCAAAAAGTAAATCATTTTAAAATACTCATTTTGATCACTTCATTCTATTTTCCCTTGCTAACAAATCAATTGAATTGCGCTGAATCCCAGTTTAATTAAAATGTTATTCATTGTGCCAATGAGATTCGTTTTCACTTTCTATGAAATTAGTCAGACATGTTCATTGGTCCTTTGGAAGTGACGTCATATCGCATCAATCACCACAATGCACAGCACCTTGACTTGGAAATTAGAGAAATTATAACATTCAATCAGTGGAACAAAATGGAGGAAGAACATGATTCAGTAGCGAACGCAGTCCAAAATCAGCCACAGGGTCAAGAGCACCCGTGGCCGTACCTTAGCGAATTCTTTTCTTTTAGCGGTATTAGTAAGGATTCATACAAGATGAAATGCATCCTTTGAGTAGCATATTGCATATTTGCATTAGGTGTGCCTTGTCGTATAATTACATGGTTAAATCTAAACAGTTTTAAAGCAGGATAAAACCTTGTATGTGGTTCATTCGCTTCATGTTTTTAGAGATTAAAAACGTAAACAAGAATCTCTAGTTTTCATTCTTGCTTTTAATTTTAATGCGGTACTTTTTTACTTTTACTCAAGTGTGATTCTGGCTGAATACTTTTAATTGAGTAAAATTTTCACTCATTACTTGTACTTTCACTTGAGTAACATTTTTGAGTACTTTTTACATCTCTGCTCTTTAGAACCTCCCATTGTCTATATGTGACTCAAGCTTATAATTTATTTGTGTTCAACATACATGTCAACCTAACTGCAGTGAAAACAGGGGTTTGGGTGACGGAAAACGTGTACGATTTGGTGAAAACTGTGAGCCATTAAAAAAAGACTCCTTATGCTGATATGTTTTGCTTTTATTATTATTATTATTATTATTATTACTAAAAAATAACACTTGCAGTTAGACATACACTAATAAAACAATAATTTAATTATGTTGAACTGTAGAATATAACTGTAATCAAATATCTCAGCTTTACTTCTTGAGCTTGCAGCAGAGATATTTGTTTATAACCCAGAAAAGAATACAGGGGGGCTAAAGAGGGGGACGTATATATGTTTGTGCATTCAGATAAGACTTCACAGCAGCTCATTTCTGATACTGAATTTTTTGTTTGGCCTAAGTGCATCATAATCCGACACAACACACACACAGCAAACACAACAGCAAAAACTGTGAGTCTCATGGGTAAAACGTGAGACTTGATACAGAAAGGAGTCACTCGCTGCATAGATTATCCCCATTTATGCAGCAACTCCAAGGCCACGTCAGGTTGGTGGTCGTCCATTAGCAAACGAGTGGGTCATACCATTCCGCAGTAGGGAGGGTCTCAGTTCTGCTGTAGCCCCCACAGATGTAAATCTAGGAAAACCAGTTTAAACATGAAGATTGTTATGCTGTATATAACTAGGGATGGAGATCTAAAAAGAGTAAATGTACATTTTGCTAATGCATGTTGAATCCATCCATCTTCCATAAAAGTTTATTCAGTACAGGGTCCAGGTGAACCTGGAGCCTACCACAACCAGTAGAAGGTACAAGCTAGGGGTAAAGTATGTGCTGTGTATAGTCTAGGACAGGATTCACCAGTTCCAGTCCTGGAGGGCCAGAATCCAAAACAGTTTGCAGATTTACCTACTCAAGCACACCTTAATCAGCTAATTACCAGGTTTAGTAGGTGTGTTTGAACAGGGAAATCTGCAAACTATTTTGGATTCGGAGAACTCCTGCAACACGAAGTGTGCCGGCAGTCCAAGGGGTTTCTGCAAGCAGTGATCCATTGTCAACAAGCCGGACTCTGTTACCAGCCCCACTTTTTACCACGCTGGCAGCTGCCTGAGTTCCCCAGCAGGGAGTTGCTTCCTGGGATGAATGGCTGAATCAACTGAAAGAGCTTTCTGTTTTCACAATCATTTGTCTGATATTTTGGTGCATTTATCTGAGGTACCTAAAGAATGTCTGAAAGATAGCGACAGTCTACTTTTAATGGTGACCGTGAAGCTAAAAGGATACGTACAAATGATGAAGTGGCGATGAACCCTGAACTGCTTCAGATGGTTGCTGAACTGAATAGTGAAATTAACCCCTTCTTACTTGCCTTAATAAATGTTTTAAATGAAAATGGACCTGATGCAAATGGGGGGTGCTATGGATAATATACATTGGCTAGATACTGAGATTGTGGATGACTTCACGGGTACTGAGCCATACGAAGGGCTACCAGTTTGATACACTCTTCTTAAATCATGTATAATAAACATGTTTTAAATGCTTTTTTTAAGATATTGTCATTTTCAGATCCATATAAATGCAAATGTGGTTAAAGAAGAATAGCAACTGTGGAAGTAAAATTGGACATTAGTAGGCCCAGGAGGGGAGGCATATTGGGTCTGTTATGTCTTAGGCCTTAGGCCAGAAGAGACTGTTTTGAATACTATGTGACCTCGCTTTGTGATAGCTGCCTGCAGTTGGCTCCGCAGAAGCTCGGACCTTGGAGAGGCAGACAGTGGAGCAAAGGGGGGGAGAAACCACCTGCAGGAAGAGACTTGAAGTCACCCCAACTGGTGCACAAAGAGTTATAAGCTTATTAAAGTAGTTGTAGTGGTCAATATAATATGTTACGCAATTGATTGCATCATGTTAATCATACTTATGTTAATCATACTAATCATATGTTAACCATGTATTTTCAGCGATTCAGGGACAATACGTCAATGTGTTAATCATTAATCAAACATTAACAGTGATTCAATGTCATATAATTAATATCTATATACATATCTCAAGTAGAGTCTAGAAGCCGAGGCTGTCTCCAGTAAATTGTGTATAATGGGTGGACTTTACCTTGTTACCAAGGTGAACCAATGGAGCAGGAGAATTGTGTTTGTCATACGTTTCAGCTTAGTTTGTTGATGTTTCATGACCAATCAGGACTTAGAAGTCCTGGGAGTCATGGTTTATCTACTGGTTGCTCTGTGTGCCGGGTGTGACTTGGTACCAAGGGCCAGAGTGTGATGGGAGCGCTTTGCTGAACTTGCTGGAATAAAAGAGATTTTCTTTACTCGCCAAACTAAGAGGTCCAGACTTTTATTCTAAGTGCTTGATTTATAATTTTTCTACCACAGTTTGGCACCCAACGTGGGGCAGCTGAGTTCTTTGTTTGTTCCAGACGATGGGATCCTGCGATAGAAGTAGGTAAGGCATAGAGCCTGATGGGACCAGATCCAGATGAGATTAAGGATTGGCCCAGTCCCTCGTCGAGGAACAACGGAGACCACGCTGTCCCAGACCTGAACATTCCTGAAACTGATTTGGCCGGACCTGTTTTGGTGAGATAAAGGCTTCTCTGTTTATTCATTCTTGCTGCTGCTTTGCTTGTTGCTGAAGATTATGTGTTTGGTAGTGTTTGAGTGTGTTATGTGAAAGTCCGCCGTGACTGAGGGGATCCAAGCACGGGGAAGCGCTGACCACGGTTAGGAAGGCCGGTGGGAGAGCGCTCATCCACCTGTAGTAGGGAAAGGGTGCTGTCCAAGTGGAGACCTGAGTGACCTATTACGTGGAAGAGGTGGATGTACAAGACCTTGGGAAAGTCCATGATTTTGGTGGCGCCACTGTATATTGTGCGACGGGGCACAAGGAAGGCGGCAGGGAAGCCGTCACCCGCAGGGGTCCAGACACGACGGTGATAAGGCTTGGTGCAGCAGGGGCAGAGGGCAGGGTGGTGTGTGCCCTGCGTGGTGCGGCTTTGTATGGTGAAGGCTGGACAGTGAATGCATTGCATGCGGTAGCACAGCACTGCGTAACAGGCCAAGGACGGGTAAGATTCCTGTGTGAGGACAGGAACTACCTAAGACAGGCGGTGTCGTAGACCCCTGGCACTGGGCTGAGGCACTGTTCGGGGTTTGGCCCACTCTCGGTCCCACGGGAGTATAAAGGTGTATGTTGATAGGGTGTGTGGGTTTTGGAGAATGCGTACATGGTAAAGGGTGTGGGGTCTCCCAGGTGCAGTATCCTCAGTGGGATAAACAATACATGGAGTTGATTTTGCTACACACTGTCGCATGCAGGTGCTAACATTAAAGAGAATGGTGGAATAGCCCTGTGGACTAATATAGCAAAAAAGTGTCTGGGGAATCATGTGTTGGATCTGAGATATACTGGGATAAGCTTGTTAATTTGCTTTTAGGACACTAAATGTTTGGAATAACACTTAGTTCTTTTTGATTCTGTCGTCACCCAGTAACAAGGTGTCTTGTTTAGTTTGGTGACCACCCAGCAGCTGCGTGCTTAGTACAGATGGCAGCTGCCTTGAGAAGGGGAGTTTGTAGGATATCAGGGTCAGAATAGATATTTCATAGGTCTTGTGTTCAACGCCATTTGTTAAAGGGTAGATATGGGGAGTGCGTCAAGTAAACATTCACACCCTCCTGAAAGGGACTCAGAGATTGAGGGAGAGATAATAAAGGGGTTAAGGGGAAACAGTCCCCAAGGCAGATAATAGAATGGGTTACTGGCCTGGGACTAAAGAAGGCTTGTAACACATCGTCAGACTGGGAGTAGATGGCCAAAGGAGGGCACTCTAAACATACTGGAAATAGAATGTTGTGAAACATTGCTGGAAAGGAGAGGACATGGTTGTTGTAACAGGGGAATGTACAGGCCAGAATATTATTTTCGGTGGAAGTCTGTGGCCTTGTTGAGAACTAGGAAACATAGGGAACAGCTAAGTGATAAGGAAAGCCGTGTAATGGTTAGCAGAGAAGAAAGGGGGGCCGATCCGACTGCTGCTGTTTCTCCGCCTGAAGCTGGTGCTGAGAAGAGGAAAAAGCCTAATTCAGATATCTGGTCCTGCCTGAAGTGTCCCCTCCTCCACTGCCGTCACCTGCACCTCATCCTCCTGCCTATGTTCCTCCTCCTTTTTGGAGAGCTGAGCCTTCTGCCCCTGATGCTGAAGAAGGGGGGGCAGTGGGACTGATGCCACAGCATTCTGTGAAACAGGAAGACTTTCTTTACGCCGAGGATGAAGGTGGAAATAGGGGAAGACGGTTTCACAGTGACCTCAGAGGCTTTGGGACTGTTTTGCTTATCGGAGAAGGATAACTTTGCCACTTGGTGGCTAGTGGATGACACAATCCTGAGAGACTGTATCCCTGAAGGACAAGAGCAGCCTGGCAGATTGCATTGCACTGCTCAGTTTTCTGGACAAGGGGGATTTTGAGACTGTTGTGCTTGATTACCTCTATGTGGCAGAAGACAGGTCTGCTACATCTGTCTGTTTGTCGGCCGGCCAGGAACAGTGCTACGTGGGAGGTTCGGTCCCCCATGTATCATATGGGAAAAAGGGGTCATTAGAATGGAAGGATTTAGGACCCTGGGTCGCAGAGTCTGAGAAAGTGAGTGAGTGGTGTAGATACAGAGAAAGGGGGATGTAGAAGAATTCTCCTATCATACCTGTGAAAAAGGCAAATGGTACTTGGAGGTTTGTACAAGATTTGAGGGGTGTCAATGCAGCCATACACCCCAGAGCTCCTATTGTACCTAATCCAATTACAATTATGGCTTCCATACCAGCGGAGGCTAAATGGTTCTCTATCATTGACTTGGCTAATGCTTTCTTTTCTATCCCAGTAGATCCAGATTCCCAGTACTGGTTCGCGTTCACCTCTCAGGGGAAGAGGTGGACTTGGACAGTAATGCCCCAGGGCTACACAGAGTCACCTAGCGTGTATGGACAGGAGCTGGAAAATTTTTTTTGGAGGGGTTTACTGCGCCTGGGGGTAGCACACTGGTACAGTATGTGGATGATTTGTTGCTTTGCTCTCACACTCGTGAGTCCTGTAAACAGGACACCATAGCTATGTTAGACTTCCTGGCAATAAAAATTGGGCACAAAGCCTCCAAAGAAAAGCTGCAGCTGGTGTCACAAAGGGTTAAATACCTTGGACACGTGTTAACAAGCGAGGGAAGGTCATTAGGACCAGACCGAGTGGCATCCATACAGGAGATGCCCAAACCAGAGACTAAACAGCAATTGCTTTCAGTCCCAGGCATGATTGGCTATTGCAGGCCTTGGATTCAGGACTATGCAGAGATCACAGCCCTTGGTTTGACAATTGGGCTAGGACTGACAGACAGACTGACGTGGACGCCCGAAGCTGAAGATGCCCTGATTGATTTAAAAACAGGTATTAATGTCAGCCCCAGCTTTGGGGGTACCTGACTATAGAAAACCATTTGTTCAATATGTGGGAAGAAAAAAAAAAAAGGGTTCATGACTTCAGTTCTGACTCAGTATCACGGGGGGAGGTGCAACCCGGTTGTATACTACTCAAAGCGTTTGGACTCGGTGGCTCGAGCATCACCCCCTTGTCTTCCAGCAGCTGAGGCAGTGATGGCAAGTGCAGATCTAGTGCAGCTGCATCCACTGACACTTCGAGTTCCCCATGCAGTGCACGCGATCCTGACACAGGCCAGGACATCTCATTTGACGCCTGCACGATCAGTGCATTATCAGAATGTTTTGCTAACACTGGCAAATGTGACTGTGGAAAGGTGCTCTGCTTTGAATCCAGCGACCCTCCTTCCCACAGGGGTGGACGGGGGATTGTTTGCAGGTCATCGACTGTGGGTGCAGACCTAGGCCAGGTCTGACTGACATCCCACTGGAAGGAAGCAACATCCTGTTTGTTGATGGGAGTTCTTTGCGGCTGGAGGATGGATCGCCAGCGACCTCCTATGCTGTGGTGCGAGATGGATCACTTGTGGACGGAGGGCAGCTGCCCAGACACTGGTCCACACAGGCGGCTGAGCTGTTTGCACTGCAACAGGCCTGCAAACTGGCTGAAGGACAGAAAGTCACTATCTACACAGACTCAAGATACACCTTTGGGGTGTGTCATGACCATGGTGCATTGTGGAAGCAGAGAGGTTTTCGCACCTACACTCGAAAACCCATTCAGCATCCTCAGTTAATGGAACAATTGTTGGACGCTCTCATGCTACCCGAACAGGTGGCAATAGTGAAGTGTCAGGCCCACACAACGCGGAATGATGAAATCAGTTAGGGGAATGATCTCGCGGACCAGTCTTCTAAAAGTTTAGCTGAAGACTCCACTGGGTTTGGGAATAAGGTTTTGCTAGCAATAGATGTTGATGAACTATGCGTTGATAATGACCTTGTTTTGATTCAAACAGGTGCTACAGAGGGTGAGCTCCGCGGATGGAAACGGAGCGGTGCACGGTGTGATGGGGAAGGCGTGTGGCGACATTCTGGGACTAACCGATCTTATCTTCCTAGATCTGCGTATCCAGGGATGGCCAAAGCTGTTCATGGCCTGGATCATGTGTCGCGTGACGGGATGGTGGCAGCTGTGACTCGGGTGTGGCATACCCCTGGGTGTGCCACAGCTACTGCCCAATTCTGCGGGAAGTGTATGGTGTGCATGAAATTCAATGTGGGGAAGGGCATTCCAACCGACCCGGCAGTGACCCCGAGTCCCCAAAGCCTGTTCGATCACCTGCAGATGGATTTCATTGAGCTAACTTGTTTGGTGATTGTAGATCTGTTTTCCAGATGGGTGGAGGCATTCCCTTGCCGTCGCCCTGATGCTCTGAGCGTGGCTAAATGTCTGCTGAAGGAGGTGTTTCCTCGATGGGACATTCCATCTAAAATCACCACAGACAATGGTCCTGCGTTTGTCGCAGAGACCCTGGCAAAATTGTCCCGTTGAATGCAAATTGATTTGAAACATTATTGCGCCTATCACCCCTCGAGTGGGGGCATGGTGGAGAGCCTGCCCTGCCCTGGGTTGATGCCCTGCCCCTGGCTTTGTTATTCATGCGAGCCAGGACACATCGCCAAACAGGGTTGGCTCCATTTGAAGTGTTGACTGGGAGGCCAATGCGTGTTTTGTCTCCCTCGCGATATGTCACACTGGAAACTGTGGATGGGGATTTGCTGACTTATCTTACAGGTTTGCGGCAAGCGATAGGTGCAGCCTGGGACCAGGTTCGAGCCAATTGGAGGACTCCAGAGGGAGAACCACTACGAGCTGTGACACCGCTTGACCCAGGAAACCGAGTGTTGGTTCGTGACCTGAGGTGGAAGAGATGAAACACGCCGAGATGGAGGGGACCACACCAGGTCCTGATGCGGGCTGCCCCTTGTTCATGTGGGGATGATCCTCTCCTTCCTGCCTGGCTCTAAGAACCACAGCCCCAGGTTGTCATCAGTATGACCAGCAACGCTGACTCTGCTGGTGACTCGTGGTCCATCCAACCGCCGCCAGCGCCCATCGCCCCACTGTGCTTTTGTCCGGAGTATTACATTGCTGTGAACTCTGATTCTGTGTGAACAGCGTGGATTTCGCGTGTTCAAAAGGGGGGAGTGTGGTAGTAAAATTGGACATTAGTAGGCCCAGGAGGGGAGGCATATTGGGTCTGTTATGTCTTAGACCTTAGGCCAGAAGAGATTGTTTTGAATACTATGTGACCTCGCTTTGTGGTAGCTGCCTGCAGTTGGCTCCGCAGAAGCTCGGACCTGGGAGTTATGGTTTATCTACTGGTTGCTCTGTGTGCCGGGTGTGACTTGGTACCAAGGGCCAGAGTGTGATGGGAGCGCTTTGCTGAACTTGCTGGAATAAAAGAGATTTTCTTTACTCGCCAAACTAAGAGGTCCAGACTTTTATTCTAAGTGCTTGATTTATAATTTTTCTACCACACAACAGAATAAAAATACATTTTAGACTGGTGAGTTGTGCTATTTTTAGAACACGTCTGCGGGCGACTCATGTGGTCCTTGGGGGCACCATGTTGGTGACCCCTGGTATAGAGCATAATCACACAATCGATTTCTACAAGGGCGTGATACAGACATTCCAAAATTTGATGGACAGATTTAATGCTTTAGTGGGTCCAAATGATGTCATACAAATTGAACCGCAGGGTGATTCAGTAACCAAGCACGTTGCCATACATACTAGAGGTGAAATCAATTTAGATGATTTGCTTACGATGGTAGAGCACCTGCCAACTCTGAGAATAATCTATGTTTTTCATGCTGTGTAGCACATCTCTTAAATCCAGATCTCCCACACGATGCCGCAGAACTGGAGGCTAAACCAATGCAGAATGCAGTTGGTCTGAGTGATACTGGCTTGGTCTCCTTCACAGACATAACAGAGTTTGAGCAATTGCTTGGGGTCATGATTGTCACATGGTACCGTTGTGACATGACAGATGTTTTTAAGAAGTTTTAGACAACAAACGTGCCTCTTCTTTTACCTCCAGGATGAGCATTATTTTGGCATAAAAAGTTTGAAAGCATTTTTTGCCGCATCATATGCTTGCGATTGTTACACAGTGTTAAAAACACAACACTAGTGCAAGTATTACTGCAATGTCTGCGTCAGTCCAGAGTGCCATAAAAAACGCTCAGAGTCTTTTTAGTGTGAGGACTGTGGGGCTTTTTGTCACTCACAATGTTATAATGTATTTGAGTACGCCTGAAGGAGGGGGGGGGGACTATTCTGGAAACCCAGCAAACTTTTTACTGTCACTTATTTGATATATCTGATACTTACTTCTATTCAAGGAGACCTACTGTAATGTATCTGAGTAGATCTGATGTTGGCTGAGTCCTTTTAGATTTCTGCTTGTCCAGATCAGGTACCAACTACGCTCGTGTGAAATGCAGCCCAGAGTGGGAGTTTAGAGTAAACCATTTTAACAGAGGATAGGGGGTCCGTAGGTGAAAACTGTCAGAAAAAAACCTCAATTATGTGATGAGTTATATTTATTTTGTTTTATGTTTTTGTATTTATTGTGTTTTATGTTTTTGTAAACCAAGAATTATATTATATATGATTATAGTCCCCCCATCTCAACATTGGGGGGACATTTCCCCTCTGTCCCCCCCCCCCCTAAATCAACACCTATGTTTAAATGTTTTTGACTGCCCTATAAAAATAGATTGTTCTAAATATTGTTCAAATAGTTGTCTAACCATCCCAGATGCGCATCTTAACACAGAAGTGAAAGTGACACAGTAAAAATAAAAAGTGCACTTACTGTACTGAATCTGTAACATGGCTGCTGGAGCTTCATCTCTGGATGAGGAGCTCTGCTGTTCTGCTGACTTAGACATCCTCAAGGATCCCGTTGTCCTGAAGTGCAGCCACAGCATCGGTAGGGCCTTTCTGCAGAAGTTCTGGGAAAAGAAGAAATCTCAGGAGTGTCCAGTATGCAAGAAGAAGTCCTCCGTTAACGATCCTTCTCTAAACCTGGTTTTGAAAAACATTGTAGATAACAGTTTAAAACACAAGAGTGCATCTTGCTGTAGCTTCCATGAAGAGAAACTTCAGCTCCTCTGTGAGGACGATCAGGAGCTCCTCTGTGTGGTCAGTCAGACTGCAAAGAAACACAGAAACCACCAGCTCTGTCCAGTGGAAGAAGCTGTACAGGATAAGAAGGTATTCTCTTCTATATCATTCATTTTCGCCTCAGGATGTTATATTAGTATAATTATGGACGAACCCCCTTGTAGCTGTGAAGTGGTGGCAAACTCATTCTTAAATGTTAAAATGTATATTTAGCAGGAATCTGTGCAATACTTCCCTAGCCACTGATATTGAACAGAGGTTCCCATTAAGGCACTTCTGGAATGGTACAAATTCAAACTTAAACGCAGGCTACGAAAACCCAGAAGCAATACAGTAAAATCCCATTATAACAGACTTCAAGGGATCTGGCAAAACAGTCCGTTATATTTAAAGTCGTTATAATTGCTGTATGCCCAGAACACAACTACAGGACACCATTTACTCATGCCACACCCCAGCAGACACACTTGTGGTATAGATTATTATATTGTACATGTAGTAATCCAACTTTACCTGATCAGATGCGTGACTATTAATAATCCCGACTCCGTATCTGCGCTGGATATCACTGGCACGCCACACGCCTTGTAGGTGGAGCTGCATGTCTGTTATAGCCGAACAAAACTACAGCTAAAAGCGGCCCTGGGGACCAAATTGTTTGTCTGTTATAAGCGAAATTTCGTTATATGCAAGTCCGCTATATGCGATGCTATTTCTGCATGTTCGTAAAGGCTCAAGGCCGGGACCAGCGGACCTCGTTATAAGCGAGTCCACTATAATGGGATTTTACTCTACAATTTTGCTTTGTTATCTGTGGAGGTAAAACTTCATTTTCACTTTAGTGTGTCATGGACCAGGGCGGACTTAGGGCGATGGCGAGGTATGATGCAGGCAGAGAGGTGGACGACCCACTTGCAGCTTGCAGGGAAACAGGGGTTTATTAAACTGAAAACACTAGGAACACTACAAAAATGAACGGACCACGAGGGGTCAAAAGCAAAAAATGGATAAACAAAGACTAACTACAAATGGGGCAGGGAAAACAGGGGGGGGGGGGGGGCAGGAAAAACAAGGGGTGGGCGGGCGGGCGGATAGGCTACAAAATGACAACATTCAACATAAGCAACAAACATCAAACAGCAAAACAACAACAATGAACCACTGGGGAACTGAACTCAGGCAGGAACTTAGATACAAAAACTGAATTGGGTAATGAGACAGCAGGAGTGAGACATAGACAATTAACCAATCGGGGAGGGTGCAAGACAACGAGCAATCAGGAAAACACAACAGAGCATGTGGAAGAACAGGCAACAGGTGGAACTAATTAACTCAGGGACTGGGAGGGGAAAACTAAGACACTGACAGAAACAACGAAACAGAATCTACACTAGGGGAATAACAGGCAGGTAGAAACACAAGCACGGAACCAAAACCAAATACAAATCACAAGACACAGGAACTAGAAAAACTCATACAAATGAAACAATAGGGAAAAAAATACAAAAACAGAGGGGGCGGGATACCAACATGCAACAAAGGGATTTGCAGGTAGCCACATGCTTAACATGTAGAGCCATGCAACTGACAGGAAACAGGGGAAAACACAAAGACTCACAGGAGGGACAGGATGGCCAGCAACACCTGCTGGCCAAATGGGGAAGGGACACGAAAGACTGGAAACAACAGGACCTGACCCTGACATAGTGACCTTGTACTGTGTGCTACTGGTGACTGAGAAGTGGGATCACGACTCACTGCCAGTTTTCTAAATACTGTGGGAGCTTGTAAATATACATAATACAGGTCTGCTTATTTTCTATATATTTTATGTTTCACTGTGGTCATTAGCTGTTTGCTAGTATATCTTCAATGTTAAATAAACATTGAAACAGCCCAAAATTTATTAAATTCTGCAGTATACACAATCACTTCCTACCTAATGTCATGCCTAGTGGCAGAAGCACGACCCAGATGCAGTTTAGTCTAGAGCAAACCCTGCAGGGGATTCGCAGGGATCACTGAGACTGAGGTGTGGACGAGCAAAAATGTCCGCACTGAGGAACACAGCACTAGGGAGTATTTTAAAGGCATGAATAACAATGGAGAAATCAGAAAGCAGCTGAAAGTAATTAACATGGGGGCATGAAGGAAAGCTAAGAATGACAAGCACTAGGCGTGGCTTGTTACAGCCACACTGGGGAGGAAAACATGCGGGTGTGGTAGACAGGATGGGCAAGACGTGACACCTAATTTACCTATAGTGTGTGTGTGTGTGCTTTGTGATGGACTATCATCACTTCCTGGGTGTCCCCTGCCGAGTGACCTGTACTACCTGGATGTCCCTTGCCCAGTGCACTGTATTTTTATTTATTTTATTTAACCTTTAATTAACCAGGTTTGTCCCATTGAGATCACAGATCTCTTTTGCAAGGGACAGGGGACACCCTGCCTGGGTGTACTTCCTGGGTGTCCCCTGCCGAGTGACCCGTACTTCCTGGGTGTCCCCTGCCGAGTGACCCGTACTTCCTGGGTGTCCCCTGCCGAGTGACCCGTACTTCCTGGTTGTCCCCTGCCCAGTGACTTGTACTTCCTGGGTGTCCCCTGCCGAGTGACCTGTACTTCCTGGATGTCCCCTGCCAAGTGACCTGTACTTCCTGGGTGTCCCCTGCCGAGTGACCTGTACTTCCTGGGTGTCCCCTGCCCAGTGCCCTGTACTTCCTGGGTGTCCCCTGCCGAGTGACCTGTACTTCCTGGGTGTCCCCTGCCCAGTGACTTGTACTTCCTGGGTGTCCCCTGCCGAGTGACCTGTACTTCCTGGGTGTCCTCTGCCTAGTGACCTGTACTTCCTGGGTGTCCCCTGCCGAGTGACCTGTACTTCCTGGGTGTCCCCTGCTCAGTGCCCTGTACTTCCTGGGTGTCCCCTGCCGAGTGACCTGTACTTCCTGGGTGTCCCCTGCTCAGTGCCCTGTACTTCCTGGGTGTCCCCTGCCGAGTGACCTGTACTTCCTGGGTGTCCCCTGCTCAGTGCCCTGTACTTCCTGGGTGTCCCCTGCCGAGTGACCTGTACTTCCTGGGTGTCCCCTGCTCAGTGCCCTGTACTTCCTGGGTGTCCCCTGCCAAGTGACCCGTACTTTCTGGGTGTCCCCTGCTAAGTGCCCTGTACTTCCTGGGTTTGGCTCCAGGAAGTCATAGAAGCTGGATGGCTGTAATTTTAATTCAGAACAATAGATTACAAGAAGCAAGTTGTGTATAACCTGTCAGCGATATGTTGAATGTGTGTCTCATTATACTTCTGTATTTTTTTATCTCAGGAGGACCTCAGGGCTTCACTGATTCTATTAAAAGAAAATCTGGAGAAGTTTACAAACGTTAAACAAGACTGTGAGAAAACAATCAAACATATCAAGGTATGGAGATGTATTCTGAGAGACTTCACTGTGAAAATCACCTTCAGATATACACAGCATTTCTCACTTTCAGAGTCAGTCCCAGCACACTGAGAAGAGGATAAAGGAGGAATTTGAGAAACTCCATCAATTCCTGAGAAAGGAAGAGGAGGCCAGACTGGCTGATCTGAGAAGGGAAGAGATGCAGAAGAGCCAGAGGATGAAACAGAAGATAGAAAACATCTCCAAACAGGTCTCCACCCTGTCAGAGAAGATCAGGGATATTGAGAAGGCCATGGAAGCTGAGGACATCTCATTCTTGAAGGTAGGAGATGATTTTCCTACTTTGTTCTGTGTGTTTGCCGGCTGAGACAAGTAGACCTGCTGTATGACTAACGCAGATATAAGGAGTTAAAACATCTCAGTGATATTTCTGCCTAGAAATTTCACTCTTTATGGTGTCTGATGGTTTACCATGGAAAACTATGCAATATTTGTATTTTCTTCTTTTTCAGGCCTACAAGGACAACAAAGATAGGTATGTAATACTTAGCAACTGCATATTTTCAATCACTTCTCACAGTGTCAAACACAGTCTTTAATCAATCCAATCAGGAGGTTTTCTGGACTGAGTGGAGTTAATGATGTTGCCAATTCTCAGCCACCTTCCTCTTATCTGTTTGGCTCCCTTCAGACCCCACAGCATCATTGACTCCTGCCTGTCACTGTCTTTGCAGAGCCCAGTGCTCACTGCAGGACCCAGAGCTGCCTTCAGGGGCACTGATAGATGTGGCCAAACACCTGGGGTCTCTGAAGATAATCGTCTGGGAGAAGATGCTGGGGATTGTGCAATACAGTGAGTACTGAGGGAAATGGCTGTATAAAGCAGAGAGCAGTGTCTGAGTAGATTACACTGTCACTCACTGGGAGCTCAGCCTAGCAGCACTGGTACAGTGAGTACTGGGGAAAATGGCTGTATAAAGCAGAGAGCAGTATCTGAGTGGATTACACTGTCACTCACTGGGAGCTCAGCCTAGCAGCACTGGTACAGTGAGTACTGGGGAAAATGGCTGTATAATGCAGAGAGCAGTATCTGAGTGGAATATACTGTCACTCACTGGGAGCTCAGCCTAGCAGCACTGGTACCTTAGACAGCTGTATGCCTGTGATGTGTTATCCCCCTCAGTGGTATATCGCTTTGGACAAAAGCATCTGAAAAATAAAAAAATCTGTCCTAGTGATAAATAAATCTAGTGCTGTATTAGAGAGTGAAGTGAAGGGTGTACAAAGAAAACTTATGTTTAGTGCTTCATAAATTCCAGGTTTCTTACTAACATAGCAATTTACACAAGTGCAGGGTTGCCAACTCATATGCATCTGGTGTGACACATACGCTTTCAGCCTTAATCTCATGCTGACTCAAAAAATCTAAGGATTGGAAATCTATTTTATTTCATTATAAATGTAAAATTAGCCTCACAAAAGCATTTTGGTAGTTTGCAAACCCTACAAACTATTTACAAGGTAAGAAAACTGTTTCACGCATGCAAATGCATGTATATATGTATCCTCTGATTTGATGATTTTTAACCATTTTCCCCAAATGGGTAGGCAAAGATCAAAGAATGCTAAACTGGATAGAATGTTTTTAGATCTTTGAACTTTATTGCATGTAACCCACAATAAACAATCAATTTGTATGATGTATATTTTTGCTCAGATTTTATCTAGTTATATCTTTTTTTCTCATGTCTGTAACTCTTGCCCTGGATTTGATTAAATACTTTTGTTTATTACAGAAATAAATCATAATATAACAAATTGAGTAGCTACTAAGAGGAACAGTTTAAGCAATGAGTTGCATAATTTTAGTCTGTCTTCAAACTAATTTCTAAATTCAAAGGAAAATTATATTTTACAGTAATGAGTACATGAGAATGACCCATATACTCCCCTGTATATTAATTTAGGGGTCCAATGTGCAAATATTTATGACTGCAAGCTTTAATGTTACATGTGATTAATCACAATTAATCACAGAAAACTGCAATTAATTAGTTGTGGTCACTCACTGCAATTAAAGTCACTCTAGTGGTTGAGCGTAAACTGACATTGCCAGATGTGGTTCTAGACCATTTCAGCTGAAGGGGGGGCTGTCTGGGGCCATTTGTTTTGTTTGGAGGGTCAGATGCATTTGACCTTAATGTCCTCCAAGTATTACTTACACTAGATTGCCAGGATTAAGAAGCAAAAGGTAGTTTTGGAAACCGATGCATTTTTTATGCAATGCTTTGCAGGTACATTTTACAGCTCATACACACATGTGACCAAATCTGATTTCTTGTTTAAACTGTCTTGCTTCCACAAGCTTGATTGTTTTTTTCTGTCATTAACTTCGCTTGTCACCAATTGAAGCGACTCGACAACCCGGTGCACCCGCCTTAAGGGTCCGTCAGGAACATGTGCTGTTATAGCCCACATACAGAAATGTAAATAATATTTATAATAATAGTAACATTTATTTGAGACCCAAGTAGCATACATATTTAAGGGGGCCACAGGTGGGATCGATTACTGAGTCTGGTTACTAAGTCCCCCTCCACATAACCGCCCCTGAACAGTACAAAAATAACTCAACCAACAGCAGCATTAGTACTGCTATTAATAACTGCCAAACAGTCTTATGATATTAGGATAAATACTGTCTTAAAATGTTTTAGTGTCTGTCCTGGTCACTCTGAGCCGCATGCCAGAGGGGAGGAGAGAGATGCTGGTCTCTGGCTGGGAGACAAGCTGTTAATGAGGCAGCAAATGACAGCTTCTCTTTCCTCGCTGGTCGATTCAGTCCGGTCGGCATGGTAGGTGGTAAAGCCCTCAGGTGAAGCTGCGTGCTCCCGTATGCTGGTGGTGAGACACAGCAGCTCTGCGGATCTCTTTGAGGTTTAAGCCTGCCTCTGAGAGTGTCGGGATCTCTTTGGGGTTTAAGCCTGCCTCTGAGAGTGTCGGGATCTCTTTGGGGTTTAAGCCTGCCTCTGAGAGTGTCGGGATCTCTTTGGGGTTTAAGCCTGCCTCTGAGAGTGTCGGGATCTCTTTGGGGTTTAAGCCTGCTTCTGAGAGTGTCGGGATCTCTTTGGGGTTTAAGCCTGCCTGTGAGAGTGTCGGTTTTATTGTCCAGTGACTGATCAGTGACATTTGCCTCTGTTTAAGAGTGGCCATTGCATGTAATTCAAGAGAAGAATAACAACAAAAGAAAACAGAAGACAAAACCCAGAATACAAAAGTGAAAACAAGTCTGTGAGCAGTGGCTGTGCTCCAGTTCAGTCTTCTTCACACTGATGTCTTTAAAATACTATGGGTTTTTTACTATTACTATTGAGAAAAATTATTGACTGCAGCTTTGTCTTCAACCCACAGCTCCTGTGACTCTGGACCCGAACACTGCACACACCAAGCTCTCTGTGTCTGATGATCTGACCAGCGTGAGACACTCTGGAGTTAAACAGCAACTTCCTGACAGTCCAGAGAGATTCTACCCCTGTCCATGTGTGCTGGGCTCTGAGGGGTTTAACTCAGGAAAACACAGCTGGGTGGTGGAGGTGGGGGACAAAACTGAGTGGACTGTAGGAGTAGCAAAAGGATCTGTTAACAGGAAGGGGGGGATTATATGCAGCCCTGAGGATGGTTTCTGGGTTTTAAATCTGAAGAATGGTGATGAGTATAAAGCAGGCACCTCACCAGCAACCCCCGTCAGCGTGGAGCGGAAACCGCAGAGGATCAGAGTGCAGCTGGACTATGACAGGGGGGAGGTGTCCTTCTTCAACCCCACTGACATGTCACTCATCTACACCTTTAAAGACACGTTCACTGGGAACCTGTTTCCATTTCTCTGTCCATATCTGAATAATAATGAAAGCAACACTGGAGCCCTGAAGATCTGCCCAGTAAAGGTATCTGCGACAGTAATATCATTCCAGTAAATGTGTCTGTGACAGTGATGCCATCCCAGTGTCAGAGCGTCTCAGATACTCTGTGAAGTGGGTAAGCAGGGAAGTCCTGGGACGAGGTGAAGTATCTGTCACCTGGTTAGGGTTGGGGTTATACTGTAAGGAGTGGGAAAGGTATTAAGTAAAAGTTACCCATTTTCTTAGCTAGGTTTTCCTATATTGGTTAGTGTTGTATGAAATTGTTTGTATTCATTGTGTGCTTGCTGTGTGGAGTGATTCTTTCAAAACCCTGATTGAAAGGGGCCCAAGAGTTTGTTTGTCTCAAGGTAGGTAGCCAGTTGTTGCTCAACAACATTTTGTACAATTTTCATTTGAAAAGAACAGCAGTTTTGAGATGGGTCCACAGTTCTTTATAATGGAGGGGTCGAGATTAGTTTTTTTTCAACAACTGCACACCTGAAAGCTACTGCGCTTCACCTAATATTCTGTGAACTTATTAACAAAATATAATTATGGGTTTTCGGCTGTGACTACTGTATATAGTACACATTTAGCGTCCACTTTTTCCTTTAATAGCAAGCAGTTAGCAAAATGGTTAAAATAATTGATATTTATACTTTTTCTTGTCTATGATATTGTAGCACTGGTGAGATGTCTCTGCATTGCAGGCTCTGTTAGCATCTCCTGGCATACTCTCGAACCTTTTATATAGCTCCTATGTGTCATGGACCCGGACGGGTTTGGTACGGGAACGTGGCATGACACGGGCACAAAAAAGGTGGACGACCCACTGGCAGCTCCGAGAACAACAAACGGGGTTTATTTAAGTGAACTAAAAAACACAAGAAAGGACTAACAAAAACAAAGGACCACGGGGGGGGGGGGGGGGTCAAAAGTAAACAAAGACTACTAAAAAAAAACAGGGCAGGTAACATCTAACACAGGGAATAATAATCAAGCACAAATAACAGAACCTTCACAATAAAACATCTACCATCGAGCAACAACAATGAACCACTGGGGAACTGAACAGAAGCAGGAACTAAAATACTAAGGGGTAACGAGACTAACACAGGACAGGTGAGGCTAATTAACAAAGACCAGGAAAACGGGGCACAGATGAAACTAATAAACTCAAAGGAACTAAAAACAGGGAAACTAAGAACTAACCAAGGAAACATAAACTAACACTGGGGAATTACAGACAGGTAAAGACACAAGCAGGGGTACAAGGAACACAACCAAAAACCAAATACAAAATCACCAGATACAAGAACTACTCAAGTGAAAAACTCAAATGAAACACAGGGAGCCAAATACAAAAACAGAGGAGGCAGGATTTGAACACAAAACAAGGATCACAGGCTCAACACATTGAGCCATGTGGCCAAACAGATAATAGGGGAGAACAAAGACTAACATGAAGGACTGGATGACCAGCGACACCTGCTGGCCAAACGGGGAAGGGACACAGGGTGGGACAACAGGGGCTGACCCTGACACTATGTATGTCTGCTTGGGTAACACATAATACTGTTCCGTAGTTAACAGGTAAATATGCAGGAAGTAAGCAGCAACAAAGGAGTAGTGCTTCATTAACACATAAATTAGTACTATTAATTACTAAGGAGTTATGCTTAATTACTAAATAATTACTTAATAGTGAACTGATTATTATAGTAGTTCGCTAGTACTTCATTGGGAACTATTGAGTATTGCAGGTCTCATTGGGAATTATCTACTATGGATTATTTCTAATAACTACTAGGTCATTACTCGTCAAATGAACAGTGCATTTTTTTGCACTAACTGGGACGTACTGTATAGGCTACTGTTCTCAATGGTTTTGGCATTTTTTCTTTTTGGAATAAAAGGCTTGTTTCTTCCTACTTGTTTGTATGACATACAACTTATTCTACAAAATGTTACTGCCTAAAATATGTATACAGTACCTACATTTTAATTATTTACCTCACTTCAGTCTGTGCGCCAGTGTATTTCAAACTGTGCTTTTAAGTCCAACTGAAGGGATGGTCAATCGGAGACTCGTGTTTTGCCACATGATGTGCTCCACCACATATTGTTGATCTTTTCTAAACATTAAGAAATTAATGTATGTATTTTAAATAAGGAATGAAGTCTTACTAATGACCTAAATAAAACTAATTGTAACATTAGTAATGAATGTGGCATTACTGACTTCTTCCACAGGAGCTACTAAAGAACAAGAACAGTATTATAAAGTGAAACACACTGTAACTTATTAGTAATGATGGTGCCTCTGGTTTACTCCCTCATCTGTGATGTATTTAAGTGCCTCCTCATCCTGAGCTCCCCAGTCTGCTCATTGTATTCTTATGTGTGTGATGTTATGTTGTAGCTGCCTGCCTGTGCTCCCTGGTCTGCCCTGTGTTACAGTCTGATCATTTTTGGCCCCCTGTGCTCCTTTTCCTTTCGCCTTACCTGCCGTTTTGTCTAAATAAAGCCCCTTTTGATTTTCCCCATCTTTGCCTTTGCTTCCTTTCTTCCCGCTATGTGACAAACTCTCTGCTGACCACAGAATTTGAATCGGTGACCTTCTGATCACGAGCACAGCATCCTCACCCATTACCACAACAGAGTCTGATAACAGCGCCATCAGGCAACACATTAACAAAAAATCTTTTTACCTCCTGTACATGCTGTTTAAAGTCTATTCAGAAATTGAATTTATAAGTTATGCAACAAATAGCAATTGTTATACTGAGTTTTATTACTTTTAAAAGCTAAGAATGCATTCACTTAGAGGGCATTAACTTTACTACTAACTTTATATTTTGTGTTCAAAACGTCAGTCATAACATGAAACTGTATAAGTATAAATCTGTCAATCAAAAATCTAAACTCTGTATGTCTAAAATGCAAAAACGACGTGTACATAGGGTAACCACAATGACTTGCTTTAGTATTAGATGTAATTAATCCATCAAAAGGTGATTTTAATTTTTAAAACTACATTTAAGACATAGAAAAGCAATACTCATTACTAATATGGGGAACAGCCTATCAGGATCATAAATATTATTATGATTTATTTTTGAATTATACACGCAAGATATATATCGCATCGCGGGCCGTTGCCATGGATACAGTTGCGGGATTCGAACCTGAACTGTGGAAAAGACCACTGTGAAAACCTTTTCCTGAGAAGACATTGAGAGAAGTTGAGAACGAATTGCATTTCAGCGAAACAACATCTACAACAAGAATATACAGATCAGTAAGGTTGGCCGAGATTCCCTGCGATCACCAAAAGGTACAGTGATCATCTCTGAAAGCGCCTCGCTTCGCTGGGGTCAGCTCTACAAAGTGGGGCGCGTTTGGTTCCTACCGCCTGCCTGGTGCCCGTCTTCAATATTTTGCAAATATTTACAGATAGTTACAAAAGAAAATCCACAGCAAACAAATCCAAAAAAAGGGCTAAGCAGAAATCAATGGTCAAACAGCAAAAGAGTCAAGCACAATAAATCATCAGTCATACAGCAAGTATCAAACAAATCACAAAAGCAAATGGTCTCCTGTTCTTGGCCTGGACAGGCCTTATAAAGGAAGTGATTATAGGACATAGGAGGAAACCCGGCCAATCAAAATAGAGGGGAAGGTGATGTAACAGGGGGCAGGGCCAGGAACAGAATGACACACCCCCCCACAGAAACATCCGCCCACTGTATGGAGTAAATTATCCCTGGGGGTCGTAACAAATGGCTGCTATCTTCTCACTGCTAGGTGGGTTAGATTAGTTCCAGCATGAGGAAGAGCTTTAAATTATCTTTTAAATCTGCTTTTTTGTAATGAAAATACAACATCAAAATAAAATGCATATCATTACAAGAACAGTATATGTGCCTGCTTTATGTGTACTGGACAAATTCAAATACTGGATACAGGTGCCGGCACCTCAGTCAGCAGGAGGCACAAGGTCCGTCCAGACAGGACTACAGCGACACGGAGCAGCAAGAGGAATCCCTGACATGCTGGGGTCCCGCCATCATCATCGAGCAGCAGGAAATGGCTGCTTTCTTCACACTGCTAGGTGGGTTAGATTAGTTCCAGCGTGAATGATCTATTTAAATCTGCTTTTTTGTAATGAAAATATAACATCAAAATAAAGTGCATTTCATTACAAGAACAGTATGTGCCTGCTTTATGTATTCTGGACAAATTCAAATATTGAAGAAAAAAAGTATGTAGTACTAATAATATTTCATGATGCCCTCAGATGATGACCTGATCCAGGATTTCCTCTGCATGGACTCCTGCTATAAGATGACTGACAAGGTAACTTTAATGCATTGGTTTTGCTACATTAATCACTGTAAGCAAAGCAGAGACGACTTTATCCATCCCTTTGCTCTTCATCTCAGTACCTTCTGGCGATGACCTTCGTTTACTTCAGGAGAGCTCACTTCACTCCTAGTGAGCAGACGAGGATGAACTTCTTCATCGCCCTGTAAGTGACGGCATGCTATGGTGGGCAATATAGATGAATGTTAAAATAATAAGAAAAACTATTTCCTCCATCAGCATGAGGATAAGTCTTGGATGAAACTGTTGGAGGTCAGCCAGCTAATGGATCTTGGAATAGTGAATTCTTCCTCTCCCCAGCTATCTTGCTAACATGATGGAGGAGGAAGAGATGGGAACCAGGTTCGAGATCTTCCCCTGGGCCTTGGGTGAAACCTGGAGAAGTCAGTTTCCCACCTTCCTCAAGAAGAAGGACCAGCTCTGGGCACGGATGGAGTACAGGACTGCTGTCAGCCCCCGCTGCTGTGAGGAGGTACAGTATGTTGTCTGATCTTTAATACAAGTAAATGACATTAATCTTCAGCCACCATGAGGCTTGAAATGTCTCAGAGCAGAGGGAAGGGTTTCTCATCATTAATGACCTTTTCTGTCTTACTGTAACTTAAGCTAAGCTAAGGGCTGTTTGCTCACTGTTGTCTTTGGGGGCAGATACCAAATGACTGTTATCATAAGTGGTGTTTGTTGCTGGTGTCGCAGTGAGTCACGTTCTGCCATCTGATCCATGTATGTCCGTGTCCCCATGCAGGTGATGGCCATCGTACCCTCCCACTCTCTGTGGAAGCGGGAGCGCCCCGAACATCACAGCGGGACTCAGCGGCACTACGGCAGGGAGGGCTTTCAGCGGCCCTGGGGCCCATCTGCTCTACCCATCGCCTGCACGCTCTGCAACAGGAGGACCGTCCAGACCCAGGAACCTTGTGCTTCTGAGCACGCAGGGAGCCCAGAGTGTAAGTATGAGCTCTAAATGCCAGTTTTTCTGTAGTGCATAGCTTGTCAGTTTTAATGCACTGCAACTTGATCCAGTTATTTTCTTTTAAATTTACATTAGTCTTCCCAGAAATGTTGTCACTGAGCACTTTTCTTAAATATTCTTAAAAAGTCCAATTTTATATTCATTGTACATTTTCCAATCCATCCATTGATTCATTGAGATTTTCCCCAGTTCCTTGTTCGCTGTCTTGTGTGGATCTCTCAGCCATTAATGAGCCTTTTACATCCTACTGAAACACAGAGAGCAGAGATAGAGGTCAAAGTCTTAGCTCAGTCAAGCAGGCCTTGAGAGACACTTAGCGTCAGTATTTACTGTTGTCTGCTACGTTTTTCAGCCAGTGCACAAGGCAGAGAACCAGAAGAGGATGGAGCCCTGGTCCAGATCAATGAGGAGTAGGTTCTTCTTGGGTAGAATGAAAACCTGCACACACAGCCTAATCGTGTGCTTTAATTCATTACTCCTACAGATGTGCTGTTAATCATATATTTCATTGACAGCAGGGATTATCCCACTCCAAGGGTGTCAAAGCCAAACTTTCCATCACTAGCAAAATGCCCAACACCTAACAGGCCATGACAGAGGATCATTTCCACAGCTATTGAGACAGGCCTGCCTTTAATCACCGACCAATAAAAAGCCCCCTCATGGAGGGGCGGGATTCCGAACTCACTCATTTTTCTCATATTCCAGTGGGTAGCGGCTGGATCTTCCAGAGCCTCAAGCACTCATTAGTGAGGGCAGTAGCTCATCTCCGCAAATCCAGTAGAGCCTGGGTACAGGGAACAGTGATCGGGGCTAGATAACACAGCCTGGAGCAGCCCAACCAACATGGTGACAGGGAGGGTTGCATTAACTGGCCCTGTGAACGCCAGCAGAGTCCTACCTCATCGATCCTTCCCTGGCTATAGGGCAGGTCTAACATAATCAGGAAAACAGTGTCCTCCTCATCACTGATGATGATGCCCTCCTGCTCTCTTGAATACATGCATTTAGACAGCAAAAAAACATTTAAACATTAGTAGACAGTAACAATAAATAATACAGGACAATCAACAGTGGAAGAAAATTCTTTGAGCGAGAACCAGTTCTGCTCCCCATGTGAGCCATGCTCGCATGAACTTGGGGCAGCTTCCACATCGTCACATGGATCTGTCCACATGAGTGACAACTTCTGCCACTTGACCCGACAGTGCGATGGGCTTATGCTCTCAACCCCCCCCCCCACAGGTCAAGATAGGACATTGAGAGGGACAGAAGCAGGGCGAAGGACTGTAAGGACAACAGACTGGGCAGAAAAAAAGACAGGAACAGGACTGACACATGGAAGGACCACCAGCATAGCAACAGAGACATCAGTGCAAACCACAGGGGGAACACACTAGGGAAAGATGACAGGACAGGGTGAAGACAAGGAGGGAATCGAAACCAGGCAGGTTCAGGGCAAAGCCTGAGGCAGGAGAGGGAGTGAGGTTAGACTGGGGGGTCTGGATGAGCCCAGTTATGAGAGAAATACTAGCAACTTATCAACATTCTACCCACCTGCATTAAGCAGAAATAACCTGAGCAGATGGACACGGTACGTTGCGTTTCGTCTCCAAATCGCTTCTGAGGGAGACGGTGGAAATGTCCCTTTTTACCTGATTCCCCAGAGCAACTGACACGGACGCAACGTTCCGTTCCTCTGTTAATACACTACCAATTTCTTACATAGTTACATATTTTAAATCTATATCCATACTCTCACATAAATGTATTTATTGAACCCAAAATACCCCTTTGGTCATATTGTGATCATCCATTTCTTAAAGGGTGCGTCACACATGCACCCTGCGGCACGATAGATCAGTTAACTGAGCATTGGACTCCAGAAATAGACAAGATTCATCAAGAGAGTAAAGAGGCACTAGAGGAGAGCAGGTCAGAGAAAGGAAGAAGAAAAAAAATTGCAAAAAAAAACAAGGATAGGTGACCTCTGCTGATCAGAGCTTTCTGCTGAATGGAATGCATGTTGGATGACTGTTGACACCTGATCTCTATTTGGAAAAAGACTGATCTGCCAATCTTATTCTGTTGCCAGATTTTCCTGACCTAAGCTTCTCACGAAGTAGAGTTGCAAATTTGCATAAAGACCTACACAAGCATGCACAGATGCTGTGTACCTAGATGAGACATCATAAAAAGTGGAAAATGAGAGATGCGGACTTGGACGCATGTAATACCAATGAACATGAAACTTTGTGACTGTGTATCTGATGCAGCAGTCTGAGGCACAGGAACTCCATAAGGTACAGTGCTCTCCCCTTTCTTTTTCACTTTCATGTTTACATCAGACTTCAAATACAACATGGACAGCTATCACCTCCAGAAGGTCTCTGATGATACAGCTATTGTTGGACATATATCACAAGGCAACAATCTGGAATACAGAGAGGTCATCACTAACTTTGTCGAATGGTGTGGATGGAAACACCTGCAGATAAATGCAAATAAGACAAAGGGAATGATGATTGACTTCCGCTGCACTGTGACTTGTCTGTAGTGGTGAACATTCAGGGAATGGATGTAGAGGTTGTGTCACTTTACAAATACCTGGGTGTTCAACATCAATAACAAACTGGACTGGTCACACAATACAGATGCCCTGTACAAGAAGGGCCAAACTCCACCTGCTGAGAAGACTGAGGCCCTTTATTTTGTGCAGGACACTGTTAAGAAATTTTATGACACATTGGTAGTATCTGCAATATTGTGTGCAGGGGCCTGCTGGGGATGCAGTAGCTGAGAGAGGAACAAGCTGGTCAGCAGTGCTGGCTCTGTCTTGCACTCTACTGAGGAGGTGGGTGAGAGGAGGATGTTCACCAAACTTACATCCATGCTGGACAATCCCTCTCAACCCCTGCACATGACGGTGAGGGTGTCACAAAGCTCCTTCAGCACCAGATTGCTACATCCAGCATGTAAGAAGGAACGCTTCGGCAAATCCTTCGTTCTCTCTGCCAGGGCTGGAGTGGGACCAAAAAATGCCAGGCACATGTCCTGCAGCTCATGACTGCAAGGACACTCTGCTTCCTTTGAACTCATTTTTGACTCATTGTAATAAACATAATTCTTTTCTAATTCTAATTTTTAGCCAAAATAATTTGCTTAGTAGGTGTTGCTAAGCCAGATGTCACTTGAACCCTGCCTAATGGTAATTGAATGGTAATGGGAATTACACAGGCATGTCCCAAAAGATGATAAGACAAAGTACAAGGGGTACAACTGGGGAGGGGGGATCTATGTTTTATTTAGATTTGAATAAAAAAAATGGCTTGTCCATAATTATTAATGCCCTTCTCAATAGTCAATGAAAAAGCCTTTATTGGCTTTAACAGCATTAGAACATAAGAAATTTACAAATGAGAGGAGGCCCATCAAGGTCATTTGGGGAGAACTTAACTAATAGCTCAGAGTTGTTAAAATCTTATCTAGCTCTGATTTAAAGGATCCAGGGTTTTAGCTTCCGCTACACTAGCAGGAAGACTATTCCATACCCCAACTACACGCTGTGTAAATAAATGCTACCTCAAATTCATTTTAAAATGTTCTCCCGCTAATTTATGGCCACGAGTTCTAATATTTAAACTAATATTGAAATAGCCATTTGGCTGAACAGCATCCAGACCCGTTAGAATCTTATATACCTGGACAGGGCTGGACTGGGACCAAAAAATGGCCCCAGCATTTTTTGGTCATGGCGGCCCACTATGATTATTTATACGATATGCGAAAGCACATGACATACCAGAGGATATATGTGTACATTGTGTGATTTCAAAAATTAAAATAAAGTGCAGCAGCTTACAAGGAAGAGAGTAACCATGTTAAAAAATTGATATGCTCTTTCACTACTCAGGGATTCATCTTGGGAGAGATGGCCACAGTGTCACAATTCCCACCTTGAAGTGAAAGTGGATGTCAAAGAAACATAAACATATTCTCATAATGCGTCCATGCATTCGGGTATAGCCCATTTCTAGTGTCATGTAGCCTAACTTTTCATACAATTTTGACAGCACAGAATCATTAACCTACTTTAACGCATTTATTTATACAACCACATATTTCCCACATTTTGACATCAGTGATGCAGTGAAGATAGTCTCTATTTCTTGACGCCAACCCTCCCCATTAATGCGGGCTTGGGACCGGCACCGAGTTGAGCTGGCTAGCTCCCTTAAGTGGCTGGGTTAGGCTAAACTATATACATACAGTAAAACTGGTCTAAGTCGCCGGCTTGTAACTCGTCAATGTGCACAAGTCGACGCTCAAGCAAAAGTCCCGATTTTTCCTAATGATGTTTCCTTTAAAATTCCTTGTGTAAGTCGCCGCTTGTAAGTCGTCAAATTCCCTTAGTCGTCACCTAAATCCCGGTCCCGAACAACACAAATGAATGGATTTTCCTACCTGTAAGTCGACACCCCAATCGCTGCATTCCCGCCGCCTGCTTGTCACCACGGCAATGTAGAAACCGAGGGCGGCGCGGGACAAGATTTGATGGGTGAATGCGGGTGCGGGCGGTAAGGTCCTCATGTATGTGCGGGTTGCGGGAGAATAGAATTAATCGCGGGACTCCCGCAAAATGTAATTATCTTAAAATTAATTTATTAAAAACAAATACTCATTTATCTACTGCACAAAAGCAACAAGAACGACTAAATTAAAATAATAACAATTTACAGGCGAATCGTCTACAGAAACTACAATTGCCGCGCTCTCAGTGCCCAGGGACGTAACCGGACACCCCAAGAAGTAATCAGCCTGGTGCTTGGACGGGATGGCATGTTCTGAAAAGCTCCTCGTTCGTGTCCATGTTCATCATTCCATTTAATTAAACTAAAATAAAACGAAACATATTTGTTTATTTTCCGTTTCTTTTTTATATATACTCAAAAGGGAAGCAAGTGAAACAAATAACAGAGTAGCGGGAAGAAGCGGTAAAAATAAAACTACTTATATGTTTACCTGCGGTATTTTGCGGGCGGGAACCGGGACAAAACTTGAATACTGCGGGCGGGAGCGGGAGCGGGAAAAAATAATATATATTTTTTGCGGGAGCGGGCAGGAGCGTCCCGCGCAGGTCTCTACCATGATGAGTAGAGGTATGGTGTTATATTTACTAGTCGACAAAACGACGAGATAGACATCAGTCGCTGAAGGGTCGACTTAGGTGTATCTCGTCAATTCTCTAAGTCGTCACTTTTAAGCTGGTCCCGCGAATGTCGACTTAGACCGGTTTTACTGTATTTACAAAGACTACATCCCGAAATATGTAGTCTAACAAAACGCAGTTTAAAGAAGGTAGCCTACCTGGCGAAATTGCAAACAAACAAATTAAAAGGTCCACGGCATATAATCGGGCCATATCCAACAAAAAGCTGTTTTTAAGAACGCAGCCTACATGGTGAAATTGAATTACTTTCTGGACCAACATACGCAACAGTCGTCAGACGGACGAGGACGTTAGGTTTTTAGCCTTTAGACCCTACCCATCATGCACTGCAGTTTTTTTGCAAATCCCCCAAACAGAAAACCATTACATACAAAAGGAACAGCTTAGTTTGACTTCAAAACATTACTATGTATTATATTTTAAGTATGTCGTAGGGATTTTACAGTTTATAATTTTTTTATTAAAAATTACACCATTTGCCCACCATACTAAGAATGTATAAAACTAATGAAAGATATATAAAATCGCAAGTCACACGAGGAATTCAATTTAGGTGCTTTTACCTGTCAACAACTTAAGTGAGATTATACCAGTATAATTATGTTTTTATTTAATATATTTTGTGTGTAGGATTGGAAAATGAGAGGTTTTACAGCCACTAGATGGTAGTGAACTTGATTTAATTAGCGACTGGGCTGATACTTGGCAGATGAAATTTTACAGATAAATGTAAGGTAATCTATGCAGGGAGCAGAAATATAAAGTACAGATATTTTATGGGTTCCACTGAAATAAGGGTAGCTGATTACGAGAAAGATCTCGGTGTGTATGTTGATGCTTCCATGTCCCACTCTCGCCAGTGTGGGGAAGCAATAAAAAAGGCCAATAGAATGTTTGGTTATATCTCTAGGTGTGTGGAGTTTAAGTCAAGGGAGGTGATGTTACATTTATATAATTCCTTGGTAAGACCCCACCTTGAATATTGTGTGCAGGTTTGGTCACCATACCTTAAGAAGGACATTGCTGCCTTGTAAAAGGTGCAATGTAGGGCTACGAGAATGATTCCTGGTCTTTGAGGAATGTCTTATGAGGAGAGGTTAGCTGAGCTGTATCTGTTTAGCCTTGAGCAAAGGAGACTAAGGGGGGACATGATCCAGGTCTATAATATTCTAATGGGTCTGGATGCTGTTCAGCCAAATGGCTATTTCAATATTAGTCTAAATACTAGAACTGGTGGCCATAAGTGGAAATTAGCGGGAGAACACTTTAAAACAAATTTGAGGAAGCACTTCTTTACACAGCGTGTAGTTAGAGTATGGAATAGTCTTCCTACTAGTGTAGCGGAAGCTAAAACCCTGAGTTCCTTTAAATCAGAGCTAGATAAGATTTGAACAACTCTGAGCTATTAGTTAAGTTCTCCCCAAACGAGCTTGATGGGCCGAAATGGCCTCCTCTCATTTGTAAATTTCTTATGTTCTTATGTTCCTCTGCAGCTACATTAGGTGCTGTATAACAAACCCCGACAATTAGGCCATTTAAGTTTTTAGCATCTAGTTGTATCCATACAGCATCTGTACTTTTATTTTTATCAGTGAGCTCCCTTGCCTGTAAGTTTTCTTTTACGTAAACTGCAACACCACCTCCCTTCTTGCCTATCCAATCTCTACGGAACAACGTGTAACCATCCATATTATATTATTCTCCATCATTGTCACTCATTCATGTTTCCATTATTCCTATAATCTCGTAAGTGTCTGATGAAATTAAAGCCTCTAAATCATGAATTTTGTTTCTAATACTGCTAGCGTTTAAATACAGACCACAAAGGGTAGGCCTTTGACAGTGCCCACTTTTAATATTGATTGTGGCTTTCTGTCTCTCTCCACCTATATTCTTAACTAACCAAATTTTAAATATATATTGTGTGTATACATAGTATATGTACATATTTTATACTCGGATTATATTTTATGCCTCGGATCCTATTTAATTCTAAGATTTACTATGCATCTGCTGGCGCATTCCAAACTAAATCTCATTGTACTTACAATGACAATAAAATATCTTTTTGTCCTGGGTCCCGGTCCCTGTCCCCCTCTGGTCTTGTATTCTAGCATCTGGTTTGTCGTTTTTTTCCGCTGGTGTGAGTTTCCCTCATCCGTCCGCCTAGTATAGATCCCCTCTCTGGCCAATCTCGCATGCCCGGAGTACATGCGTGGGGGAGGGTTCTGTGACACCCCGCAGTCCTTGCCTCTCATTTCAGCCCCTGTGTGGATGATCCCAGGTGCCTCTCGTTTACTCCCTCATCTGTTATGTATTTAAGTGCCTCCTCATCCTGAGCTCCCCAGTCTGCTCATTGTATTCTTATGTGTGTGATGTTATGTTATGTTCTTGCTGCCTGCCTGTGCTCCCTGGTCTGCCCTGTGTTACAGTCTGATCATGCGTACCCTGTTTTTGGCCCCCTGTGCTCCTTTTCCTTTCGCCTTAATTGCCGTTTTGTCTAAATAAAGCCCCTTTTGATTTTCCCCATGTTTCTTCCCGCTATGTGACAATCTCTCTGCCGGCCACAGAATTTGAATCCGTGACCTTCTGATCACAAGTACAGCATCCTCACCCATTACCACAACAGAGTCTGATAACAGCGCCATCAGGCAACACATTAACAAAAAATCTTTTTACCTCCTGTACAAGCTGTTTAAAGTCTATTCAGAAATTGAAAGTTATGCAACAAATAGCAAGATTGGCATTAACTTTACTACTAACTTTATATTTTGTGTTCAAAACGTCAGTCATAAGATGAAACTGTATAAATTTAAATGTCAATCAAAAATCTAAACTTTTTATATCTAAAATGCAAAAACGACGTGTACATAGGGTAACCACAATGACTTGCTTTAATATTAGATGCAATTAACCTATCAAAAGGTGAATTTAATTTGTAAAACTACATTTAAGATATAGAAAGGCAATACTCATTACTAATATGGGGAACAGCCTATCAGGATCACAAATATTATTATTATTTATTTTTGATATATAGCGCGTCGCGGGACGTTGCCATGGATACAGTTGCGGGATTCGAACATCACCTGTGGCAAAGAGCACTGAGGAAACATTTACCTGCGCAGAGATTGCGAAAGATTGAGAGAACGACATTTGAGCGAAACAACGACATTTGAGCGAAACAACGACATTTGAGCGAAACAACGACATTTGAGCGAAACAACATCTACAAGAAGAAGATACAGATCAGTGAGGTTGAGCGGGATTCCCTGCGATCACCAAAAGGTACAGTGATCATCTCTGAAAGCGCCTCGCTTCGCTGGGGTCAGCTCTACAAAGTGGGGCGCGTTTGGTTCCTACCGCCTGCCTGGTGCCCGTATTCGTTATTTTGCTCTTTTAAAAAAAATGTAAAAAATCAGTGTAAAGAGTAAAGTGTTTAAAGGTTTTATTAATGAGAAATTAGATCCTTTCATCCAAATCGAGTGTTTAATACAAAAATTACTCAGTCAAACACTCCGTTTCGTCAAAGTTTTCATGTCATTTTTTTTACTTCAAGACCGTCAGAAAGAAGAAAACTAAACATTCTTTCACAACAAGCTCCTTGCAGTTAAAGTAAGCTTTCAACAATGTGTTCTTTATGTCATGTCATAATATTCATCTGAAGGTTGAGCTTAATTAGCGCGAAATTCGAGGTTTACTACGTATATTGCTACAGCATAGTATTACGTTTAGTCAGCGCGGGAAAAAACCCCCAACATATTTGTCTCCAATTTAAATACAAACATTTTGTAATAGGGGATGTTAGCCAGTTAGCTGCACCACGTGACTCACCTGCTTTACAACCCAAGCCGGCATTAGAACACAGGTCGGCTAACACCTTGTCAGTGCGCCCCCTAACGGAGTTACCCCACTGCCTCCGCGCTGCTCCGCAGGGATGGCGAGGTGCGCGCACTTCAGGCGCCAGCACCTCATTCAGCAGGAGGCACAAGATCCGTCCAGGCAAGACTGCAGCGGCCCAGAGCAGCAGGAGGAATCCCTGACATGCTGGGGTCCCTCCATCATCGTGGAGCAGCAGGAAATGGCTGCTTTCTTCACACTGCTAGGTGGGTTAGATTAGTTCCAGCGTGAGGAAGAGCTTTAAATTATCTTTTAAATCTGCTTTTATGTAATGAAAATATAACATCAAAATAAAATGCATTTCATTACAAGTACAGTATATGTGCCTGCTTTATGTATACTGGATGAATTCAAATATTGAAAAAAATGTATGTAGTACTAAAATTATTTCATGATGCCCTCAGATGATGATCTGATCCAGGATTTCCTCTGCATGGACTCCTGCTATAAGATGACTGACAAGGTAACTTTAATGCATTGGTTTTGCTACATTAATCACTGTAAGCAAAGCAGAGACGACTTTATCCATCCCTTTGCTCTTCATCTCAGTACCTTCTGGCGATGACCTTCGTTTACTTCAGGAGAGCTCACTTCACTCCTAGTGAGCAGACGAGGATGAACTTCTTCATCGCCCTGTAAGTGACGGCATGCTATGGTGGGAAATATAGATGAATGTTAAAATAATAAGAAAAACAATTTCCTCCATCAGCATGAGGATAAGTCTTGGATGAAACTGTTGGAGGTCAGCCAGCTAATGGATCTTGGAATAGTGAATTCTTCCTCTCCCCAGCTATCTTGCTAACATGATGGAGGAGGAAGAGATGGGAACCAGGTTCGAGATCTTCCCCTGGGCCTTGGGTGAAACCTGGAGAAGTCAGTTTCCCACCTTCCTCAAGAAGAAGGACCAGCTCTGGGCACGGATGGAGTACAGGACTGCTGTCAGCCCCCGCTGCTGTGAGGAGGTACAGTATGTTGTCTGATCTTTAATACAAGTAAATGACATTAATCTTCAGCCACCATGAGGCTTGAAATGTCTCAGAGCAGAGGGAAGGGTTTCTCATCATTAATGACCTTTTCTGTCTTACTGTAACTTAAGCTAAGCTAAGGGCTGTTTGCTCACTGTTGTCTTTGGGGGCAGATACCAAATGACTGTTATCATAAGTGGTGTTTGTTGCTGGTGTCGCAGTGAGTCACGTTCTGCCATCTGATCCATGTATGTCCGTGTCCCCATGCAGGTGATGGCCATCGTACCCTCCCACTCTCTGTGGAAGCGGGAGCGCCCCGAACATCACAGCGGGGCTCAGCGGCACTACGGCAGGGAGGGCCTTCAGCGGCCCCGGGGCCCATCTGCTGCACCCATCGCCTGCACGCTCTGCGACAGGAGGACCACCCAGGAACCTTGTGCTTCTGAGCACGCAGGGAGCCCAGAGTGTAAGTATGAGCTCTAAATGCCAGTTTTTCTGTAGTGCATAATCTGTCAGTTTTTATGCACTGCAACTTGATCCAGTTATTTTCTTTTAGATTTACATTAGTCTTCCCAGAATTGTTGTCACTGAGCACTGTTCTTAAATTTTATTAAAAAGTTACATTTTACGTTCATTGTACATTTTGCAATCCATCTATTGGTTCATTGAGATTTTCCCCAGTTCCTTGTTCGCTGTCTTGTGTGGACCACTCAGCCATTAATGAGCCTATTACATTTTACTGAAACATAGAGAGCAGAGCTACAGGTCAAAGTCTTAGCTCAGTCTAGCAGGCCTAGAGACACTTAGCATCAGTATTTACTGTTGTCTGCTACGTTTTTCAGCCAGCGCACAAGGCGGAGAAGCAGAAGAGGATGGAGCCCTGGTCCGGATCAATGAAGAGTAGGTTCTTCTTGGGTAGAATGAAAACCTGCACACACAGCCTAATCGTGTGCTTTAATTCATTACTCCTACAGATGTGCTATACTGAGTATTTCAGGTATTTCGTGGTTCTTCATCCCTGCATCACATGTATTCTATTCCAGCACATTAACTGTAAATCACAATACCTTGTTTGGAAATGATGGTCTTTGGCGCCAATTATGGTAACATCAAGACATCTGTGCAATTAAGAGCAGAAACTTCTAGCTATTAATGGTGATCCTTCTCTCTCTCAGAAGAAGAGGCTCAAAAAGAACATGGGATGGACAGCTGAAGGACCACAGTTGCTGCCCAGATCCACTGGAAGGTCCAAGTCATCCTGACCCTAGAGGAAGGCCTCAGGACCTTGGATTTCCCTCTGGGGGTAAGATGTCATATTAAATTTTATATTAAGTGGTTAAAATGGGTGGATGAAATTGACTGAAGGTGCAGGTTGCAAAAACGACAGGAAGTTAAACGTACAGATGAAATGTATGCTAACGATTGCCTTCCTGTATATGCTAATGCCGGACGGTCCACCCTTTTGGTCTTGCAGCACACGTTGGAGCCCTCGTTCCAGGCTGGATCGTCGTGCAGCCGGGATTTTATATGATACAGGTGAGGCACAAAAGTACAACGTTTTCAGTAAGAGTTTGATACTTATTAATGTGCGATACAAAAAATGGATAGTTTCACTTATTGCCCAGGAAACCTCATTTGTAAATAATGATATTTTTTTGCAGCACACTGTGTAACAGGTGTCACGTTTTCGGGTTTCTCTGTGAGTGTCCTGGTTTCTGTGTTGCAGCCCCATTTCTGGATCCCTGCTTCCTGGCCTGGGCTTCCAGCTCCTCAACCGTGAGTATGCTTCTGTCTATGACAACCTTAACCCCAGATCTTAAGCATAATTTTATTTTTTTTAATTAAAGTTACAGTGTAAAGATATTCAGTCTCAGTGTGGCCACTCTGATCTCACTCACCCTAGTTTTTTTTTTTTTAGTTTTTTTAATTGTAGTCATAGATTTTTATAAAATTGAGTCCTCTCCCAGGTGGGGAGGTGCACTTCGTGTTGGGCAGTGTCGGGGGGGTTGGGGGGGTTTTGGGCAGTGTGCCGGGATGCTGCGGAGGGTGGCAATCCTTCCTGCCAGGGGGTGGGCTTGGGGGGCTGGGGCCCCTCCGGCGTGTGGGGGCCCTCCGCCGGGGGGGGGGCGGTGGGCTCCCGGTTGATGGGGCCCTTTGGCCCTGGACCCGCTTGCCTTTTTTTATAATATATATAACCACGGTACCAGGGTGGCTTAGTTCAGAGTGGCCACACTGGGATTGAATATCTTTACACTTACACTAAATTTAAAATAAAGTTGTCCTCCGAAGAGGGGGGGTGGTGGTGGGCAAAAAACAAAAAAAAACAGCTTTTTCCCCCAAGTACAGTAGTTCTACTGTTGAACAGTCTGGCCCCTCCCAGGCTAAGACTGGATTTTCTCTGGATTTTCTCTGGGTCTGGGGTTGGTTGCTAGTTGTGGTCCCATCAGGCATGGTGGGGCGGGACTCTTCCGGTCTGCGCCTGGGGGGGGGGATCCCTGCTGCCAGGCTGCCTGTGGCGCCCCTGAGCACCCTGGTTGGCCGCCCCTGCCGGCTGTGCGGGGTCGGGGATGGGGACTAATCGGGACCAGTCGTGGTTCTGGTTCCGGTGCGGGGGGGGGTCCACTCCTGGCACGCCCTTATTGCTCCCTTGGGCCCGACACCACATTTCACACAGCACTAGGGCCTTGAGGGGCAGTGGGGAGGTGCGCTGAGACACTGCCCCTCAATTTCTACTTGCATGTTAGACACCACATGACATTAGGGCTGAGGAGGTGGGTTGAGGCAGGTGGGGCTCTGCCGTCTGCCAGCGGGGGGGGGGGGGTGCCCGTGCCTCAACTGCTCGCCCGTTTTTTGCACTTTAGTCTTATACACAGTCCATACTACATTAGAGCCTGGGGGTGCGGGGAGGGGGATGAGGAGCTCTGCCGTCTGCCAGCGGTGGGGCCCTCGTACCTGAACTGCACCCACTAATTTTAATGCATCGTAGACATAAACACATAACTCTGTCACACACATACATACACACTTTACACTGACATGGGACGGGGAAGCGATGGGGGCTGAGGGGCCCCCCCTAACTCTCTGTCTCTGGCCCTGCGCGGGTGGGGGTCCAACGCCGGTGGGGGTTAGGGGGGGGGCTCCCGGTTGATGGGGCCTTTTGGCCCTGGACCCGCTTGCCGTTTTTAATTTTTTTTTTTTTTTATATATAATCACAGTACCAGGGCGGCTGAGTTCAGAGTGGCCACACTGGGATTGAATATCTTTACACTTACACTCAATTTAAAATAAAGTTGTCCTCCGAAGAGGGGGGGTGGTGGTGGGCAAAAAACAAAAAAAAAACAGCTTTTTTCCCCCAAGTAGTTCTACTATTGAACAGTCTGGCCCCTCCCAGGCTAAGACTGGATTTTCTAAATGAGATAACATTCCCTCTATCTGCACTGGAATCATAACTGCAATAAATCTGTAACTAACAAAAAATCATTGCTGCACATTCAGCACTTTACCAAAAATCCATTAAACCACATTCAGTGGTTACCCAAAACCCATTACTGTACGTCTCTGTCCATACAACACTCGTTATATATATATTTCATTGTATTTTTTCTGTCTATGTATTATGTCTCAGCACATTATGTTTAAACTCAGATTGAAAGGGTAATAGTGCAAGCCGATGTGCAGAATATATAGAGCAGTTTTCTTTGTTTTAGTTTCTGTGTATGTACAATATTTAATAAACAACATAAAATGTTTAATTCATACAAAAACATGAAAGTCCTTTTCACATACTGAAGTAAAAGAAATGAGACTTTTTCATCTCAGTAAGGGAAACAGATTATTTCACTGCACTGATCACTTAAAGTCGCTGCTGTTCTGCCATACAATTATGTGATATTGCACATTATTTTTTTACTTCAGAGGTTTTATATTAGTTCATTTTATTTTTAACCAGTTTAGATATTTTATTCTAGTATTGTATTTTTATCTATTTGTTATTTAGACCTGAGAAACTGTGTTTCGTTCTTATCATGTCAAGTGCTTTGAATGGCAATAAAAGCTGATTCTGATGTATATATTCTTCTCCTGTATTATTCACATCCATTTCATCTGGCTTACTGAGGTCAGACTCACATCCCTCCAATGCTGCAGCCAAAATTGGCTGAAAACACTGTCTAGATAGATGTGCAATGAGGTAGAGGCTGGCTCTCCTGAGGTTATGCAGGGTCGTTTCTCTACTATATTCAGACAAATCCATTCTGCAAATAAGACACTTGGGATTTTCCTGGGGGAAAATATGAAAAAACTATACTTACAAAGAAATTTGAAAGTGCATAACCACATAGTGTGCTGTTGATCATATATTTGATTGACAGCAGGGATTATCCCACTCCAAGGGTGTCAAAGCCATACTTTCCATCACTAGCAAAATGCCCAACACCTAACAGGCCATGACAGAGGATCATTTCCACAGCTATTGAGACAGGCCTGCCTTTAATCACCGACCAATAAAAAGCCCCCTCATGGAGGGGCGGGATTCCAAACTCACTCATTTTTCTCATATTCCTGTGGGTAGTGGCCGGATCTTCCAGAGGCTCATGCACTCATTGGTGAGGGCAGTAGCTCATCTCCGCAAATCCAGTAGAGCCTGGGTACAGGGAACAGTGATCGGGGCTAGATAACACAGCCTGGAACAGCCCAACCAACATGGTGACAGGGAGGGTTGCATTAACTGGCCCTGTGAATGCCAGCAGAGTCCTACCTCATCGATCCTTCCCTGGCTATAGGGCAGGTCTAACATAATCAGGAAAACAGTGTCCTCCTCATCACTGATGATGATGCCCTCCTGCTCTCTTGAATACATGCATTTAGACAGCAAAAAAACATTTAAACATTAGTAGACAGTAACAATAAATAATACAGGACAATCAACAGTGGAAGAAAATTCTTTGAGCGAGAACCATTTCTGCTCCCCATGTGAGCCATGCTCACATGAACTTGGGCCAGCTTCCACATCGTCGTGTGGATCTGTCCTGATAGATTAATACTGTAGATACAGAAGAGGCACGATGAAGAGAATACAGTGCAAGGTTAGTACTAACCAGAAAGACCTAGTTAATTAACTAGCTAAATATATATCCCCAATTAACTTCGAAATTTTTGAACATCAGCTGCGGTAGATAAGTAAACATATTAAAAAGAAAGTAGATATATTATTATAGGCTTTAATGGAGGGGCTCAGATGCAAGAGGTCTCCACTCAGTGAAGTTGTGAACAACTCTGGCAGTTCCCTGGCTACATTTCCCAATAGCTCTCATCAGCAACTTACACAGTTGGAATCATGCAACTGAATGAGTCCAACCTGTCACGACATGCAAGCAAGGCACGACCCAAAGGCAGGTTACAGTCTGAATTCCCTGAGATGGGGTGTTGATTGAAGTACACAAGGCAGGTGCACAGCTGTGGACATACCTCCTCATCGTGGCCAGCATGACCAAACACTTTCATAAGGCATTTCTCCAGTCAGAAATGATCCCTGAAAGTATAGCAGTTTAATGCTCGCAGACTCTTCTGAAGACGGAAGCAGTTTCATCCACGGTGTCTCTGGTCTTCAAGAACATTAGCTGGCTTCATCTTCCTTTGTATATATTGCTGGATGGCCCCACTGAGCCACTCTTGAAAGTTGAGATATACTGTACTTAAAGAAACTGCATTAAACGGATTTTATGTAAAGTGGCTGGCATTTTTATTACCTTCAGAAAGACATATGAAATACCACATTCTATAAGACTTACTACAAGAAGGTTATCATTTAAATGAAAATATTCTATAGAAAAAAAGGACACCTATATTAATAAGGAAGGATGGTACTTTATTTCAGTCATGGCACCTGCCCATCTCAAAACCTCCCCCTATGGGAGCCTTAGTGGTTCACCTATGCAGCTCCAAGGGTCCAGCACACAACAGCAAATCCCACCCAGATCCATTCCTCTAGCTGTATGAGATGGGAGATTACAGGGTTCAGCGAGAATTGTAGTGCCAGTAAGACTATACATACAGACAAGACCTCAAAACTTTCACTTATATTGACCAGTTTAATTGTCCAAAAATGTATGCTACAACACATGCCGTAAGCAACAAATATGAGAAATCTTTTCTATCACATCCATTCTTACAAAAGTAGGACAACACCACAATGAGTAACTGAGTAAAGGAGATCTCCCCAGGAATAATCACAATCACATGCAAGCAATATTAAATCACTGTCAAATATCTTATACAGGTATGTGCACCCTTCCCCATATGGGCATACAGGTACAAAATGGGTGGTAAATTTCTGCCCCATCTTAATCTGCACCCTCACCATAAGCCTGGATAAGTTCAATTTACTTAAGAAAATTGAGGAAACAGGTCTCCTTAAAAAAAGTTAATTTAACTTAAAACTTAACAAGTTGCTTCAACTCTTCAATCTTTTGTAAAAGCTTTTTTCAAGACGAGGGCAGAATACTCTTGGTCGTCTCTGTCTTTGCTCCTTTTCCATCTGTCCCACTCTTGCAAGAGCCCAAGCACATGTCCTGCAGCTCATGACTGCAAGGACACTCTGCTTCCTTTGAACTCATTTTTGACTCATTGTAATGAAAATAATTCTTTTCTAATCAATATTTTAGCCAAAATAATTTGCTTAGTAGGTGTGTTGATAAGCTAGATGTCACTTGACCCCTACCTAATGGTAATTGAATGGTAATGGAAATTAAACAGGCATGTCCCAAAAGATGATAAGACAAAGTACAAGGGGTACAATTGGGGGGAAAAAATCTATGTTTTATTTAGATTTGAATGAAATGTCCAAAATTATTAATGCCCTTCTCAATAGTCAATGAAAAAGCCTTTATTGGATTTTACAGCATAAGAACATAAGAAATTTACAAATGAGAGGAGGCCATCAAGCTTGTTTGGGGAGAACTTAACCAATAGCTCAGAGTTGTTAAAAGCTTATCTAGCTCTGATTTAAAGTAACCCAGGGTTTTAGCTTGCACTACACTAGCAGGAAGACTATTCCGTACTCTAAGTACACGCCGTGTAAAGAAGTGCTTCTTCAAATTCATTTTAAAATGTTCTCCCACTAATTTCCACTTATAGCCGCGAGTTCTAGTATTTAAACTAATACTGAAATAGCCATTTGGCTGAACAGTATCCAGACCTGTTAGAATCTTATATACCTGGATCATGTCCCCCCTTAGTCTCCTTTACTCAAGGCTAAACAGATACAGCTCAGCTAACCTCTCCTCATAAGACATTCCTCTAAGACCAGGAATCATTCTCGTAGCCCTACGTTGCACCCTTTCCAAGGCAGCAATGTCCTTCTTAAGGTATGGTCACCAAACCTGCACACAATATTCATGGTGGGCTCTTACCAAGGAATTGTATAATCGTAGCATCACTTCCCTTGACCTAAACTATACACACCTAGAGCTATAACCCAACATCCTAGTAGGCCTTTTACAGTACCCACTTTTAATATTAATTGGGGCTTTCCGTCTTTCTCCACTTATATTCTTAACTAACCAAATTTTAAATATATATTGTGTGTATACCTAGTATGTGTACATATTTTATTCTCGGATTCTATTTTATGCCTTGGATTCTGTTTAATTGTAAGATTTACTATGCATCTGCTGGCGCGTTCCAAACTAAATCTCATTGCACTTACTATGACAATAAAATATCTTTTTGTCCCGGGTCCCGGTCCCTGTCCCCCTCTGGTCTTGTATTCTAGCATCTGGTCTGTCGTTTTTTCCCTGGTGTGAGTTTCCCTCATCCGTCCGCCTAGTACAGATCCCCTCTCCGGCCGACCTCGCATGCCTGGAGTACATGCGTGGGGGAGGGTTCTGTGACACCCGCAGTCCTTGCCTCTCGTTTCAGCCCCTGTGTGGATGATCCCAGGTGCCTCTTGTTTACTGCCTCATCTGTGATGTATTTAAGTGCCTCCTCATCAGAGGTGTAAAGAGTACCTGAAAACCATAATTGAGTAAGAGTACAGATACCTTACTGTATAAATTACTCCATTACAAGTTACAAGTCACCAATTCCAATAAGACTTGAGTAAAAGTCGTAAAGTATCCAATTTTAAAAGAACTTAAGTATTTTACTCGTACTGAATGTAGGCTCAAAGAACACCAAGAAATGTGGAAAACAAGGAACTATTTATTTATGAGGCTTTATTTCCTAATATAGACATTAAATTGAACACCTCAATGTTTCAAAATGGCAGAAGAAGAAAATAGAACAAAAAGTCAGTCTCAGTCAAACTCAAATGTTCAAAAAAAAGGTAAAACAATAAAAAAACTAATAAAAAAACAAATTCAGAGCTGACTTTAATGGTGTCTTAAGGGCAATTCTTAAGGGCAATTCTTAAGGGTATTTCAAGCAAAAATGGAGCACTCCTAGTAATAAAATAATGACTTGAATTACACCATGATAATTATCAATATCGTTTGATATGATCATGATAAAAATATTTTTGCTATATCGCACAGCCTTAATGGATGCTACCACAGTGGCTTTGCTAACTAGCTAATAACTAGTAACCCATAGGAAGCAAGCTGAACAGTCGTTTGAGCAGACAGTAATATCTGATGACGCACAAAGTCTTTAAGTGTCAAGTCTTGTTAACTACATGGAAGCTATATTATCAGCAAGAAGGTCTTTACCTAGTTACCATAGTTTTGGTAGTGAGTCGGCTAGATAGTCAGCTAACTGATGGAAACGTTTAACCAGCAGCAAAACAACCACAAACAACCATGCGGGTCCCACAGTAAAATCTTTGTGCAGTAATTGACAGTCAATAGTGTGTCTAGCAGAAACATTAACAAACAAAATAATAAATAATAGATAGCACTGTTATTACACTGGGATACTAAAGATTTTTAACTTAATGACATAACAGGTACTACAACGATTCCGTTCTGCGAGTTCGCTTTGGCTTCCGCTTTAAGACGTGTTGGACAAGGGCGTGGCTTTCGCGGTACGAATGTCCAACCCCGCCCTCCTGCAGGCTGCAGCCAGACATACTTGAAGAAATTAGCCGTGGTAGATAAAGATCCTGACTTGTCGCACGCAATCACAATGTAGCGAGTAACGGTAAGCGTCCGTTCAAATGTAGTGGAGTAAAGAGTACATATATTCAGTCACAAATGTAGTGGAGTAGAGAGTAAAAGTTGCTTATATTTTTGATACTCAGTACAAGTACAAAGTAGCCAAAAAAATACTTAAGTACAGTAACGAAGTCCATTTACTCAAGTACTTTACACCACTGCTCCTCATCCTGACCTCTCCAGTCTGCTCATTGTATTCTTATGTGTGTGATGTTATGTTATGTTGTTGCTGCCTGCCTGTGCTCCCTTGTCTGCCCTGTGTTACAGTCTGATCATTTTTGGCCCCCTGTGCTCCTTTTCCTTTCGCCTTACCTGCTGTTTTGTCTAAATAAAGCCCCTTTTGATTTTCCCCATCTTTGCCTTTGCTTCCTTTCTTCCCGCTATGTGACAAACTCTCTGCCGACCACAGAATTTGAATCGGTGACCTTCTGATCACGAGCACAGCATCCTCACCCATTACCACAACAGAGTCTGATAACAGCGCCATCAGGCAACACATTAGCAAAAAATCTTTTTACCTCCTTTACATGCTGTTTAAAGTCTATTCAGAAATTGAATTTATAAGTTATGCAACAAATAGCAATTGTTATACTGAGTTTTATTACTTTTAAAAGCTAAGAATGCATTCACTTAGAGGGCATTAACTTTACTACTAACTTTATATTTTGTGTTCAAAACGTCAGTCATAACATGAAACTGTATAAGTATAAATCTGTCAATCAAAAATCTAAACTCTGTATGTCTAAAATGCAAAAACGACGTGTACATAGGGTAACCACAATGACTTGCTTTAGTATTAGATGTAATTAATCCATCAAAAGGAGATTTTAATTTTTAAAACTACATATAAGACATAGAAAAGCAATACTCATTACTAATACGGGGAACAGCCTATCAGGATCATAAATATTATTTATTTTTGAATCATACATGCCAGATATATAGCGCATCGCGGGCCGTTGCCATGGATACAGTTGCGGGATTCGAACCTCAGCTGCAGCGAAGAGCACTGCAAAAACCTTTACCTGAGCACACATTGAGAGACATTGAGAAAGAACGGCATTTCAGCAAAATAACACCAACAACAAGAAGATACAGATCAGTAAGGTTGGGCGGGATTCCCTGCGATCACCAAACGGTACAGTGATCATCTCTGAAAGTGCCTCGCTTCGCTGGGGTCAGCTCTACAAAGTGGGGCGCGTTTGGTTCCTACCGCCTGCCTGGTGCCCGTCTTCAATATTTTGCAAATATTTACAGATAGTTACAAAAGAAAATCCACAGCAAACAAATCCAAAAAAAGGGCTAAGCAGAAATCAATGGTCAAACAGCAAAAGAGTCAAGCACAATAAATCATCAGTCATACAGCAAGTATCAAACAAATCACAAAAGCAAATGGTCTCCTGTTCTTGGCCTGGACAGGCCTTATAAAGGAAGTGATTATAGGACATAGGAGGAAACCCGGCCAATCAAAATAGAGGGGAAGGTGATGTAACAGGGGGCAGGGCCAGGAACATAATGACACACCCCCCCACAGAAACATCCGCCCACTGTATGGAGTAAATTATCCCTGGGGGTCGTAACAAATGGCTGCTTTCTTTGCACTGCTAGGTGGGTTAGATTAGTTCCAGCATGAGGAAGAGCTTTAAATTATCTTTTAAATCTGCTTTTTTGTAATGAAAATACAACATCAAAATAAAATGCATATCATTACAAGAACAGTATATATGCCTGCTTTATGTGTACTGGACAAATTCAAATACTGGATACAGGTGCCGGCACCTCAGTCAGCAGGAGGCACAAGGTCCGTCCAGACAGGACTACAGCGACACGGAGCAGCAAGAGGAGTCCCAGACATGCTGGGGTCCCGCCATCATCATCGAGCAGCAGGAAATGGCTGCTTTCTTTGCACTGCTAGGTGGGTTAGATTAGTTCCAGCGTGAATGATCTTTTAAATCTACTTTTTTGTAATGAAAATATAACATCAAAATAAAGTGCATTTCATTACAAGAACAGTATGTGCCTGCTTTATGTATTCTGGACTAATTCAAATATTGAAGAAAAAAAGTATGTAGTACTAATAATATTTCCTGATGCCCTCAGATGACCTGATCCAGCATTTCCTTCGCATGGACGCCTGCTACAAGATGACCGACAAGGTAACTATCATGCATTGGTTTTGCTACATTAATCACTGTAAGCAATGCAGAGACTACTTTTTCCATCCCTTTGCTCTTCACCTCAGTACCTTCTGGCGATGACCTTCATCTACTTTAAGAGAGCTCACTTCACTCCCAGTGAGCAGACAAGGATGAACTTCTTCATCGCCCTGTAAGTGACGGCATGCTATGCTGGGCAATAGAGATGGATGTTAAAATAATAACAAAAACAATTTCCTCCATCAACGTGAGGATATGTCTTGGATGAAATTGTTGGAGGTCAGCCAGCCAATGGATCTTGGAAAAGTGAATTCTTCCTCTCCCCAGGTATCTTCTTAACATGATGGAGGAGGAAGAGATGGGAAACAGGTTTGAGATCTTCCCCTGGGCCTTGGGCCAAAACCGGAAAAGTCAGTTTCCCGCCTTCCTCAAGACGAAGGACCAGCTCCGGGCACAGGTGCAGTACAGGACTGCTGTGAGCCGCCGCTGCTGAGGAGGTACAGTATGTTGCCTGATCTTTAATACAAGCAAATGACATTAAGCCACCATGAGGCTTGAAATGTCTTACTGTAACTTAAGCTAAGGGCTGTTTGCTCACTGTTGATACCAGATACCACATGACTGTTATCATAAGTGGTGTTTGTTGCTGGTGTCGCAGTGAGTCACGTTCTGCCATCTGATCCATGTATGTCCGTGTCCCCATGCAGGTGATGGCCATCGTACCCTCCCACTCTCTGTGGAAGCGGGAGCGCCCCGAACATCACAGTGGGGCTCAGCGGCACTACGACAGGGAGGGCCTTCAGCGGCCCCGGGGCCCATCTGCTGCACCCATCGCCTGCACGCTCTGCGACAGGAGGACCATCCAGACCCAGGAACCTTGTGCTTCTGAGCACGCAGGGAGCCCAGAGTGTTTTTCTGTAGTGCATAGCCTGTCAGTTTTTATGCACTGCAACTTGATCCAGTTATTTTCTTTTAGATTTACATTAGTCTTCCCAGAATTGTTGTCACTGAGCACTGTTCTTAAATATTCTTAAAAAGTCCAATTTTATATTCATTTTACATTTTGCAATCCATCCATTGATTCATTGAGATTTCCCCCAGTTCCTTGTTCGCTGTCTTGTGTGGATCTCTCAGCCATTAATGAGCCTTTTACATCCTACTGAAACACAGAGAGCAGAGATAGAGGTCAAAGTCTTAGCTCAGTCAAGCAGGCCTAGAGAGACTTAGCGTCAGTATTTACTGTTGTCTGCTAAGTTTTTCAGCCAGTGCACAAGGCAGAGAACCAGAAGAGGATGGAGCCCTGGTCCGGATCAATGAAGAGTAGGTTCTTCTTGGGTAGAATGAAAACCTGCACACACAGCCTAATCGTGTGCTTTAATTCATTACTCCTACAGATGTGCTATACTGAGTATTTCAGGTATTTCGTGGTTCTTCATTCCTGCATCACATGTATTCTATTCCAGCACATTAACTGTAAATCACAAGACCTTGTTTGGAAATGATGGTCTTTGGCACCAATTATGGTAACATCAAGACATCTGTGCAATTAAGAGCAGAAACTTCTAGCTATTAATGGTCATCCTTCTCTCTCAGAAGAAGAGGCTCAAAGCGAACATGGGATGGACAGCTGAAGGACCACAGTTGCTGCCCAGATCCACTGGAAGGTCCAAGTCATCCTGACCCTAGAGGAAAGCCTCAGGACCTTGGATCTCCCTCTGGGGGTAAGATGTCATATTACATTTTATATTAAGTGGTTAAAATGGGTGGATGAAATTGACTGAAGGTGCAGGTTGCAAAAACGACAGGAAGTTAAATGTACAGATGAAATGTATGCTAACGATTGCCTTCCTGTATATGCTAATGCCAGGCAGGTCAGGCGTGCTGCAAGTCAGGAGGGTCACCATGGAAACGACGGTCCTGCCTTTTGGTCTTGTAGCACACGTTGGAGCCCTCGTTCCAGGCTGGATCGTTGTGCAGCCGGGATTTTATATGATACAGGTGAGGCACAAAAGTACAACGTTTTCAGTAAGAGTTTGATACTAATTAATGTGTGATACAAAAAATGGATAGTTTCACTTATTGCCCAGGAAACCTCATTTGTAAATAAAGATATTTTTTTGCAGCACGCTGTGTAACAGGTGTCATGTTTTCGGGTTTCTCTGTGAGTGTCCTGGTTTCTGTTTTGCAGCCCCATTTCTGGATCCCTGCTTCCTGGTCTGGGTTCTCCAGTGTTCCGGGGCTCAGTCTGCCTTCCTGGGGACCTCAGCCAGTCATTGGTCCCCTGTTGCCATGCCTCCCCCTTGTAAGAATGCCAGCACCTGCCTTACTTTCAATAAAAACACAGATAGACCTCACATTCAGTGTGAGCTATTCTTGCTCCCACATGTGGTCACATACTGAGCATTAACTCTCTGTCTGTCATGCAGCCCTGATCCAACCTGCCCTGCGTGCTCCAGTCGCAGCTCATCAACCAGTGCCGAGTCCTCGTCTGCGTTGGATTGACCCTTCTGACTTCCAGACCGTCCAGCTCCTCAACCGTGAGTATGCTTCTGTCTATGACAACCTTAACCCCTACCAAGCCCAGATCTTAGCCATAATTTTCCTTTTTTAAATTAAAGTTACAGTGTAAAGATATTCAATCCCAGTGTGGCCACTCTGATCTCACTCGCCCTAGTTATTTTTTTTTAGTTTTTTAATTGTAGTCATAGATTTTTATAAAATTGAGTCCTCTCCCGGGGGGGGTTCACTTCGTATTGGGCCTTCCTTCAGTCATCCTGCAGTGTCGGGGGGGGGGGGGTAGTGTGCCGGGACGCTGCGGAGGGCGGCAATCCGTCCTGCCAGGGGGTGGGCTTGGGGGGCTGGGGCCCCTCTGGCATGTGGGGGCCCTCCGCCTTGGGGGGGGGCGGTGGGCTCCCGGTTGATGGGGCCCTTTGGCCCTGGACCCGCTTGCCTTTTTTTAATATATATACTGTATAGTCACAGTACCAGGGTGGCTCAGTTCAGAGTGGCCACACTGGGATTGAATAACTTTACACTTACACTTAATTTAAAATAAAGTTGTCCTCCGAAGAGGGGGGGTGGTGGGGGAGAAAAAAAATTAAAAAACAGCTTTTTTCCCCCAAGTAGTTCTACTATTGAACAGTCTGGCCCCTCCCAGGCTAAGACTGGATTTTCTCTGTTTGCCGGTGGGTCTGGGGTTTTCCCGTCCTTGGCTGCTAGTTGTGGTCCCATCAGGCATGGTGGGGCGGGACTCTTCCGGTCTGCGCCTGGGGGGGGGGGGGTGTCCCCTGCTGCTGGGTTGCCTGTGGCGCCCCTGAGCACCCCGGTTGGCCACCCCTGCCGGCTGTGCGGGGTTGGGGATGGGGACTAATCGGGACCAGTCGTGGTTCTGGTTCCGGTGCGGGGGGGGGTTCACTCCTGGCACGCCCTTATTGCTCCCCTGGGCCCGACACCACATTTCACACAGCACTAGGGCCTTGAGGGGCAGTGGGGAGGTGCGCTGAGACACTGCCCCTCAATTTCTACTTGCATGTTAGACACCACATGACATTAGGGCTGAGGAGGTGGGTTGAGGCAGGTGGGGCTCTGTCGTCTGCCAGCGGTGGGGTGCCCGTGCCTCAACTGCTCGCCCGTTTTTTGCACTTTAGTCTTATACACAGTCCATACTACATTAGAGCCTGGGGGTGCGGGGAGGGGGATGAGGGACTCTGCCGTCTGCCAGCGGTGGGGCCCTCGTACCTGAACTGCACCCACTAATTTTAATGCATCGTAGACATAAACACATACCGTATTTTTCGGACCATAAGACGCACCTTTTCCTCCCCCAAAAGAGGGGAGAAAAAGTCACTGCGTCTTATGGTCCGAATATTGCTCTGCTCACATGCTTTAACCCTCTGGGATCGAATGCATAGTTGGCGACGCAGCGTACGTCTATTTCAGTTTATCTCTCGCTGAAATCTTAATGTAGAATCATGAAAAAACGCTGGCTAAATCCGTAATCTGTCTTCTTTTCAAAACGTCCATTGTCGGAAGTATTACAGTTTTTAAAATTAGGTTAAACTATGTCCCCTTACTTTGTTTTACCTGCATCGGGGGCGTGTAGTACCGCTGTCACCCGAAGATCGCTATTCACATTCTAAATAGCCGCATTAGCGCGTATTCAAATCGCATTCGCATGGTAATTTGGTGAACAACGCAACGGTGAAACACGATCCAAATACATCCCCATCAGCGCCATAAAAGGGGGGAGGGATGTGGCCAGGTGTCAATGGATCATTCATACACATGAAAGTTTTTTGTTACTGAAGTGTCTCCTTGTTTCTTTGTACTTTAATTGTTTTTTACTGACTTTATTTGTTAATAACAGTGATAATGGTTCTTAATGCTGCTGTTGACTACTGTTCACTGTACATGGTTGACGTAAAATATTGTAGGACACTATTTGGTTCAGAATCTTTTTTTTCTTCATTTCCCTCCCCTACAACTAGGTGCGTCTTATGGTCCGGTGCGTCTTATGGTCCGAAAAATACGGTAACTCTCTCACACACATACATACACACTTTACACTAATATGGGACGGGGAAGCGATGGGGGCTGAGGGCCCCCCCCTAACTCTCTGTCTCTGGCCCTACGCGGGTGGGGGTCCAACGCCGTTGGGGGTGGGGGGTGGGGCTCCCGGTTGATGGGGCCCTTTGGCCCTGGACCCTCTTGCCTTTTTTAAAATTTTATTTTTTATATATATAATCATGGTACCAGGGCGGCTGAGTTCAGAGTGGCCACACTGGGATTGAATAACTTTACACTTACACTAAATTTAAAATAAAGTTGTCCTCCGAAGAGGGGGGGTGGTGGGCAAAAAACAAACAAAAAAAAAAGTCTGGCCCCTCCCAGGCTAAGACTGGATTTTCTAAATGAGATAACATTCCCTCTATCTGCACTGGAATCATAACTGCAATAAATCTGTAACTAACAAAAAATCATTGCTGCACATTCAGCACTTTACCAAAAATCCATTATACGTCATTCATCCATCCATCCATCCATTGTCCAACCTGCTTATCCTACTGGGTCGCGGGGGGTCCGGAGCCTATCCCGGAAGCAATGGGCACGAGGCACGGAACAACCCTGGATGGGGGGCCAGCCCATCGCAGGGCAATACCTCATTCAGTGGTTACCCAAAATCCATTACTGTACGTCTCTGTGCATACAACTCTTGCAATATACACTCACCTAAAGGATTATTAGGAACACCACACTAATACGGTGTTTGACCCCCTTTCGCCTTCAGAACTGCCTTAATTCTACGTGGCATTGATTCAACAAGGTGCTGAAAGCATTCTTTAGAAATGTTGGCCCATATTTATAGGATAGCATCTTGCAGTTGATGGAGATTTGTGGGATGCACATCCAGGGCACGAAGCTCCCGTTCCACCACATCCCAAAGATGCTCTATTGGGTTGAGATCTGGTGACTGTTGGGGCCATTGTAGTACAGTGAACTCATTGTCATGTTCAAGAAACCAATTTGAAATGATTCGAGCTTTGTGACATGGTGCATTATCCTGCTGGAAGTAGCCATCAGAGGATGGGTACATGGTGGTCATAAAGGGATGGACATGGTCAGAAACAATGCTCAGGTAGGCCGTGGCATTTAAACGATGCCCAATTGGCACTAAGGGGCCTAAAGTGTGCCAAGAAAACATCCCCCACACCATTACACCACCACCAGCAGCCTGCACAGTGGTAACAAGGCATGATGGATCCATGTTCTCATTCTGTTTACGCCAAATTCTGACTCTACCATTTGAATGTCTCAACAGAAATCGAGACTCATCAGACCAGGCAACATTTTTCCAGTCTTCAACTGTCCAATTTTGGTGAGCTCGTGCAAATTATAGCCTCTTTTTCCTATTTGTAGTGGAGATGAGTGGTACCCGGTGGGGTCTTCTGCTGTTGTAGCCCATCCGCCTCAAGGTTGTGCGTGTTGTGGCTTCACAAATGCTTTGCTGCATACCTCAGTTGTAACGAGTGGTTATTTCAGCCAAAGTTGCTCTTCTATCAGCTTGAATCAGTCGGGCCATTCTCCTCTGACCTCTAGCATCAACAAGGCATTTTCGCCCACAGGACTGCCGCATACTGGATGTTTTTCCCTTTGCACACCATTCTTTGTAAACCCTAGAAATGGTTGTGCGTGAAAATCCCAGTAACTGAGACCGGCCCGTCTGGCACCAACAACCATGCCACGCTCAAAATTGCTTAAATCACCTTTCTTTCCCATTCTGACATTCAGTTTGGAGTTCAGGAGATTGTCTTGACCAGGACCTAAATGCATTGAAGCAACTGCCATGTGATTGGTTGATTAGATAATTGCATTAATGAGAAATTGAACAGGTATTCCTAATAATCCTTTAGGTGAGTGTATATGTTTCATTGTATCATTCTGTCTATGTATTACACATTCTGTTTAAACTGTCAGATTGAAAGGGTTTAAATGTCTTTCATATTCAATTTACCTCTGCTTTCTTGCACTATAACAAGATCACCATTTCATCTCTGCATATAACCCATGAATCATACAGCTGAAGATGAAAAACTCTCCCAGATTTCCTAATTACCCAATTTGCAAAATAAAAAGTCTCTCATTTTGATGTGAATGAGAATAACTTCAGCCTGAAAGATACAAATTGGGGAAAGGGCAGTGTGTTGTAATAGTGCAAGCCGATTTGCAGAATATATAGAGCTGTTTTCTTTGTTTTATTTCCAATAATATTTACAATATTTAAGAAAATTTAATTTGGAAAAAAGTTTGGTTTATAAACATAAAATGTTTAATTCATACAAAAACATGAAAGTCTGTTAGCATAAATGAAAAATGTGCTCTCAATTGTCAACTGTACATATGTAAATGAGTTTGTGTTGATGACCGAAGGGAGGCAGCTGTCAGCTAAGCCGACATTGAGAAGTGTTAATAAAGTTTTGTTTTTTGAAGGTAAAAGATACAGCAGTTTCCCATGTGTGTGTGTCAGTCCTCCATAAAAGTTTACATATTAGGTCTAGTATAACATTTTACACGTCATAACGGCTGTTGCATGTATTTCTGCTAACAAAGTCCGTTTTACATACTTAAAAGTTTCAGACTAAACTTTTATCTCAGTAAGGAAAACAGTTTATTTCACTGTTTCAGACTGACTGTGTTTCATTGCTAAGATGTAATGTTCAGACTGCAGTCAGACTGTTAAACTGCTCCACCACCCAAATACTGAACATCTTGCACTGTAGTAACATGCCTTGATGTCACTCTGTCACTTACCCTTGCTACTTGCACTGATCACATTAAGTCGTTGCTTTATCTTAGTTCATTCTATTTTTACCCAGTTCAGATATTTTATTCTAGTATTGTATTTTTATCTGGAGTTTAGACCTGAGAAACTGTGTTTCGTTCTTATCATGTCAAGTGCTTTGAATGGCAATAAAAGCTGATTCTGATGTATATATTCTTCTCCTGTATGATTCACATCCATTTAGTCTGGCTTGCTGAGGTCAGACTCACATCCCTCCAATGCTGCAGCCAAATTTGGCTGAAAACACTGTCTACAGAGATGTGCAATGAGGTAGAGGCTGGCTCACCTGAGGTTATGCAGGGTTGTTTCTCCACTATATTCAGACAAATCCATTCTGCAAATAAGACACTTGGGATTTTCCTGGGGGAAAATATGAAAAAACTATACTTACAAAGAAATTTGAAAGTGCATAACCACATAGTGTGCTGTTGATCATATATTTGATTGACAGTAGGGATTATCCCACTCCAAGGGTGTCAAAGCCAAACTTTCCATCACTAGCAAAATGCCCAAAACCTAACAGGCCATGACAGAGGATCATTTCCACAGCTATTGAGACAGGCCTGCCTTTAATCACCGACCAATAAAAAGCCCCCTCATGGAGGGGCGGGATTCCGAACTCACTCATACAGTATTTCTCATATTCCTATGGGTAGTGGCTGGATCTTCCAGAGGCTCATGCACTCATTGGTGAGGGCAGTAGCTCATGTCTGCAAATCCAGTAGAGCCTGGGTACAGGGAACAGTGATCGGGGCTAGATAACACAGCCTGGAACAGCCCAACCAACATGGTGACAGGGAGGGTTGCATTAACTGGCCCTGTGAATGCCAGCAGAGTCCTACCTCATCGATCCTTCCCTGGCTATAGGGCAGGTCTAACATAATCAGGAAAACAGTGTCCTCGTCATCACTGATGATGATGCCCTCCTGCTCTCTTGAATACATGCATTTAGACAGCAAAAAAACATTTATACATTAGTAGACAGCAACAATAAATAATACAGGACAATCAACAGTGGAAGAAAATTCTTTGAGCGAGAACCAGTTCTGCTCCCCATGTGAGCCATGCTCGCATGAACTTGGGGCAGCTTCCACATCGTCACATGGATCTGTCCACATGAGTGACAACTTCTGCCACTTGACCCGACAGTGCGATGGGCTTATGCTCTCATCATAGGGTGTCATCAGAATTCAGAACAGACAGCGAAGCCAGTGGCACTGGTGCCTCAGGGACTGGTGACCGTCACTGGAGCTGTCACGAGTACACTTTCATTCAGCAGACATGCATGGTACAGTGCCACTAGGGTGTGGGATTCCTCCACCTCTTGAAGCCAATGTCCCCAATTGTTCCACTCATCTCTGCATCTGTATCAGAGTGCCTGGCCATCAAATCCCTGCACATGCAGGAATACAGACGTCTCAGACTTTGACAAACATGCAAAAACTGAATAAGTTAACTGCCGCCATTTTTAAGCCACCGTAACAGGCAACATCTAAACTATATTAATTAATCCACAAAATCAATGTTTATTTCTAGCTATTTGGATACTTGACAGCCAAGATATTGTAACCTACCCTTATTGTGATCTGACATTAATGCAACCAGTCAACAGAGGACAGTGCAGCAAGCAGAGCACGCTGGTGCAATTTCAGAATCCCAAAACAGAGCTGGAGTTAGCCACCAAGATATGATAAACTGAAGGTCGCCTAAATATATGTATCAAAATCCCATATTCCAAATTCCATATACAAAAAACAAAAAACAATTTCTTACCTCTCCTATAGCGGATCCCGGTCAGCAAGCTGTCCTGATAGACTAATACTGTAGATACAGAAGAGGCACAATGAAGAGAAGACAGTGTAAAGTTAATAGTAACCAGAAAGAACTAGTTAATTATATATCCCCAATTAACTTTAAAATGATTGAAAATCAGCTGTGTTGATGAGTAAACATATTAAGAAGAAAGTAGATATATTATTATAAGCTTTAATGGAGAGGCTCAGATGCAAGAGGTCTCCACTCAGTAAAGTTGTGAACAACTCTGGCAGTTCCCTGGCTACATTTCCCAAAAGCTCTTATCAGCAACTTACACAGTTGGAATCATGCAACTGAATGAGTCCAACCTGTCATGACATGCAAGCAAGGCACAGCCCAAAGGCAGGCTGCAGTCTGAATTCCCTGAGCTGGGGTATTTATTGAAGTACACAAGGCAGGTACACAGCTGTGGACATACAACAGTGACCAAACAGAGAGCACAGGACTAAAAGACACTAATATACATGACTAACAAAGGAGAAAACACAAGGCAGCTGTGACTGGTAAACAAGAGGGCAGGTAAGACTAACAAGCTCCAGGTGCTGCAGATTAGAAGCTATGGCCGAGGGGAACCCATGGATCTCACAAGCAGGACAGGGCTGGACGTGACAGTACAGTACCACCCCCCCCACCCCCCCCCGCCCCCCAAGCCATGCACTCCAGGCGTGCAAAGCCGGCCAGGGAGGGGACCCAAGGAACCAGACGAGAGGAAGCGCACATGGGGCCAGGACACGGGGCAGGACCACGGACACTGGACAGGGTCGATTACCAGACAAGCAGACTCACAGGACCAAGGACCTAGGGAGACAAAAGGAATTAGGAATAGCACCAGGCAAACAGAACAGGCAACCATTACACCAAAGGGATGACAGCAGACACTAATGAGAACACCCAACAGATGACACCACAGGTCAAGATAGGACATTGAGAGGGACAGAAGCAGGGCGAAGGACTGTAAGGACAACAGACTGGGCAGAAAAAAAGACAGGAACAGGACTGACACATGGAAGGACCACCAGCATAGCAACAGAGACATCAGTGCAAACCACAGGGGGAACACACTAGGGAAAGATGACAGGACAGGGTGAAGACAAGGAGGGAATCGAAACCAGGCAGGTTCAGGGCAAAGCCTGAGGCAGGAGAGGGAGTGAGGTTAGACTGGGGGGTCTGGATGAGCCCAGTTATGAGAGAAATACTAGCAACTTATCAACATTCTACCCACCTGCATTAAGCAGAAATAACCTGAGCAGATGGACACGGTACGTTGCATTTCATCTCCAAATCGCTTCTGAGGGAGACGGTGGAAATGTCCCTTTTTACCTGATTCCCCAGAGCAACTGACACGGACGCAACGTTCCGTTCCTCTGTTAATACACTACCAATTTCTTACATAGTTACGTATTTTAAATCTATATCCATACTCTCACATAAATGTATTTATTAAACCCAAAATACCCCTTTGGTCATATTGTGATCATCCATTTCTTAAAGGGTGCGTCACACATGCACCCTGCGGCACGATAGATCAGTTAACTGAGCATTGGACTCCAGAAATAGACAAGATTCATCAAGAGAGTAAAGAGGCACTAGAGGAGAGCAGGTCAGAGAAAGGAAGAAGAAAAAAAATTGCAAATAAAACAAGGATAGGTGACCTCTGCTGATCAGAGCTTTCTGCTGAATGGAATGCATGTTGGATGACTGTTGACACCTGATCTCTATTTGGAAAAAGACTGATCTGCCAATCTTATTCTGTTGCCAGATATTCCTGACCTAAGCTTCTCACGATGTAGAGTTGCAAATTTGCATAAAGACCTACACAAGCATGCACAGATGCTGTGTACCTAGATGAGACATCATAAAAAGTGGAAAATGAGAGATGCGGACTTGGACGCATGTAATACCAATGAACATGAAACTTTGTGACTGTGTATCTGATGCAGCAGTCTGAGGCACAGGAACTCCATAAGGTACAGTGCTCTCCCCTTTCTTTTTCACTTTCATGTTTACATCAGACTTCAAATACAACATGGACAGCTATCACCTCCAGAAGGTCTCTGATGATACAGCTATTGTTGGACATATATCACAAGGCAACAATCTGGAATACAGAGAGGTCATCACTAACTTTGTCGAATGGTGTGGATGGAAACACCTGCAGATAAATGCAAATAAGACAAAGGGAATGATGATTGACTTCCGCTGCACTGTGACTTGTCTGTAGTGGTGAACATTCAGGGAATGGATGTAGAGGTTGTGTCACTTTACAAATACCTGGGTGTTCAACATCAATAACAAACTGGACTGGTCACACAATACAGATGCCCTGTACAAGAAGGGCCAAACTCCACCTGCTGAGAAGACTGAGGCCCTTTATTTTGTGCAGGACACTGTTAAGAAATTTTATGACACAGTGGTAGTATCTGCAATATTGTGTGCAGGGGCCTGCTGGGGATGCAGTAGCTGAGAGAGGAACAAGCTGGTCAGCAGTGCTGGCTCTGTCTTGCACTCTACTGAGGAGGTGGGTGAGAGGAGGATGTTCACCAAACTTACATTCATGCTGGACAATCCCTCTCAACCCCTGCACATGACGGTGAGGGTGTCACAAAGCTCCTTCAGCACCAGATTGCTACATCCAGCATGTAAGAAGGAACGCTTCGGCAAATCCTTCGTTCTCTCTGCCAGGGCTGGAGTGGGATCAAAAAATGCCAGGCACATGTCCTGCAGCTCATGACTGCAAGGACACTCTGCTTCCTTTGAACTCATTTTTGACTCATTGTAATAAACATAATTCTTTTCTAATTCAAATTTTTAGCCAAAATAATTTGCTTAGTAGGTGTTGCTAAGCCAGATGTCACTTGAACCCTGCCTAATGGTAATTGAATGGCAATGGGAATTACACAGGCATGTCCCAAAAGATGATAAGACAAAGTACAAGGGGTACAACTGGGGAGGGGGGGATCTATGTTTTATTTAGATTTGAATAAAAAAAATGGCTTGTCCATAATTATTAATGCCCTTCTCAATAGTCAATGAAAAAGCCTTTATTGGCTTTAACAGCATTAGAACATAAGAAATTTACAAATGAGAGGAGGCCCATCAAGGTCATTTGGGGAGAACTTAACTAATAGCTCAGAGTTGTTAAAATCTTATCTAGCTCTGATTTAAAGGATCCAGGGTTTTAGCTTCCGCTACACTAGCAGGAAGACTATTCCATACTCCAACTACACGCTGTGTAAATAAATGCTACCTCAAATTCATTTTAAAATGTTCTCCCGCTAATTTCCACTTATGGCCACGAGTTCTAATATTTAAACTAATACTGAAATAGCCATTTGGCTGAACAGCATCCAGACCCGTTAGAATCTTATATACCTGGACAGGGCTGGACTGGGACCAAAAAATGGCCCCGGCATTTTTTGGTCATGGCGGCCCACTATGATTATTTATACGATATGCGAAAGCACATGACATACCAGAGGATATATGTGTACATTGTGTGATTTCAAAAATTAAAATAAAGTGCAGCAGCTTACAAGGAAATTACCAATTACCAAGCTCACATCCCGAAATATGTAGTCTAACAAAACGCAGTTTAAAGAAGGTAGCCTACCTGGCGAAATTGCAAACAAACAAATTAAAAGGTCCACGGCATATAATCGGGCCATATCCAACAAAAAGCTGTTTTTAAGAACGCAGCCTACATGGTGAAATTGAATTACTTTCTGGACCAACATACGCAACAGTCGTCAGACGGACGAGGACGTTAGGTTTTTAGCCTTTAGACCCTACCCATCATGCACTGCAGTTTTTTTGCAAATCCCCCAAACAGAAAACCATTACATACAAAAGGAACAGCTTAGTTTGACTTCAAAACATTACTATGTATTATATTTTAAGTATGTCGTAGGGATTTTACAGTTTATTATTTTTTTATTAAAAATTACACCATTTGCCCACCATACTAAGAATGTATAGAACTAATGAAAGATATATAAAATCGCAAGTCACACGAAAAATTCAACTTAGGTGCTTTTACCTGTCAACAACTTAAGTGAGATTATACCAATATAATTATGTTTTTATTTAATATATTTTGTGTGTAGGATTGGAAAATGAGAGGTTTTACAGCCACTAGATGGTAGTGAACTTGATTTAATTAGCGACTGGGCTGATACTTGGCAGATGAAATTTTACAGATAAATGTAAGGTAATCCATGCAGGGAGCAGAAATATAAAGTACAGATATTTTATGGGTTCCACTGAAATAAGGGTAGCTGATTACGAGAAAGATCTCGGTGTGTATGTTGATGCTTCCATGTCCCACTCTCGCCAGTGTGGGGAAGCAATAAAAAAGGCCAATAGAATGTTTGGTTATATCTCTAGGTGTGTGGAGTTTAAGTCAAGGGAGGTGATGTTACATTTATATAATTCCTTGGTAAGACCCCACCTTGAATATTGTGTGCAGGTTTGGTCACCATACCTTAAGAAGGACATTGCTGCCTTGTAAAAGGTGCAATGTAGGGCTACGAGAATGATTCCTGGTCTTTGAGGAATGTCTTATGAGGAGAGGTTAGCTGAGCTGTATCTGTTTAGCCTTGAGCAAAGGAGACTAAGGGGGGACATGATCCAGGTCTATAATATTCTAATAGGTCTGGATGCTGTTCAGCCAAATGGCTATTTCAATATTAGTCTAAATACTAGAACTGGTGGCCATAAGTGGAAATTAGCGGGAGAACACTTTAAAACAAATTTGAGGAAGCACTTCTTTACACAGCGTGTAGTTAGAGTATGGAATAGTCTTCCTACTAGTGTAGCGGAAGCTAAAACCCTGGGTTCCTTTAAATCAGAGCTAGATAAGATTTGAACAACTCTGAGCTATTAGTTAAGTTCTCCCCAAACGAGCTTGATGGGCCGAATGGCCTCCTCTCATTTGTAAATTTCTTATGTTCTTATGTTCCTCTGCAGCTACATTAGGTGCTGTATAACAAACCCCGACAATTAGGCCATTTAAGTTTTTAGCATCTAGTTGTATCCATACAGCATCTGTACTTTTATTTTTATCAGTGAGCTCCCTTGCCTGTAAGTTGTCTTTTACGTATACTGCAACACCACCTCCCTTCTTGCCTATCCAATCTCTACGGAACAACGTGTAACCATCCATATTATATTATTCTCCATCATTGTCACTCATTCATGTTTCCATTATTCCTATAATCTCGTAAGTGTCTGATGAAATTAAAGCCTCTAAATCATGAATTTTGTTTCTAATACTGCTAGCGTTTAAATACAGACCACAAAGGGTAGGCCTTTGACAGTGCCCACTTTTAATATTGATTGTGGCTTTCTGTCTCTCTCCACCTATATTCTTAACTAACCAAATTTTAAATATATATTGTGTGTATACATAGTATATGTACATATTTTATACTCGGATTATATTTTATGCCTCGGATCCTATTTAATTCTAAGATTTACTATGCATCTGCTTGCGCATTCCAAACTAAATCTCATTGTACTTACAATGACAATAAAATATCTTTTTGTCCTGGGTCCCGGTCCCTGTCCCCCTCTGGTCTTGTATTCTAGCATCTGGTTTGTCGTTTTTTTCCGCTGGTGTGAGTTTCCCTCATCCGTCCGCCTAGTATAGATCCCCTCTCTGGCCGATCTCGCATGCCCGGAGTGCATGCGTGGGGGAGGGTTCTGTGACACCCCGCAGTCCTTGCCTCTCATTTCAGCCCCTGTGTGGATGATCCCAGGTGCCTCTCGTTTACTCCCTCATCTGTTATGTATTTAAGTGCCTCCTCATCCTGAGCTCCCCAGTCTGCTCATTGTATTCTTATGTGTGTGATGTTATGTTATGTTCTTGCTGCCTGCCTGTGCTCCCTGGTCTGCCCTGTGTTACAGTCTGATCATGCGTACCCTGTTTTTGGCCCCCTGTGCTCCTTTTCCTTTCGCCTTAATCGCCGTTTTGTCTAAATAAAGCCCCTTTTGATTTTCCCCATGTTTCTTCCCGCTATGTGACAATCTCTCTGCCGGCCACAGAATTTGAATCCGTGACCTTCTGATCACAAGTACAGCATCCTCACCCACTGTACCACAACCGAGTCTGATAACAGCGCCATCAGGCAACACATTAACAAAAAATCTTTTTACCTCCTGTACAAGCTGTTTAAAGTCTATTCAGAAATTGAAAGTTATGCAACAAATAGCAAGATTGCCATTAACTTTACTACTAACTTTATATTTTGTGTTCAAAACGTCAGTCATAAGATGAAACTGTATAAATTTAAATGTCAATCAAAAATCTAAACTTTTTATATCTAAAATGCAAAAACGACGTGTACATAGGGTAACCACAATGACTTGCTTTAATATTAGATGCAATTAACCTATCAAAAGGTGAATTTAATTTGTAAAACTACATTTAAGATATAGAAAGGCAATACTCATTACTAATATGGGGAACAGCCTATCAGGATCACAAATATTATTATTATTTATTTTTGATATATAGTGCGTCGCGGGCCGTTGCCATGGATACAGTTGCGGGATTCGAACATCACCTGTGGCAAAGAGCACTGAGGAAACATTTACCTGCGCAGAGATTGCAAAAGATTGAGAGAACGACATTTGAGCGAAACAACGACATTTGAGCGAAACAACATCTACAAGAAGAAGATACAGATCAGTGAGGTTGAGCGGGATTCCCTGCGATCACCAAAAGGTACAGTGATCATCTCTGAAAGCGCCTCGCTTCGCTGGGGTCAGCTCTACAAAGTGGGGCGCGTTTGGTTCCTACCGCCTGCCCGGTGCCCGTATTCGTTATTTTGCTCTTTTTAAAAAATCAGTGTAAAGAGTAAAGTGTTTAAAGGTTTTATTAATGAGAAATTAGATCCTTTCATCCAAATCGAGTGTTTAATACAAAAATTACTCAGTCAAATACTCCGTTTCGTCAAAGTTTTCATGTCATTTTTTTTACTTCAAGACCGTCAGAAAGAAGAAAACTAAACATTCTTTCACAACAAGCTCCTTGCAGTTAAAGTAAGCTTTCAGCAATGTGTTCTTTATGTCATGTCATAATATTCATCTGAAGGTTGAGCTTAATTAGCGCGAAATTCGAGGTTTACTACGTATATTGCTACACCATAGTATTACGTTTAGTCAGCGCGGGAAAAAAAACCCAACATATTTGTCTCCAATTTAAATACAAACATTTTGTAATAGGGGATGTTAGCCAGTTAGCTGCACCACGTGACTCACCTGCTTTACAACCCAAGCCGGCATTAGAACACAGGTCGGCTAACACCTTGTCAGTGCGCCCCCTAACGGAGTTACCCCACTGCCTCCGCGCTGCTCCGCAGGGATGGCGAGGTGCGCGCACTTCAGGCGCCAGCACCTCATTCAGCAGGAGGCACAAGATCCGTCCAGGCAAGACTGCAGCGGCCCAGAGCAGCAGGAGGAATCCCTGACATGCTGGGGTCCCTCCATCATCGTGGAGCAGCAGGAAATGGCTGCTTTCTTCACACTGCTAGGTGGGTTAGATTAGTTCCAGCGTGAGGAAGAGCTTTAAATTATCTTTTAAATCTGCTTTTATGTAATGAAAATATAACATCAAAATAAAATGCATTTCATTACAAGTACAGTATATGTGCCTGCTTTATGTATACTGGATGAATTCAAATATTGAAAAAAATGTATGTAGTACTAAAATTATTTCATGATGCCCTCAGATGATGATCTGATCCAGGATTTCCTCTGCATGGACTCCTGCTATAAGATGACTGACAAGGTAACTTTAATGCATTGGTTTTGCTACATTAATCACTGTAAGTAAAGCAGAGACGACTTTATCCATCCCTTTGCTCTTCATCTCAGTACCTTCTGGCGATGACCTTCGTTTACTTCAGGAGAGCTCACTTCACTCCTAGTGAGCAGACGAGGATGAACTTCTTCATCGCCCTGTAAGTGACGGCATGCTATGGTGGGCAATATAGATGAATGTTAAAATAATAAGAAAAACAATTTCCTCCATCAGCATGAGGATAAGTCTTGGATGAAACTGTTGGAGGTCAGCCAGCTAATGGATCTTGGAATAGTGAATTCTTCCTCTCCCCAGCTATCTTGCTAACATGATGGAGGAGGAAGAGATGGGAACCAGGTTCGAGATCTTCCCCTGGGCCTTGGGTGAAACCTGGAGAAGTCAGTTTCCCACCTTCCTCAAGAAGAAGGACCAGCTCTGGGCACGGATGGAGTACAGGACTGCTGTCAGCCCCCGCTGCTGTGAGGAGGTACAGTATGTTGTCTGATCTTTAATACAAGTAAATGACATTAATCTTCAGCCACCATGAGGCTTGAAATGTCTCAGAGCAGAGGGAAGGGTTTCTCATCATTAATGACCTTTTCTGTCTTACTGTAACTTAAGCTAAGCTAAGGGCTGTTTGCTCACTGTTGTCTTTGGGGGCAGATACCAAATGACTGTTATCATAAGTGGTGTTTGTTGCTGGTGTCGCAGTGAGTCACGTTCTGCCATCTGATCCATGTATGTCCGTGTCCCCATGCAGGTGATGGCCATCGTACCCTCCCACTCTCTGTGGAAGCGGGAGCGCCCCGAACATCACAGCGGGGCTCAGCGGCACTACGGCAGGGAGGGCCTTCAGCGGCCCCGGGGCCCATCTGCTGCACCCATCGCCTGCACGCTCTGCGACAGGAGGACCACCCAGGAACCTTGTGCTTCTGAGCACGCAGGGAGCCCAGAGTGTAAGTATGAGCTCTAAATGCCAGTTTTTCTGTAGTGCATAATCTGTCAGTTTTTATGCACTGCAACTTGATCCAGTTATTTTCTTTTAGATTTACATTAGTCTTCCCAGAATTGTTGTCACTGAGCACTGTTCTTAAATTTTATTAAAAAGTTACATTTTACGTTCATTGTACATTTTGCAATCCATCTATTGGTTCATTGAGATTTTCCCCAGTTCCTTGTTCGCTGTCTTGTGTGGACCTCTCAGCCATTAATGAGCCTATTACATTTTACTGAAACATAGAGAGCAGAGCTACAGGTCAAAGTCTTAGCTCAGTCTAGCAGGCCTAGAGACACTTAGCATCAGTATTTACTGTTGTCTGCTACGTTTTTCAGCCAGCGCACAAGGCGGAGAAGCAGAAGAGGATGGAGCCCTGGTCCGGATCAATGAAGAGTAGGTTCTTCTTGGGTAGAATGAAAACCTGCACACACAGCCTAATCGTGTGCTTTAATTCATTACTCCTACAGATGTGCTATACTGAGTATTTCAGGTATTTCGTGGTTCTTCATTCCTGCATCACATGTATTCTATTCCAGCACATTAACTGTAAATCACAATACCTTGTTTGGAAATGATGGTCTTTGGCGCCAATTATGGTAACATCAAGACATCTGTGCAATTAAGAGCAGAAACTTCTAGCTATTAATGGTGATCCTTCTCTCTCTCAGAAGAAGAGGCTCAAAAAGAACATGGGATGGACAGCTGAAGGACCACAGTTGCTGCCCAGATCCACTGGAAGGTCCAAGTCATCCTGACCCTAGAGGAAGGCCTCAGGACCTTGGATTTCCCTCTGGGGGTAAGATGTCATATTAAATTTTATATTAAGTGGTTAAAATGGGTGGATGAAATTGACTGAAGGTGCAGGTTGCAAAAACGACAGGAAGTTAAATGTACAGATGAAATGTATGCTAACGATTGCCTTCCTGTATATGCTAATGCCGGACGGTCCACCCTTTTGGTCTTGCAGCACACGTTGGAGCCCTCGTTCCATGCTGGATCGTCGTGCAGCCGGGATTTTATATGATACAGGTGAGGCACAAAAGTACAACGTTTTCAGTAAGAGTTTGATACTTATTAATGTGCGATACAAAAAATGGATAGTTTCACTTATTGCCCAGGAAACCTCATTTGTAAATAATGATATTTTTTTGCAGCACACTGTGTAACAGGTGTCACGTTTTCGGATTTCTCTGTGAGTGTCCTGCTTTCTGTTTTGCAGCCCCATTTCTGGATCCCTGCTTCCTGGCCTGGGCTTCCAGCTCCTCAACCGTGAGTATGCTTCTGTCTATGACAACCTTAACCCCAGATCTTAAGCATAATTTTATTTTTTTAAATTAAAGTTACAGTGTAAAGATATTCAGTCTCAGTGTGGCCACTCTGATCTCACTCACCCTAGTTTTTTTTTTTTAGTTTTTTTAATTGTAGTCATAGATTTTTATAAAATTGAGTCCTCTCCCAGGTGGGGAGGTGCACTTCGTGTTGGGCAGTGTCGGGGGGGTGGGGGGGGGGATGGGCAGTGTGCCGGGATGCTGCGGAGGGTGGCAATCCTTCCTGCCAGGGGGTGGGCTTGGGGGGCTGGGGCCCCTCTGGCGTGTGGGGGCCCTCCGCCGGGGGGGGGGCGGTGGGCTCCCGGTTGATGGGGCCCTTTGGCCCTGGACCCGCTTGCCTTTTTTTATAATATATATAACCACGGTACCAGGGTGGCTTAGTTCAGAGTGGCCACACTGGGATTGAATATCTTTACACTTACACTAAATTTAAAATAAAGTTGTCCTCCGAAGAGGGGGGGGCTGGTGGTGGGCAAAAAACAAAAAAAAACAGCTTTTTCCCCCAAGTAGTTCTACTGTTGAACAGTCTGGCCCCTCCCAGGCTAAGACTGGATTTTCTCTGGGTCTGGGGTTTTCCCGTCCTTGGTTGCTAGTTGTGGTCCCATCAGGCATGGTGGGGCGGGACTCTTCCGGTCTGCGCCTGGGGGGGGGGATCCCTGCTGCCAGGCTGCCTGTGGCGCCCCTGAGCACCCTGGTTGGCCGCCCCTGCCGGCTGTGCGGGGTCGGGGATGGGGACTAATCGGGACCAGTCGTGGTTCTGGTTCCGGTGCGGGGGGGGGGTCCACTCCTGGCACGCCCTTATTGCTCCCCTGGGCCCGACACCACATTTCACACAGCACTAGGGCCTTGAGGGGCAGTGGGGAGGTGCGCTGAGACACTGCCCCTCAATTTCTACTTGCATGTTAGACACCACATGACATTAGGGCTGAGGAGGTGGGTTGAGGCAGGTGGGGCTCTGTCGTCTGCCAGCGGGGGGGTGCCCGTGCCTCAACTGCTCGCCCGTTTTTTGCACTTTAGTCTTATTCACAGTCCATACTACATTAGAGCCTGGGGGTGCAGGGAGGGGGATGAGGAGCTCTGCCATCTGCCAGCGGTGGGGCCCTCGTACCTGAACTGCACCCACTAATTTGAATGCATCATAGACATAAACACATAACTCTGTCACACACATACATACACACTTTACACTGACATGGGACGGGGAAGCGATGGGGGCTGAGGGGCCCCCCCTAACTCTCTGTCTCTGGCCCTGCGCGGGTGGGGGTCCAACGCCGGTGGGGGTGGGGGGGCTCCCGGTTGATGGGGCCTTTTGGCCCTGGACCCGCTTGCCGTTTTTAAATTTTTTTTTTTTATATATATATAATCACAGTACCAGGGCGGCTGAGTTCAGAGTGGCCACACTGGGATTGAATATCTTTACACTTACACTCAATTTAAAATAAAGTTGTCCTCCGAAGAGGGGGGGTGGTGGTGGGCAAAAAACAAAAAAAAAACAGCTTTTTTCCCCCAAGTAGTTCTACTATTGAACAGTCTGGCCCCTCCCAGGCTAAGACTGGATTTTCTAAATGAGATAACATTCCCTCTCTCTGCACTGGAATCATAACTGCAATAAATCTGTAACTAACAAAAAATCATTGCTGCACATTCAGCACTTTACCAAAAATGCATTACACCACATTCAGTGGTTACCCAAAACCCATTACTGTACGTCTCTGTCCATACAACACTCGTTATATATATATTTCATTGTATTTTTTCTGTCTATGTATTATGTCTCAGCACATTATGTTTAAACTCAGATTGAAAGGGTAATAGTGCAAGCCGATGTGCAGAATATATAGAGCAGTTTTCTTTGTTTTAGTTTCTGTGAATGTACAATATTTAATAAACAACATAAAATGTTTCATTCATACAAAAACATGAAAGTCCTTTTCACATACTGAAGTAAAAGAAATGAGACTCTTTCATCTCAGTAAGGGAAACAGATTATTTCACTGCACTGATCACTTAAAGTCGCTGCTGTTCTGCCATACAATTATGTGATATTGCACATTATTTTTTTACTTCAGAGGTTTTATATTAGTTCATTTTATTTTTACCCAGTTTAGATATTTTATTCTAGTATTGTATTTTTATCTATTTGTTATTTAGACCTGAGAAACTGTGTTTCGTTCTTATCATGTCAAGTGCTTTGAATGGCAATAAAAGCTGATTCTGATGTATATATTCTTCTCCTGTATTATTCACATCCATTTCGTCTGGCTTACTGAGGTCAGACTCACATCCCTCCAATGCTGCAGCCAAAATTGGCTGAAAACACTGTCTAGATAGATGTGCAATGAGGTAGAGGCTGGCTCTCCTGAGGTTATGCAGGGTCGTTTCTCTACTATATTCAGACAAATCCATTCTGCAAATAAGACACTTGGGATTTTCCTGGGGGAAAATATGAAAAAACTATACTTACAAAGAAATTTGAAAGTGCATAACCACATAGTGTGCTGTTGATCATATATTTGATTGACAGCAGGGATTATCCCACTCCAAGGGTGTCAAAGCCATACTTTCCATCACTAGCAAAATGCCCAACACCTAACAGGCCATGACAGAGGATCATTTCCACAGCTATTGAGACAGGCCTGCCTTTAATCACCGACCAATAAAAAGCCCCCTCATGGAGGGGCGGGATTCCAAACTCACTCATTTTTCTCATATTCCTGTGGGTAGTGGCCGGATCGTCCAGAGGCTCATGCACTCATTGGTGAGGGCAGTAGCTCATCTCCGCAAATCCAGTAGAGCCTGGGTACAGGGAACAGTGATCGGGGCTAGATAACACAGCCTGGAACAGCCCAACCAACATGGTGACAGGGAGGGTTGCATTAACTGGCCCTGTGAATGCCAGCAGAGTCCTACCTCATCGATCCTTCCCTGGCTATAGGGCAGGTCTAACATAATCAGGAAAACAGTGTCCTCCTCATCACTGATGATGATGCCCTCCTGCTCTCTTGAATACATGCATTTAGACAGCAAAAAAACATTTAAACATTAGTAGACAGTAACAATAAATAATACAGGACAATCAACAGTGGAAGAAAATTCTTTGAGCGAGAACCATTTCTGCTCCCCATGTGAGCCATGCTCACATGAACTTGGGCCAGCTTCCACATCGTCGTGTGGATCTGTCCTGATAGATTAATACCGTAGATACAGAAGAGGCACGATGAAGAGAATACAGTGCAAGGTTAGTACTAACCAGAAAGAACTAGTTAATTAACTAGCTAAATATATATCCCCAATTAACTTCGAAATTTTTGAACATCAGCTGCGGTAGATAAGTAAACATATTAAAAAGAAAGTAGATATATTATTATAGGCTTTAATGGAGGGGCTCAGATGCAAGAGGTCTCCACTCAGTGAAGTTGTGAACAACTCTGGCAGTTCCCTGGGTACATTTCCCAATAGCTCTCATCAGCAACTTACACAGTTGTAATCATGCAACTGAATGAGTCCAACCTGTCACGACATGCAAGCAAGGCACGACCCAAAGGCAGGTTACAGTCTGAATTCCCTGAAATGGGGTGTTGATTGAAGTACACAAGGCAGGTGCACAGCTGTGGACATACCTCCTCATCGTGGCCAGCATGACCAAACACTTTCATAAGGCATTTCTCCAGTCAGAAATGATCCCTGAAAGTATAGTCTTAAGATAGCAGTTTAATGCTCGCAGACTCTTCTGAAGACGGAAGCAGTTTCATCCACGGTGTCTCTGGTCTTCAAGAACGTTAGCTGGCTTCATCTTCCTTTGTATATATTGCTGGATGGCCCCACTGAGCCACTCTTGAAAGTTGAGACATACTGTACTTAAAGAAACTGCATTAAACGGATTTTATGTAAAGTGGCTGGCATTTTTATTACCTTCAGAAAGACATATGAAATACCACATTCTATAAGACTTACTACAAGAAAGTTATCATTTAAATGAAAATATTCTGTAGAAAAAAAGGACACCTTTATTAATAAGGAAGGATGGTACTTTATTTCAGATATGGCACCTGCCCATCTCAAAACCTCCCCCTATGAGAGCCTTAGTGGTTCACCTATGCAGCTCCAAGGGTCCAGCACACAACAGCAAATCAAACCCAGATCCATTCCTCTAGCTGTATGAGATGGGAGATTACAGGGTTCAGCGAGAATTGTAGTGCCAGTAAGACTATACATACAGACAAGACCTCAAAACTTTCACTTATATTGACCAGTTTAATTGTCCAAAAATGTATGCTACAACACATGCCGTAAGCAGCAAATATGAGAAATCTTTTCTATCACATCCATTCTTACAAAAGTAGGACAACACCACAATGAGTAACTGAGTAAAGGAGATCTCCTCAGGAATAATCACAATCACATGCAAGCAATATTAAATCACTGTCAAATATCTTATATGTGCACCCTTCCCCATATGGGCATACAGGTACAAAATGGGTGGTAAATTTCTGCCCCATCTTAATCTGCACCCTCACCATAAGCCTGGATAAGTTCAATTTACTTAAGAAAATTGAGGAAACAGGTCTCCTTAAAAAAAAGTTAATTTAACTTAAAACTTAACAAGTTGCTTCAACTCTTCAATCTTTTGTAAAAGCTTTTTTCAAGACGAGGGCAGAATACTCTTGGTCGTTTCTGTCTTTGCTCCTTTTCCATCTGTCCCACTCTCGCAAGAGCCCAAGCACATGTCCTGCAGCTCATGACTGCAAGGACACTCTGCTTCCTTTGAACACATTTTTGACTCATTGTAATGAAAATAATTCTTTTCTAATCAATATTTTAGCCAAAATAATTTGCTTAGTAGGTGTGTTGATAAGCTAGATGTCACTTGACCCCTTCCTAATGGTAATTGAATGGTAATGGAAATTAAACAGGCATGTCCCAAAAGATGATGACAAAGTACAAGGGGTACAATTGGGGGGAAAAAATCTATGTTTTATTTAGATTTGAATGAAATGTCCAAAATTATGAATGCCCTTCTCAATAGTCAATGAAAAAGCCTTTATTGGATTTTACAGCATAAGAACATAAGAAATTTACAAATGAGAGGAGGCCATCAAGCTTGTTTGGAGAGAACTTAACTAATAGCTCAGAGTTGTTAAAACCTTATCTAGCTCTGATTTAAAGTAACCCAGGGTTTTAGCTTGCACTACACTAGCAGGAAGACTATTCCATACTCTAAGTACACGCCGTGTAAAGAAGTGCTTCTTCAAATTCATTTTAAAATGTTCTCCCACTAATTTCCACTTATAGCCGCGAGTTCTAGTATTTAAACTAATACTGAAATAGCCATTTGGCTGAACAGTATCCAGACCTGTTAGAATCTTATATACCTGGATCATGTCCCCCCTTAGTCTCCTTTACTCGAGGCTAAACAGATTCAACACAGCTAACCTCTCCTCATAAGACATTCCTCTAAGACCAGGAATCATTCTCGCAGCCCTACGTTGCACCCTTTCCAAGGCAGCAATGTCCTTCTTAAGGTATGGTGACCAAACCTGCACACAATATTCATGGTGGGCTCTTACCAAGGAATTGTATAATCGTAGCATCACTTCCCTTGACCTAAACTCCACACACCTAGAGCTATAACCCAACATCCTAGTAGGCCTTTTACATTTTTACATTTTACTATATTAATTGGGGCTTTCCATCTTTCTCCACTTATATTCTTAACTAACCAAGTTTTAAATATATATTGTGTGTATACCTAGTATGTGTACATATTTTATTCTCGGATTCTATTTTATGCCTTGGATTCTGTTTAATTGTAAGATTTACTATGCATCTGCTGGCGCGTTCCAAACTAAATCTCATTGCACTTACTATGACAATAAAATATCTTTTTGTCCTGGGTCCCGGTCCCTGTCCCCCTCTGGTCTTGTATTCTAGCATCTGGTCTGTCGTTTTTTCCCTGGTGTGAGTTTCCCTCATCCGTCCGCCTAGTACAGATCCCCTCTCTGGCCGATCTCGCATGCCTGGAGTACATGCGTGGGGGAGGGTTCTGTGACACCCGCAGTCCTTGCCTCTCGTTTCAGCCCCTGTGTGGATGATCCCAGGTGCCTCTTGTTTACTCCCTCATCTGTGATGTATTTAAGTGCCTCCTCATCCTGACCTCTCCAGTCTGCTCATTGTATTCTTATGTGTGTGATGTCATGTTATGTTGTTGCTGCCTGCCTGCGCTCCCTGGTCTGCCCTGTGTTACAGTCTGATCATTTTTGGCCCCCTGTGCTCCTTTTCCTTTCGCCTTACCTGCCGTTTTGTCTAAATAAAGCCCCTTTTGATTTTCCCCATCTTTGCCTTTGCTTCCTTTCTTCCCGCTATGTGACAAACTCTCTGCCGACCACAGAATTTGAATCGGTGACCTTCTGATCACGAACACAGCATCCTCACCCATTACCACAACAGAGTCTGATAACAGCGCCATCAGGCAACACATTAACAAAAAATCTTTTTACCTCCTTTACATGCTGTTTAAAGTCTATTCAGAAATTGAATTTATAAGTTATGCAACAAATAGCAATTGTTATACTGAGTTTTATTACTTTTAAAAGCTAAGAATGCATTCACTTAGAGGGCATTAACTTTACTACTAACTTTATATTTTGTGTTCAAAACGTCAGTCATAACATGAAACTGTATAAGTATAAATCTGTCAATCAAAAATCTAAACTCTGTATGTCTAAAATGCAAAAACGACATTTACACAGGGTAACCACAATGACTTGCTTTAGTATTAGATGTAATTAATCCATCAAAAGGTGATTTTAATTTTTAAAACTACATTTAAGACATAGAAAAGCAATACTCATTACTAATATGGGGAACAACCTATCAGGATCATAAATATTATTATGATTTATTTTTGAATTATACACGCAAGATATATATCGCATCGCGGGCCGTTGCCATGGATACAGTTGCGGGATTCGAACCTGAACTGTGGAAAAGACCACTGTGAAAACCTTTTCCTGAGAAGACATTGAGAGAAGTTGAGAACGAATTGCATTTCAGCGAAACAACATCTACAACAAGAATATACAGATCAGTAAGGTTGGCCGAGATTCCCTGCGATCACCAAAAGGTACAGTGATCATCTCTGAAAGCGCCTCGCTTCGCTGGGGTCAGCTCTACAAAGTGGGGCGCGTTTGGTTCCTACCGCCTGCCTGATGCCCGTCTTCAATATTTTGCAAATATTTACAGATAGTTACTAAAGAAAATCCACAGCAAACAAATCCAAAAAAAGGGCTAAGCAGAAATCAATGGTCAAACAGCAAAAGAGTCAAGCACAATAAATCATCAATCATACAGCAAGTATCAAACAAATCACAAAAGCAAATGGTCTCCTGTTCTTGGCCTGGACAGGCCTTATAAAGGAAGTGATTATAGGACATAGGAGGAAACCCGGCCAATCAAAATAGAGGGGAAGGTGATGTAACAGGGGGCAGGGCCAGGAACAGAATGACACACCCCCCCACAGAAACATCCGCCCACTGTATGGAGTAAATTATCCCTGGGGGTCGTAACAAATGGCTGCTATCTTCTCACTGCTAGGTGGGTTAGATTAGTTCCAGCGTGAGGAAGAGCTTTAAATTATCTTTTAAATCTGCTTTTTTGTAATGAAAATACAACATCAAAATAAAATGCATATCATTACAAGAACAGTATATATGCCTGCTTTATGTGTACTGGACAAATTCAAATACTGGATACAGGTGCCGGCACCTCAGTCAGCAGGAGGCACAAGGTCCATCCAGACAGGACTACAGCGACACGGAGCAGCAAGAGGAATCCCTGACATGTTGGGGTCCCACCATCATCATCGAGCAGCAGGAAATGGCTGCTTTCTTCACACTGCTAGGTGGGTTAGATTAGTTCCAGCATGAATGATCTATTTAAATCTGCTTTTTTGTAATGAAAATATAACATCAAAATAAAGTGCATTTCATTACAAGAACAGTATGTGCCTGCTTTATGTATACTGGACTAATTCAAATATTGAAGAAAAAAAGTATGTAGTACTAATAATATTTCCTGATGCCCTCAGATGATGACCTGATCCAGCATTTCCTTCGCATGGACGCCTGCTACAAGATGACCGACAAGGTAACTATCATGCATTGGTTTTGCTACATTAATCACTGTAAGCAATGCAGAGACGACTTTATCCATCCCTTTGCTCTTCACCTCAGTACCTTCTGGCGATGACCTTCGTCTACTTCAGGAGAGCTCACTTCACTCCTAGTGAGCAGACGAGGATGAACTTCTTCATCGCCCTGTAAGTATGCTATGGTGGGCAATATAGATGGATGTTAAAATAATAACAAAAACAATTTCCTCCATCAGCGTGAGGATAAGTCTTGGATGAAATTGTTGGAGGTCAGCCAGCCAATGGATCTTGGAATAGTGAATTCTTCCTCTCCCCAGGTATCTTGTTAACATGATGGAGGAGGAAGAGATGGGAACCAGGTTCGAGATCTTCCCCTGGGCCTTGGGTGAAACCTGGAGAAGTCAGTTTCCCACCTTCCTCAAGAAGAAGGACCAGCTCTGGGCACGGATGGAGTACAGGACTGCTGTCAGCCCCCGCTGCTGTGAGGAGGTACAGTATGTTGCCTGATCTTTAATACAAGTAAATGACATTAATCTTCAGCCACCATGAGGCTTGAAATGTCTCAGAGCAGAGGGAAGGGTTTCTCATCATTAATGACCTTTTCTGTCTTACTGTAACTTAAGCTAAGCTAAGGGCTGTTTGCTCACTGTTGTCTTTGGGGGCCGATACCAAATGACTGTTATCATAAGTGGTGTCGCTGGTGACGCAGTGAGTCACGTTCTGCCATCTGATCCCTGTATGTCCGTGTCCCCATGCAGGTGATGGCCATCGTACCCTCCCACTCTCTGTGGAAGCGGGAGCGCCCCGAACATCACAGCGGGGCTCAGCGGCACTACGGCAGGGAGGGCTTTCAGCGGCCCTGGGGCCCATCTGCTCTACCCATCGCCTGCACGCTCTGCGACAGGAGGACCATCCAGACCCAGGAACCTTGTGCTTCTGAGCACGCAGGGAGCCCAGAGTGTAAGTATGAGCTCTAAATGCCAGTTTTTCTGTAGTGCATAGCTTGTCAGTTTTAATGCACTGCAACTTGATTCAGTTTTTTTCTTTTAAATTTACATTAGTCTTCCCAGAAATGTTGTCACTGAGCACTTTTCTTAAATATTCTTAAAAAGTCCAATTTTATATTCATTGTACATTTTCCAATCCATCCATTGATTCATTGAGATTTCCCCCAGTTCCTTGTTCGCTGTCTTGTGTGGATCTCTCAGCCATTAATGAGCCTTTTACATCCTACTGAAACACAGAGAGCAGAGATAGAGGTCAAAGTCTTAGCTCAGTCAAGCAGGCCTAGAGAGACACTTAGCGTCAGTATTTACTGTTGTCTGCTACGTTTTTCAGCCAGTGCACAAGGCAGAGAACCAGAAGAGGATGGAGCCCTGGTCCAGATCAATGAGGAGTAGGTTCTTCTTGGGTAGAATGAAAACCTGCACACACAGCCTAATCGTGTGCTTTAATTCATTACTCCTACAGATGTGCTGTTAATCATATATTTCATTGACAGCAGGGATTATCCCACTCCAAGGGTGTCAAAGCCAAACTTTCCATCACTAGCAAAATGCCCAACACCTAACAGGCCATGACAGAGGATCATTTCCACAGCTATTGAGACAGGCCTGCCTTTAATCACCGACCAATAAAAAGCCCCCTCATGGAGGGGCGGGATTCCGAACTCACTCATTTTTCTCATATTCCAGTGGGTAGCGGCTGGATCTTCCAGAGCCTCAAGCACTCATTAGTGAGGGCAGTAGCTCATCTCCGCAAATCCAGTAGAGCCTGGGTACAGGGAACAGTGATCGGGGCTAGATAACACAGCCTGGAGCAGCCCAACCAACATGGTGACAGGGAGGGTTGCATTAACTGGCCCTGTGAACGCCAGCAGAGTCCTACCTCATCGATCCTTCCCTGGCTATAGGGCAGGTCTAACATAATCAGGAAAACAGTGTCCTCCTCATCACTGATGATGATGCCCTCCTGCTCTCTTGAATACATACATTTAGACAGCAAAAAAACATTTATACATTAGTAGACAGTAACAATAAATAATACAGGACAATCAACAGTGGAAGAAAATTCTTTGAGCGAGAACCAGTTCTGCTCCCCATGTGAGCCATGCTCGCATGAACTTGGGGCAGCTTCCACATCGTCACATGGATCTGTCCACGAGTGACAACTTCTGCCACTTGACCCGACAGTGCGATGGGCTTATGCTCTCACCACCCCCCCCCCCTCCCCAAGCCGTGCACTCCAGGCGTGCAAAGCCGGCCAGGGAGGGGACCCAAGGAACCAGACGAGAGGAAGCACACATGGGGCCAGGACACGGGGCAGGACCACGGACACTGGACAGGGTCGATTACCAGACAAGCAGACTCACAGGACCAAGGACCTAGGGAGACAAAAGGAATTAGGAATAGCACCAGGCAAACAGAACAGGCAACCATTACACCAAAGGGATGACAGCAGACACTAATGAGAACACCCAACAGATGACACCACAGGTCAAGATAGGACATTGAGAGGGACAGAAGCAGGGCGAAGGACTGTAAGGACAACAGACTGGGCAGAAAAAAAGACAGGAACAGGACTGACACATGGAAGGACCACCAGCATAGCAACAGAGACATCAGTGCAAACCACAGGGGGAACACACTAGGGAAAGATGACAGGACAGGGTGAAGACAAGGAGGGAATCGAAACCAGGCAGGTTCAGGGCAAAGCCTGAGGCAGGAGAGGGAGTGAGGTTAGACTGGGGGGTCTGGATGAGCCCAGTTATGAGAGAAATACTAGCAACTTATCAACATTCTACCCACCTGCATTAAGCAGAAATAACCTGAGCAGATGGACACGGTACGTTGCGTTTCATCTCCAAATCGCTTCTGAGGGAGACGGTGGAAATGTCCCTTTTTACCTGATTCCCCAGAGCAACTGACACGGACGCAACGTTCCGTTCCTCTGTTAATACACTACCAATTTCTTACATAGTTACGTATTTTAAATCTATATCCATACTCTCACATAAATGTATTTATTAAACCCAAAATACCCCTTTGGTCATATTGTGATCATCCATTTCTTAAAGGGTGCGTCACACATGCACCCTGCGGCACGATAGATCAGTTAACTGAGCATTGGACTCCAGAAATAGACAAGATTCATCAAGAGAGTAAAGAGGCACTAGAGGAGAGCAGGTCAGAGAAAGGAAGAAGAAAAAAAATTGCAAATAAAACAAGGATAGGTGACCTCTGCTGATCAGAGCTTTCTGCTGAATGGAATGCATGTTGGATGACTGTTGACACCTGATCTCTATTTGGAAAAAGACTGATCTGCCAATCTTATTCTGTTGCCAGATATTCCTGACCTAAGCTTCTCATGATGTAGAGTTGCAAATTTGCATAAAGACCTACACAAGCATGCACAGATGCTGTGTACCTAGATGAGACATCATAAAAAGTGGAAAATGAGAGATGCGGACTTGAACGCATGTAATACCAATGAACATGAAACTTTGTGACTGTGTATCTGATGCAGCAGTCTGAGGCACAGGAACTCCATAAGGTACAGTGCTCTCCCCTTTCTTTTTCACTTTCATGTTTACATCAGACTTCAAATACAACATGGACAGCTATCACCTCCAGAAGGTCTCTGATGATACAGCTATTGTTGGACATATATCACAAGGCAACAATCTGGAATACAGAGAGGTCATCACTAACTTTGTCGAATGGTGTGGATGGAAACACCTGCAGATAAATGCAAATAAGACAAAGGGAATGATGATTGACTTCCGCTGCACTGTGACTTGTCTGTAGTGGTGAACATTCAGGGAATGGATGTAGAGGTTGTGTCACTTTACAAATACCTGGGTGTTCAACATCAATAACAAACTGGACTGGTCACACAATACAGATGCCCTGTACAAGAAGGGCCAAACTCCACCTGCTGAGAAGACTGAGGCCCTTTATTTTGTGCAGGACACTGTTAAGAAATTTTATGACACAGTGGTAGTATCTGCAATATTGTGTGCAGGGGCCTGCTGGGGATGCAGTAGCTGAGAGAGGAACAAGCTGGTCAGCAGTGCTGGCTCTGTCTTGCACTCTACTGAGGAGGTGGGTGAGAGGAGGATGTTCACCAAACTTACATTCATGCTGGACAATCCCTCTCAACCCCTGCACATGACGGTGAGGGTGTCACAAAGCTCCTTCAGCACCAGATTGCTACATCCAGCATGTAAGAAGGAACGCTTCGGCAAATCCTTCGTTCTCTCTGCCAGGGCTGGAGTGGGATCAAAAAATGCCAGGCACATGTCCTGCAGCTCATGACTGCAAGGACACTCTGCTTCCTTTGAACTCATTTTTGACTCATTGTAATAAACATAATTCTTTTCTAATTCAAATTTTTAGCCAAAATAATTTGCTTAGTAGGTGTTGCTAAGCCAGATGTCACTTGAACCCTGCCTAATGGTAATTGAATGGCAATGGGAATTACACAGGCATGTCCCAAAAGATGATAAGACAAAGTACAAGGGGTACAACTGGGGAGGGGGGGATCTATGTTTTATTTAGATTTGAATAAAAAAAATGGCTTGTCCATAATTATTAATGCCCTTCTCAATAGTCAATGAAAAAGCCTTTATTGGCTTTAACAGCATTAGAACATAAGAAATTTACAAATGAGAGGAGGCCCATCAAGGTCATTTGGGGAGAACTTAACTAATAGCTCAGAGTTGTTAAAATCTTATCTAGCTCTGATTTAAAGGATCCAGGGTTTTAGCTTCCGCTACACTAGCAGGAAGACTATTCCATACTCCAACTACACGCTGTGTAAATAAATGCTACCTCAAATTCATTTTAAAATGTTCTCCCGCTAATTTCCACTTATGGCCACGAGTTCTAATATTTAAACTAATATTGAAATAGCCATTTGGCTGAACAGCATCCAGACCCGTTAGAATCTTATATACCTGGACAGGGCTGGACTGGGACCAAAAAATGGCCCCGGCATTTTTTGGTCATGGCGGCCCACTATGATTATTTATACGATATGCGAAAGCACATGACATACCAGAGGATATATGTGTACATTGTGTGATTTCAAAAATTAAAATAAAGTGCAGCAGCTTACAAGGAAATTACCAATTACCAAGCTCACATCCCGAAATATGTAGTCTAACAAAACGCAGTTTAAAGAAGGTAGCCTACCTGGCGAAATTGCAAACAAACAAATTAAAAGGTCCACGGCATATAATCGGGCCATATCCAACAAAAAGCTGTTTTTAAGAACGCAGCCTACATGGTGAAATTGAATTACTTTCTGGACCAACATACGCAACAGTCGTCAGACGGACGAGGACGTTAGGTTTTTAGCCTTTAGACCCTACCCATCATGCACTGCAGTTTTTTTGCAAATCCCCCAAACAGAAAACCATTACATACAAAAGGAACAGCTTAGTTTGACTTCAAAACATTACTATGTATTATATTTTAAGTATGTCGTAGGGATTTTACAGTTTATAATTTTTTTATTAAAAATTACACCATTTGCCCACCATACTAAGAATGTATAGAACTAATGAAAGATATATAAAATCGCAAGTCACACGAAAAATTCAACTTAGGTGCTTTTACCTGTCAACAACTTAAGTGAGATTATACAGGTATAATTATGTTTTTATTTAATATATTTTGTGTGTAGGATTGGAAAATGAGAGGTTTTACAGCCACTAGATGGTAGTGAACTTGATTTAATTAGCGACTGGGCTGATACTTGGCAGATGAAATTTTACAGATAAATGTAAGGTAATCCATGCAGGGAGCAGAAATATAAAGTACAGATATTTTATGGGTTCCACTGAAATAAGGGTAGCTGATTACGAGAAAGATCTCGGTGTGTATGTTGATGCTTCCATGTCCCACTCTCGCCAGTGTGGGGAAGCAATAAAAAAGGCCAATAGAATGTTTGGTTATATCTCTAGGTGTGTGGAGTTTAAGTCAAGGGAGGTGATGTTACATTTATATAATTCCTTGGTAAGACCCCACCTTGAATATTGTGTGCAGGTTTGGTCACCATACCTTAAGAAGGACATTGCTGCCTTGTAAAAGGTGCAATGTAGGGCTACGAGAATGATTCCTGGTCTTTGAGGAATGTCTTACACTGTAAAAAATAAACCGTAAATTTTACGGTAAAAAACTGGCAGCTGTGGTTGCCAGAACTTTACCGTCAAAAATACGGTAGCAACGTTATTGGTTTTACAGGACTGCACCCACTGTACTGTATATTTTACGGATTTTAATTGTTTTTATTACGGTTTATAACTGTCTAATTAACATATTTATGTTGCTATAAAAACAGTTTATACCTGTCAAATTCCAAGGTTTACATTGTAATATTCTGCCTTTTATGTCTCCCTCAACTTGCTCTTTGTAAGTAAGTTGTCCATGAAGGGCAGCCACTCATGGCTGTGCCCAGGAAGCTGGGGGTTAAGGGCCTTGCTCAAGGACCCACAGACATGCTGAGACTGGATTTGAACCAGTGACCTTGTGATTATTGGCACACAGGCTTAACCCACTGAGCCACACAGAACACATGGACCCTGTTGCTTGAGTACAAGAACTTTTATAAATAAATTACAAATATCAACTCTAAACACAGAAAGCATACAATAGGTATTTTAGACATCCAGAAATTGAGCAAATGTTGCAAAAGTAGTCAAGTAGAAAACAATTTGAATAGTGGAATATAATCGTGTGCATTATATGTGTGTATGATCAGCAGGGTTTAAATATGAGTACAGTCAATCAATTTCAATACATCTATATTGTACAGCACAATACTATATACAATATCTATACAGTATCTAAGTAGTATTGCATTTGTAAAATGCAACTAGAAAACCCCTTGTCTCATGCTGTCTTGCCATGCTTCCCCAAAGATAATACTTGTTACAGTTCGCATCAGTTAGCATAGCACTGCGCTAGCAGACCATAGCTGCTCTGGGTAAAATTGTTCTAAAATACGTTACACAGCAAATGTGCCAGTGTTAAATTAACACTGCATACTGTTTATATTGGCCCACAGCATTCAGTGTTACCTATAATACTTTACAGTGTGCAGTGAGTGTTGTTTTTACAGTGTTAATATTTCTTAAAACTCTTATATTGTTCAGTTGACAACATAGACTGTTAAGTCAGTAAGTCGCCACCTCTTCCTGGATTGCAAGCCAATATGGGTGTCACACAAGTACAAAATGGGTGGCCCATGTCTGCCCCATTTTAATATGCACTCATTTGAACTCATTTGGGCATTCAGCTGCTGTGTTTTACTAACCCACCATAATAAGAAAGACTTAGACCAACATTGCCTTTTCTCATTTAAGCATGACTAATAGGTTTTTTGTATTTGTATAAGAAAGAACCAGTTAAGTTCATCTATGAACTGCTTGTGGCATTAATGTGTGTGAAATGTATAACACCAGCCACCAAACACAGATTACAAAACTTGCCTGTGTTCAACCGCATAACAATTATTTAACAGGGCTGTGAAAAGGTGAGAGCTCTGGTAATGGTTGGAGTGTGTTTCAGCTAAAGCAGCCAGAATGGGTGGTGGCCTTATTGCTTTTAGACCACAACTTGTGATGGAAGAACAAATAAAATCATTTTGCTCATTTAATATTCAGATTTTAAATAAGCTTAATTTTTGAAACCCACCACGACTGAGGATGGTATGGCACTGATATTAGTCTTCACCACATTTTGCTACTTGTGTATGCTAGTTGGTCTGAGCGGTGTATTGGTGCTGGAATCTTAACTGTAGTGGTGCATGTGATCTGGATACTTTACCTAGAGAGCCCAGGCTTAGAAAAGGAGAAAAAAAAAAATATTGATTTTCCATAGCCTTTTCTTTCCCACCTAGTGCTGCCTTTAGTCAAACCATATAGGCTAATTAATCTCATTTAGTCATTGGCAAGCACACAAGTGGCATTTCTGTGGTTTTTATTCTCTTGCCCTATTCATCACAATCGCGGTGGATTGAAAAAAAAAAATCTATTAAGTCAAAAACAGTACCGTGTCATGCTATGCAAATATACATCCAGTACCATTGGTCTACAGTGGAGTGGGCGGTACCAGGAGCTGCAAAGAAAAGGGTATCACAACTGTCCTAACACCTTTCCGCATATATTAATCATCCAAGGGCCAGACTAGCAATCAAATGCACCCCCACCCCATTAAAATACATATCACTCTAGAGACATGTCCTGTACGTCTTCACAAAACTTTCTTTGACCAGACATATATAATATAAAACCACAAATCAGTGGAAAACCACCAGAACCACAGCTGTTTAATCTTCAAGATCAGACAGAACTTAGCCGACAACACTTTAACATAAGACAAGAAAAAGCTGGTCTTTTTTGGTCAGAGTCTTTCTCATTATGGTGGGTGAATCTGGGGTGGCTCTTCTGATCCTTATGACTTCTTGTGTGCATATTGAAATGGGGCTAATATGTGGAGCTGATGACTTAACAGTCTAGGTTGTCAATTGAACACTATATGAATTAATAAATATTAACACTGTAAAAACAAAACTTACTGCACACTGTAAAGTATTACAGGTAACACTGAATGCTGTGGGCCAATATAAACATTATGCAGTGTTAATTTAACACTTGCACATTTGCTGTGTAACGTATTTTAGAACAATTTTACCCAGAGCAGCTATGGTCTGCTAGCGCAGTGCTATGCTAACTGATGCGAACTGTAACAAGTATTATCTTCGGGGAAGCATGGCAAGACAGCATGAGACAAGCGGTTTTCTAGTTGCATTTTACAAATGCAATACTACTTAGATACTGTATAGATATTGTATATAGCATATAGTACTGTATATAGTATTGTGCTGTACAATATAGATGTATTGAAATTGATTGACTGTACTCATATTTAAACCCTGCTGATCATACACACATATAATGCACACGATTATATTCCACTATTCAAATTGTTTTCTACTTGACTACTTTTGCAACATTTGCACAATTTCTGGATGTCTAAAATACCTATTGTATGCTTTCTGTGTTTAGAGTTGATATTTGTAATTTATTTATAAAAGTTCTTGTACTCAAGCAACAGGGTCCATGTGTTCTGTATGGCTCAGTGGGCTAAGCCTGTGTGCCAATAATCACAAGGTCACCGGTTCAAATCCAGTTTCAGCATGTCTGTGGGTCCTTGAGCAAGGCCCTTAACCCCCAGCTTCCTGGGCACAGCCATGAGTGGCTGCCCTTCATGGACAACTTACTTACAAAGAGCAAGTTGAGGGAGACATAAAAGGCAGTTTCCCCATGGGGACTTGCAGTCAAATATAAGAACATTGTTAAACAGCTTTAAGTTACATTTTCATGTTGAGTTAACTTAAATATATAAGTACACTTAAAAAAAGTGAACAAGTGAATGTTGGGAGATATTAAAAAAAATGTTAATTGATCTCAAAATGTATAAACAGGGTAACTTGGGTATTTTAAGTAAGAACAAATTATTTTGCATGAGTACAACAAACTCAAAACTAGATTTTTCTGTTTACTTAAAACTGGAAATTTCATAACTTAAAAAATTTGATGTAACTGATTACCTCAAATTTTTTGAGTTTTGCCAACTTATTCGGGATTACAGTGCAGTATATTGTTAATTTTACTGCAATAAACCATATTTTCATATGTTTTTAACTGTGAAATGTAAGGTCTTACTCTGTAAAACTAATTACGGTTTTTCACTGTAAATTCTAAGGTTATCGCATGTTTTGTGGAATATGGTTTTATCCGGTAGCATTTATACGGTATTTTACTGTTAAATCTACGGACATTTTTTACAGTGTATGAGGAGAGGTTAGCTGAGCTGTATCTGTTTAGCCTTGAGCAAAGGAGACTAAGGGGGGACATGATCCAGGTCTATAATATTCTAATAGGTCTGGATGCTGTTCAGCCAAATGGCTATTTCAATATTAGTCTAAATACTAGAACTGGTGGCCATAAGTGGAAATTAGCGGGAGAACACTTTAAAACAAATTTGAGGAAGCACTTCTTTACACAGCGTGTAGTTAGAGTATGGAATAGTCTTCCTACTAGTGTAGCGGAAGCTAAAACCCTGGGTTCCTTTAAATCAGAGCTAGATAAGATTTGAACAACTCTGAGCTATTAGTTAAGTTCTCCCCAAACGAGCTTGATGGGCCGAATGGCCTCCTCTCATTTGTAAATTTCTTATGTTCTTATGTTCCTCTGCAGCTACATTAGGTGCTGTATAACAAACCCCGACAATTAGGCCATTTAAGTTTTTAGCATCTAGTTGTATCCATACAGCATCTGTACTTTTATTTTTATCAGTGAGCTCCCTTGCCTGTAAGTTTTCTTTTACGTATACTGCAACACCACCTCCCTTCTTGCCTATCCAATCTCTACGGAACAACGTGTAACCATCCATATTATATTATTCTCCATCATTGTCACTCATTCATGTTTCCATTATTCCTATAATCTCGTAAGTGTCTGATGAAATTAAAGCCTCTAAATCATGAATTTTGTTTCTAATACTGCTAGCGTTTAAATACAGACCACAAAGGGTAGGCCTTTGACAGTGCCCACTTTTAATATTGATTGTGGCTTTCTGTCTCTCTCCACCTATATTCTTAACTAACCAAATTTTAAATATATATTGTGTGTATACATAGTATATGTACATATTTTATACTCGGATTATATTTTATGCCTCGGATCCTATTTAATTCTAAGATTTACTATGCATCTGCTGGCGCATTCCAAACTAAATCTCATTGTACTTACAATGACAATAAAATATCTTTTTGTCCCGGGTCCCGGTCCCTGTCCCCCTCTGGTCTTGTATTCTAGCATCTGGTTTGTCGTTTTTTTCTGCTGGTGTGAGTTTCCCTCATCCGTCCGCCTAGTATAGATCCCCTCTCTGGCCGATCTCGCATGCCCGGAGTGCATGCGTGGGGGAGGGTTCTGTGACACCCCGCAGTCCTTGCCTCTCATTTCAGCCCCTGTGTGGATGATCCCAGGTGCCTCTCGTTTACTCCCTCATCTGTTATGTATTTAAGTGCCTCCTCATCCTGAGCTCCCCAGTCTGCTCATTGTATTCTTATGTGTGTGATGTTATGTTATGTTCTTGCTGCCTGCCTGTGCTCCCTGGTCTGCCCTGTGTTACAGTCTGATCATGCGTACCCTGTTTTTGGCCCCCTGTGCTCCTTTTCCTTTCGCCTTAATCGCCGTTTTGTCTAAATAAAGCCCCTTTTGATTTTCCCCATGTTTCTTCCCGCTATGTGACAATCTCTCTGCCGGCCACAGAATTTGAATCCGTGACCTTCTGATCACAAGTACAGCATCCTCACCCACTGTACCACAACCGAGTCTGATAACAGCGCCATCAGGCAACACATTAACAAAAAATCTTTTTACCTCCTGTACAAGCTGTTTAAAGTCTATTCAGAAATTGAAAGTTATGCAACAAATAGCAAGATTGCCATTAACTTTACTACTAACTTTATATTTTGTGTTCAAAACGTCAGTCATAAGATGAAACTGTATAAATTTAAATGTCAATCAAAAATCTAAACTTTTTATATCTAAAATGCAAAAACGACGTGTACATAGGGTAACCACAATGACTTGCTTTAATATTAGATGCAATTAACCTATCAAAAGGTGAATTTAATTAGTAAAACTACATTTAAGATATAGAAAGGCAATACTCATTACTAATATGGGGAACAGCCTATCAGGATCACAAATATTATTATTATTTATTTTTGATATATAGTGCGTCGCGGGCCGTTGCCATGGATACAGTTGCGGGATTCGAACATCACCTGTGGCAAAGAGCACTGAGGAAACATTTACCTGCGCAGAGATTGCAAAAGATTGAGAGAACGACATTTGAGCGAAACAACGACATTTGAGCGAAACAACGACATTTGAGCGAAACAACATCTACAAGAAGAAGATACAGATCAGTGAGGTTGAGCGGGATTCCCTGCGATCACCAAAAGGTACAGTGATCATCTCTGAAAGCGCCTCGCTTCGCTGGGGTCAGCTCTACAAAGTGGGGCGCGTTTGGTTCCTACCACCTGCCCGGTGCCCGTATTCGTTATTTTGCTCTTTTTAAAAAATCAGTGTAAAGAGTAAAGTGTTTAAAGGTTTTATTAATGAGAAATTAGATCCTTTCATCCAAATCGAGTGTTTAATACAAAAATTACTCAGTCAAATACTCCGTTTCGTCAAAGTTTTCATGTCATTTTTTTTACTTCAAGACCGTCAGAAAGAAGAAAACTAAACATTCTTTCACAACAAGCTCCTTGCAGTTAAAGTAAGCTTTCAGCAATGTGTTCTTTATGTCATGTCATAATATTCATCTGAAGGTTGAGCTTAATTAGCGCGAAATTCGAGGTTTACTACGTATATTGCTACACCATAGTATTACGTTTAGTCAGCGCGGGAAAAAAAACCCAACATATTTGTCTCCAATTTAAATACAAACATTTTGTAATAGGGGATGTTAGCCAGTTAGCTGCACCACGTGACTCACCTGCTTTACAACCCAAGCCGGCATTAGAACACAGGTCGGCTAACACCTTGTCAGTGCGCCCCCTAACGGAGTTACCCCACTGCCTCCGCGCTGCTCCGCAGGGATGGCGAGGTGCGCGCACTTCAGGCGCCAGCACCTCATTCAGCAGGAGGCACAAGATCCGTCCAGGCAAGACTGCAGCGGCCCAGAGCAGCAGGAGGAATCCCTGACATGCTGGGGTCCCTCCATCATCGTGGAGCAGCAGGAAATGGCTGCTTTCTTCACACTGCTAGGTGGGTTAGATTAGTTCCAGCGTGAGGAAGAGCTTTAAATTATCTTTTAAATCTGCTTTTATGTAATGAAAATATAACATCAAAATAAAATGCATTTCATTACAAGTACAGTATATGTGCCTGCTTTATGTATACTGGATGAATTCAAATATTGAAAAAAATGTATGTAGTACTAAAATTATTTCATGATGCCCTCAGATGATGATCTGATCCAGGATTTCCTCTGCATGGACTCCTGCTATAAGATGACTGACAAGGTAACTTTAATGCATTGGTTTTGCTACATTAATCACTGTAAGCAAAGCAGAGACGACTTTATCCATCCCTTTGCTCTTCATCTCAGTACCTTCTGGCGATGACCTTCGTTTACTTCAGGAGAGCTCACTTCACTCCTAGTGAGCAGACGAGGATGAACTTCTTCATCGCCCTGTAAGTGACGGCATGCTATGGTGGGCAATATAGATGAATGTTAAAATAATAAGAAAAACAATTTCCTCCATCAGCATGAGGATAAGTCTTGGATGAAACTGTTGGAGGTCAGCCAGCTAATGGATCTTGGAATAGTGAATTCTTCCTCTCCCCAGCTATCTTGCTAACATGATGGAGGAGGAAGAGATGGGAACCAGGTTCGAGATCTTCCCCTGGGCCTTGGGTGAAACCTGGAGAAGTCAGTTTCCCACCTTCCTCAAGAAGAAGGACCAGCTCTGGGCACGGATGGAGTACAGGACTGCTGTCAGCCCCCGCTGCTGTGAGGAGGTACAGTATGTTGTCTGATCTTTAATACAAGTAAATGACATTAATCTTCAGCCACCATGAGGCTTGAAATGTCTCAGAGCAGAGGGAAGGGTTTCTCATCATTAATGACCTTTTCTGTCTTACTGTAACTTAAGCTAAGCTAAGGGCTGTTTGCTCACTGTTGTCTTTGGGGGCAGATACCAAATGACTGTTATCATAAGTGGTGTTTGTTGCTGGTGTCGCAGTGAGTCACGTTCTGCCATCTGATCCATGTATGTCCGTGTCCCCATGCAGGTGATGGCCATCGTACCCTCCCACTCTCTGTGGAAGCGGGAGCGCCCCGAACATCACAGCGGGGCTCAGCGGCACTACGGCAGGGAGGGCCTTCAGCGGCCCCGGGGCCCATCTGCTGCACCCATCGCCTGCACGCTCTGCGACAGGAGGACCACCCAGGAACCTTGTGCTTCTGAGCACGCAGGGAGCCCAGAGTGTAAGTATGAGCTCTAAATGCCAGTTTTTCTGTAGTGCATAATCTGTCAGTTTTTATGCACTGCAACTTGATCCAGTTATTTTCTTTTAGATTTACATTAGTCTTCCCAGAATTGTTGTCACTGAGCACTTTTCTTAAATTTTATTAAAAAGTTACATTTTACGTTCATTGTACATTTTGCAATCCATCTATTGGTTCATTGAGATTTTCCCCAGTTCCTTGTTCGCTGTCTTGTGTGGACCACTCAGCCATTAATGAGCCTATTACATTTTACTGAAACATAGAGAGCAGAGCTACAGGTCAAAGTCTTAGCTCAGTCTAGCAGGCCTAGAGACACTTAGCATCAGTATTTACTGTTGTCTGCTACGTTTTTCAGCCAGCGCACAAGGCGGAGAAGCAGAAGAGGATGGAGCCCTGGTCCGGATCAATGAAGAGTAGGTTCTTCTTGGGTAGAATGAAAACCTGCACACACAGCCTAATCGTGTGCTTTAATTCATTACTATTACTGTGCTATACTGAGTATTTCAGGTATTTCGTGGTTCTTCATTCCTGCATCACATGTATTCTATTCCAGCACATTAACTGTAAATCACAATACCTTGTTTGGAAATGATGGTCTTTGGCGCCAATTATGGTAACATCAAGACATCTGTGCAATTAAGAGCAGAAACTTCTAGCTATTAATGGTGATCCTTCTCTCTCTCAGAAGAAGAGGCTCAAAAAGAACATGGGATGGACAGCTGAAGGACCACAGTTGCTGCCCAGATCCACTGGAAGGTCCAAGTCATCCTGACCCTAGAGGAAGGCCTCAGGACCTTGGATTTCCCTCTGGGGGTAAGATGTCATATTAAATTTTATATTAAGTGGTTAAAATGGGTGGATGAAATTGACTGAAGGTGCAGGTTGCAAAAACGACAGGAAGTTAAACGTACAGATGAAATGTATGCTAACGATTGCCTTCCTGTATATGCTAATGCCGGACGGTCCACCCTTTTGGTCTTGCAGCACACGTTGGAGCCCTCGTTCCAGGCTGGATCGTCGTGCAGCCGGGATTTTATATGATACAGGTGAGGCACAAAAGTACAACGTTTTCAGTAAGAGTTTGATACTTATTAATGTGCGATACAAAAAATGGATAGTTTCACTTATTGCCCAGGAAACCTCATTTGTAAATAATGATATTTTTTTGCAGCACGCTGTGTAACAGGTGTCACGTTTTCGGGTTTCTCTGTGAGTGTCCTGCTTTCTGTTTTGCAGCCCCATTTCTGGATCCCTGCTTCCTGGCCTGGGCTTCCAGCTCCTCAACCGTGAGTATGCTTCTGTCTATGACAACCTTAACCCCTACCAAGCCCAGATCTTAAGCATAATTTTATTTTTTTAAATTAAAGTTACAGTGTAAAGATATTCAGTCTCAGTGTGGCCACTCTGATCTCACTCACCCTAGTTTTTTTTTTTTTAGTTTTTTTAATTGTAGTCATAGATTTTTATAAAATTGAGTCCTCTCCCAGGTGGGGAGGTGCACTTCGTGTTGGGCAGTGTCGGGGGGGGGGATGGGCAGTGTGCCGGGACGCTGCGGAGGGTGGCGATCCTTCCTGCCAGGGGGTGGGCTTGGGGGGCTGGGGCCCCTCTGGCGTGTGGGGGCCCTCCGCCGGGGGGGGGGGGGCGGTGGGCTCCCGGTTGATGGGGCCCTTTGGCCCTGGACCCGCTTGCCTTTTTTTATAATATATATAACCACGGTACCAGGGTGGCTTAGTTCAGAGTGGCCACACTGGGATTGAATATCTTTACACTTACACTAAATTTAAAATAAAGTTGTCCTCCGAAGAGGGGGGGTGGTGGTGGGCAAAAAACAAAAAAAAACAGCTTTTTCCCCCAAGTACAGTAGTTCTACTGTTGAACAGTCTGGCCCCTCCCAGGCTAAGACTGGATTTTCTCTGGATTTTCTCTGGGTCTGGGGTTGGTTGCTAGTTGTGGTCCCATCAGGCATGGTGGGGCGTGACTCTTCCGGTCTGCGCCTGGGGGGGGGGATCCCTGCTGCCAGGCTGCCTGTGGCGCCCCTGAGCACCCTGGTTGGCCGCCCCTGCCGGCTGTGCGGGGTCGGGGATGGGGACTAATCGGGACCAGTCGTGGTTCTGGTTCCGGTGCGGGGGGGGGTCCACTCCTGGCACGCCCTTATTGCTCCCCTGGGCCCGACACCACATTTCACACAGCACTAGAGCCTTGAGGGGCAGTGGGGAGGTGCGCTGAGACACTGCCCCTCAATTTCTACTTGCATGTTAGACACCACATGACATTAGGGCTGAGGAGGTGGGTTGAGGCAGGTGGGGCTCTGTCGTCTGCCAGCGGGGGGGTGCCCGTGCCTCAACTGCTCGCCCGTTTTTTGCACTTTAGTCTTATACACAGTCCATACTACATTAGAGCCTGGGGGTGCGGGGAGGGGGATGAGGAGCTCTGCCGTCTGCCAGCGGTGGGGCCCTCGTACCTGAACTGCACCCACTAATTTGAATGCATCGTAGACATAAACACATAACTCTGTCACACACATACATACACACTTTACACTGACATGGGACGGGGAAGCGATGGGGGCTGAGGGGCCCCCCCTAACTCTCTGTCTCTGGCCCTGCGCGGGTGGGGGTCCAACGCCGGTGGGGGTTAGGGGGGGGGGCTCCCGGTTGATGGGGCCTTTTGGCCCTGGACCCGCTTGCCGTTTTTAATTTTTTTTTTTTTTATATATAATCACAGTACCAGGGCGGCTGAGTTCAGAGTGGCCACACTGGGATTGAATATCTTTACACTTACACTCAATTTAAAATAAAGTTGTCCTCCGAAGAGGGGGGGTGGTGGTGGGCAAAAAAACAAAAAAAAAACAGCTTTTTTCCCCCAAGTAGTTCTACTACTGTATTGAACAGTCTGGCCCCTCCCAGGCTAAGACTGGATTTTCTAAATGAGATAACATTCCCTCTATCTGCACTGGAATCATAACTGCAATAAATCTGTAACTAACAAAACATCATTGCTGCACATTCAGCACTTTACCAAAAATCCATTAAACCACATTCAGTGGTTACCCAAAACCCATTACTGTACGTCTCTGTCCATACAACACTCGTTATATATATATTTCATTGTATTTTTTCTGTCTATGTATTATGTCTCAGCACATTATGTTTAAACTCAGATTGAAAGGGTAATAGTGCAAGCCGATGTGCAGAATATATAGAGCAGTTTTCTTTGTTTTAGTTTCTGTGTATGTACAATATTTAATAAACAACATAAAATGTTTAATTCATACAAAAACATGAAAGTCCTTTTCACATACTGAAGTAAAAGAAATGAGACTCTTTCATCTCAGTAAGGGAAACAGATTATTTCACTGCACTGATCACTTAAAGTCGCTGCTGTTCTGCCATACAATTATGTGATATTGCACATTATTTTTTTACTTCAGAGGTTTTATATTAGTTCATTTTATTTTTACCCAGTTTAGATATTTTATTCTAGTATTGTATTTTTATCTATTTGTTATTTAGACCTGAGAAACTGTGTTTCGTTCTTATCATGTCAAGTGCTTTGAATGGCAATAAAAGCTGATTCTGATGTATATATTCTTCTCCTGTATTATTCACATCCATTTCGTCTGGCTTACTGAGGTCAGACTCACATCCCTCCAATGCTGCAGCCAAAATTGGCTGAAAACACTGTCTACTGTAGATAGATGTGCAATGAGGTAGAGGCTGGCTCTCCTGAGGTTATGCAGGGTCGTTTCTCTACTATATTCAGACAAATCCATTCTGCAAATAAGACACTTGGGATTTTCCTGGGGGAAAATATGAAAAAACTATACTTACAAAGAAATTTGAAAGTGCATAACCACATAGTGTGCTGTTGATCATATATTTCATTGACAGCAGGGATTATCCCACTCCAAGGGTGTCAAAGCCAAACTTTCCATCACTAGCAAAATGCCCAACACCTAACAGGCCATGACAGAGGATCATTTCCACAGCTATTGAGACAGGCCTGCCTTTAATCACCGACCAATAAAAAGCCCCCTCATGGAGGGGCGGGATTCCGAACTCACTCATTTTTCTCATATTCCAGTGGGTAGCGGCTGGATCTTCCAGAGCCTCAATCACTCATTAGTGAGGGCAGTAGCTCATCTCCGCAAATCCAGTAGAGCCTGGGTACAGGGAACAGTGATCGGGGCTAGATAACACAGCCTGGAGCAGCCCAACCAACATGGTGACAGGGAGGGTTGCATTAACTGGCCCTGTGAACGCCAGCAGAGTCCTACCTCATCGATCCTTCCCTGGCTATAGGGCAGGTCTAACATAATCAGGAAAACAGTGTCCTCCTCATCACTGATGATGATGCCCTCCTGCTCTCTTGAATACATGCATTTAGACAGCAAAAAAACATTTAAACATTAGTAGACAGTAACAATAAATAATACAGGACAATCAACAGTGGAAGAAAATTCTTTGAGCGAGAACCAGTTCTGCTCCCCATGTGAGCCATGCTCGCATGAACTTGGGGCAGCTTCCACATCGTCACATGGATCTGTCCACATGAGTGACAACTTCTGCCACTTGACCCGACAGTGCGATGGGCTTATGCTCTCACCCCCCCCAAGCCATGCACTCCAGGCGTGCAAAGCCGGCCAGGGAGGGGACCCAAGGAACCAGACGAGAGGAAGCGCACATGGGGCCAGGACACGGGGCAGGACCACGGACACTGGACAGGGTCGATTACCAGACAAGCAGACTCACAGGACCAAGGACCTAGGGAGACAAAAGGAATTAGGAATAGCACCAGGCAAACAGAACAGGCAACCATTACACCAAAGGGATGACAGCAGACACTAATGAGAACACCCAACAGATGACACCACAGGTCAAGATAGGACATTGAGAGGGACAGAAGCAGGGCGAAGGACTGTAAGGACAACAGACTGGGCAGAAAAAAAGACAGGAACAGGACTGACACATGGAAGGACCACCAGCATAGCAACAGAGACATCAGTGCAAACCACAGGGGGAACAGACTAGGGCAAGATGACAGGACAGGGTTAAGACAAGGAGGGAATCGAAACCAGGCAGGTTCAGGGCAAAGCCTGAGGCAGGAGAGGGAGTGAGGTTAGACTGGGGGGTCTGGATGAGCCCAGTTATGAGAGAAATACTAGCAACATATCAACATTCTACCCACCTGCATTAAGCAGAAATAACCTGAGCAGATGGACACGGTACGTTGCGTTTCGTCTCCAAATCACTTCTGAGGGAGACGGTGGAAATGTCCCTTTTTACCTGATTCCCCAGAGCAACTGACACGGACGCAACGTTCCGTTCCTCTGTTAATACACTACCAATTTCTTACATAGTTACGTATTTTAAATCTATATACTCTCACATAAATGTATTTATTGAACCCAAAATACCCCTTTGGTCATATTGTGATCATCCATTTCTTAAAGGGTGCGTCACACATGCACCCTGCGGCACGATAGATCAGTTAACTGAGCATTGGACTCCAGAAATAGACAAGATTCATCAAGAGAGTAAAGAGGCACTAGAGGAGAGCAGGTCAGAGAAAGGAAGAAGAAAAAAAATTGCAAATAAAACAAGGATAGGTGACCTCTGCTGATCAGAGCTTTCTGCTGAATGGAATGCATGTTGGATGACTGTTGACACCTGATCTCTATTTGGAAAAAGACTGATCTGCCAATCTTATTCTGTTGCCAGATTTTCCTGACCTAAGCTTCTCATGAAGTAGAGTTGCAAATTTGCATAAAGACCTACACAAGCATGCACAGATGCTGTGTACCTAGATGAGACATCATAAAAAGTGGAAAATGAGAGATGCGGACTTGGACGCATGTAATACCAATGAACATGAAACTTTGTGACTGTGTATCTGATGCAGCAGTCTGAGGCACAGGAACTCCATAAGGTACAGTGCTCTCCCCTTTCTTTTTCACTTTCATGTTTACATCAGACTTCAAATACAACATGGACAGCTATCACCTCCAGAAGGTCTCTGATGATACAGCTATTGTTGGACATATATCACAAGGCAACAATCTGGAATACAGAGAGGTCATCACTAACTTTGTCGAATGGTGTGGATGGAAACACCTGCAGATAAATGCAAATAAGACAAAGGGAATGATGATTGACTTCCGCTGCACTGTGACTTGTCTGTAGTGGTGAACATTCAGGGAATGGATGTAGAGGTTGTGTCACTTTACAAATACCTGGGTGTTCAACATCAATAACAAACTGGACTGGTCACACAATACAGATGCCCTGTACAAGAAGGGCCAAACTCCACCTGCTGAGAAGACTGAGGCCCTTTATTTTGTGCAGGACACTTTTAAGAAATTTTATGACACAGTGGTAGTATCTGCAATATTGTGTGCAGGGGCCTGCTGGGGATGCAGTAGCTGAGAGAGGAACAAGCAGGTCAGCAGTGCTGGCTCTGTCTTGCACTCTACTGAGGAGGTGGGTGAGAGGAGGATGTTCACCAAACTTACATCCATGCTGGACAATCCCTCTCAACCCCTGCACATGACGGTGAGGGTGTCACAAAGCTCCTTCAGCACCAGATTGCTACATCCAGCATGTAAGAAGGAACGCTTCGGCAAATCCTTCGTTCTCTCTGCCAGGGCTGGAGTGGGATCAAAAAATGCCAGGCACATGTCCTGCAGCTCATGACTGCAAGGACACTCTGCTTCCTTTGAACTCATTTTTGACTCATTGTAATAAACATAATTCTTTTCTAATTCAAATTTTTAGCCAAAATAATTTGTTTAGTAGGTGTTGCTAAGCCAGATGTCACTTGAACCCTGCCTAATGGTAATTGAATGGCAATGGGAATTACACAGGCATGTCCCAAAAGATGATAAGACAAAGTACAAGGGGTACAACTGGGGAGGGGGGGATCTATGTTTTATTTAGATTTGAATAAAAAAAATGGCTTGTCCATAATTATTAATGCCCTTCTCAATAGTCAATGAAAAAGCCTTTATTGGCTTTAACAGCATTAGAACATAAGAAATTTACAAATGAGAGGAGGCCCATCAAGGTCATTTGGGGAGAACTTAACTAATAGCTCAGAGTTGTTAAAATCTTATCTAGCTCTGATTTAAAGGATCCAGGGTTTTAGCTTCCGCTACACTAGCAGGAAGACTATTCCATACTCCAACTACACGCTGTGTAAATAAATGCTACCTCAAATTCATTTTAAAATGTTCTCCCGCTAATTTCCACTTATGGCCACGAGTTCTAATATTTAAACTAATATTGAAATAGCCATTTGGCTGAACAGCATCCAGACCCGTTAGAATCTTATATACCTGGACAGGGCTGGACTGGGACCAAAAAATGGCCCCGGCATTTTTTGGTCATGGCGGCCCACTATGATTATTTATACGATATGCGAAAGCACATGACATACCAGAGGATATATGCGTACATTGTGTGATTTCAAAAATTAAAATAAAGTGCAGCAGCTTACAAGGAAGAGAGTAACCATGTTAAAAAATTGATATGCTCTCTCACTACTCAGGGATTCATCTTGGGAGAGATGGCCACAGTGTCACAATTCCCACCTTGAAGTGAAAGTGGATGTCAAAGAACCATAAACATATTCTCATAATGCGTCCATGCATTCGGGTATAGCCCATTTCTAGTGTCATGTAGCCTAACTTTTCATACAATTTTGACAGCACAGAATCATTAACCTACTTTAACGCATTTATTTATACAACCACATATTTCCCACATTTTGACATCAGTGATGCAGTGAAGATAGTCTCTATTTCTTGACGCCAACCCTCCCCATTAATGCGGCCTTGGGACCGGCACCTAGTTGAGCTGGCTAGCTCCCTTAAGTGGCTGGGTTAGGCTAAACTATATACATATTTACAAAGACTACATCCCGAAATATGTAGTCTAACAAAACGCAGTTTAAATAAGGTAGCCTACCTGGCGAAATTGCAAACAAACAAATTAAAAGGTCCACGGCTTATAATCGGGCCATATCCAACAAAAAGCAGTTTTTAAGAACGTAGCCTACATGGTGAAATTGAATTACTTTCTGGACCAACATACGCAACAGTCGTCAGACGGACGAGGACGTTAGGCAGCCTTTAGATCCTACCCATCATGCACTGCAGTTTTTTTGCAAATCCCTCAAACAGAAAACCATTACATACAAAAGGAACATCTTAGTTTGACTTCAAAACATTACTATGTATTATATATTAAGTATGTCGTAGGGATCATACAGTTTATTTTTTTTATTACAAATTACACCATATGCCCTCCATAATAAGAATGTATAAAACAAATGAGGGATATATAAATTGGCAAGTCACATGTAAAATGCAAGTTACAAGCTTTAACTTTCAAGAGCTTAAGTGAGATTTTATTCGTACAATTTTGTGTGTATTTAGTATATTTTGTGTGTAGGATTGGAAAATTAGAGGGTTTAGATCCACTAGACGGTAGTGATCTTGATTTAATTAGGGACTGGGCTGATACTTGGCAGATGAAATTTAACACAGATAAATGTAAGGTAATCCATGCAGGGAGCAGAAATATAAATTACAGATATTTTATGGGTTCTACTGAAATAAGGGTAGCTGATTACGAGAAAGATTTTGGTGAGTATGTTGATGCTTCCATGTCCCACTCTCACCAGTGTGGGGAAGCAATAAAAAGGCCAATAGAATGTTGGGTTATATCTCTAGGTGTGTGGAGTTTAAGTCAAGGGAGGTGATGTTACATTTATATAATTCCTTGGTAAGACCCCACCTTGAACATTGTGTGCAGGTTTGGTCACCATACCTTAAGAAGGACGTTGCTGCCTTGTAAAAGGTGCAATGTAGGGCTACGAGAATGATTCCTGGTCTTAGAGGAATGTCTTATGAGGAGAGGTTAGCTGAGCTGAACCTGTTTAGCCTTGAGCAAAGAAAACTAAGGGGGGACATGATCCAGGTCTATAATATTATAATGGGTTTGGATGCTGTTCAGCCAAATGGCTATTTCAGTATTAGTTTAAATACTACAACTCGTTGAAATTAGTGGGAGAACATTTTACATTTTTTTTGCAGAAGCACTTCTTTACACGGCGTGTACTTAGAGTATGGAATAGTCTTCCTGCTAGTGTAGTGCAAGCTAAAACCCTGGGTTACTTTAAATCAGAGCTAGATAAGGTTTTAACAACTCTGAGCTATTAGTTAAGTTCTCTCCAAAAAAGCTTGATGGCCTCCTCTCATTTTTAAATTTCTTATGTTCTTATGCTGTAAAATCCAATAAAGGCTTTTTCATTGACTATTGAGAAGGGCATTAATAATTTTGGACATTTCATTCAAATCTAAATAAAATATAGATTTTTTCCCCCCAATTGTACCCCTTGTACTTTGCCTTATCATCTTTTGGGACATGCCTGTTTAATTTCCATTACCATTCAATTACCATTAGGAAGGGGTCAAGTGACATCTAGCTTATCAACACACCTACTAAGCAAATTATTTTGGCTAAAATATTGATTAGAAAAGAATTATTTTCATTACAATGAGACGAATAAGAGTTCAAAGGAAGCAGAGTGTCCTTGCAGTCATGAGCTGCAGGACATGTGCTTGGGCTCTTGCAAGAGTGGGACAGATGGAAAAGGAGCAAAGATGTCACACCCTGCTCCGTACGATCCCGATGTGTGCCACGCCCCCCTCATTACCTCGTGTTCTTCCCTGATGGATCTCACCTGTTGCTCGTTTCCCTCAGCTTGTCTAGTGTATTTAGTCCTTGTCTGAGTCAGTCATCCCCAGATCAGTCATTGTTGTATTGTCCGTGCCTGTCCGTGCCTGTCCGTGCCTGTCCGTGCCTGTCCGTCTTTGTAAATAAATCCCGTTTACCTGACGTTCTGGCTGCACGTCGCCTGCTTCCCTGCTCGCCCGAGCCCGAACGTGACAAAAGACAGAGACGACCAAGAGTATTCTGCCCTCATCTTGAAAAAAGCTTTTACAAAAGATTGAAGAGTTGAAGCAACTTGTTAAGTTTTAAGTTAAATTAACTTTTTTTTAAGGAGACCTGTTTCCTCAATTTTCTTAAGTAAATTGAACTTATCCAGGCTTATGGTGAGGGTGCAGATTAAGATGGGGCAGAAATTTACCACCCATTTTGTACCTGTATGCCCATATGGGGAAGGGTGCACATATAAGATATTTGACAGTGATTTAGTATTGCTTGCATGTGATTGTGATTATTCCTGGGGAGATCTCCTTTACTCAGTTACTCATTGTGGTGTTGTCCTACTTTTGTAAGAATGGATGTGATAGAAAAGATTTCTCATATTTGTTGCTTACGGCATGTGTTGTAGCATACATTTTTGGACAATTAAACTGGTCAATATAAGTGAAAGTTTTGAGGTCTTGTCTGTATGTATAGTCTTACTGGCACTACAATTCTCACTGAACCCTGTAATCTCCCATCTCATACAGCTAGAGGAATGGATCTGGGTGGGATTTGCTGTTGTGTGCTGGACCCTTGGAGCTGCATAGGTGAACCACTAAGGCTCCCATAGGGGGAGGTTTTGAGATGGGCAGGTGCCATGACTGAAATAAAGTACCATCCTTCCTTATTAATATAGGTGTCCTTTTTTTCTATAGAATATTTTCATTTAAATGATAACCTTCTTGTAGTAAGTCTTATAGAATGTGGTATTTCATATGTCTTTCTGAAGGTAATAAAAATGCCAGCCACTTTACATAAAATCCGTTTAATGCAGTTTCTTTAAGTACAGTATGTCTCAACTTTCAAGAGTAGCTCAGTGGGGCCATCCAGCAATATATACAAAGGAAGATGAAGCCAGCTAACGTTCTTGAAGACCAGAGACACCGTGGATGAAACTGCTTCCGTCTTCAGAAGAGTCTGCGAGCATTAAACTGCTATACTTTCAGGGATCATTTCTGACTGGAGAAATGCCTTATGAAAGTGTTTGGTCATGCTGGCCACGATGAGGAGGTATGTCCACAGCTGTGCACCTGCCTTGTGTACTTCAATCAACACCCCATCTCAGGGAATTCAGACTGTAACCTGCCTTTGGGTCGTGCCTTGCTTGCATGTCGTGACAGGTTGGACTCATTCAGTTGCATGATTCCAACTGTGTAAGTTGCTGATGAGAGCTTTTGGGAAATGTAGCCAGGGAACTGCCAGAGTTGTTCACAACTTCACTGAGTGGAGACCTCTTGCATCTGAGCCCTTCCATTAAAGCCTATAATAATATATCTACTTTCTTTTTAATATGTTTACTTATCAACGCAGCTGATGTTCAAAAATTTTGAAGTTAATTGGGGATATATATTTAGCTAGTTAATTAACTAGTTCTTTCTGGTTAGTACTAACCTTGCACTGTATTCTCTTCATCGTGCCTCTTCTGTATCTACAGTATTAATCTATCAGGACAGATCCACACGACGATGTGGAAGCTGGCCCAAGTTCATGTGAGCATGGCTCACATGGGGAGCAGAAATGGTTCTCGCTCAAAGAATTTTCTTCCACTGTTGATTGTCCTGTATTATTTATTGTTACTGTCTACTAATGTATAAATGTTTTTTGCTGTCTAAATGCATGTATTCAAGAGAGCAGGAGGGCATCATCATCAGTGATGACGAGGACACTGTTTTCCTGATTATGTGAGACCTGCCCTATAGCCAGGGAAGGATCGATGAGGTAGGACTCTGCTGGCGTTCACAGGGCCAGTTAATGCAACCCTCCCTGTCACCATGTTGGTTGGGCTGCTCCAGGCTGTGTTATCTAGCCCCTGGTCACTGTTCCCTGTACCCAGGCTCTACTGGATATGCAGAGATGAGCTACTGCCCTCACCAATGAGTGCTTGAGGCTCTGGAAGATCCAGCCGCTACCCACAGGAATATGAGAAAAATGAGTGAGTCCGGAATCCCGCCCCTCCATGAGGGGGCTTTTTATTGGTCGGTGATTAAAGGCAGGCCTGTTTCAATAGCTGTGGAAATGATCCTCTGTCATGGCCTGTTAGGTTTTGGGCATTTTGCTAGTGATGGAAAGTTTGGCTTTGACACCCTTGGAGTGGGATAATCCCTGCTGTCAATGAAATATATGATTAACAGCACACTGTGTGGTTATGCACTTTCAAATTTCTTAGTAAGTATAGTTTTTTCATATTTCCCCCCAGGAAAATCCCAAGTGTCTTATTTGCAGAATGGACTTGTCTGAATATAGTGGAGAAACAACCCTGCATAACCTCAGGTGAGCCAGCCTCTACCTCATTGCACATCTCTGTAGACAGTGTTTTCAGCCAAATTTGGCTGCAGCATTGGAGGGATGTGAGTCTGACCTCAGCAAGCCAGACTAAATGGATGTGAATCATACAGGAGAAGAATATATACATCAGAATCAGCTTTTATTGCCATTCAAAGCACTTGACATGATAAGAACGAAACACAGTTTCTCAGGTCTAAACTCCAGATAAAAATACAATACTAGAATAAAATATCTGAACTGGGTAAAAATAGAATGAACTAAGATAAAGCAACGACTTAATGTGATCAGTGCAAGTAGCAAGGGTAAGTGACAGAGTGACATCAAGGCATGTTACTACAGTGCAAGATGTTCAGTATTTGGGTGGTGGAGCAGTTTAACAGTCTGACTGCAGTCTGAACATTACATCTTAGCAATGAAACACAGTCAGTCTGAAACAGTGAAATAAACTGTTTTCCTTACTGAGATAAAAGTTTAGTCTGAAACTTTTAAGTATGTCAAACGGACTTTGTTAGCAGAAATACATGCTACAGCAGTTATGTCGTGTAAAATGTTATACTAGACCTAATATGTAAACTTTTATGGAGGACTGACACACACACATGGGAAACTGCTGTATCTTTTACCTTCAAAAAACAAAACTTTATTAACACTTCTCAATGTCGGCTTAGCTGACAGCTGCCTCCCTTCGGTCATCAACACAAACTCATTTACATATGTACAGTTGACAATGTTTTCATTTATGCTAACAGACTTTCATGTTTTTGTATGAATTAAACATTTTATGTTTATAAACCACACTTTTTTCCAAATTAAATTTTCTTAAATAATGTAAATATTATTGGAAATAAAACAAAGAAAACAGCTCTATATATTCTGCAAATCGGCTTGCACTATTACAACACACTGCCCTTTCCCCAATTTGTATCTTTCAGGCTGAAGTTATTCTCATTCACATCAAAATGAGACTTTTTATTTTGCAAATTGGGTAATTAGGAAATCTGGGATAGTTTTTCATCTTCAGCTGTATGATTCATGGGTTATATGCAGAGATGAAATGGTGATCTTGTTATAGTGCAAGAAAGCAGAGGTAAATTGAATATGAAAGACATTTAAACCCTTTCAATCTGACAGTTTAAACAGAATGTGTAATACATAGACAGAATGATACAATGAAACATATATATGGCAAGAGTTGTATGCACAGAGACATACAGTAATGGATTTTGGGTAACCACTGAATGAGGTATGGGCCTGCGATGCTTCCGGGTTTTGCTCCGGACCCCCTGTGACCCAGTAGGATAAGCGGGTTGGACAATGGATGGATGGTTGGATGAATGAGGTATAATGGAGTTTTGGTAAAGTGCTGAATGTGCAGCAATGAATTTTTGTTAGTTACAGATTTATTGCAGTTATAATTCCAGTACAGAGAGAGGGAATGTTATCTCATTTAGAAAATCCAGATGTAACCCCTTTGTCACTAGTGTTATACCCAACCTGGAGTCACACTCATGTAGCTTAAACACACAAGATCCTGGGTCTCCAGCTACTGATGGTGAAATGACTGGACTTCCTGTCTGACACCCAAATTTAAAGGGTTTCCTAAGCCACTAGAATTTGAAAAGTAAGTGTGAGTAATAAACTAATGAGAAGGGGTAAATGATGTAACTAGCGCGGTGCCTCTACTGAGGAAATATTTTACCAGGGCCCCTGGCATTAATATATATCCCCAGAAATTAGATAATTAAATGTGTAATGACTATGGCTTGTCCTAAATAAAATGACTCGGCAACAATATATGGTGACTTAACATACAAACCTTTATTTACTCTTTTCCGTGAGAGCATGTGTATATATTTAAAACAAACAAAAGAAAATAAATAATGAAATATATAAAGTTAACAGTCAAACGCTATAAGATTTTTCCCAGCACTCTCAGGAATGTTTCAAAGCTTCTACGATAATCACATTTCTGAGTAGTTATATGCCGAACGGTACCAAATATGTTACAAATGTTTACATTTATTGTAACTAGGCTTTACACAGTCAATATGAACACAAATCACAAACTATCCATTTAACTATCACATGAACAGAAATGGTACCATATTAACCCAACCAAGCGCTTGGAATGCAAAGCTAACCAAGTTGGGGCCCAGTCGCTGCGTTGGTGCACATGTAGTCTGTCAGTGAGTCTATCGCACTAGTTCACGCAGGTTGCTTTAACACAGTCCCACATCGCCATCCTTCACGGGTTTCAGTTCCCATGTCCGAGTACTCAGGCAACCTTGATTGTAGCTGTGCAGTCATGCGCTGATCCGAGCCACGCTGTGGGAAGATGTCCAGGCGAGCTCACAATGCAGCCGGGAGTCCAGGCTAATTCCAAACGTTTGGGGCGGAGCCAGCATGAACAACGAAAATCAGCTCCGTCGTCATTTTAAGAATTAATAAAGAAAAAAAAAGAAAAAGAATACCGAACTACAGTGCATAAGGCAAGTGACCTGAACTTCCAGCCTCTAACTGCGCTACAATATTCTGGCCAAACTTGAAAGTAAAGTCTCCAGTTTGCTGAGCCAGTCCTAGGAGGGAGAGAAAACCCTCCTCGCACTCTAATCGTAACCCCCTAAGGGGAAAAAAAACAATAACAGGGAAGTGTGGGAAATTGAGTCCTACTGCTAAATGTAGTGTAATGAAAAGAAACGGTGCAATAAAACATAATTCTAAAGAACCATACACACTCCCCCCACCAAATCGCAGCATGCCCCCATGCTGGCCTATTCCGTGTCCTAAGTTAGGTTTAGGACAGATGATACACTATACACTGAGTGCATACGCAGGGTTAGGCAACTTAAGGCAAGTTCCACATAAAGTGTGAGGAATACACCACCATGCATGTGATCTATTAAATTGGTCTGGAAACTGCGTATTGTCAGTGTGAACTAAGTAGACATTACATGACTTTTGGGTCAAAACGGTTTCCCTAGTGGGCTCTCCTAAAGTACCATAAGTAAGCCTTTGCGCGGCTTTTCGTTCTCTTCCAGATCTCCTAACTACAGGTGAGTGATCAGTACTTCCTTCACTTAATTGGCCCAAAGAGACATCCTCCAACCTACAATCCTGTTTCATTATCATATCTTTGAGAGCTACCCCATTATCCTCATCTGGTAGTCCTGCGGCAGATTCATACCCTCCGGCCTCAGACTCAGCTGAGTCAGGGTCAGTAATAGGCTCAGAGACTGGACATCTGGCTCTCAACCACGTAAGGACATGAGCCCCAGCGATCAGCTAACTTCTGCTTTCCCTTTAGGCCTAAGTTATGAATGAGGACCCTGTCATGATACAGTATGTGAACAATCACTACATAGTTATCCTGATGCACAGATGTATGATAGCAGTTAGGGGGCAGACCAAAAATAAAGAAGTTGAATAAAGATGGCTGACTGAGATCAGACAGAACACTCTCGTGTCTGTTCATTAAGCAATATCAAAACATGGTGTCAGAAGTAGAGTGATAGATCGTACAGACGCTGACGAATATTGTGAGTATGGAAGGACTCAAGCCACCAGCTGAACTTCATTTACTGCACGGTAACTTGTCGGAAAACTGGAGGAGGTTCCGGCCAAGATTTGAGCTGTACCTCGATGCGACCGGGGGAGCGAGCAAGCCTGCCAAGGTACAGTCCTCTCTATTTCTTCATGTAGCCGGTGCAGAAGCGGCAGAAGTATAAAATACCTACAGTATACGTTTGAAGTGGATGGTGACAGAAACAGTCTACCAAAAATAATGGAGAAATTTGAAGAGTACTGTAGCCCAAAAACAAACATAACCTATGAGAGATATAAGTTTTTCATGTGCAACCAAGGGGACGTCCATAAGCCAGTATATCACCGAGCTAAAGCTGAAAGCTGAGTCATGTGAGTTTGGCCAGTTGCAAGAATCCCTTATCAGAGATAGAATCGTTTGCGGTATCACGTCGGATACGATCAGAAAAAGGCTGCTAAGAGAAATGGACATTACTCTTGAAAAAGCAATACAGTTGTGCAACGCGTCAGAAATGACAAAAGCGCAAATTAAAGAAATGCACGATGAGGACAGTAATGCACAAAACTCAGCACGTGAAGGCAAGTGAAACAGAAACAGACAAACAAAAGAGAGCAACAGAACGAACGTAAAGTGAGCGAAAAAACTAAAACAGGCATGTTTAATTGCAAAAGATGTTGGACGGAGCACACCTCACGCAAATGCCCTGCATATGGCAAACAATGCAAGAACCGCCGGAAAATTAACCACTTCGCTAAAATGTGCACATCAAGGAAAGTTCATGCAGTTGAGGATGATGACGTCACACATCAAAGAGAGAGTCTGTTTGTTGGTGTAGTGCAAATGCAGAGCCAGACAGATGAATGGACAGCTGAACTAAAATTGGAACATGAAAAATGTCAAATTTAAATTAGACACTAGAGCACAAGCCAATGTAATACCTTACAGCCTGCTGCAAAGACTTGGGGAAAAAGAACATACTCAGATCCACAAATGTGAAACTGTCTACATACACTGGAGACCAGACACCTGTAAAAGGGAAGTGTAACTGGAGAGTGAAACACAAGAACAAAACATATATATTGGAATTCATTGTAGTAAAATCAAATGTGAGGCCGATATTAGGAGTTCATGCTTGTGAACAAATGGGGCTGGTACAGAGAGTAATGACACTAAGCAAAAGTGACAAAATAGATGTCTTCAAGGAATATGCTGATGTGTTTGAGGGTATAGGTTGCTTAGAGGGGGAGCACACAATCAGAATTGACAAGAGTGTGACTCCGAGAGTACACCCACCTAGAAAAATTCCAGTCACCTTGACAGAAAAACTAAAATCAGAACTGTATAGAATGGAAAAAATGAAAGTAATAAGTAGGATTAAAGAACCAACTCAGTGGGTCAACCCTATTGTAATTGTAGAAAAGTCAAATGGGAAGCTAAGAATTTGTTTAGTCCCCCGTGATCTCAATAAAGCAGCAATGACAGAACACTACCAGCTGCCAACAGTAGAGGAAATAACTTGCAGACTCTCCAAAGCGTTATGCGCAGATAGAAAAAGAGATGTTGGCAATTGTATTTGGGATGGAGCGTTTTCATCAGTATGTGTATGGAAGAGAGGTTGAAGTGCAGTCTGATCACAAACCACTTGAGACAATCATACCAAAGCCATTGAGTAGCGCTCCAGCTAGAATACAGACTGTTAATGAGACTTCAGAAATATCAAGTGGAAGTGCTCTACAAGCCAGGTAAAGAAATGCACATAGCAGACGCATTATCCAGAGCTTACCTACCAGAGACTGCTTCACCAGATAAAGAAACAGAAGCACAGGTGCACATGGTAATGTCAAATTTGCTTGTATCAAATGATAAATTGGAAGAATTCAAAAAGGAAACGAAAAATGATGTCATCTTAACAAAACTCGTAGAAATGGTATTAAATGGATGGCCTGAAAAGAAGAATGAAGCAATAAAACAAATACATGATTACTGGAATTACAGAGAGGAAATTTCAGTAGTAGAAGGAATTGCATTTAAAGGAGAACGGCTCATTGTGCCAGGGACAATGAGAAAGGAGATGCTAAAGTGAATTCATGAAGGTCACTTTGGTATTGAGAATTGTAGGCGGAGAGCGAGAGAAGTGCTATTTTGGCCTGGAACGTCACAGAGTGTAACAGAATTGGTGGACAGTTGTGATGTCTGCAACACATATAAAAAACGTCAAGCCAAAGAGCCACTATATCCACACAGTGTTTCTGAAAGACCCTGGCAAAAGATAGGTGTTGATTTATTCACCTTTGACAGGCAGGAGTACCTACTCTTAGTGGACTACTTTTCCAAGAGTGGCTAAAGTCAGATACTGTACAAGAAGTGCAACAGTCATTACTCATCTGAAATCACATGGAATTCCTGAAATTGTAATTTCAGACAATGGGCCGCAATTCTGCTCACGTAAATTCCAAGCTTTTGTGAAAGACTGGGAGCTCATTCACAAAACTTCAAGTCCCCACCATGCACAGACTAATGGAATGGCAGAATGAGGAGTACAGACAGTGAAGCTTATGCTATGGAAGGCCAAGGCTGATGGAAGAGATCCTTATCTGTCTCTGTTGAACCTCAGAAGCACCCCCATTGAAGAAATTGGAGCATCACCGGCCGAACTGCTAATGGGTAGAAGGTTAAAAACAAGACTTCTCAATCACTAAAGCCTAAGATGGTAAACAGTGCAGTGAAGAAGTGCTTAGAACACAAACAAATAAAACAGAAAGAGTACTTTGACTGAGGATCCAGAGCACCAAAACTAGAGGTTGGTGACAACATCAGAATGTGGAATGATGGTGTGTGGAATACAGCTCAGGTAACCAAACCTTCTGAGCACCCAAGATCCTACGTTGTTCAGACTCCTGATGGGAAGGAGTACAGAAGAAACAGAAAGTTTCTACTGCAGTCAAAGGAACGACGCAACGCACTAAAAGACATAGACAAGCCAAACGTGACTCCACCAAACTCATGTGAAATCTCAAAGGAGAGGCATGAAGTGAATCATCAAGACACAGCACAGAGAAGGAACGTCAAAAACAAATCTGATAATGTCAGCAGCAGGCCCTGTCAAACTTACAACAATGTGCTGCCTCTTAACTGCATCATTACACTGCCACTCACTCATCATTTGAGTAGCCTGCTCCATCCAGTCATCATATACTGCTTCAACTAATGGAACAGGTTTCACTCCTGAGAACAACCTCAACTTCTTGTAACTTGGCCCATCAACGGGCCCTTGACAACACTTGTCAACTAGCCTACCAATAGCATTTACTAAATCCACGTTCTGGTCTGGTTTCAGACATGGGTCATTGGAAGCAATGGCCCTGACATCCTTCAGGGTTTTGCCCTCTTGCTGCAGTAGTGTCAACAGTTTTGAGTGGAAATCTGAATCAGGTTCTGGAGTAAGATGTTTAACAACATGCACAGTCCAAGGCCCTGCTTCTCCTTCAATGCCTATTTCTGGGGCCACAGTGCAAGACTGTAAATCAGTACTAGTTTCTACTAGTATGAACAGCCTACATCCAGTAGCGTCTCCACGTATCGTAGTGCGACCAAAGGCTTTTACTGTGCTCAATACTTTCAACACAGTGTCACCCACTACATCTAAGGGCACGTCACCAACTACAATGTCATGGGAGAGGTTAACATTCTCTTCTTGACTCCACTCAACAGCCTTAGTAAGCTCCATTCTGTGTGCAACAAACAACAGTGCCACACAATAAAATAAACTTTACCGTTAACAAACGAGCTTACTAATATAGTAGCAAAAAATACACATCAAATTATCCCAAACTGACAAACAGGAAAGAATCCCAGCGGTGCTTCCAAAACGTAACCCCTTTGTCACTAGTGTTATACCCAACCTGGAGTCACACTCATGTAGCTTAAACACACAAGATCCTGGGTCTCCAGCTGCTGATGGTGAAATGACTGGACTTCCTGTCTGACACTCAAACTTAAAGGGTTTCCTAAGGCACTAGAATTTGAAAAGTAAGTGTGAGTAATAAACTAATGAGAAGGGATAAATGATGTAACTAGAGCGGTGTCTCCACTGAGGAAGTATTTTACCAGGGCCCCTGGCATTAATATATATCCACAGAAATTAGATAATTAAATGTGTAATGACTATGGCTTGTCCTACATAAAATGGCTCGGCAACAGTATATGGAGATCTAACATACAAACATTTATTTACTCTTTTCCATGAGAGCGTGTGTATATATTTAAAACAAACAAAAGAAAATAAATGATGAAATATAGATTTACTCCCTGTGCACATACAACTAAAATATAACAGTCAAACCCTGTAAGATTTTTCCCAGTACTTCAAGGAATGTTATATGCCGAATGGCAGCAAATACAGTATGTTACAAATGTTTACATTTTATGTAACTAGGCTTTACTCAAACCAAAAACTATCCATTTAACTATACCTCCAGAAAAAGTTAGACTAGTAATTATGCTGATCACTATGCAAAACGCACATATTTCTTCCACACAATCCTCATCACATGAACAGAAATTATACCATATTAACCCAACCAAGCGCTTGGAATGCAAAGCTAACCGCGTTGGGGCCCAGTTGCTGCGTCAGTGCACATGTAGTCTGTCAGTGAGTCTATCGCACTAGTTCACGCAGGTTGCTTTAACACAGTCCCACATCGCCATCCTTCACAAGTTGCAGTTCCAGGGGCAGATGAGCTGAGACTGGATCACGCAGGGTAAGTTGGATCAGGGCTGCATGACAGACAGAGAGTTAATGCTCAGTATGTGGCCACATGTGGGAGCAAGAATAGCTCACACTGAATGTGAGGTCTGTCCAGTGGTGTAGTCTACATTTTTGTAGTGGGTATACTGTGCTTAGAAAAAAAAAGTACACTGGTTCATGCTGTCACATCCCGCTCCGTACGATCCCGATGTGTGCCACGCCCCCCTCATTACCTCGCGTTCAGCCCTGATTTTTCTCACCTGTTGCCTGTTCCGTTTACCTAGTCCTGTGTATATTAGTCCACATCTCCCCATGTCTGCCAGATCCGGCATTGTATTGTCCGTGCCTGTCCGTCCGTCAGCTAATAAACCCCCATTCTACCCGTAAGTTTGGCTCAGCTCGCTTGCTTCCCTGCTCGCCTTACGCCCGAACGTGACAGAATGCCGGATCTCTCACACAGCACAACGCGGGAGACCGAGCACCACCGGCTCGGTCTCCTGCAAGACTTTGTGTTTTGGCGCTCCCAACCACAAGTACTAGAGGATCCTGTAGCCCTGGAGCTGACCACCCGGGGCGCGGACCTCCTCACGGAAGAGCGCCCGCCTGGACAGCAGTACCCGCTCGAGCGGGCACGCAAACTCCTACGCCGTCTCAGCGAGCGTCTCACACGGCTGAGAGGCGAACGCGTCGCCCGGAGCCCGGGCGAAGTGATCGCGGTGGCTCCGCTTTCCAAGGTAAGCGGCAAGAAGCGGCGGAACAGAGACAGAGTGCAGCAGGAGGAGGCTCCGTCTCTCTTCCTGGGGGCTTGCACTCTGCTCCCCGCCTGGGAGCTAGCCAGGGAGCACGAGGGCTCACCGCTCCCCTGGGATGACTTCGCCGCTACCCGCCTGCTCGGTGTCCACGGTGAGATGCCGCCTCCGCGGGAGGCATATCCGTACCGGCCGGAGCGCCTGCACGGAAAAGGGATCAGCCCGGTGAGAGACGCGATTCCCCGGGTCTCTAGAGCCGATCTGCCCGCGGCTGCGCTGCCTGCAGATGCCGACGCTCTGCCCGTTGCACCGCCTGCTGCAGCTGCCGACGCTCTGCCCGCGGCACCGCCTGTCCTGCCTGACCCGCCTGCCCAGACAGCGGCTACACCTGCTGCTGCGGCTGCCGCTTTGCCTGCAGCTCTGCTCGAGGTGGCCGCGGTTACGCCCCCTGCTGGCCGCGTGATGGCGGCGCCCGCCGCGGCGCCCCCTGCTGGCCGCGTGATGGCGGCGCCCCCTGCTGGCCGCGTGATGGCGGCGCCCCCTGCTGGCCGCGTGATGGCGGCGCCCCCTGCTGGCCGCTCGCCGGCAGAAGAAGACGCCGCTCTGCCCGTGGCGGCGCCTGCTGGCCACTCGCCTGACCTGCCCTTCTCGCCTGTCCTGTCCGGCCAGCCCTGCTCGCCGGTCCTACCCGTTTTTCCTGTCCTGCCCGGCCAGCCCTGCTCCTGCTCGCCTGTCCTGCCCGGCCAGCCCTGCTCCTGCTCGCCTGTCCTGCCGGCGCCTGAACTGCCTGTTTCGCCTGTCCTGCCGGCGCCTGAACTGCCTGAGGTGGCCGCGGTTGCGCCCCCTGCTGGCCGCGTGATGGCGGCGCCCGCCGAGGCGCCCCCTGCTGGCCGCGTGATGGCGGCGCCCGCCCAGGCGCCCCCTGCTGGCCGCGTGATGGCGGCGCCCGCCCAGGCGCCCCCTGCTGGCCGCGTGATGGCGGCGCCCGCCCAGGCGCCTGCAGTGGCCCCTGCTCTGCCTGCAGCGCCCCCTGCTGGCCGCTCGCCTGACCTGCCCGTCTGGCCTCTGGCTGCACCGCCTGCGGCCATGCACCGCCTGCGGCCATGCCCGCGGCTGCATCGCCGGCTGCTGCCGCTGCTCTGCCCGCAGCGTCCCCTGTTGGCAGCTCGCGGGTCCAGCCCTGCTTGCCGGTCCAGCCCTGCTTGTCGGCGGCTCCGCCTGCTGCACTGGACCTTGAGTGGGATCCCTCGGGGACCGTCCTATGGACCCCAGATCCCTCTCCCTGCAGGGACCCACGCCCCTTTGGACCCCGCCTGTCAGTGTCCCGAAAGGGATGGGGCCATAGGCGTGGGGCCCGGTTCCCGCCCGCCCTGCCCCCTGGCTCGCCCTCGCTCGCCTTGGCTGGGGCTCCGGGGCCGCCTGCGGTTCCTCCGGCTCGGGTTCGGCGGTCGCCTCCGGGTCCCCCCCTGGTCGCGCCTCCGGCTCCTTGTCGGTCGCCTCCGGGCCCCCCTGTTCCGGCTGAGCGTCGGACGGCGCCTTCGCCGGCTCCGGCTGCGCCTCCGCCTGCCGCGGCTTCCCCCTCCTGCCTGCCTTCACTGGTGTTCCCTCCTGCTCCCTCCATGTCCCCTCTGTCACTCCCTCGTCCCGTTCCCTTGGCCCCTGGGTGGTCCCCTCCTGCTCCCTCCTCCCTTTCCCCTGCGGCCCCTCCGGCCGCTGCCCGTCGCCCGCCTGGGCTCCCTCGTGCTCCCCTTGTTCCTCCTCTGTTCCCGTCTGTCCCTCCTGCCTTTGTTCCTCGTCCCTCTCTGTCTCCTCCGTTCACTCCTGGCCCTTTTGTTCCGCCTTTCTCCCCTCCTTCTGTGTCCCCCTTCCTGGTTTGTCTGTCCGCCTTCCCGGTTCTGTGTCGTGTCTTGTCTTTCTTCTCGTCCCTGTTCTTGTTCTGCGTCTCCGTTCTGTTCCCTGTTTTTGGTTGACCTTCTGCTTTGTTTTCCAGGTCCTGTTTTCCCGGTTCGTCTCGTCCGTCGCCTCTCCTCTGGCGCGCCCGGTGTGCGCGCCTTTGGGGGGGGGGTTCTGTCACATCCCGCTCCGTACGATCCTGATGTGTGCCACGCTCCCCTCATTACCTCGCGTTCAGCCCTGATTGTTCTCACCTGTTGCCTGTTCCGTTTACCTAGTCCTGTGTATATTAGTCCACGTCTCCTCATGTCTGCCAGATCCGGCATTGTATTGTCCGTGGATGTCCGTGCCTGTCTGTCCGTCAGCTAATAAACCCCCATTCTACCCGTAAGTTTGGCTCAGCTCGCTTGCTTCCCTGCTCGCCTTACGCCCGAACGTGACACATGCAATGCAGTCAAGAATTTTATTTTATTTTTTGCATATTTAACTTTGCAAAAATTCTCAGATGAGCCCTGGAATTCTCATGCCGCCGAATCTTGTTCCGGAGTGAAGACAGTGCCGTTTCTCGGTTCTCACTGGAACCTGATGACTGGATTTTGAATGATGCCCACTCCTCAGAAATGGAGATCCTCTTTTCTGTGAGGACACCAATTGACTTGGTGGTGCTGCAAACTTCACATCCTGCAAGTGAATAAAAATGATCAGAATTGTATAATTTTAAAACTCTCCTAATAGTAGCATCTACTGATCTAATTTAACTAATTCTCAACATATATTATACAATTAATCATTAACTGCAAACCATTTTACACCATTACAAACAAGAGATGAAAATGAAGTGATCAAACTTTATTTTTTCTATTTTAATGACTCCCATGAGCTACAAAAATTATACTGTCAAATGTCTGCCAAGCATAACTTACTTTACTCAACTTTTATACTCTCTAACTTCAAAATACTATGTACAAATAATCAAATTTAGTTTTATATAAATTATATCATTCATTAAATATACACAAAACATCACAGATTTTCTTCATTTTTTCTTCTAACATCTGCTTTACCTAGCTTTCTTTCCCTCCATCCTAACCAAGGATGTCTGTTTTGGAACTCTCTAGCCTGACTCTCACTCCACACGGCTGGCCAGGAGCTCCCATCTAAAAAAATAAACAATGGTTTTACAATACAGTCTATGGGCTCTCCAGGACCAGGATTCCCTACCCCTGAGCTAGGCTGTGTGATGACATGCTTGAGCTAGCTTTAACAACTTCGTAAACTAGCCACTTAAAAAAAAAAGCCACTTGTACTTACCAGGGGCAGGAGTAACGCTGACGTCAGTCTCATTATGTTTGTGTTGAGCCGTCAAGCTGGTGGTGGTGGGTTCTTCTAAGGCTGTCTCTGTTGCTACAGCTGGAGCAGCCGGTTTATAAAAACAATCAAAAAGTGTCGCTTGTTTTCTCTTCATCTTCATCCGCTAGTTTCTGCGACGCTTCTCCGTGCTCTCTTCCTGAGTGAATTTCATATGTTCCCGCCCACACCGTTCCAGCCAATTACAAATGAGCCACTGAATACCAGACCAATCGCAGAGCAGTGCGCTGTAGTGTAAGCTCATTGGCTCAGTCTTGGCAACAGGAGGAGAGGTGACGCAGCAGCAGAGAGCAGCGGAGAGAAGCAAAGGGGAGTTTCGCTTGTCCATGAATGCGAATGTAATGAACACACGCATGGATTGCCACGTAACATCGGCCACTTTTTAGTGGTTATACGGAAATTCTTAAGCCTTTCTAGTGGGCATACGGCGTATACCAGCGTATCACGTAGACTACACCACTGGGTCTGTCTGTGTTTTTATTGAAAGCAAGGCAGGTGCTGGCATTCTTACAAGGGGGAGGCGTGGCAACAGGGGACCAATGACTGGCTGAGGTCCCCAGGAAGGCAGACTGAGCCCCGGAACACTGGAGAACCCAGACCAGGAAGCAGGGATCCAGAAATGGGGCTGAAACACAGAAACCAGGACACTCACAGACAATCCCAAAAACATGACACCTGTTACACAGCATGCTGCAAAAAAATATCATTATTTACAAATGAGGTTTCCTGGGCAATAACTGAAAGTATCCATTTTTTGTATCACACATTAATAAGTACCAAACAGTTACTGAAAACTTTGTACTTTTGTGCCTCACCTGTATCATAAAATATTCCCGGCTATATAATGATGCAGCTTGGAACAAGGGCTCCAACGTGAGGTACAAAACCAAAAGGCAGGACCGTCGTTTCTTTGGTGACCTTCCTGACTTTCGGCACGCCTGACCTGCCTGGCATTAGCATATACAGGAAGGCAATCGTTAGCAAACATTTCATCTGTACATTTAACTTCCTGTCGTTTTTGCAACCTGCACCTTCAGTCAATTTCATCCACCCATTTTAACCACTTAATATAAAATTTAATATGACATCTTACCCCCAGAGGGAGATGCGAGGTCCTGAGGCCTTCCTCTCGGATCAGAATCACTTGGACCTTCCTGTGGATCTGGGCAGCAACTGTGATCCTTCAGCTGTCCATCCCACGTTCGCTTTGAGCCTCTTCTTCTGAGAGAGAGAAGGATCACCATTAATAGCCAGAAGTTTCTGCTGTTAATTGCACAGATGTCTTGATGTTACCATAATTGGTGTCAAAGACCGTCATTTCCAAACAAGGTCTTGTGATTTACAGTTAATGTTCTGGAATAGAATACATGTGATGCAGGGATGAAGAACCACGAAATACCTGAAATACTCAGTATAGCACATCTGTAGGAGTAATGAATTAAAGCACACGATTAGGCTGTGTGTGCAGGTTTTCATTCTACCCAAGAAGAACCTACTCCTCATTGATCTGGACCAGGGCTCCATCCTCTTCTGGTTCTCCGCCTTGTGCACTGGCTGAAAAACGTAGCAGACAACAGTAAATACTGACGCTAAGTGTCTCTCTAGGCCTGCTTGACTGAGCTAAGACTTTGACCTCTATCTCTGCTCTCTGTGTTTCAGTAGGATGTAAAGGGCTCATTAATGGCTGAGAGATCCACACAAGACAGCGAACAAGGAACTGGGGGAAATCTCAATGAATCAATGAATGGATTGCAAAATGTACAATGAATATAAAATTGGACTTTTTAAGAATATTTAAGAAAAGTGCTCAGTGACAACAATTTTTGATGTTATATTTTCATTACAAAAAAGCAGATTTAAAAGATCATTCACACTGGAACTAATCTAACCCACCAAGCAATGCAAAGAAAGCAGCCATTGTCTGGGACTCCTCCTGCTGCTCCTTGCTGCTGTAGTCCTGTCTGGACGGACCTTGTGGCTCCTGCTGACTGAGGTGCCGGCACCTGAAGTGCGCGTGCCTCACCATCCCTGCAGCGCGGAGGCAGTGGGGTAACTCCGTTAGGGGGCGCACTGACAAGGTGTTAGCCGACCTGTGTTCTAATGCCGGCTTGGGTTGTAAAGCAGGTGAGTCACGTGGCGCAGCTAACTGGCTAACATCCCCTATTACAAAATGTTTGTATTTAAATAGGATACAAATATTTTGGGGTTTTTTCCGCGCTGATTACTAATACTATGGCTTAGCAAGATACGTAGTAAATCTCGAATTCCGCGCTTATTAAGCTCAACCTTCAGATGAATATTATGACATGACATAAAGAACACATTGTTGAAAGCTTACTTGAACTGCAAGGAGCTTGGTGTGACAGAATGTTTAGCTGTCTTCTTTCTGATGGTCTTCCTTGAAGTACAACAAAAATGACTTATGAAAACTTTGACAGAACTTTATAAGCGGAGTAATTTTTAAATAAAACACCGGATGAAAAGATCAATGACAACTAATATCTGTTTAATAAAACCTTTAAACACTTTACTCTTTACACTGAAGTTTTAAAAAAGAGCAAAATATCGAGGACGGGCACCAGGCAGGCGGTAGGAACCAAACGCACCCGTTTGTAGAGCTGATCCCAGCGAAGCGAGGCGCTTTCAGTGATGATCACTGTACCTTTTGGTGATCACAGGAAATCCCACCCTACCTTGCCAATCTGTATCTTCTTCTTGTCGATGTTATTTCGCTCAAATGTCGTTCTCTCAATCTCTCCTCAGTGCTCTTTGCCACAGTTGAGGTTCGAATCAATATCCATGGCAACGGCCCGCGACGCGCTTTATATCTTGCGTGTATCATTCAAAAATAAATAATAATAATATTTGTGATCCTGATAGGCTGTTCCCCATATTTCTAACTTTGCTCTCATCGGAGGCGGACGCACTTCTCTCCCTCTCCCTCCCCTTATCTTCCCTGCTTTGCTCCTCTCGTCTCGTCTAGTCTACTGTCTTACTGTCTATACTTGAGAGACTCTCTCAGCCCTGCTCTTCAAAACTAAGGAAATTATGGATTTGATCAACTGGTCTCTCAACGCAATTGACACCATCTTCTCGACGAGAAGCCCAGGTTCAGGGGAACCTGACTGTCCTGCAGGAACATACGCAGCTGGCTACACGATGGATGGATGGGAGAAGTGGAGGGTCGTGTGTCTGGCAGCTCTTTCCGTGGAGGACATCGAAGACATTTACCTATTCGGAACCATGATTACAGGTCTGATGCTGATTGGATTAGGCATTGCCTTGACTTATCGAAAATTGAAGAAAACGGTGACAGCCGCTCAAAGCCCAACTAGGCTGGCCGGGATGATTGACGGACTTGGCAGAGCTGTTGGCGCCCAGACTATGGCTATAGATCGCAAACTGGATAACATCACTGTGTCTAATGACCGCAGATTTAATAACATCACCGTGACTATGGACCGCAGATTTGAAAACATCACGGAGAGGCTCACGGCTCTGCAAAGGATTTTGGATGGCGGAGACCAGCATGGACATTAGAGGAGCTGCGAAATTACAGTTTCTCGCCTGAAAACCCAAACAACCCCATTCTATCTGCTTTTGGCTCCCCCCTAATCAGCACGGGCCTTGGCCAAGGCCTCTGCTGAGCTCAACAACTGCCCCTGAAGAACAAGGCAGTGAGACTCTCTTGCATTCCTCTCCCCCAACCACAAGGACACCCTACCCCCATCCCACGCCTTCGCCGCTTCATACCCCCAGCGTGAACGAGCGGGTCTATGTACAGCGCCGTTTGGCTGCAGGACCGGACGGCTGTTTGTCTATGCTGGACTACCTCCACCTCCCCATTCCCCTCCCCTGTTGCAAGTCTCGAATTTAGTGTTGTGAGATGTGGTGACTATGTGCTTATTGCTGAGGTGTTTTTTTCTGTTCCTATATTGTACTCCCTACTGGAGTACAGTCTGGGGGCTGTTTTTTTTATTCACCTCCACTCTCCTCACGTAATCTTGTTTCTCTGAGTTTTCCTGTAGTCCCCTGTCTTCCTGACCTGTCTACCGCCTATAATGTTTGTGTCTGTATGGTCGAGTTGATGGCCTGCTTTTCGCTGGTACTTGTGACTAGTGACATGGTGAATTGCAACAGTAATAAAGGAAATCAATCAATCAATCATATTAGTAATGAGTATTGCTTTTCTATATCTTAAATGTAGTTTTACAAATTAAATTCACCTTTTGATAGGTTAATTACATCTAATATTAAAGCAAGTCATTGTGGTTACCCTATGTACACGTCGTTTTTGCATTTTAGATATAAAGAGTTTAGATTTTTGATTGACATTTAAATTTATACAGTTTCATCTTATGACTGATGTTTTGAACACAAAATATAAAGTTAGTAGTAAAGTTAATGCCTATCTTGCTATTTGTTGCATAACTTTCAATTTCTGAATAGACTTTAAACAGCATGTAAAGGAGGTAAAAAGATTTTTTGTTAATGTGTTGCCTGATGGCGCTGTTATCAGACTCGGTTGTGGTACAGTGGGTGAGGATGCTGTGCTTGTGATCAGAAGGTCACGGATTCAAATTCTGTGGCCGGCAGAGAGATTGTCACATAGCGGGAAGAAACATGGGGAAAATCAAAAGGGGCTTTATTTAGACAAAACGGCAATTAAGGCGAAAGGAAAAGGAGCACAGGGGGCCAAAAACAGGGTACGCATGATCAGACTGTAACACAGGGCAGACCAGGGAGCACAGGCAGGCAGCAAGAACATAACATAACATCACACACATAAGAATACAATGAGCAGACTGGGGAGCTCAGGATGAGGAGGCACTTAAATACATCACAGATGAGGGAGTAAATGAGAGGCACCTGGGATCATCCACACAGGGGCTGAAATGAGAGGCAAGGACTGCAGGTGTCACAGAACCCTCCCCCATGCATGTACTCCGGGCATGCGAGGTCGGCCGGAGAGGGGATCTGTACTAGGCGGACGGATGAGGGAAACTCACACCAGGGGAAAAAACGACAGACCAGATGCTAGAATACAAGAACAGAGGGGGACAGGGACCGGGACCCGGGACAAAAAGATATTTTATTGTCATTGTAAGTACAATGTGATTTAGTTTGGAACGCGCCAGCAGATGCATAGTAAATCTTAGAATTAAATAGGACCCGAGGCATAAAATACACTCACCTAAAGGATTATTAGGAACACCTGTTCAATTTCTCATTAATGCAATTATCTAATCAACCAATCACATGGCAGCTGCTTCAATGCATTTAGGGGTGTGGTCCTGGTCAAGACAATCTCCTGAACTCTAAACTGAATGTCAGAATGGGAAAGAAAGGTGATTTAAGCCATTTTGAGCGTGGCATGGTTGTTGGTGCCAGACGGGCCGGTCTGAGTATTTCACAATATGCTCAGTTACTGGGATTTTCACGCACAACCATTTCTAGGGTTTACAAAGAATGGTGTGCAAAGGGAAAAACATCCAGTATGCGGCAGTCCTGTGGGCGAAAATGCCTTGTTGATGCTAGAGGTCAGAGGAGAATGGGCCGACTGATTCAAGCTGATAGAAGAGCAACTTTGACTGAAATAACCACTCGTTACAACCGAGGTATGCAGCAAAGCATTTGTGAAGCCACAACACGCACAACCTTGAGGCGGATGGGCTACAACAGCAGAAGACCCCACCGGGTACCACTCATCTCCACTACAAATAGGAAAAAGAGGCTACAATTTGCACGAGCTCACCAAAATTAGACAGTTGAAGACTGGAAAAATGTTGCCTAGTCTGATGAGTCTCGATTTCTGTTGAGACATTCAAATGGTAGAGTCAGAATTTGGCGTAAACAGAATTTGAACATGGATCCATCATGCCTTGTTACCACTGTGCAGGCTGCTGCTGGTGGTGTAATGGTGTGGGGGATGTTTTCTTGGCACACTTTAGGCCCCTTAGTGCCAATTGGGCATCGTTTAAATGCCACGGCCTACCTGAGCATTGTTTCTGACCATGTCCATCCCTTTATGACCACCATGTACCCATCCTCTGATGGCTACTTCCAGCAGGATAATGCACCATGTCACAAAGCTCGAATCATTTCAAAGTGGTTTCTTGAACATGACAATGAGTTCACTGTACTAAAATGACCCCCACAGTCACCAGATAGTCAACCCAATAGAGCATCTTTGGGATGTGGTGGAACGGGAGCTTCATGCCCTGGATGTGGATCCCACAAATCTTCATCAACTGCAAGATGCTATCCTATCAATATGGGCCAACATTTCTAAAGAATGCTTTCAGCACCTTGTTGAATCAATGCCACGTAGAATTAAGGCAGTTCTGAAGGCGAAAGGGGGTCAAACACCGTATTAGTATGGTGTTCCTAATAATCCTTTAGGTGAGTGTATGTGTACGTTGTGTGGTTTCAAAAATTAAAATAAAGTGCAGCAGCTTACAAGGAAGAGAGTAACCATGTTAAAAAATTGATATGCTCTTTCACTACTCAGGGATTCATCTTGGGAGAGATGGCCACAGTGTCACAATTCCCACCTTGAAGTGAAAGTGGATGTCAAAGAAACATAAACATATTCTCATAATGCGTCCATGCATTCGGGTATAGCCCATTCAAGTGTCATGTAGCCTAACTTTTCATACAATTTTGACAGCACAGAATCATTAACCTACTTTAACGCATTTATTTATACAACCACATATTTCTCACATTTTGACATCAGTGATGCAGTGAAGTTAGTCTCTATTTCTTGACGCCAACCCTCCCCATTAATGCGGGCTTGGGACCGGCACCTAGTTGAGCTGGCTAGCTCCCTTAAGTGGCTGGGTTAGGCTAAACTATATACATATTTACAAAGACTACATCCTGAAATATGTAGTCTAACAAAACGCAGTTTAAAGAAGGTAGCCTACCTGGCGAAATTGCAAACAAACAAATTAAAAGATCCACGGCTTATAATCGGGCCATATCCAACAAAAAGCAGATTTTAAGAGCGTAGCCTACATGGTGAAATTGAATTACTTTCTGGACCAACATACGCAACAGTCGTCAGACGGACGAGGACGTTAGGCAGCCTTTAGATCCTACCCATCATGCACTGCAGTTTTTTTGCAAATCCCTCAAACAGAAAACCATTACATACAAAAGGAACAGCTTAGTTTGACTTCAAAACATTACTATGTATTATATTTTAAATATGTCGTAGGGATTTTACAGTTTATTATTTTTTAATTAAAAATTACACCATTTGCCCACCATACTAAGAATGTATAAAACAAATGAAAGATATATAAAATCGCAAGTCACAAGTGGAATTCAACTTATGTGCTTTACCTGTCAACAACTTAAGTGAGATTATACAGGTATAATTATGTTTTTATTTAATATATTTTATGTGTAGGATTGGAAAATTAGAGGTATTAGAGCCACTAGATGGTAGTGATCTTGATTTAATTAGCGACTGGGCTGATACTTGGCAGATGAAATTTTACAGATAAATGTAAGGTAATCCATGCAGGGAGCAGAAATATAAAGTACAGATATTTTATGGGTTCCACTGAAATAAGGGTAGCTGATTACGAGAAAGATCTCGTTGTGTATGTTGATGCTTCCATGTCCCACTCTCGCCAGTGTGGGGAAGCAATAAAAAAGGCCAATAGAATGTTGGGTTATATCTCTAGGTGTGTGGAGTTTAAGTCAAGGGAGGTGATGTTACATTTATATAATTCCTTGGTAAGACCCCACCTTGAATATTGTGTGCAGGTTTGGTCGCCATACCTTAAGAAGGACATTGCTGCCTTGTAAAAGGTGCAATGTAGGGCTACGAGAATGATTCCTGGTCTTAGAGGAATGTCTTATGAGGAGAGGTTAGCTGAGCTGAATCTGTTTAGCCTTGAGCAAAGGAGACTAAGGGGGGACATGATCCAGGTCTATAATATTCTAATGGGTCTGGATGCTGTTCAGCCAAATGGCTATTTCAATATTAGTCTAAATACTAGAACTGGTGGCCATAAGTGGAAATTAGCGGGAGAACACTTTAAAACAAATTTGAGGAAGCACTTCTTTATACAGCGTGTAGTTAGAGTATGGAATAGTCTTCCTACTAGTGTAGCGGAAGCTAAAACCCTGGGTTCCTTTAAATCAGAGCTAGATAACATTTAAACAACTCTGAGCTATTAGTTAAGTTCTCCCCAAACGAGCTTGATGGGCCGAATGGCCTCCTCTCATTTGTAAATTTCTTATGTTCTTATGTTCCTCTGCAGCTACATTAGGTGCTGTATAACAAACCCTGACAATTAGGCCATTTAAGTTTTTAGCATCTAGTTTTATCCATACAGCATTTGTACTTTTATTTTTATTTCTTTATTTTTATCAGTTCTTTTACGTATACTGCAACACCACCTCCCTTCTTGCCTATCCGGTCTCTACAGAACAACGTGTAACCATCCATATTATATTCTTCTCCATCATTGTCACTCATTCATGTTTCCATTATTCCTATAATGTCGTAAGTGTCTGATGAAATTTAAGCCTCTAAATCATGAATTTTGTTCCTAATACTAGCGTTTAAATACAGACCACAAAGGGTAGGCCTTTGACAGTGCCCACTTTTAATATTGATTGTGGCTTTCTGTCTCTCTCCACCTATACTCTTAACTAACCAAATTTTAAATATATATTGTGTGTATACATAGTATATGTACATATTTTATACTCGGATTATATTTTATGCCTCGGATCCTATTTAATTCTAAGATTTACTATGCATCTGCTGGCGCATTCCAAACTAAATCTCATTGTACTTACAATGACAATAAAATATCTTTTTGTCCTGGGTCCCGGTCCCTGTCCCCCTCTGGTCTTGTATTCTAGCATCTGGTTTGTCGTTTTTTTCCGCTGGTGTGAGTTTCCCTCATCCGTCCGCCTAGTATAGATCCCCTCTCTGGCCGATCTCGCATGCCCGGAGTACATGCGTGGGGGAGGGTTCTGTGACACCCCGCAGTCCTTGCCTCTCATTTCAGCCCCTGTGTGGATGATCCCAGGTGCCTCTCGTTTACTCCCTCATCTGTTATGTATTTAAGTGCCTCCTCATCCTGAGCTCCCCAGTCTGCTCATTGTATTCTTATGTGTGTGATGTTATGTTATGTTCTTGCTGCCTGCCTGTGCTCCCTGGTCTGCCCTGTGTTACAGTCTGATCATGCGTACCCTGTTTTTGGCCCCCTGTGCTCCTTTTCCTTTCGCCTTAATCGCCGTTTTGTCTAAATAAAGCCCCTTTTGATTTTCCCCATGTTTCTTCCCGCTATGTGACAATCTCTCTGCCGGCCACAGAATTTGAATCCGTGACCTTCTGATCACAAGTACAGCATCCTCACCCACTGTACCACAACCGAGTCTGATAACAGCGCCATCAGGCAACACATTAACAAAAAATCTTTTTACCTCCTGTACAAGCAGTTTAAAGTCTATTCAGAAATTGAAAGTTATGCAACAAATAGCAAGATTGCCATTAACTTTACTACTAACTTTATATTTTGTGTTCAAAACGTCAGTCATAAGATGAAACTGTATAAATTTAAATGTCAATCAAAAATCTAAACTTTTTATATCTAAAATGCAAAAACGACGTGTACATAGGGTAACCACAATGACTTACTTTAATATTAGATGCAATTAACCTATCAAAAGGTGAATTTAATTAGTAAAACTACATTTAAGATATAGAAAGGCAATACTCATTACTAATATGGGGAACAGCCTATCAGGATCACAAATATTATTATTATTTATTTTTGATATATAGCGCGTCGCGGGCCGTTGCCATGGATACAGTTGCGGGATTCGAACATCACCTGTGGCAAAGAGCACTGAGGAAACATTTACCTGCGCAGAGATTGCGAAAGATTGAGAGAACGACATTTGAGCGAAACAACGACATTTGAGCGAAACAACGACATTTGAGCGAAACAACATCTACAAGAAGAAGATACAGATCAGTGAGGTTGAGCGGGATTCCCTGCGATCACCAAAAGGTACAGTGATCATCTCTGAAAGCGCCTCGCTTCGCTGCGGTCAGCTCTACAAAGTGGGGCGCGTTTGGTTCCTACCGCCTGCCCGGTGCCCGTATTCGTTATTTTGCTCTTTTTAAAAAATGTAAAAAATCAGTGTAAAGAGTAAAGTGTTTAAAGGTTTTATTAATGAGAAATTAGATCCTTTCATCCAAATCGAGTGTTTAATACAAAAATTACTCAGTCAAATACTCCGTTTCGTCAAAGTTTTCATGTCATTTTTTTTACTTCAAGACCGTCAGAAAGAAGAAAACTAAACATTCTTTCACAACAAGCTCCTTGCAGTTAAAGTAAGCTTTCAGCAATGTGTTCTTTATGTCATGTCATAATATTCATCTGAAGGTTGAGCTTAATTAGCGCGAAATTCGAGGTTTACTACGTATATTGCTACACCATAGTATTACGTTTAGTCAGCGCGGGAAAAAAAACCCAACATATTTGTCTCCAATTTAAATACAAACATTTTGTAATAGGGGATGTTAGCCAGTTAGCTGCACCACGTGACTCACCTGCTTTACAACCCAAGCCGGCATTAGAACACAGGTCGGCTAACACCTTGTCAGTGCGCCCCCTAACGGAGTTACCCCACTGCCTCCGCGCTGCTCCGCAGGGATGGCGAGGTGCGCGCACTTCAGGCGCCAGCACCTCATTCAGCAGGAGGCACAAGATCCGTCCAGGCAAGACTGCAGCGGCCCAGAGCAGCAGGAGGAATCCCTGACATGCTGGGGTCCCTCCATCATCGTGGAGCAGCAGGAAATGGCTGCTTTCTTCACACTGCTAGGTGGGTTAGATTAGTTCCAGCGTGAGGAAGAGCTTTAAATTATCTTTTAAATCTGCTTTTATGTAATGAAAATATAACATCAAAATAAAATGCATTTCATTACAAGTACAGTATATGTGCCTGCTTTATGTATACTGGATGAATTCAAATATTGAAAAAAATGTATGTAGTACTAAAATTATTTCATGATGCCCTCAGATGATGATCTGATCCAGGATTTCCTCTGCATGGACTCCTGCTATAAGATGACTGACAAGGTAACTTTAATGCATTGGTTTTGCTACATTAATCACTGTAAGCAAAGCAGAGACGACTTTATCCATCCCTTTGCTCTTCATCTCAGTACCTTCTGGCGATGACCTTCGTTTACTTCAGGAGAGCTCACTTCACTCCTAGTGAGCAGACGAGGATGAACTTCTTCATCGCCCTGTAAGTGACGGCATGCTATGGTGGGCAATATAGATGAATGTTAAAATAATAAGAAAAACAATTTCCTCCATCAGCATGAGGATAAGTCTTGGATGAAACTGTTGGAGGTCAGCCAGCTAATGGATCTTGGAATAGTGAATTCTTCCTCTCCCCAGCTATCTTGCTAACATGATGGAGGAGGAAGAGATGGGAACCAGGTTCGAGATCTTCCCCTGGGCCTTGGGTGAAACCTGGAGAAGTCAGTTTCCCACCTTCCTCAAGAAGAAGGACCAGCTCTGGGCACGGATGGAGTACAGGACTGCTGTCAGCCCCCGCTGCTGTGAGGAGGTACAGTATGTTGCCTGATCTTTAATACAAGTAAATGACATTAATCTTCAGCCACCATGAGGCTTGAAATGTCTCAGAGCAGAGGGAAGGGTTTCTCATCATTAATGACCTTTTCTGTCTTACTGTAACTTAAGCTAAGCTAAGGGCTGTTTGCTCACTGTTGTCTTTGGGGGCAGATACCAAATGACTGTTATCATAAGTGGTGTTTGTTGCTGGTGTCGCAGTGAGTCACGTTCTGCCATCTGATCCATGTATGTCCGTGTCCCCATGCAGGTGATGGCCATCGTACCCTCCCACTCTCTGTGGAAGCGGGAGCGCCCCGAACATCACAGCGGGGCTCAGCGGCACTACGGCAGGGAGGGCCTTCAGCGGCCCCGGGGCCCATCTGCTGCACCCATCGCCTGCACGCTCTGCGACAGGAGGACCACCCAGGAACCTTGTGCTTCTGAGCACGCAGGGAGCCCAGAGTGTAAGTATGAGCTCTAAATGCCAGTTTTTCTGTAGTGCATAATCTGTCAGTTTTTATGCACTGCAACTTGATCCAGTTATTTTCTTTTAGATTTACATTAGTCTTCCCAGAATTGTTGTCACTGAGCACTGTTCTTAAATTTTATTAAAAAGTTACATTTTACGTTCATTGTACATTTTGCAATCCATCTATTGGTTCATTGAGATTTTCCCCAGTTCCTTGTTCTCTGTCTTGTGTGGACCTCAGCCATTAATGAGCCTATTACATTTTACTGAAACATAGAGAGTAGAGCTACAGGTCAAAGTCTTAGCTCAGTCTAGCAGGCCTAGAGACACTTAGCATCAGTATTTACTGTTGTCTGCTACGTTTTTCAGCCAGCGCACAAGGCGGAGAAGCAGAAGAGGATGGAGCCCTGGTCCGGATCAATGAAGAGTAGGTTCTTCTTGGGTAGAATGAAAACCTGCACACACAGCCTAATCGTGTGCTTTAATTCATTACTCCTACAGATGTGCTATACTGAGTATTTCAGGTATTTCGTGGTTCTTCATCCCTGCATCACATGTATTCTATTCCAGCACATTAACTGTAAATCACAATACCTTGTTTGGAAATGATGGTCTTTGGCGCCAATTATGGTAACATCAAGACATCTGTGCAATTAAGAGCAGAAACTTCTAGCTATTAATGGTGATCCTTCTCTCTCTCAGAAGAAGAGGCTCAAAAAGAACATGGGATGGACAGCTGAAGGACCACAGTTGCTGCCCAGATCCACTGGAAGGTCCAAGTCATCCTGACCCTAGAGGAAGGCCTCAGGACCTTGGATTTCCCTCTGGGGGTAAGATGTCATATTAAATTTTATATTAAGTGGTTAAAATGGGTGGATGAAATTGACTGAAGGTGCAGGTTGCAAAAACGACAGGAAGTTAAACGTACAGATGAAATGTATGCTAACGATTGCCTTCCTGTATATGCTAATGCCGGACGGTCCACCCTTTTGGTCTTGCAGCACACGTTGGAGCCCTCGTTCCATGCTGGATCGTCGTGCAGCCGGGATTTTATATGATACAGGTGAGGCACAAAAGTACAACGTTTTCAGTAAGAGTTTGATACTTATTAATGTGCGATACAAAAAATGGATAGTTTCACTTATTGCCCAGGAAACCTCATTTGTAAATAATGATATTTTTTTGCAGCACACTGTGTAACAGGTGTCACGTTTTCGGATTTCTCTGTGAGTGTCCTGCTTTCTGTTTTGCAGCCCCATTTCTGGATCCCTGCTTCCTGGCCTGGGCTTCCAGCTCCTCAACCGTGAGTATGCTTCTGTCTATGACAACCTTAACCCCAGATCTTAAGCATAATTTTATTTTTTTAAATTAAAGTTACAGTGTAAAGATATTCAGTCTCAGTGTGGCCACTCTGATCTCACTCACCCTAGTTTTTTTTTTTTTAGTTTTCTTAATTGTAGTCATAGATTTTTATAAAATTGAGTCCTCTCCCAGGTGGGGAGGTGCACTTCGTGTTGGGCAGTGTCGGGGGGGTGGGATGGGCAGTGTGCCGGGATGCTGCGGAGGGTGGCAATCCTTCCTGCCAGGGGGTGGGCTTGGGGGGCTGGGGCCCCTCTGGCGTGTGGGGGCCCTCCGCCGGGGGGGGGGGGGCGGTGGGCTCCCGGTTGATGGGGCCCTTTGGCCCTGGACCCGCTTGCCTTTTTTTATAATATATATAACCACGGTACCAGGGTGGCTTAGTTCAGAGTGGCCACACTGGGATTGAATATCTTTACACTTACACTAAATTTAAAATAAAGTTGTCCTCCGAAGAGGGGGGGTGGTGGTGGGCAAAAAACAAAAAAAAACAGCTTTTTCCCCCAAGTAGTTCTACTGTTGAACAGTCTGGCCCCTCCCAGGCTAAGACTGGATTTTCTCTGGGTCTGGGGTTTTCCCGTCCTTGGTTGCTAGTTGTGGTCCCATCAGGCATGGTGGGGCGGGACTCTTCCGGTCTGCGCCTGGGGGGGGGGGATCCCTGCTGCCAGGCTGCCTGTGGCGCCCCTGAGCACCCTGGTTGGCCGCCCCTGCCGGCTGTGCGGGGTCGGGGATGGGGACTAATCGGGACCAGTCGTGGTTCTGGTTCCGGTGCGGGGGGGGGTCCACTCCTGGCACGCCCTTATTGCTCCCCTGGGCCCGACACCACATTTCACACAGCACTAGGGCCTTGAGGGGCAGTGGGGAGGTGCGCTGAGACACTGCCCCTCAATTTCTACTTGCATGTTAGACACCACATGACATTAGGGCTGAGGAGGTGGGTTGAGGCAGGTGGGGCTCTGTCGTCTGCCAGCGGGGGGGTGCCCGTGCCTCAACTGCTCGCCCGTTTTTTGCACTTTAGTCTTATACACAGTCCATACTACATTAGAGCCTGGGGGTGCAGGGAGGGGGATGAGGAGCTCTGCCGTCTGCCAGCGGTGGGGCCCTCGTACCTGAACTGCACCCACTAATTTGAATGCATCGTAGACATAAACACATAACTCTGTCACACACATACATACACACTTTACACTGACATGGGACGGGGAAGCGATGGGGGCTGAGGGGCCCCCCCTAACTCTCTGTCTCTGGCCCTGCGCGGGTGGGGGTCCAACGCCGGTGGGGGTGGGGGGGCTCCCCGTTGATGGGGCCTTTTGGCCCTGGACCCGCTTGCCGTTTTTAAATTTTTTTTTTTATATATATATATAATCACAGTACCAGGGCGGCTGAGTTCAGAGTGGCCACACTGGGATTGAATATCTTTACACTTACACTCAATTTAAAATAAAGTTGTCCTCCGAAGAGGGGGGGTGGTGGTGGGCAAAAAACAAAAAAAAAACAGCTTTTTTCCCCCAAGTAGTTCTACTATTGAACAGTCTGGCCCCTCCCAGGCTAAGACTGGATTTTCTAAATGAGATAACATTCCCTCTCTCTGCACTGGAATCATAACTGCAATAAATCTGTAACTAACAAAAAATCATTGCTGCACATTCAGCACTATACCAAAACTCCATTATACCTCATTCATCCAACCATCCATCCATTGTCCAACCCGCTTATCCTACTGGGTCACCAAAAATCCATTAAACCACATTCAGTGGTTACCCAAAACCCATTACTGTACGTCTCTGTCCATACAACACTCGTTATATATATATTTCATTGTATTTTTTCTGTCTATGTATTATGTCTCAGCACATTATGTTTAAACTCAGATTGAAAGGGTAATAGTGCAAGCCGATGTGCAGAATATATAGAGCAGTTTTCTTTGTTTTAGTTTCTGTGAATGTACAATATTTAATAAACAACATAAAATGTTTCATTCATACAAAAACATGAAAGTCCTTTTCACATACTGAAGTAAAAGAAATGAGACTCTTTCATTTCAGTAAGGGAAACAGATTATTTCACTGCACTGATCACTTAAAGTCGCTGCTGTTCTGCCATACAATTATGTGATATTGCACATTATTTTTTTACTTCAGAGGTTTTATATTAGTTCATTTTATTTTTACCCAGTTTAGATATTTTATTCTAGTATTGTATTTTTATCTATTTGTTATTTAGACCTGAGAAACTGTGTTTCGTTCTTATCATGTCAAGTGCTTTGAATGGCAATAAAAGCTGATTCTGATGTATATATTCTTCTCCTGTATTATTCACATCCATTTCGTCTGGCTTACTGAGGTCAGACTCACATCCCTCCAATGCTGCAGCCAAAATTGGCTGAAAACACTGTCTAGATAGATGTGCAATGAGGTAGAGGCTGGCTCTCCTGAGGTTATGCAGGGTCGTTTCTCTACTATATTCAGACAAATCCATTCTGCAAATAAGACACTTGGGATTTTCCTGGGGGAAAATATGAAAAAACTATACTTACAAAGAAATTTGAAAGTGCATAACCACATAGTGTGCTGTTGATCATATATTTGATTGACAGCAGGGATTATCCCACTCCAAGGGTGTCAAAGCCATACTTTCCATCACTAGCAAAATGCCCAACACCTAACAGGCCATGACAGAGGATCATTTCCACAGCTATTGAGACAGGCCTGCCTTTAATCACCGACCAATAAAAAGCCCCCTCATGGAGGGGCGGGATTCCAAACTCACTCATTTTTCTCATATTCCTGTGGGTAGTGGCCGGATCTTCCAGAGGCTCATGCACTCATTGGTGAGGGCAGTAGCTCATCTCCGCAAATCCAGTAGAGCCTGGGTACAGGGAACAGTGATCGGGGCTAGATAACACAGCCTGGAACAGCCCAACCAACATGGTGACAGGGAGGGTTGCATTAACTGGCCCTGTGAATGCCAGCAGAGTCCTACCTCATCGATCCTTCCCTGGCTATAGGGCAGGTCTAACATAATCAGGAAAACAGTGTCCTCCTCATCACTGATGATGATGCCCTCCTGCTCTCTTGAATACATGCATTTAGACAGCAAAAAAACATTTAAACATTAGTAGACAGTAACAATAAATAATACAGGACAATCAACAGTGGAAGAAAATTCTTTGAGCGAGAACCAGTTCTGCTCCCCATGTGAGCCATGCTCACATGAACTTGGGCCAGCTTCCACATCGTCGTGTGGATCTGTCCTGATAGATTAATACTGTAGATACAGAAGAGGCACGATGAAGAGAATACAGTGCAAGGTTAGTACTAACCAGAAAGACCTAGTTAATTAACTAGCTAAATATATATCCCCAATTAACTTCGAAATTTTTGAACATCAGCTGCGGTAGATAAGTAAACATATTAAAAAGAAAGTAGATATATTATTATAGGCTTTAATGGAGGGGCTCAGATGCAAGAGGTCTCCACTCAGTGAAGTTGTGAACAACTCTGGCAGTTCCCTGGCTACATTTCCCAATAGCTCTCATCAGCAACTTACACAGTTGGAATCATGCAACTGAATGAGTCCAACCTGTCACGACATGCAAGCAAGGCACGACCCAAAGGCAGGTTACAGTCTGAATTCCCTGAGATGGGGTGTTGATTGAAGTACACAAGGCAGGTGCACAGCTGTGGACATACCTCCTCATCGTGGCCAGCATGACCAAACACTTTCATAAGGCATTTCTCCAGTCAGAAATGATCCCTGAAAGTATAGCAGTTTAATGCTCGCAGACTCTTCTGAAGACGGAAGCAGTTTCATCCACGGTGTCTCTGGTCTTCAAGAACATTAGCTGGCTTCATCTTCCTTTGTATATATTGCTGGATGGCCCCACTGAGCCACTCTTGAAAGTTGAGATATACTGTACTTAAAGAAACTGCATTAAACGGATTTTATGTAAAGTGGCTGGCATTTTTATTACCTTCAGAAAGACATATGAAATACCACATTCTATAAGACTTACTACAAGAAGGTTATCATTTAAATGAAAATATTCTATAGAAAAAAAGGACACCTATATTAATAAGGAAGGATGGTACTTTATTTCAGTCATGGCACCTGCCCATCTCAAAACCTCCCCCTATGGGAGCCTTAGTGGTTCACCTATGCAGCTCCAAGGGTCCAGCACACAACAGCAAATCCCACCCAGATCCATTCCTCTAGCTGTATGAGATGGGAGATTACAGGGTTCAGCGAGAATTGTAGTGCCAGTAAGACTATACATACAGACAAGACCTCAAAACTTTCACTTATATTGACCAGTTTAATTGTCCAAAAATGTATGCTACAACACATGCCGTAAGCAACAAATATGAGAAATCTTTTCTATCACATCCATTCTTACAAAAGTAGGACAACACCACAATGAGTAACTGAGTAAAGGAGATCTCCCCAGGAATAATCACAATCACATGCAAGCAATATTAAATCACTGTCAAATATCTTATACAGGTATGTGCACCCTTCCCCATATGGGCATACAGGTACAAAATGGGTGGTAAATTTCTGCCCCATCTTAATCTGCACCCTCACCATAAGCCTGGATAAGTTCAATTTACTTAAGAAAATTGAGGAAACAGGTCTCCTTAAAAAAAGTTAATTTAACTTAAAACTTAACAAGTTGCTTCAACTCTTCAATCTTTTGTAAAAGCTTTTTTCAAGACGAGGGCAGAATACTCTTGGTCGTCTCTGTCTTTGCTCCTTTTCCATCTGTCCCACTCTTGCAAGAGCCCAAGCACATGTCCTGCAGCTCATGACTGCAAGGACACTCTGCTTCCTTTGAACTCATTTTTGACTCATTGTAATGAAAATAATTCTTTTCTAATCAATATTTTAGCCAAAATAATTTGCTTAGTAGGTGTGTTGATAAGCTAGATGTCACTTGACCCCTACCTAATGGTAATTGAATGGTAATGGAAATTAAACAGGCATGTCCCAAAAGATGATAAGACAAAGTACAAGGGGTACAATTGGGGGGAAAAAATCTATGTTTTATTTAGATTTGAATGAAATGTCCAAAATTATTAATGCCCTTCTCAATAGTCAATGAAAAAGCCTTTATTGGATTTTACAGCATAAGAACATAAGAAATTTACAAATGAGAGGAGGCCATCAAGCTTGTTTGGGGAGAACTTAACTAATAGCTCAGAGTTGTTAAAAGCTTATCTAGCTCTGATTTAAAGTAACCCAGGGTTTTAGCTTGCACTACACTAGCAGGAAGACTATTCCGTACTCTAAGTACACGCCGTGTAAAGAAGTGCTTCTTCAAATTCATTTTAAAATGTTCTCCCACTAATTTCCACTTATAGCCGCGAGTTCTAGTATTTAAACTAATACTGAAATAGCCATTTGGCTGAACAGTATCCAGACCTGTTAGAATCTTATATACCTGGATCATGTCCCCCCTTAGTCTCCTTTACTCAAGGCTAAACAGATACAGCTCAGCTAACCTCTCCTCATAAGACATTCCTCTAAGACCAGGAATCATTCTCGTAGCCCTACGTTGCACCCTTTCCAAGGCAGCAATGTCCTTCTTAAGGTATGGTGACCAAACCTGCACACAATATTCATGGTGGGCTCTTACCAAGGAATTGTATAATCGTAGCATCACTTCCCTTGACCTAAACTATACACACCTAGAGCTATAACCCAACATCCTAGTAGGCCTTTTACAGTGCCCACTTTTAATATTAATTGGGGCTTTCCGTCTTTCTCCACTTATATTCTTAACTAACCAAATTTTAAATATATATTCTGTGTATACCTAGTATGTGTACATATTTTATTCTCGGATTCTATTTTATGCCTTGGATTCTGTTTAATTGTAAGATTTACTATGCATCTGCTGGCGCGTTCCAAACTAAATCTCATTGCACTTACTATGACAATAAAATATCTTTTTGTCCCGGGTCCCGGTCCCTGTCCCCCTCTGGTCTTGTATTCTAGCATCTGGTCTGTCGTTTTTTTCCCTGGTGTGAGTTTCCCTCATCCGTCCGCCTAGTACAGATCCCCTCTCCGGCCGACCTCGCATGCCTGGAGTACATGCGTGGGGGAGGGTTCTGTGACACCTGCAGTCCTTGCCTCTCGTTTCAGCCCCTGTGTGGATGATCCCAGGTGCCTCTCGTTTACTCCCTCATCTGTGATGTATTTAAGTGCCTCCTCATTCTGACCTCTCCAGTCTGCTCATTGTATTCTTATGTGTGTGATGTTATGTTGTTGCTGCCTGCCTGTGCTCCCTGGTCTGCCCTGTGTTTACAGTCTGATCATTTTTCGCCCCCTGTGCTCCTTTTCCTTTCGCCTTACCTGCCGTTTTGTCTAAATAAAGCCCATTTTGATTTTCCCCATCTTTGCCTTTGCTTCCTTTCTTCCCGCTATGTGACAAACTCTCTGCCGACCACAGAATTTGAATCGGTGACCTTCTGATCACGAACACAGCATCCTCACCCATTACCACAACAGAGTCTGATAACAGCGCCATCAGGCAACACATTAGCAAAAAATCTTTTTACCTCCTTTACATGCTGTTTAAAGTCTATTCAGAAATTGAATTTATAAGTTATGCAACAAATAGCAATTGTTATACTGAGTTTTATTACTTTTAAAAGCTAAGAATGCATTCACTTAGAGGGCATTAACTTTACTACTAACTTTATATTTTGTGTTCAAAACGTCAGTCATAACATGAAACTGTATAAGTATAAATCTGTCAATCAAAAATCTAAACTCTGTATGTCTAAAATGCAAAAACGACGTGTACATAGGGTAACCACAATGACTTGCTTTAGTATTAGATGTAATTAATCCATCAAAAGGTGATTTTAATTTTTAAAACTACATATAAGACATAGAAAAGCAATACTCATTACTAATATGGGGAACAGCCTATCAGGATCATAAATATTATTTATTTTTGAATCATACATGCCAGATATATAGCGCATCGCGGGCCGTTGCCATGGATACAGTTGCGGGATTCGAACCTCAGCTGCAGCGAAGAGCACTGCAAAAACCTTTACCTGAGCACACATTGAGAGACATTGAGAAAGAACGGCATTTCAGCAAAATAACACCAACAACAAGAAGATACAGATCAGTAAGGTTGGGCGGGATTCCCTGCGATCACCAAACGGTACAGTGATCATCTCTGAAAGTGCCTCGCTTCGCTGGGGTCAGCTCTACAAAGTGGGGCGCGTTTGGTTCCTACCGCCTGCCTGGTGCCCGTCTTCAATATTTTGCAAATATTTACAGATAGTTACAAAAGAAAATCCACAGCAAACAAATCCAAAAAAAGGGCTAAGCAGAAATCAATGGTCAAACAGCAAAAGAGTCAAGCACAATAAATCATCAGTCATACAGCAAGTATCAAACAAATCACAAAAGCAAATGGTCTCCTGTTCTTGGCCTGGACAGGCCTTATAAAGGAAGTGATTATAGGACATAGGAGGAAACCCGGGCCAATCAAAATAGAGGGGAAGGTGATGTAACAGGGGGCAGGGCCAGGAACAGAATGACACACCCCCCCACAGAAACATCCGCCCACTGTATGGAGTAAATTATCCCTGGGGGTCGTAACAAATGGCTGCTTTCTTTGCACTGCTAGGTGGGTTCGATTAGTTCCAGCATGAGGAAGAGCTTTAAATTATCTTTTAAATCTGCTTTTTTGTAATGAAAATACAACATCAAAATAAAATGCATATCATTACAAGAACAGTATATGTGCCTGCTTTATGTGTACTGGACGAATTCAAATACTGGATACAGGTGCCGGCACCTCAGTCAGCAGGAGGCACAAGGTCCGTCCAGACAGGACTACAGCGACACGGAGCAGCAAGAGGAGTCCCAGACATGCTGGGGTCCCGCCATCATCATCGAGCAGCAGGAAATGGCTGCTTTCTTTGCACTGCTAGGTGGGTTAGATTAGTTCCAGCGTGAATGATCTTTTAAATCTGCTTTTTTGTAATGAAAATATAACATCAAAATAAAGTGCATTTCATTACAAGAACAGTATGTGCCTGCTTTATGTATTCTGGACTAATTCAAATATTGAAGAAAAAAAGTATGTAGTACTAATAATATTTCCTGATGCCCTCAGATGACCTGATCCAGCATTTCCTTCGCATGGACGCCTGCTACAAGATGACCGACAAGGTAACTATCATGCATTGGTTTTGCTACATTAATCACTGTAAGCAATGCAGAGACTACTTTTTCCATCCCTTTGCTCTTCACCTCAGTACCTTCTGGCGATGACCTTCATCTACTTTAAGAGAGCTCACTTCACTCCCAGTAAGCAGACAAGGATGAACTTCTTCATCGCCCTGTAAGTGACGGCATGCTATGCTGGGCAATAGAGATGGATGTTAAAATAATAACAAAAACAATTTCCTCCATCAACGTGAGGATATGTCTTGGATGAAATTGTTGGAGGTCAGCCAGCCAATGGATCTTGGAAAAGTGAAATCTTCCTCTCCCCAGGTATCTTCTTAACATGATGGAGGAGGAAGAGATGGGAAACAGGTTTGAGATCTTCCCCTGGGCCTTGGGCCAAAACCGGAAAAGTCAGTTTCCCGCCTTCCTCAAGACGAAGGACCAGCTCCGGGCACAGGTGCAGTACAGGACTGCTGTGAGCCGCCGCTGCTGAGGAGGTACAGTATGTTGCCTGATCTTTAATACAAGCAAATGACATTAAGCCACCATGAGGCTTGAAATGTCTTACTGTAACTTAAGCTAAGGGCTGTTTGCTCACTGTTGATACCAGATACCACATGACTGTTATCATAAGTGGTGTTTGTTGCTGGTGTCACAGTGAGTCACGTTCTGCCATCTGATCCATGTATGTCCGTGTCCCCATGCAGGTGATGGCCATCGTACCCTCCCACTCTCTGTGGAAGCGGGAGCGCCCCGAACATCACAGTGGGGCTCAGCGGCACTACGACAGGGAGGGCCTTCAGCGGCCCCGGGGCCCATCTGCTGCACCCATCGCCTGCACGCTCTGCGACAGGAGGACCATCCAGACCCAGGAACCTTGTGCTTCTGAGCACGCAGGGAGCCCAGAGTGTAAGTATGAGCTCTAAATGCCAGTTTTTCTGTAGTGCATAGCCTGTCAGTTTTTATGCACTGCAACTTGATCCAGTTATTTTCTTTTAGATTTACATTAGTCTTCCCAGAATTGTTGTCACTGAGCACTTTTCTTAAATATTCTTAAAAAGTCCAATTTTATATTCATTTTACATTTTGCAATCCATCCATTGATTCATTGAGATTTCCCCCAGTTCCTTGTTCGCTGTCTTGTGTGGATCTCTCAGCCATTAATGAGCCTTTTACATCCTACTGAAACACAGAGAGCAGAGATAGAGGTCAAAGTCTTAGCTCAGTCAAGCAGGCCTAGAGAGACACTTAGCGTCAGTATTTACTGTTGTCTGCTAAGTTTTTCAGCCAGTGCACAAGGCAGAGAACCAGAAGAGGATGGAGCCCTGGTCCGGATCAATGAAGAGTAGGTTCTTCTTGGGTAGAATGAAAACCTGCACACAGCCTAATCGTGTGCTTTAATTCATTACTCCTACAGATGTGCTATACTGAGTATTTCAGGTATTTCGTGGTTCTTCATTCCTGCATCACATGTATTCTATTCCAGCACATTAACTGTAAATCACAAGACCTTGTTTGGAAATGATGGTCTTTGGCACCAATTATGGTAACATCAAGACATCTGTGCAATTAAGAGCAGAAACTTCTAGCTATTAATGGTCATCCTTCTCTCTCAGAAGAAGAGGCTCAAAGCGAACATGGGATGGACAGCTGAAGGACCACAGTTGCTGCCCAGATCCACTGGAAGGTCCAAGTCATCCTGACCCTAGAGGAAAGCCTCAGGACCTTGGATCTCCCTCTGGGGGTAAGATGTCATATTACATTTTATATTAAGTGGTTAAAATGGGTGGATGAAATTGACTGAAGGTGCAGGTTGCAAAAACGACAGGAAGTTAAATGTACAGATGAAATGTATGCTAACGATTGCCTTCCTGTATATGCTAATGCCAGGCAGGTCAGGCGTGCTGCAAGTCAGGAGGGTCACCATGGAAACGACGGTCCTGCCTTTTGGTCTTGTAGCACACGTTGGAGCCCTCGTTCCAGGCTGGATCGTCGTGCAGCCGGGATTTTATATGATACAGGTGAGGCACAAAAGTACAACGTTTTCAGTAAGAGTTTGGTACTAATTAATGTGTGATACAAAAAATGGATAGTTTCACTTATTGCCCAGGAAACCTCATTTGTAAATAAAGATATTTTTTTGCAGCACGCTGTGTAACAGGTGTCATGTTTTCGGGTTTCTCTGTGAGTGTCCTGGTTTCTGTTTTGCAGCCCCATTTCTGGATCCCTGCTTCCTGGTCTGGGTTCTCCAGTGTTCCGGGGCTCAGTCTGCCTTCCTGGGGACCTCAGCCAGTCATTGGTCCCCTGTTGCCATGCCTCCCCCTTGTAAGAATGCCAGCACCTGCCTTACTTTCAATAAAAACACAGATAGACCTCACATTCAGTGTGAGCTATTCTTGCTCCCACATGTGGTCACATACTGAGCATTAACTCTCTGTCTGTCATGCAGCCCTGATCCAACCTGCCCTGCGTGCTCCAGTCGCAGCTCATCAACCAGTGCCGAGTCCTCGTCTGCGTTGGATTGACCCTTCTGACTTCCAGACCGTCCAGCTCCTCAACCGTGAGTATGCTTCTGTCTATGACAACCTTAACCCCTACCAAGCCCAGATCTTAGCCATAATTTTCCTTTTTTAAATTAAAGTTACAGTGTAAAGATATTCAATCCCAGTGTGGCCACTCTGATCTCACTCGCCCTAGTTATTTTTTTTTAGTTTTTTAATTGTAGTCGGGGGGGGGGGGGGTAGTGTGCCGGGACGCTGCGGAGGGCGGCAATCCGTCCTGCCAGGGGGTGGGCTTGGGGGGCTGGGGCCCCTCTGGCATGTGGGGGCCCTCCGCCTTGGGGGGGGGCGGTGGGCTCCCGGTTGATGGGGCCCTTTGGCCCTGGACCCGCTTGCCTTTTTTTAATATATATACTGTATAGTCACAGTACCAGGGTGGCTCAGTTCAGAGTGGCCACACTGGGATTGAATAACTTTACACTTACACTTAATTTAAAATAAAGTTGTCCTCCGAAGAGGGGGGGTGGTGGGGGAGAAAAAAAATTAAAAAACAGCTTTTTTCCCCCAAGTAGTTCTACTATTGAACAGTCTGGCCCCTCCCAGGCTAAGACTGGATTTTCTCTGTTTGCCGGTGGGTCTGGGGTTTTCCCGTCCTTGGCTGCTAGTTGTGGTCCCATCAGGCATGGTGGGGCAGGACTCTTCCGGTCTGCGCCTGGGGGGGGGGGGGGGGTCCCCTGCTGCTGGGTTGCCTGTGGCGCCCCTGAGCACCCCGGTTGGCCACCCCTGCCGGCTGTGCGGGGTTGGGGATGGGGACTAATCGGGACCAGTCGTGGTTCTGGTTCCGGTGCGGGGGGGGGGTCCACTCCTGGCACGCCCTTATTGCTCCCCTGGGCCCGACACCACATTTCACACAGCACTAGGGCCTTGTGGGGCAGTGGGGAGGTGCGCTGAGACACTGCCCCTCAATTTCTACTTGCATGTTAGACACCACATGACATTAGGGCTGAGGAGGTGGGTTGAGGCAGGTGGGGCTCTGTCGTCTGCCAGCGGTGGGGTGCCCGTGCCTCAACTGCAATCCCGTTTTTTGCACATTAGTCATATACACAGTCCATACTACATTAGAGCCTGGGGGTGCGGGGAGGGGGATGAGGGACTCTGCCGTCTGCCAGCGGTGGGGCCCTCGTACCTGAACTGCACCCACTAATTTTAATGCATCGTAGACATAAACACATACCGTATTTTTCGGACCATAAGACGCACCTTTTCCTCCCCCAAAAGAGGGGAGAAAAAGTCACTGCGTCTTATGGTCCGAATATTGCTCTGCTCACATGCTTTAACCCTCTGGGGTCGAATGCATAGTTGGCGACGCAGCGTACGTCTATTTCAGTTTATCTCTCGCTGAAATCTTAATGTAGAATCATGAAAAAACGCTGGCTAAATCCGTAATCTGTCTTCTTTTCAAAACGTCCATTGTCGGAAGTATTACAGTTTTTAAAATTAGGTTAAACTATGTCCCCTTACTTTGTTTTACCTGCATCGGGGGCGTGTAGTACCGCTGTCACCCGAAGATCGCTATTCACATTCTAAATAGCCGCATTAGCGCGTATTCAAATCGCATTCGCATGGTAATTTGGTGAACAACGCAACGGTGAAACACGATCCAAATACATCCCCATCAGCGCCATAAAAGGGGGGAGGGATGTGGCCAGGTGTCAATGGATCATTCATACACATGAAAGTTTTTTGTTACTGAAGTGTCTCCTTGTTTCTTTGTACTTTAATTGTTTTTTACTGACTTTATTTGTTAATAACAGTGATAATGGTTCTTAATGCTGCTGTTGACTACTGTTCACTGTACATGGTTGACGTAAAATATTGTTGGACACTATTTGGTTCAGAATCTTTTTTTTCTTCATTTCCCTCCCCTACAACTAGGTGCGTCTTATGGTCCGGTGCGTCTTATGGTCCGAAAAATACGGTAACTCTCTCACACACATACATACACACTTTACACTAATATGGGACGGGGAAGCGATGGGGGCTGAGGGGCCCCCCCTAACTCTCTGTCTCTGGCCCTACGCGGGTGGGGGTCCAGCGCCGTTGGGGGTGGGGGGTGGGGCTCCCGGTTGATGGGGCCCTTTGGCCCTGGACCCTCTTGCCTTTTTTAAAATTTTATTTTTTATATATATAATCATGGTACCAGGGCGGCTGAGTTCAGAGTGGCCACACTGGGATTGAATAACTTTACACTTACACTAAATTTAAAATAAAGTTGTCCTCCGAAGAGGGGGGGTGGTGGGCAAAAAACAAACAAAAAAAAAAGTCTGGCCCCTCCCAGGCTAAGACTGGATTTTCTAAATGAGATAACATTCCCTCTATCTGCACTGGAATCATAACTGCAATAAATCTGTAACTAACAAAAAATCATTGCTGCACATTCAGCACTTTACCAAAAATCCATTATACGTCATTCATCCATCCATCCATCCATTGTCCAACCTGCTTATCCTACTGGGTCGCGGGGGGTCCGGAGCCTATCCCGGAAGCAATGGGCACGAGGCACGGAACAACCCTGGATGGGGGGCCAGCCCATCGCAGGGCAATACCTCATTCAGTGGTTACCCAAAATCCATTACTGTACGTCTCTGTGCATACAACTCTTGCAATATACACTCACCTAAAGGATTATTAGGAACACCACACTAATACGGTGTTTGACCCCCTTTCGCCTTCAGAACTGCCTTAATTCTACGTGGCATTGATTCAACAAGGTGCTGAAAGCATTCTTTAGAAATGTTGGCCCATATTTATAGGATAGCATCTTGCAGTTGATGGAGATTTGTGGGATGCACATCCAGGGCACGAAGCTCCCGTTCCACCACATCCCAAAGATGCTCTATTGGGTTGAGATCTGGTGACTGTTGGGGCCATTGTAGTACAGTGAACTCATTGTCATGTTCAAGAAACCAATTTGAAATGATTCGAGCTTTGTGACATGGTGCATTATCCTGCTGGAAGTAGCCATCAGAGGATGGGTACATGGTGGTCATAAAGGGATGGACATGGCCAGAAACAATGCTCAGGTAGGCCGTGGCATTTAAACGATGCCCAATTGGCACTAAGGGGCCTAAAGTATGCCAAGAAAACATCCCCCACACCATTACACCACCACCAGCAGCCTGCACAGTGGTAACAAGGCATGATGGATCCATGTTCTCATTCTGTTTACGCCAAATTCTGACTCTACCATTTGAATGTCTCAACAGAAATCGAGACTCATCAGACCAGGCAACATTTTTCCAGTCTTCAACTGTCCAATTTTGGTGAGCTCGTGCAAATTATAGCCTCTTTTTCCTATTTGTAGTGGAGATGAGTGGTACCCGGTGGGGTCTTCTGCTGTTGTAGCCCATCCGCCTCAAGGTTGTGCGTGTTGTGGCTTCACAAATGCTTTGCTGCATACCTCAGTTGTAACGAGTGGTTATTTCAGCCAAAGTTGCTCTTCTATCAGCTTGAATCAGTCGGACCATTCTCCTCTGACCTCTAGCATCAACAAGGCATTTTCGCCCACAGGACTGCCGCATACTGGATGTTTTTCCCTTTGCACACCATTCTTTGTAAACCCTAGAAATGGTTGTGCGTGAAAATCCTAGTAACTGAGCAGATTGTGAAATATTCAGACCGGCCCGTCTGGCACCAACAACCATGCCACGCTCAAAATTGCTTAAATCACCTTTCTTTCCCATTCTGACATTCAGTTTGGAGTTCAGGAGATTGTCTTGACCAGGACCTAAATGCATTGAAGCAACTGCCATGTGATTGGTTGATTAGATAATTGCATTAATGAGAAATTGAACAGGTATTCCTAATAATCCTTTAGGTGAGTGTATATGTTTCATTGTATCATTCTGTCTATGTATTACACATTCTGTTTAAACTGTCAGATTGAAAGGGTTTAAATGTCTTTCATATTCAATTTACCTCTGCTTTCTTGCACTATAACAAGATCACCATTTCATCTCTGCATATAACCCATGAATCATACAGCTGAAGATGAAAAACTCTCCCAGATTTCCTAATTACCCAATTTGCAAAATAAAAAGTCTCTCATTTTGATGTGAATGAGAATAACTTCAGCCTGAAAGATACAAATTGGGGAAAGGGCAGTGTGTTGTAATAGTGCAAGCCGATTTGCAGAATATATAGAGCTGTTTTCTTTGTTTTATTTCCAATAATATTTACAATATTTAAGAAAATTTAATTTGGAAAAAAGTTTGGTTTATAAACATAAAATGTTTAATTCATACAAAAACATGAAAGTCTGTTAGCATAAATGAAAAATGTGCTCTCAATTGTCAACTGTACATATGTAAATGAGTTTGTGTTGATGACCGAAGGGAGGCAGCTGTCAGCTAAGCCGACATTGAGAAGTGTTAATAAAGTTTTGTTTTTTGAAGGTAAAAGATACAGCAGTTTCCCATGTGTGTGTGTCAATCCTCCATAAAAGTTTACATATTAGGTCTAGTATAACATTTTACACGTCATAACGGCTGTTGCATGTATTTCTGCTAACAAAGTCCGTTTCAGACTAAACTTTTATCTCAGTAAGGAAAACAGTTTATTTCACTGTTTCAGACTGACTGTGTTTCATTGCTAAGATGTAATGTTCAGACTGCAGTCAGACTGTTAAACTGCTCCACCACCCAAATACTGAACATCTTGCACTGTAGTAACATGCCTTGATGTCACTCTGTCACTTACCCTTGCTACTTGCACTGATCACATTAAGTCGTTGCTTTATCTTAGTTCATTCTATTTTTACCCAGTTCAGATATTTTATTCTAGTACTGTATTTTTATCTGGAGTTTAGACCTGAGAAACTGTGTTTCGTTCTTATCATGTCAAGTGCTTTGAATGGCAATAAAAGCTGATTCTGATGTATATATTCTTCTCCTGTATGATTCACATCCATTTAGTCTGGCTTGCTGAGGTCAGACTCACATCCCTCCAATGCTGCAGCCAAATTTGGCTGAAAACACTGTCTACAGAGATGTGCAATGAGGTAGAGGCTGGCTCACCTGAGGTTATGCAGGGTTGTTTCTCCACTATATTCAGACAAATCCATTCTGCAAATAAGACACTTGGGATTTTCCTGGGGGAAAATATGAAAAAACTATACTTACAAAGAAATTTGAAAGTGCATAACCACATAGTGTGCTGTTGATCATATATTTGATTGACAGTAGGGATTATCCCACTCCAAGGGTGTCAAAGCCAAACTTTCCATCACTAGCAAAATGCCCAAAACCTAACAGGCCATGACAGAGGATCATTTCCACAGCTATTGAGACAGGCCTGCCTTTAATCACCGACCAATAAAAAGCCCCCTCATGGAGGGGCGGGATTCCGAACTCACTCATATTTCTCATATTCCTATGGGTAGTGGCTGGATCTTCCAGAGCCTCAAGCACTCATTGGTGAGGGCAGTAGCTCATGTCTGCAAATCCAGTAGAGCCTGGGTACAGGGAACAGTGATCGGGGCTAGATAACACAGCCTGGAACAGCCCAACCAACATGGTGACAGGGAGGGTTGCATTAACAGGTCCTGTGAACGCCAGCAAAGTCCTACCTCATCGATCCTTCTCTGGCTATAGGGCAGGTCTAACATAATCAGGAAAACAGTGTCCTCCTCATCACTGATGATGATGCCCTCCTGCTCTCTTGAATACATGCATTTAGACAGCAAAAAAACATTTATACATTAGTAGACAGCAACAATAAATAATACAGGACAATCAACAGTGGAAGAAAATTCTTTGAGCGAGAACCAGTTCTGCTCCCCATGTGAGCCATGCTCGCATGAACTTGGGGCAGCTTCCACATCGTCACATGGATCTGTCCACGAGTGACAACTTCTGCCACTTGACCCGACAGTGCGATGGGCTTATGCTCTCATCATAGGGTGTCATCAGAATTCAGAACAGACAGCGAAGCCAGTGGCACTGGTGCCTCAGGGACTGGTGACCGTCACTGGAGCTGTCACGAGTACACTTTCATTCAGCAGACATGCATGGTACAGTGCCACTGGGGTGTGGGATTCCTCCACCTCTTGAAGCCAATGTCCCCAATTGTTCCACTCATCTCTGCATCTGTATCAGAGTGCCTGGCCATTAAATCCCTGCACATGCAGGAATACAGACGTCTCAGACTTTGACAAACATGCAAAAACTGAATAAGTTAACTGCCGCCATTTTTAAGCCACCGTAACAGGCAACATCTAAACTATATTAATTAATCCACAAAATCAATGTTTATTTCTAGCTATTTGGATACTTGACAGCCAAGATATTGTAACCTACCCTTATTGTGATCTGACATTAATGCAACCAGTCAACAGAGGACAGTGCAGCAAGCAGAGCACGCTGGTGCAATTTCAGAATCCCAAAACAGAGCTGGAGTTAGCCACCAAGATATGATAAACTGAAGGTCGCCTAAATATATGTATCAAAATCCCATATTCCAAATTCCATATACAAAAAACAAAAAACAATTTCTTACCTCTCCTATAGCGGATCCCGGTCAGCAAGCTGTCCTGATAGACTAATACTGTAGATACAGAAGAGGCACAATGAAGAGAAGACAGTGTAAAGTTAATAGTAACCAGAAAGAACTAGTTAATTATATATCCCCAATTAACTTTAAAATGATTGAAAATCAGCTGTGTTGATGAGTAAACATATTAAGAAGAAAGTAGATATATTATTATAAGCTTTAATGGAGGGGCTCAGATGCAAGAGGTGACCAAACAGAGAGCACAGGACTAAAAGACACTAATATACATGACTAACAAAGGAGAAAACACAAGGCAGCTGTGACTGGTAAACAAGAGGGCAGGTAAGACTAACAAGCTCCAGGTGCTGCAGATTAGAAGCTATGGCCGAGGGGAACCCATGGATCTCACAAGCAGGACAGGGCTGGACGTGACAGTACAGTACCACCCCCCCCACCCCCCAAGCCATGCACTCCAGGCGTGCAAAGCTGGCCAGGGAGGGGACCCAAGGAACCAGACGAGAGGAAGCGCACATGGGGCCAGGACACGGGGCAGGACCACGGACACTGGACAGGGTCGATTACCAGACAAGCAGACTCACAGGACCAAGGACCTACTGTAGGGAGACAAAAGGAATTAGGAATAGCACCAGGCAAACAGAACAGGCAACCATTACACCAAAGGGATGACAGCAGACACTAATGAGAACACCCAACAGATGACACCACAGGTCAAGATAGGACATTGAGAGGGACAGAAGCAGGGCGAAGGACTGTAAGGACAACAGACTGGGCAGAAAAAAAGACAGGAACAGGACTGACACATGGAAGGACCGCCAGCATAGCAACAGAGACATCAGTGCAAACCACAGGGGGAACACACTAGGGAAAGATGACAGGACAGGGTGAAGACAAGGAGGGAATCGAAACCAGGCAGGTTCAGGGCAAAGCCTGAGGCAGGAGAGGGAGTGAGGTTAGACTGGGGGGTCTGGATGAGCCCAGTTATGAGAGAAATACTAGCAACTTATCAACATTCTACCCACCTGCATTAAGCAGAAATAACCTGAGCAGATGGACACGGTACGTTGCGTTTCGTCTCCAAATCGCTTCTGAGGGAGATGGTGGAAATGTCCCTTTTTACCTGATTCCCCAGAGCAACTGACACGGACGCAACGTTCCGTTCCTCTGTTAATACACTACCAATTTCTTACATAGTTACGTATTTTAAATCTATATCCATACTCTCACATAAATGTATTTATTGAACCCAAAATACCCCTTTGGTCATATTGTGATCATCCATTTCTTAAAGGGTGCGTCACACATGCACCCTGCGGCACGATAGATCAGTTAACTGAGCATTGGACTCCAGAAATAGACAAGATTCATCAAGAGAGTAAAGAGGCACTAGAGGAGAGCAGGTCAGAGAAAGGAAGAAGAAAAAAAATTGCAAAAAAAAACAAGGATAGGTGACCTCTGCTGATCAGAGCTTTCTGCTGAATGGAATGCATGTTGGATGACTGTTGACACCTGATCTCTATTTGGAAAAAGACTGATCTGCCAATCTTATTCTGTTGCCAGATTTTCCTGACCTAAGCTTCTCACGAAGTAGAGTTGCAAATTTGCATAAAGACCTACACAAGCATGCACAGATGCTGTGTACCTAGATGAGACATCATAAAAAGTGGAAAATGAGAGATGCGGACTTGGACGCATGTAATACCAATGAACATGAAACTTTGTGACTGTGTATCTGATGCAGCAGTCTGAGGCACAGGAACTCCATAAGGTACAGTGCTCTCCCCTTTCTTTTTCACTTTCATGTTTACATCAGACTTCAAATACAACATGGACAGCTATCACCTCCAGAAGGTCTCTGATGATACAGCTATTGTTGGACATATATCACAAGGCAACAATCTGGAATACAGAGAGGTCATCACTAACTTTGTCGAATGGTGTGGATGGAAACACCTGCAGATAAATGCAAATAAGACAAAGGGAATGATGATTGACTTCCGCTGCACTGTGACTTGTCTGTAGTGGTGAACATTCAGGGAATGGATGTAGAGGTTGTGTCACTTTACAAATACCTGGGTGTTCAACATCAATAACAAACTGGACTGGTCACACAATACAGATGCCCTGTACAAGAAGGGCCAAACTCCACCTGCTGAGAAGACTGAGGCCCTTTATTTTGTGCAGGTCACTGTTAAGAAATTTTATGACACAGTGGTAGTATCTGCAATATTGTGTGCAGGGGCCTGCTGGGGATGCAGTAGCTGAGAGAGGAACAAGCAGGTCAGCAGTGCTGGCTCTGTCTTGCACTCTACTGAGGAGGTGGGTGAGAGGAGGATGTTCACCAAACTTACATCCATGCTGGACAATCCCTCTCAACCCCTGCACATGACGGTGAGGGTGTCACAAAGCTCCTTCAGCCCCAGATTGCTACATCCAGCATGTAAGAAGGAACGCTTCGGCATATCCTTCGTTCTCTCTGCCAGGGCTGGAGTGGGACCAAAAAATGCCAGGCACATGTCCTGCAGCTCATGACTGCAAGGACACTCTGCTTCCTTTGAACTCATTTTTGACTCATTATAATAAACATAATTCTTTTCTAATTCTAATTTTTAGCCAAAATAATTTGCCTAGTAGGTGTTGCTAAGCCAGATGTCACTTGAACCCTGCCTAATGGTAACTGAATGGTAATGGGAATTACACAGGCATGTCCCAAAAGATGATAAGACAAAGTACAAGGGGTACAACTGGGGAGGGGGGGATCTATGTTTTATTTAGATTTGAATAAAAAAAATGGCTTGTCCATAACTATTAATGCCCTTCTCAATAGTCAATGAAAAAGCCTTTATTGGCTTTAACAGCATTAGAACATAAGAAATTTATAAATGAGAGGAGGCCCATCAAGGTCATTTGGGGAGAACTTAACTAATAGCTCAGAGTTGTTAAAATCTTATCTAGCTCTGATTTAAAGGATCCAGGGTTTTAGCTTCCGCTACACTAGCAGGAAGACTATTCCATACTCCAACTACACGATGTGTAAATAAATGCTACCTCAAATTCATTTTAAAATGTTCTCCCGCTAATTTCCACTTATGGCCACGAGTTCTAATATTTAAACTAATATTGAAATAGCCATTTGGCTGAACAGCATCCAGACCCGTTAGAATCTTATATACCTGGACAGGGCTGGACTGGGACCAAAAAATGGCCCCGGCATTTTTTGGTCATGGCGGCCCACTATGATTATTTATACAATATGCGAAAGCACATGACATACCAGAGGATATATGTGTACATTGTGTGATTTCAAAAATTAAAATAAAGTGCAGCAGCTTACAAGGAAGAGAGTAACCATGTTAAAAAATTGATATGCTCTTTCACTACTCAGGGATTCATCTTGGGAGAGATGGCCACAGTGTCACAATTCCCACCTTGAAGTGAAAGTGGATGTCAAAGAAACATAAACATATTCTCATAATGCGTCCATGCATTCGGGTATAGCCCATTCAAGTGTCATGTAGCCTAACTTTTCATACAATTTTGACAGCACAGAATCATTAACCTACTTTAACGCATTTATTTATACAACCACATATTTCCCACATTTTGACATCAGTGATGCAGTGAAGATAGTCTCTATTTCTTGACGCCAACCCTCCCCATTAATGCGGGCTTGGGACCGGCACCTAGTTGAGCTGGCTAGCTCCCTTAAGTGGCTGGGTTAGGCTAAACTATATACATATTTACAAAGACTACATCCCGAAATATGTAGTCTAACAAAACGCAGTTTAAATAAGGTAGCCTACCTGGCGAAATTGCAAACAAACAAATTAAAAGGTCCACGGCTTATAATCGGGCCATATCCAACAAAAAGCTGTTTTTAAGAACGCAGCCTACATGGTGAAATTGAATTACTTTCTGGACCAACATACGCAACAGTCGTCAGACGGACGAGGACGTTAGGCAGCCTTTAGATCCTACCCATCATGCACTGCAGTTTTTTTGCAAATCCCTCAAACAGAAAACCATTACATACAAAAGGAACATCTTAGTTTGACTTCAAAACATTACTATGTATTATATTTTAAGTATGTCGTAGGGATTTTACAGTTTATATATTTTTTTTATTACAAATTACACCATATGCCCTCCATAATAAGAATGTATAAAACAAATGAGGGATATATAAATTAGCAAGTCACATGTAAAATGCAAGTTACAAGCTTTAATTTTCAAGAGCTTAAGTGAGATTTTATTCGTATAATTTTGTGTGTATTTAGTATTTTTTGTGTGTAGGATTGGAAAATTAGAGAGTTTAGAGCCACTAGACGGTAGTGATCTTGATTTAATTAGGGACTGGGCTGATACTTGGCAGATGAAATTTAACACAGATAAATGTAAGGTAATCCATGCAGGGAGCAGAAATATAAATTACAGATATTTTATGGGTTCTACTGAAATAAAGGTAGCTGATTACGAGAAAGATCTTGGAGAGTATGTTGATGCTTCCATGTCCCACTCTCACCAGTGTGGGGAAGCAATAAAAAGGCCAATAGAATGTTGGGTTATATCTCTAGGTTTGTGGAGTTTAAGTCAAGGGAGGTGATGTTACATTTATATAATTCCTTGGTAAGACCCCACCTTGAATATTGTGTGCAGGTTTGGTCACCATACCTTAAGAAGGACGTTGCTGCCTTGTAAAAGGTGCAATGTAGGGCTACGAGAATGATTCCTGGTCTTAGAGGAATGTCTTATGAGGAGAGGTTAGCTGAGCTGAATCTGTTTAGCCTTGGGGGGACATGATCCAGGTCTATAATATTATAATGGGTTTGGATGCTGTTCAGCCAAATGGCTATTTCAGTATTAGTTTAAATACTACAACTCGTGGAAATTAGTGGGAGAACATTTTACATTTTTTTTGCAGAAGCACTTCTTTACACGGCGTGTACTTAGAGTATGGAATAGTCTTCCTGCTAGTGTAGTGCAAGCTAAAACCCTGGGTTACTTTAAATCAGAGCTAGATAAGCTTTTAACAACTCTGAGCTATTAGTTAAGTTCTCTCCAAACAAGCTTGATGGCCTCCTCTCATTTGTAAATTTCTTATGTTCTTATGCTGTAAAATCCAATAAAGGCTTTTTCATTGACTATTGAGAAGGGCATTAATAATTTTGGACATTTCATTCAAATCTAAATAAAACATAGATTTTTTCCCCCCAATTGTACCCCTTGTACTTTGTCTTATCATCTTTTGGGACATGCCTGTTTAATTTCCATTACCATTCAATTACCATTAGGAAGGGGTCAAGTGACATCTAGCTTATCAACACACCTACTAAGCAAATTATTTTGGCTAAAATATTGATTAGAAAAGAATTATTTTCATTACAATGAGTCAAAAATGTGTTCAAAGGAAGCAGAGTGTCCTTGCAGTCATGAGCTGCAGGACATGTGCTTGGGCTCTTGCGAGAGTGGGACAGATGGAAAAGGAGCAAAGACAGAAACGACCAAGAGTATTCTGCCCTCGTCTTGAGAAAAGCTTTTACAAAAGATTGAAGAGTTGAAGCAACTTGTTAAGTTTTAAGTTAAATTAACTTTTTTTTAAGGAGACCTGTTTCCTCAATTTTCTTAAGTAAATTGAACTTATCCAGGCTTATGGTGAGGGTGCAGATTAAGATGGGGCAGAAATTTACCACCCATTTTGTACCTGTATGCCCATATGGGGAAGGGTGCACATATAAGATATTTGACAGTGATTTAATATTGCTTGCATGTGATTGTGATTATTCCTGGGGAGATCTCCTTTACTCAGTTACTCATTTTGGTGTTGTCCTACTTTTGTAAGAATGGATGTGATAGAAAAGATTTCTCATATTTGCTGCTTACGGCATGTGTTGTAGCATACATTTTTGGACAATTAAACTGGTCAATATAAGTGAAAGTTTTGAGGTCTTGTCTGTATGTATAGTCTTACTGGAACTACAATTCTCGCTGAACCCTGTAATCTCCCATCTCATACAGCTAGAGGAATGGATCTGGGTTTGATTTGCTGTTGTGTGCTGGACCCTTGGAGCTGCATAGGTGAACCACTAAGGCTCTCATAGGGGGAGGTTTTGAGATGGGCAGGTGCCATATCTGAAATAAAGTACCATCCTTCCTTATTAATAAAGGTGTCCTTTTTTTCTACAGAATATTTTCATTTAAATGATAACCTTCTTGTAGTAAGTCTTATAGAATGTGGTATTTCATATGTCTTTCTGAAGGTAATAAAAATGCCAGCCACTTTACATAAAATCCGTTTAATGCAGTTTCTTTAAGTACAGTATGTCTCAACTTTCAAGAGTGGCTCAGTGGGGCCATCCAGCAATATATACAAAGGAAGATGAAGCCAGCTAACGTTCTTGAAGACCAGAGACACCGTGGATGAAACTGCTTCCGTCTTCAGAAGAGTCTGCGAGCATTAAACTGCTATCTTAAGACTATACTTTCAGGGATCATTTCTGACTGGAGAAATGCCTTATGAAAGTGTTTGGTCATGCTGGCCACGATGAGGAGGTATGTCCACAGCTGTGCACCTGCCTTGTGTACTTCAATCAACACCCCATCTCAGGGAATTCAGACTGTAACCTGCCTTTGGGTCGTGCCTTGCTTGCATGTCGTGACAGGTTGGACTCATTCAGTTGCATGATTCCAACTGTGTAAGTTGCTGATGAGAGCTATTGGGAAATGTACCCAGGGAACTGCCAGAGTTGTTCACAACTTCACTGAGTGGAGACCTCTTGCATCTGAGCCCCTCCATTAAAGCCTATAATAATATATCTACTTTCTTTTTAATATGTTTACTTATCTACCGCAGCTGATGTTCAAAAATTTCGAAGTTAATTGGGGATATATATTTAGCTAGTTAATTAACTAGGTCTTTCTGGTTAGTACTAACCTTGCACTGTATTCTCTTCATCGTGCCTCTTCTGTATCTACAGTATTAATCTATCAGGGCAGATCCACACGACGATGTGGAAGCTGGCCCAAGTTCATGTGAGCATGGCTCACATGGGGAGCAGAACTGGTTCTCGCTCAAAGAATTTTCTTCCACTGTTGATTGTCCTGTATTATTTATTGTTACTGTCTACTAATGTTTAAATGTTTTTTTGCTGTCTAAATGCATGTATTCAAGAGAGCAGGAGGGCATCATCATCAGTGATGAGGAGGACACTGTTTTCCTGATTATGTTAGACCTGCCCTATAGCCAGAGAAGGATCGATGAGGTAGGACTCTGCTGGCATTCACAGGGCCAGTTAATGCAACCCTCCCTGTCACCATGTTGGTTGGGCTGTTCCAGGCTGTGTTATCTAGCCCCGATCACTGTTCCCTGTACCCAGGCTCTACTGGATTTGCGGAGATGAGCTACTGCCCTCACCAATGAGTGCATGAGCCTCTGGAAGATCCGGCCACTACCCACAGGAATATGAGAAAAATGAGTGAGTTTGGAATCCCGCCCCTCCATGAGGGGGCTTTTTATTGGTCGGTGATTAAAGGCAGGCCTGTCTCAATAGCTGTGGAAATGATCCTCTGTCATGGCCTGTTAGGTGTTGGGCATTTTGCTAGTGATGGAAAGTATGGCTTTGACACCCTTGGAGTGGGATAATCCCTGCTGTCAATCAAATATATGATCAACAGCACACTATGTGGTTATGCACTTTCAAATTTCTTTGTAAGTATAGTTTTTTCATATTTTCCCCCAGGAAAATCCCAAGTGTCTTATTTGCAGAATGGATTTATCTGAATATAGTAGAGAAACGACCCTGCATAACCTCAGGAGAGCCAGCCTCTACCTCATTGCACATCTATCTAGACAGTGTTTTCAGCCAATTTTGGCTGCAGCATTGGAGGGATGTGAGTCTGACCTCAGTAAGCCAGACGAAATGGATGTGAATAATACAGGAGAAGAATATATACATCAGAATCAGCTTTTATTGCCATTCAAAGCACTTGACATGATAAGAACGAAACACAGTTTCTCAGGTCTAAATAACAAATAGATAAAAATACAATACTAGAATAAAATATCTAAACTGGGTAAAAATAAAATGAACTAATATAAAACCTCTGAAGTAAAAAAATAATGTGCAATATCACATAATTGTATGGCAGAACAGCAGCGACTTTAAGTGATCAGTGCAGTGAAATAATCTGTTTCCCTTACTGAGATGAAAGAGTCTCATTTCTTTTACTTCAGTATGTGAAAAGGACTTTCATGTTTTTGTATGAATGAAACATTTTATGTTGTTTATTAAATATTGTACATACACAGAAACTAAAACAAAGAAAACTGCTCTATATATTCTGCACATCGGCTTGCACTATTACCCTTTCAATCTGAGTTTAAACATAATGTGCTGAGACATAATACATAGACAGAAAAAATACAATGAAATATATATATAACGAGTGTTGTACAGTAATGGGTTTTGGCTAACCACTGAATGTGGTATAATGAATTTTTGGTAAAGTGGTGAATGTGCAGCAATGATTTTTTGTTAGTTACAGATTTATTGCAGTTATGATTCCAGTGCAGATAGAGGGAATGTTATCTCATTTAGAAAATCCTGGCTTAGCCTGGGAGGGGCCAGACTGTTCAATAGTAGAACTACTTGGGGGAAAAAAGCTGGTTCTTCTTTGTTTTTTGCCCACCACCACCCCCCCTCTTCGGAGGACAACTTTATTTTAAATTGAGTGTAAGTGTAAAGATATTCAATCCCAGTGTGGCCACTCTGAACTAAGCTGCCCTGGTACTGTGATTATATATAAAAAAAAATAAAAATTTAAAACGGCAAGCGGGTCCAGGGCCAAAAGGCCCCATCAACCGGGAGCCCCCCCCCCCCTAACCCCCACCGGCGTTGGACCCCCACCCGCGCAGGGCCAGAGACAGAGAGTTAGGGGGGGCCCCTCAGCCCCCATCGCTTCCCCGTCCCATGTCAGTGTAAAGTGTGTATGTATGTGTGTGACAGAGTTATGTGTTTATGTCTACGATGCATTAAAATTAGTGGGTGCAGTTCAGGTACGAGGGCCCCACCGCTGGCAGAGCTCCTCATCCCCCTCCCTGCACCCCCAGGCTCTAATGTAGTATGGACTGTGTATAAGACTAAAGTGCAAAAAACGGGCGAGCAGTTGAGGCACGGGCACCCCCCCGCTGGCAGACGACAGAGCCCCACCTGCCTCAACCCACCTCCTCAGCCCTAATGTCATGTGGTGTCTAACATGCAAGTAGAAATTGAGGGGCAGTGTCTCAGCGCACCTCCCCACTGCCCCTCAAGGCCCTAGTGCTGTGTGAAATGTGGTGTCGGGCCCAGGGGAGCAATAAGGGCGTGCCAGGAGTGGACCCCCCCCCGCACCGGAACCAGAACCACGACTGGTCCCGATTAGTCCCCATCCCCGACCCCGCACAGCCGGCAGGGGCGGCCAACCAGGGTGCTCAGGGGCGCCACAGGCAGCCTGGCAGCAGGGATCCCCCCCCCCCCAGGCGCAGACCGGAAGAGTCCCGCCCCACCATGCCTGATGGGACAACAACTAGCAACCAACCCCAGACCCAGAGAAAATCCAGAGAAAATCCAGTCTTAGCCTGGGAGGGGCCAGACTGTTCAACAGTAGAACTACTGTACTTGGGGGAAAAAGCTGTTTTTTTTTGTTTTTTGCCCACCACCACCCCCCCTCTTCGGAGGACAACTTTATTTTAAATTTAGTGTAAGTGTAAAGATATTCAATCCCAGTGTGGCCACTCTGAACTAAGCCACCCTGGTACCGTGGTTATATATATTATAAAAAAAGGCAAGCGGGTCCAGGGCCAAAGGGCCCCATCAACCGGGAGCCCACCGCCCCCCCCCCGGCGGAGGGCCCCCACACGCCAGAGGGGCCCCAGCCCCCCAAGCCCACCCCCTGGCAGGAAGGATTGCCACCCTCCGCAGCGTCCCGGCACACTGCCCATCCCCCCCCCCACCCCCCCGACACTGCCCAACACGAAGTGCACCTCCCTACCTGGGAGAGGACTCAATTTTATAAAAATCTATGACTACAATTAAAAAAACTAAAAAAAAAAAAACTAGGGTGAGTGAGATCAGAGTGGCCACACTGAGACTGAATATCTTTACACTGTAACTTTAATTTAAAAAAATAAAATTATGCTTAAGATCTGGGGTTAAGGTTGTCATAGACAGAAGCATACTCACGGTTGAGGAGCTGGAAGCCCAGGCCAGGAAGCAGGGATCCAGAAATGGGGCTGCAAAACAGAAAGCAGGACACTCACAGAGAAACCCGAAAACGTGACACCTGTTACACAGTGTGCTGCAAAAAAATATCATTATTTACAAATGAGGTTTCCTGGGCAATAAGTGAAACTATCCATTTTTTGTATCGCACATTAATAAGTATCAAACTCTTACTGAAAACGTTGTACTTTTGTGCCTCACCTGTATCATATAAAATCCCGGCTGCACGACGATCCAGCCTGGAACGAGGGCTCCAACGTGTGCTGCAAGACCAAAAGGGTGGACCGTCCGGCATTAGCATATACAGGAAGACAACCGTTAGCATACATTTCATCTGTACATTTAACTTCCTGTCGTTTTTGCAACCTGCACCTTCAGTCAATTTCATCCACCCATTTTAACCACTTAATATAAAATTTAATAATTGACATCTTACCCCCAGAGGGAAATCCAAGGTCCTGAGGCCTTCCTCTAGGGTCAGGATGACTTGGACCTTCCAGTGGATCTGGGCAGCAACTGTGGTCCTTCAGCTGTCCATCCCATGTTCTTTTTGAGCCTCTTCTTCTGAGAGAGAGAAGGATCACCATTAATAGCTAGAAGTTTCTGCTCTTAATTGCACAGATGTCTTGATGTTACCATAATTGGCGCCAAAGACCATCATTTCCAAACAAGGTATTGTGATTTACAGTTAATGTGCTGGAATAGAATACATGTGATGCAGGAATGAAGAACCACGAAATACCTGAAATACTCAGTATAGCACATCTGTAGGAGTAATGAATTAAAGCACACGATTAGGCTGTGTGTGCAGGTTTTCATTCTACCCAAGAAGAACCTACTCTTCATTGATCCGGACCAGGGCTCCATCCTCTTCTGCTTCTCCGCCTTGTGCGCTGGCTGAAAAACGTAGCAGACAACAGTAAATACTGACGCTAAGTGTCTCTAGGCCTGCTAGACTGAGCTAAGACTTTGACCTGTAGCTCTGCTCTCTATGTTTCAGTAAAATGTAATAGGCTCATTAATGGCTGAGAGGTCCACACAAGACAGCGAACAAGGAACTGGGGAAAATGTCAATGAACCAATAGACGGATTGCAAAATGTACAATGAACGTAAAATGTAACTTTTTAATAAAATTTAAGAAAAGTGCTCAGTGACAACAATTCTGGGAAGACTAATGTAAATCTAAAAGAAAATAACTGGATCAAGTTGCAGTGCATAAAAACTGACAGATTATGCACTACAGAAAAACTGGCATTTAGAGCTCATACTTACACTCTGGGCTCCCTGCGTGCTCAGAAGCACAAGGTTCCTGGGTGGTCCTCCTGTCGCAGAGCGTGCAGGCGATGGGTGCAGCAGATGGGCCCCGGGGCCGCTGAAGGCCCTCCCTGCCGTAGTGCCGCTGAGCCCCGCTGTGATGTTCGGGGCGCTCCCGCTTCCACAGAGAGTGGGAGGGTACGATGGCCATCACCTGCATGGGGACACGGACATACATGGATCAGATGGCAGAACGTGACTCACTGCGACACCAGCAACAAACACCACTTATGATAACAGTCATTTGGTATCTGCCCCCAAAGACAACAGTGAGCAAACAGCCCTTAGCTTAGCTTAAGTTACAGTAAGACAGAAAAGGTCATTAATGATGAGAAACCCTTCCCTCTGCTCTGAGACATTTCAAGCCTCATGGTGGCTGAAGATTAATGTCATTTACTTGTACTAAAGATCAGACAACATACTGTACCTCCTCACAGCAGCGGGGGCTGACAGCAGTCCTGTACTCCATCCGTGCCCAGAGCTGGTCCTTCTTCTTGAGGAAGGTGGGAAACTGACTTCTCCAGGTTTCACCCAAGGCCCAGGGGAAGATCTCGAACCTGGTTCCCATCTCTTCCTCCTCCATCATGTTAGCAAGATAGCTGGGGAGAGGAAGAATTCACTATTCCAAGATCCATTAGCTGGCTGACCTCCAACAGTTTCATCCAAGACTTATCCTCATGCTGATGGAGGAAATTGTTTTTCTTATTATTTTAACATTCATCTATATTGCCCACCATAGCATGCCGTCACTTACAGGGCGATGAAGAAGTTCATCCTCGTCTGCTCACTAGGAGTGAAGTGAGCTCTCCTGAAGTAAACGAAGGTCATCGCCAGAAGGTACTGAGATGAAGAGCAAAGGGATGGATAAAGTCGTCTCTGCTTTGCTTACAGTGATTAATGTAGCAAAACCAATGCATTAAAGTTACCTTGTCAGTCATCTTATAGCAGGAGTCCATGCAGAGGAAATCCTGGATCAGATCATCATCTGAGGGCATCATGAAATAATTTTAGCACTACATACATTTTTTTCAATATTTGAATTCATCCAGTATACATAAAGCAGGCACATATACTGTACTTGTAATGAAATGCATTTTATTTTGATGTTATATTTTCATTACATAAAAGCAGATTTAAAAGATAATTTAAAGCTCTTCCTCACGCTGGAACTAATCTAACCCACCTAGCAGTGTGAAGAAAGCAGCCATTTCCTGCTGCTCCACGATGATGGAGGGACCCCAGCATGTCAGGGATTCCTCCTGCTGCTCTGGGCCGCTGCAGTCTTGCCTGGACGGATCTTGTGCCTCCTGCTGAATGAGGTGCTGGCGCCTGAAGTGCGCGCACCTCGCCATCCCTGCGGAGCAGCGCGGAGGCAGTGGGGTAACTCCGTTAGGGGGCGCACTGACAAGGTGTTAGCCGACCTGTGTTCTAATGCCGGCTTGGGTTGTAAAGCAGGTGAGTCACGTGGTGCAGCTAACTGGCTAACATCCCCTATTACAAAATGTTTGTATTTAAATTGGAGACAAATATGTTGGGTTTTTTTTCCCGCGCTGACTAAACGTAATACTATGGTGTAGCAATATACGTAGTAAACCTCGAATTTCGCGCTAATTAAGCTCAACCTTCAGATGAATATTATGACATGACATAAAGAACACATTGCTGAAAGCTTACTTTAACTGCAAGGAGCTTGTTGTGAAAGAATGTTTAGTTTTCTTCTTTCTGACGGTCTTGAAGTAAAAAAAATGACATGAAAACTTTGACGAAACGGAGTATTTGACTGAGTAATTTTTGTATTAAACACTCGATTTGGATGAAAGGATCTAATTTCTTATTAATAAAACCTTTAAACACTTTACTCTTTACACTGATTTTTTACATTTTTTAAAAAGAGCAAAATAACGAATACGGGCACCGGGCAGGCGGTAGGAACCAAACGCGCCCCACTTTGTAGAGCTGACCCCAGCGAAGCGAGGCGCTTTCAGAGATGATCACTGTACCTTTTGGTGATCGCAGGGAATCCCGCTCAACCTCACTGATCTGTATCTTCTTCTTGTAGATGTTGTTTCGCTCAAATGTCGTTGTTTCGCTCAAATGTCGTTCTCTCAATCTTTCGCAATCTCTGCGCAGGTAAATGTTTCCTCAGTGCTCTTTGCCACAGGTGATGTTCGAATCCCGCAACTGTATCCATGGCAACGGCCCGCGACGCGCTATATATCAAAAATAAATAATAATAATATTTGTGATCCTGATAGGCTGTTCCCCATATTAGTAATGAGTATTGCCTTTCTATATCTTAAATGTAGTTTTACTAATTAAATTCACCTTTTGATAGGTTAATTGCATCTAATATTAAAGTAAGTCATTGTGGTTACCCTATGTACACGTCGTTTTTGCATTTTAGATATAAAAAGTTTAGATTTTTGATTGACATTTAAATTTATACAGTTTCATCTTATGACTGACGTTTTGAACACAAAATATAAAGTTAGTAGTAAAGTTAATGGCAATCTTGCTATTTGTTGCATAACTTTCAATTTCTGAATAGACTTTAAACTGCTTGAACAGGAGGTAAAAAGATTTTTTGTTAATGTGTTGCCTGATGGCGCTGTTATCAGACTCGGTTGTGGTACAGTGGGTGAGGATGCTGTACTTGTGATCAGAAGGTCACGGATTCAAATTCTGTGGCCGGCAGAGAGATTGTCACATAGCGGGAAGAAACATGGGGAAAATCAAAAGGGGCTTTATTTAGACAAAACGGCGATTAAGGCGAAAGGAAAAGGAGCACAGGGGGCCAAAAACAGGGTATGCATGATCAGACTGTAACACAGGGCAGACCAGGGAGCACAGGCAGGCAGCAAGAACATAACATAACATCACACACATAAGAATACAATGAGCAGACTGGGGAGCTCAGGATGAGGAGGCACTTAAATACATAACAGATGAGGGAGTAAACGAGAGGCACCTGGGATCATCCACACAAGGGCTGAAATGAGAGGCAAGGACTGCGGGGTGTCACAGAACCCTCCCCCACGCATGTACTCCGGGCATGCGAGATCGGCCAGAGAGGGGATCTATACTAGGCGGACGGATGAGGGAAACTCACACCAGCGGAAAAAAACGACAAACCAGATGCTAGAATACAAGACCAGAGGGGGACAGGGACCGGGACCCAGGACAAAAAGATATTTTATTGTCATTGTAAGTACAATGAGATTTAGTTTGGAATGCGCCAGCAGATGCATAGTAAATCTTAGAATTAAATAGGATCCGAGGCATAAAATATAATCCGAGTATAAAATATGTACATATACTATGTATACACACAATATATATTTAAAATTTGGTTAGTTAAGAATATAGGTGGAGAGAGACAGAAAGCCACAATCAATATTAAAAGTGGGCACTGTCAAAGGCCTACCCTTTGTGGTCTGTATTTAAACGCTAGCAGTATTAGAAACAAAATTCATGATTTAGAGGCTTTAATTTCATCAGACACTTACGAGATTATAGGAATAATGGAAACATGAATGAGTGACAATGATGGAGAATAATATAATATGGATGGTTACACGTTGTTCCGTAGAGATTGGATAGGCAAGAAGGGAGGTGGTGTTGCAGTATACGTAAAAGAAAACTTACAGGCAAGGGAGCTCACTGATAAAAATAAAAGTACAGATGCTGTATGGATACAACTAGATGCTAAAAACTTAAATGGCCTAATTGTCGGGGTTTGTTATACAGCACCTAATGTAGCTGCAGAGGAACATAAGAACATAAGAAATTTACAAATGAGAGGAGGCCATTCGGCCCATCAAGCTCGTTTGGGGAGAACTTAACTAATAGCTCAGAGTTGTTCAAATCTTATCTAGCTCTGATTTAAAGGAACCCAGGGTTTTAGCTTCCGCTACACTAGTAGGAAGACTATTCCATACTCTAACTACACGCTGTGTAAAGAAGTGCTTCCTCAAATTTGTTTTAAAGTGTTCTCCCGCTAATTTCCACTTATGGCCACCAGTTCTAGTATTTAGACTAATATTGAAATAGCCATTTGGCTGAACAGCATCCAGACCCATTAGAATATTATAGACCTGGATCATGTCCCCCCTTAGTCTCCTTTGCTCAAGGCTAAACAGATACAGCTCAGCTAACCTCTCCTCATAAGACATTCCTCAAAGACCAGGAATCATTCTCGTAGCCCTACATTGCACCTTTTACAAGGCAGCAATGTCCTTCTTAAGGTATGGTGACCAAACCTGCACACAATATTCAAGGTGGGGTCTTACCAAGGAATTATATAAATGTAACATCACCTCCCTTGACTTAAACTCCACACACCTAGAGATATAACCCAACATTCTATTGGCCTTTTTTATTGCTTCCCCACACTGGCGAGAGTGGGACATGGAAGCATCAACATACACACCGAGATCTTTCTCGTAATCAGCTACCCTTATTTCAGTGGAACCCATAAAATATCTGTACTTTATATTTCTGCTCCCTGCATAGATTACCTTACATTTATCTGTAAAATTTCATCTGCCAAGTATCAGCCCAGTCGCTAATTAAATCAAGTTCACTACCATCTAGTGGCTGTAAAACCTCTCATTTTCCAATCCTACACACAAAATATATTAAATAAAAACATAATTATACTGGTATAATCTCACTTAAGTTGTTGACAGGTAAAAGCACCTAAATTGAATTTCTCGTGTGACTTGCGATTTTATATATCTTTCATTAGTTTTATACATTCTTAGTATGGTGGGCAAATGGTGTAATTTTTAATAAAAAAATAATAAACTGTAAAATCCCTACGACATACTTAAAATATAATACATAGTAATGTTTTGAAGTCAAACTAAGCTGTTCCTTTTGTATGTAATGGTTTTCTGTTTGGGGGATTTGCAAAAAAACTGCAGTGCATGATGGGTAGGGTCTAAAGGCTAAAAACCTAACGTCCTCGTCCGTCTGACGACTGTTGCGTATGTTGGTCCAGAAAGTAATTCAATTTCACCATGTAGGCTGCGTTCTTAAAAACAGCTTTTTGTTGGATATGGCCCGATTATATGCCGTGGACCTTTTAATTTGTTTGTTTGCAATTTCGCCAGGTAGGCTACCTTCTTTAAACTGCGTTTTGTTAGACTACATATTTCGGGATGTAGTCTTTGTAAATACAGTAAAACCGGTCTAAGTCGACATTCGCGGGACCAGCTTAAAAGTGACGACTTAGAGAATTGACGAGATACACCTAAGTCGACACTTTGACGACTTATGTCTAGCTCGTCGTTTTGTCGACTAGTAAATATAACACCATACCTCTACTCATCATGGTAGAGACCTGCGCGGGACGCTCCTGCCCGCTCCCGCAAAAAATATATATTATTTTTTCCCGCTCCCGCTCCCGCCCGCAGTATTCAAGTTTTGTCCCGGTTCCCGCCCGCAAAATACCGCAGGTAAACATATAAGTAGTTTTATTTTTACCGCTTCTTCCCGCTACTCTGTTATTTGTTTCACTTGCTTCCCTTTTGAGTATATATAAAAAAGAAACGGAAAATAAACAAATATGTTTCGTTTTATTTTAGTTTAATTAAATGGAATGATGAACATGGACACGAACGAGGAGCTTTTCAGAACATGCCATCCCGTCCAAGCACCAGGCTGATTACTTCTTGGGGTGTCCGGTTACGTCCCCCGGCACTCAGAGCGCGGCAATTGTAGTTTCTGTAGACGATTCGCCTGTAAATTGTTATTATTTTAATTTAGTCGTTCTTGTTGCTTTTGTGCAGTAGATAAATGAGTATTTGTTTTTAATAAATTAATTTTAAGATAATTACATTTTGCGGGAGTCCCGCGATTAATTCTATTCTCCCGCAACCCGCACATACATGAGGACCTTACCGCCCGCACCCGCATTCACCCATCAAATCTTGTCCCGCGCCGCACTCGGTTTCTACATTGCCGTGGTGACAAGCAGGCGGCGGGAATGCAGCGATTGGGGTGTCGACTTACAGGTAGGAAAATCCATTCATTTGTGTTGTTCGGGACCGGGATTTAGGTGACGACTAAGGGAATTTGACGACTTACAAGCGGCGACTTACACAAGGAATTTTAAAGGAAACATCATTAGGAAAAATCGGGACTTTTGCTTGAGCGTCGACTTGTGCACATTGACGAGTTACAAGCCGGCGACTTAGACCAGTTTTACTGTATGTATATAGTTTAGCCTAACCCAGCCACTTAAGGGAGCTAGCCAGCTCAACTAGGTGCCGGTCCCAAGCCCGCATTAATGGGGAGGGTTGGCGTCAAGAAATAGAGACTATCTTCACTGCATCACTGATGTCAAAATGTGGGAAATATGTGGTTGTATAAATAAATGCGTTAAAGTAGGTTAATGATTCTGTGCTGTCAAAATTGTATGAAAAGTTAGGCTACATGACACTAGAAATGGGCTATACCCGAATGCATGGACGCATTATGAGAATATGTTTATGTTTCTTTGACATCCACTTTCACTTCAAGGTGGGAATTGTGACACTGTGGCCATCTCTCCCAAGATGAATCCCTGAGTAGTGAAAGAGCATATCAATTTTTAAACATGGTTACTCTCTTCCTTGTAAGCTGCTGCACTTTATTTTAATTTTTGAAATCACACAATGTACACATATATCCTCTGGTATGTCATGTGCTTTCGCATATCGTATAAATAATCATAGTGGGCCGCCATGACCAAAAAATGCCGGGGCCATTTTTTGGTCCCAGTCCAGCCCTGTCCAGGTATATAAGATTCTAACGGGTCTGGATGCTGTTCAGCCAAATGGCTATTTCAATATTAGTTTAAATATTAGAACTCGTGGCCATAAGTGGAAATTAGCGGGAAAACATTTTAAAATGAATTTGAGGTAGCATTTATTTACACAGCGTGTAGTTGGAGTATGGAATAGTCTTCCTGCTAGTGTAGCGGAAGCTAAAACCCTGGATCCTTTAAATCAGAGCTAGATAAGATTTTAACAACTCTGAGCTATTAGTTAAGTTCTCCCCAAATGACCTTGATGGGCCTCCTCTCATTTGTAAATTTCTTATGTTCTAATGCTGTTAAAGCCAATAAAGGCTTTTTCATTGACTATTGAGAAGGGCATTAATAATTATGGACAAGCCATTTTTTTTATTCAAATCTAAATAAAACATAGATCCCCCCCTCCCCAGTTGTACCCCTTGTACTTTGTCTTATCATCTTTTGGGACATGCCTGTGTAATTCCCATTGCCATTCAATTACCATTAGGCAGGGTTCAAGTGACATCTGGCTTAGCAACACCTACTAAGCAAATTATTTTGGCTAAAAATTAGAATTAGAAAAGAATTATGTTTATTACAATGAGTCAAAAATGAGTTCAAAGGAAGCAGAGTGTCCTTGCAGTCATGAGCTGCAGGACATGTGCCTGGCATTTTTTGATCCCACTCCAGCCCTGGCAGAGAGAACGAAGGATTTGCCGAAGCGTTCCTTCTTACATGCTGGATATAGCAATCTGGTGCTGAAGGAGCTTTGTGACACCCTCACCGTCATGTGCAGGGGTTGAGAGGGATTGTCCAGCATGAATGTAAGTTTGGTGAACATCCTTTTCTCACCCACCTCCTCAGTAGAGTGCAAGACAGAGCCAGCACTGCTGACCAGCTTGTTCCTCTCTCAGCTACTGCATCCCCAGCAGGCCCCTGCACACAATATTGCAGATACTACCACTGTGTCATAAAATTTCTTAACAGTGTCCTGCACAAAATAAAGGGCCTCAGTCTTCTCAGCAGGTGGAGTTTGGCCCTTCTTGTACAGGGCATCTGTATTGTGTGACCAGTCCAGTTTGTTATTGATGTTGAACACCCAGGTATTTGTAAAGTGACACAACCTCTACATCCATTCCCTGAATGTTCACCACTACAGACAAGTCACAGTGCAGCGGAAGTCAATCATCATTCCCTTTGTCTTATTTGCATTTATCTGCAGGTGTTTCCATCCACACCATTCGACAAAGTTAGTGATGACCTCTCTGTATTCCAGATTGTTGCCTTGTGATATATGTCCAACAATAGCTGTATCATCAGAGACCTTCTGGAGGTGATAGCTGTCCATGTTGTATTTGAAGTCTGATGTAAACATGAAAGTGAAAAAGAAAGGGGAGAGCACTGTACCTTATGGAGTTCCTGTGCCTCAGACTGCTGCATCAGATACACAGTCACAAAGTTTCATGTTCATTGGTATTACATGCGTCCAAGTCCGCATCTCTCATTTTCCACTTTTTATGATGTCTCATCTAGGTACACAGCATCTGTGCATGCTTGTGTAGGTCTTTATGCAAATTTGCAACTCTACTTCGTGAGAAGCTTAGGTCAGGAAAATCTGGCAACAGAATAAGATTGGCAGATCAGTCTTTTTCCAAATAGAGATCAGGTGTCAACAGTCATCCAACATGCATTCCATTCAGCAGAAAGCTCTGATCAGCAGAGGTCACCTATCCTTGTTTTATTTGCAATTTTTTTTCTTCTTCCTTTCTCTGACCTGCTCTCCTCTAGTGCCTCTTTACTCTCTTGATGAATCTTGTCTATTTCTGGAGTCCAATGCTCAGTTAACTGATCTATCGTGCCGCAGGGTGCATGTGTGACGCACCCTTTAAGAAATGGATGATCACAATATGACCAAAGGGGTATTTTGGGTTTAATAAATACATTTATATGAGAGTATGGATATAGATTTAAAATACGTAACTATGTAAGAAATTGGTAGTGTATTAACAGAGGAACGGAACGTTGCGTCCGTGTCAGTTGCTCTGGGGAATCAGGTAAAAAGGGACATTTCCACCGTCTCCCTCAGAAGCGATTTGGAGATGAAACGCAACGTACCGTGTCCCTCTGCTCAGGTTATTTCTGCTTAATGCAGGTGGGTAGAATGTTGATAAGTTGCTAGTATTTCTCTCATAACTGGGCTCATCCAGACTCCCCAGTCTAACCTCACTCCCTCTCCTGCCTCAGGCTTTGCCCTGAACCTGCCTGGTTTCGATTCCCTCCTTGTCTTAACCCTGTCCTGTCATCTTGCCCTAGTCTGTTCCCCCTGTGGTTTGCACTGATGTGTCTGTTGCTATGCTGGTGGTCCTTCCATGTGTCAGTCCTGTTCCTGTCTTTTTTTCTGCCCAGTCTGTTGTCCTTACAGTCCTTCGCCCTGCTTCTGTCCCTCTCAATGTCCTATCTTGACCTGTGGTGTCATCTGTTGGGTGTTCTCATTAGTGTCTGCTGTCATCCCTTTGGTGTAATGGTTGCCTGTTCTGTTTGCCTGGTGCTATTCCTAATTCCTTTTGTCTCCCTAGGTCCTTGGTCCTGTGAGTCTGCTTGTCTGGTAATCGACCCTGTCCAGTGTCCGTGGTCCTGCCCCGTGTCCTGGCCCCATGTGCGCTTCCTCTCGTCTGGTTCCTTGGGTCCCCTCCCTGGCCGGCTTTGCACGCCTGGAGTGCATGGCTTGGGGGGGGTGAGAGCATAAGCCCATCGCACTGTCGGGTCAAGTGGCAGAAGTTGTCACTCATGTGGACAGATCCATGTGACGATGTGGAAGCTGCCCCAAGTTCATGCGAGCATGGCTCACATGGGGAGCAGAACTGGTTCTCGCTCAAAGAATTTTCTTCCACTGTTGATTGTCCTGTATTATTTATTGTTACTGTCTACTAATGTTTAAATGTTTTTTTGCTGTCTAAATGCATGTATTCAAGAGAGCAGGAGGGCATCATCATCAGTGATGAGGAGGACACTGTTTTCCTGATTATGTTAGACATGCCCTATAGCCAGGGAAGGATCGATGAGGTAGGACTCTGCTGGCGTTCACAGGGCCAGTTAATGCAACCCTCCCTGTCACCATGTTGGTTGGGCTGCTCCAGGCTGTGTTACCTAGCCCCGATCACTGTTCCCTGTACCCAGGCTCTACTGGATTTGCGGAGATGAGCTACTGCCCTCACCAATTAGTGCTTGAGGCTCTGCAAGATCCAGCCGCTACCCACTGGAATATGAGAAAAATGAGTGAGTTCGGAATCCCGCCCCTCCATGAGGGGGCTTTTTATTGGTCGGTGATTAAAGGCAGGCCTGTCTCAATAGCTGTGGAAATGATCCTCTGTCATGGCCTGTTAGGTGTTGGGCATTTTGCTAGTGATGGAAAGTTTGGCTTTGACACCCTTGGAGTGGGATAATCCCTGCTGTCAATGAAATATATGATTAACAGCACATCTGTAGGAGTAATGAATTAAAGCACACGATTAGGCTGTGTGTGCAGGTTTTCATTCTACCCAAGAAGAACCTACTCCTCCTTGATCTGGACCAGGGCTCCATCCTCTTCTGGTTCTCTGCCTTGTGCACTGGCTGAAAAACGTAGCAGACAACAGTAAATACTGACGCTAAGTGTCTCTCTAGGCCTGCTTGACTGAGCTAAGACTTTGACCTCTATCTCTGCTCTCTGTTTCAGTAGGATGTAAAAGGCTCATTAATGGCTGAGAGATCCACACAAGACAGCGAACAAGAAACTGGGGGAAATCTCAATGAATCAATGGATGGATTGCAAAATGTACAATGAATATAAAATTGGACTTTTTAAGAATATTTAAGAAAAGTGCTCAGTGACAACAATTCTGGGAAGACTAATGTAAATTAAAAAGAAAAAAACTGAATCAAGTTGCAGTGCATTAAAACTGACAAGCTATGCACTACAGAAAAACTGGCATTTAGAGCTCATACTTACACTCTGGGCTCCCTACGTGCTCAGAAGCACAAGGTTCCTGGGTCTGGATGGTCCTCCTGTCGCAGAGCGTGCAGGCGATGGGTAGAGCAGATGGGCCCCGGGGCCGCTGAAGGCCCTCCCTGCCGTAGTGCCGCTGCGCCCCGCTGTGATGTTCGGGGCGCTCCCGCTTCCACAGAGAGTGGGAGGGTACGATGGCCATCACCTGCATGGGGACACGGACATACAGGGATCAGATGGCAGAACGTGACTCACTGCGACACCAGCAACAAACACCACTTATGATAACAGTCATTTGGTATCGGCCCCCAAAGACAACAGTGAGCAAACAGCCCTTAGCTTAGCTTAAGTTACAGTAAGACAGAAAAGGTCATTAATGATGAGAAACCCTTCCCTCTGCTCTGAGACATTTCAAGCCTCATGGTGGCTGAAGATTAATGTCATTTACTTGTATTAAAGATCAGGCAACATACTGTACCTCCTCACAGCAACGGGGGCTGACAGCAGTCCTGTACTCCATCCGTGCCCAGAGCTGGTCCTTCTTCTTGAGGAAGGTGGGAAACTGACTTCTCCAGGTTTCACCCAAGGCCCAGGGGAAGATCTCGAACCTGGTTCCCATCTCTTCCTCCTCCATCATGTTAACAAGATACCTGGGGAGCGGAAGAGTTCACTATTCCAAGATCCATTAGCTGGCTGACCTCCAACAGTTTCATCCAAGACTTATCCTCATGCTGATGGAGGAAATTGTTTTTCTTATTATTTTAACATTCATCTATATTGCCCACCATAGCATGCCGTCACTTACAGGGCGATGAAGAAGTTCATCCTCGTCTGCTCACTAGGAGTGAAGTGAGCTCTCCTGAAGTAAACGAAGGTCATCGCCAGAAGGTACTGAGATGAAGAGCAAAGGGATGGATAAAGTCGTCTCTGCTTTGCTTACAGTGATTAATGTAGCAAAACCAATGCATTAAAGTTACCTGGTCAGTCATCTTATAGCAGGAGTCCATGCAGAGGAAATGCTGGATCAGGTCATCATCTGAGGGCATCATGAAATATTATTAGTACTACATACTTTTTTTCTTCAATATTTGAATTTGTCCAGTATACATAAAGCAGGCACATACTGTTCTTGTAATGAAATGCACTTTATTTTGATGTTATATTTTCATTACAAAAAAGCAGATTTAAATAGATCATTCACGCTGGAACTAATCTAACCCACCTAGCAGTGTGAAGAAAGCAGCCATTTCCTGCTGCTCGATGATGATGGCGGGACCCCAACATGTCAGGGATTCCTCTTGCTGCTCCGTGTCGCTGTAGTCCTGTCTGGACGGACCTTGTGCCTCCTGCTGACTGAGGTGCCGGCACCTGTATCCAGTATTTGAATTCGTCCAGTACACATAAAGCAGGCACATATACTGTTCTTGTAATGATATGCATTTTATTTTGATGTTGTATTTTCATTACAAAAAAGCAGATTTAAAAGATAATTTAAAGCTCTTCCTCATGCTGGAACTAATCGAACCCACCTAGCAGTGCAAAGAAAGCAGCCATTTGTTACGACCCCCAGGGATAATTTACTCCATACAGTGGGCGGATGTTTCTGTGGGGGGGTGTGTCATTCTGTTCCTGGCCCTGCCCCGTGTTACATCACCTTCCCCTCTATTTTGATTGGCCGGGTTTCCTGCTATGTCCTATAATCACTTCCTTTATAAGGCCTGTCCAGGCCAAGAACAGGAGACCATTTGCTTTTGTGATTTGTTTGATACTTGCTGTATGACTGATGATTTATTGTGCTTGACTCTTTTGCTGTTTGACCATTGATTTCTGCTTAGCCCTTTTTTTAAATTTGTTTGCTGTGCATTTTCTTTAGTAACTATCTGTAAATATTTGCAAAATATTGAAGACGGGCACCAGGCAGGCGGTAGGAACCAAACGCGCCCCACTTTGTAGAGCTGACCCCAGCAAAGCGAGGCGCTTTCAGAGATGATCACTGAACCTTTTGGTGATCGCAGGGAATCCCGCCCAACCTTACTGATCTGTATCTTCTTCTTGTAGATGTTGTTTCGCTGAAATGCAATTCGTTCTCAACTTCTCTCAATGTCTTCTCAGGAAAAGGTTTTCACAGTGCTCTTTTCCACAGTTCAGGTTAGAATCCCGCAACTGTATCCATGGCAACGGCCCGCGATGCGATATATATCTTGCGTGTATTATTCAAAAATAAATCATAATAATATTTATGATCCTAATAGGCTGTTCCCCATATTAGTAATGAGTATTGCTTTTCTACGTCTTAAATGTAGTTTTAAAAATTTAAATCACTTTTTGATGGATTAATTACATCTGATACTAAAGCAAGTCATTGTGGTTACCCTATGTACACGTCGTTAACGTTTTTGCATTTTAGATATACAGAGTTTAGATTTTTGATTGACATTTATATTTATACAGTTTCATGTTATGACTGACGTTTTGAACACAAAATATAAAGTTAGTAGTAAAGTTAATGCCCTCTAAGTGAATGCCTTCTTAGCTTTTAAAAATAATAAAATTGACTATAACAAATGTTTCTGTTTGCTGTAAACTGAATAATTTTATATGAATTATAACTTAGGTTTGAGTTTGGATGTATTAATTATACAACAGTCTTGCTATTTGTTGCATAACTTATAAATTCAATTTCTGAATAGACTTTAAACAGCATGTAAAGGAGGTAAAAAGATTTTTTGCTAATGTGTTGCCTGATGGCGCTGTTATCAGACTCTGTTGTGGTAATGGGTGAGGATGCTGTGTTCGTGATCAGAAGGTCACCGATTCAAATTCTGTGGTCGGCAGAGAGTTTGTCACATAGCGGGAAGAAAGGAAGCAAAGGCAAAGATGGGGAAAATCAAAAGGGGCTTTATTTAGACAAAACAGCAGGTAAGGCGAAAGGAAAAGGAGCACAGGGGGCCAAAAATGATCAGACTGTAACACAGGGCAGACCAGAGAGCGCAGGCAGCAACAACATAACATGACATCACACACATAAGAATACAATGAGCAGACTGGAGAGCTCAGGATGAGGAGGCACTTAAATACATCACAGATGAGGGAGTAAACGAGAGGCACCTGGGATCATCCACACAGGGGCTGAAACGAGAGGCAAGGACTGCGGGTGTCACAGAACCCTCCCCCACGCATGTACTCCAGGCATGCGAGGTCGGCCGGAGAGGGGATCTGTACTAGGCGGACGGATGAGGGAAACTCACACCAGGGAAAAAACGACAGACCAGATGCTAGAATACAAGACCAGAGGGGGACAGGGACCGGGAACCGGGACAAAAAGATATTTTATTGTCATAGTAAGTGCAATGAGATTTAGTTTGGAACGCGCCAGCAGATGCATAGTAAATCTTACAATTAAACAGAATCCAAGGCATAAAATAGAATCCGAGAATAAAATATGTACACATACTAGGTATACACACAATATATATTTAAAATTTGGTTAGTTAAGAATATAAGTGGAGAAAGACGGAAAGCCCCAATTAATATTAAAAGTGGGCACTGTGAAAGGCCTACTAGGATGTTGGGTTATAGCTCTATGTGTGTGGAGTTTAGGTCAAGGGAAGTGATGCTACGATTATACAATTCCTTGGTGAGAGCCCACCATGAATATTGTGTGCAGGTTTGGTCACCATACCTTAAGAAGGACATTGCTGCCTTGGAAAGGGTGCAACGTAGGGCTACGAGAATGATTCCTGGTCTTAGAGGAATGTCTTATGAGGAGAGGTTAGCTGTGCTGAATCTGTTTAGCCTCGAGTAAAGGAGACTAAGGGGGGACATGATCCAGGTATATAAGATTCTAACAGGTTTGGATGCTGTTCAACCAAATGGCTATTTCAGTATTAGTTTAAATACTAGAACTCGTGGAAATTAGTGGGAGAACATTTTAAATTTTTTTTGCAGAAGCACTTCTTTACACGGCGTGTAGTTAGAGTATGGAGTAGTCTTCCTGCTAGTGTAGTGCAAACTAAAACCCTGGGTTCCTTTAAATCAGAGCTAGATAAGGTTTTAACAACTCTGAGCTATTAGTTAAGTTCTCTCCAAACAAGCTTGATGGCCTCCTCTCATTTTTAAATTTCTTATGTTCTTATGCTGTAAAATCCAATAAAGGCTTTTTCATTGACTATTGAGAAGGTCATTAATAATTTTGGACATGCCATTTTTTTCATTCAAATCTAAATAAAACATAGATTTTTACTAATTTACTAATATAGTCTTATCTTTTGGGACATGCCTGTTTAATTTCCATTACCATTCAATTACCATTAGGTAGGGGTCAAGTGACATCTAGCTTATCAACACAGCTACTAAGCAAATTATTTTGGCTAAAATATTGATTAGAAAATAATTATTTTCATTACAATGAGTCAAAAATGTGTTCAAAGGAAGCAGAGTGTCCTTGCAGTCATGAGCTGCAGGACATGTGCTTGGGCTCTTGCAAGAGTGGGACAGATGGAAAAGGAGCAAAGACAGAAACGACCAAGAGTATTCTGCCCTCGTCTTGAAAAAAGCTTTTACAAAAGATTGAAGAGTTGAAGCAACTTGTTAAGTTTTAAGTTAAATTAACTTTTTTTTAAGGAGACCTGTTTCCTCAATTTTCTTAAGTAAATTGAACTTATCCAGGCTTATGGTGAGGGTGCAGATTAAGATGGGGCAGAAATTTACCACCCATTTTGTACCTGTATGCCCATATGGGGAAGGGTGCACATATAAGATATTTGACAGTGATTTAATATTGCTTGCATGTGATTGTGATTATTCCTGGGGAGATCTCCTTTACTCAGTTACTCATTTTGGTGTTGTCCTACTTTTGTAAGAATGGATGTGATAGAAAAGATTTCTCATATTTGCTGCTTACGGCATGTGTTGTAGCATACATTTTTGGACAATTAAACTGGTCAATATAAGTGAAAGTTTTGAGGTCTTGTCTGTATGTATAGTCTTACTGGCACTACAATTCTCGCTGAACCCTGTAATCTCCCATCTCATACAGCTAGAGGAATGGATCTGGGTTTGATTTGCTGTTGTGTGCTGGACCCTTGGAGCTGCATAGGTGAACCACTAAGGCTCTCATAGGGGGAGGTTTTGAGATGGGCAGGTGCCATATCTGAAATAAAGTACCATCCTTCCTTATTAATAAAGGTGTCCTTTTTTTCTACAGAATATTTTCATTTAAATGATAACCTTCTTGTAGTAAGTCTTATAGAATGTGGTATTTCATATGTCTTTCTGAAGGTAATAAAAATGCCAGCCACTTTACATAAAATCCGTTTAATGCAGTTTCTTTAAGTACAGTATGTCTCAACTTTCAAGAGTGGCTCAGTGGGGCCATCCAGCAATATATACAAAGGAAGATGAAGCCAGCTAACGTTCTTGAAGACCAGAAACACCGTGGATGAAACTGCTTCCGTCTTCAGAAGAGTCTGCGAGCATTAAACTGCTATCTTAAGACTATACTTTCAGGGATCATTTCTGACTGGAGAAATGCCTTATGAAAGTGTTTGGTCGTGCTGGCCACGATGAGGAGGTATGTCCACAGCTGTGCACCTGCCTTGTGTACTTCAATCAACACCCCATCTCAGGGAATTCAGACTGTAACCTGCCTTTGGGTCGTGCCTTGCTTGCATGTCGTGACAGGTTGGACTCATTCAGTTGCATGATTCCAACTGTGTAAGTTGCTGATGAGAGCTTTTGGGAAATGTACCCAGGGAACTGCCAGAGTTGTTCACAACTTCACTGAGTGGAGACCTCTTGCATTTGAGCCCCTCCATTAAAACCTATAATAATATATCTACTTTCTTTTTAATATGTTTACTTATCAACGCAGCTGATGTTCAAAAATTTCGAAGTTAATTGGGGATATATATTTAGCTAGTTAATTAACTAGTTCTTTCTGGTTAGTACTAACCTTGCACTGTATTCTCTTCATCGTGCCTCTTCTGTATCTACAGTATTAGGCCCAATCCCAATTCTATTTTAAACCCCTTTGCCTACCCCTCACCCCTTCCCCTTGCCCCTTGAAATGAAGTGGAAAGGGGTAGGGTTAAAAAATTTCCCCTAAGAAATGGGACACCACTACTACACTGTTATACGTCATCATCCATTGTCACTACCTCCTAACGTTACGTCAGAGGACATGCTCCGATGTTTATCACAAATTCCAAGATGTCGCCGTCAGCATCGTAGCATGTAAAGATTACTCACTCCCAAAGTTTTTTTGCGCCGTATTTGGACTTTAAAAACAGATGTTCGTTTTCACCTCAAAAACGTATGAGCCTTCGGGTTTCCTCAGCTGTCCCTATACAGAATATAATTTACAAAAATGTTGTCATGTTGCAATAAGTACGAATAGTGTAAGCACCGTTCATTTACATGTACACATACAGTATGGCCGTAAGCAAAACAAAACAACGCGTTACAACATGCAGTCAGTTACCGGGTAACGTTATATGACATAAAAATATATTTCCTAATATTGTGCAATCAGTGCTATCCGCAAGCAAACTTTAGCGATTTTTTTTCAAACGTTTCTTTACAGAACATCACCGTAAACACAAACACAAGATTGATGGTAATATACATGTAATGAAAAAATGTCATAAAAATCCTTATTAATGGCAAAAATTACTTAACATTTATGGGTCAGCTTGCTCGAGTGGGCAGCCATGTTGTAAATTTCTCTTAGCCCTTCGCTTGAAGTGAGGTCCCGAAAAATCTTCGTTTCGAGGGCTATCTAGCCCTTCCCCTTACCCCTACCCCTCCAATCAAAAGAGAATTGAGACACCCCTACCCCTACACGTGAACGCGCCAAACGGAGGGGTAGGGGTAAGGGGTAGAATTGGGATTGGGCCTTAATCTATCAGGACAGATCCACACGATGATGTGGAAGCTGGCCCAAGTTCATGCGAGCATGGCTCACATGGGGAGCAGAAATAGTTCTCGCTCAAAGAATTTTCTTCCACTGTTGATTGTCCTGTAATATTTATTGTTACTGTCTACTAATGTTTAAATGTTTCTTTGCTGCCTAAATGCATGTATTCAAGAGAGCAGGAGGGCATCATCGTCAGTGATAAGGAGGACACTGTTTTCCTGATTATGTTAGACCTGCCCTATAGCCAGGGAAGGATCGATGAGGTAGGACTCTGCTGGCATTCACAGGGCCTGTTAATGCAACCCTCCCTGTCACCATGTTGGTTGGGCTGCTCCAGGCTGTGTTATCTACCCCCTGGTCACTGTTCCCTGTACCCAGGCTCTACTGGATTTGCAGAGATGAGCTACTGCCCTCACCAATGAGTGCATGAGCCTCTGGAAGATCCGGCCACTACCCACAGGGATATGAGGAAAATGAGTTCGGAATCCCGCCCCTCCATGAGGGGGCTTTTTTATTGGTCGGTGATTAAAGGCAGGCCTGTCTCAATAGCTGTGGAAATGATCCTCTGTCATGGCCTGTTAGGTGTTGGGCATTTTGCTAGTGATGGAAAGTATGGCTTTGACACCCTTGGAGTGGGATAATCCCTACTGTCAATCAAATATATGATCAACAGCACACTATGTGGTTATGCACTTTCAAATTTCTTTGTAAGTATAGTTTTTTCATATTTTCCCCCAGGAAAATCCCAAGTGTCTTATTTGCAGAATGGATTTGTCTGAATATAGTAGAGAAACGACCCTGCATAACCTCAGGAGAGCCAGCCTCTACCTCATTGCACATCTATCTAGACAGTGTTTTCAGCCAATTTTGGCTGCAGCATTGGAGGGATGTGAGTCTGACCTCAGTAAGCCAGACGAAATGGATGTGAATAATACAGGAGAAGAATATATACATCAGAATCAGCTTTTATTCCCATTCAAAGCACTTGACATGATAAGAACGAAACACAGTTTCTCAGGTCTAAATAACAAATAGATAAAAATAGAATACCAGAATAAAATATCTAAACTGGGTAAAAATAAAATTAACTAATATAAAACCTCTGAAGTAAAAAAATAATGTGCAATATCACATAATTGTATGGCAGAACAGCAGCGACTTTAAGTGATCAGTGCAGTGAAATAATCTGTTTCCCTTACTGAGATGAAAGAGTCTCATTTCTTTTACTTCAGTATGTGAAAAGGACTTTCATGTTTTTGTATGAATTAAACATTTTATGTTGTTTATTAAATATTGTACATACACAGAAACTAAAACAAAGAAAACTGCTCTATATATTCTGCACATCGGCTTGCACTATTACATTTCTCCAATCTGTATCTTTCAGCCTGAAGTTATTCTCATTCAGATAAAGACTTTTTGTTTTGCAAATTGGATAATCTGGGAAATCTGGGAGAGTTTTTCATCTTCAGATGTATGATTCATGGGTTATATGCAGAGATGAAATGGTGATTTTGTTAAAGTGCAAGAAAGCAGAGGTAAATTGAATATGAAAGACATTTAAACCCTTTCAATCTGAGTTTAAACATAATGTGCTGAGACATAATACATAGACAGAAAAAATACAATGAAATATATATATAACGAGTGTTGTACAGTAATGGGTTTTGGCTAACCACTGAATGTGGTATAATGAATTTTTGGTAAAGTGGTGAATGTGCAGCAATGATTTTTTGTTAGTTACAGATTTATTGCAGTTATGATTCCAGTGCAGATAGAGGGAATGTTATCTCATTTAGAAAATCCTGGCTTAGCCTGGGAGGGGCCAGACTGTTCAATAGTAGAACTACTTGGGGGAAAAAAGCTGGTTCTTCTTTGTTTTTTGCCCACCACCACCCCCCCTCTTCGGAGGACAACTTTATTTTAAATTGAGTGTAAGTGTAAAGATATTCAATCCCAGTGTGGCCACTCTGAACTCAGCCGCCCTGGTACCATGATTATATATATAAAAAAAATTTTTTTTAAAAAGGCAAGCGGGTCAGAGAGTTAGGGGGGGCCCTTCAACCCCCATCGCTTCCCCGTCCCATGTCAGTGTAAAGTGTGTATGTATGTGTGTGACAGAGTTATGTGTTTATGTCTACGATGCATTCAAGTTAGTGGGTGCAGTTCAGGTACGAGGGCCCCACCGCTGGCAGATGGCAGAGCTCCTCATCCCCCTCCCTGCACCCCCAGGCTCTAATGTAGTATGGACTGTGTATAAGACTAAAGTGCAAAAAACGGGCGAGCAGTTGAGGCACGGGCACCTCCCCCCCCCGCTGGCAGACGGCAGAGCCCCACCTGCCTCAACCCACCTCCTCAGCCCTAATGTCATGTGGTGTCTAACATGCAAGTAGAAATTGAGGGGCAGTGTCTCAGCGCACCTCCCCACTGCCCCTCAAGGCCCTAGTGCTGTGTGAAATGTGGTGTCGGGCCCAGGGGAGCAATAAGGGCGTGCCAGGAGTGGACCCCCCCCCGCACCGGAACCAGAACCACGACTGGTCCCGATTAGTCCCCATCCCCGACCCCGCACAGCCGGCAGGGGCGGCCAACCAGGGTGCTCAGGGGCGCCACAGGCAACCCAGCAGCAGGGGACCCCCCCCCCCCCCCCCAGGCGCAGACCGGAAGAGTCCCGCCCCACCATGCCTGATGGGACCACAACTAGCAACCAAGGACGGGAAAACCCCAGACCCACCGGCAAACAGAGAAAATCCAGTCTTAGCCTGGGAGGGGCCAGACTGTTCAATAGTAGAACTACTTGGGGGGAAAAAAGCTGTTTTATTTTTTTTTGCCCACCACCACCCCCCCTCTTCGGAGGACAACTTTATTTTAAATTGAGTGTAAGTGTAAAGATATTCAATCCCAGTGTGGCCACTCTGAACTCAGCCACACTGGTACTGTGACTATACAGTATATATATAAAAAAAAGGCAAGCGGGTCAAGGGCCAAAGGGCCCCATCAACCGGGAGCCCACCGCCCCCCCCCAAGGCGGAGGGCCCCCACACGCCAGAGGGGCCCCAGCCCCCCAAGCCCACCCCCTGGCAGGACGGATTGCCGCCCTCCGCAGCGTCCCGGCACACTACCCCCCCCCCCCCCGACACTGCAGGATGACTGAAGGAAGGCCCAATACGAAGTGAACCCCCCCCCCCATGAGAGGACTCAATTTTATAAAATTCTATGAGTACAATTAAAAAACTAAAAAAAAAAAAAGGGCGGGTGAGATCAGAGTGGCCACACTGAGATTGAATATCTTTACACTGTAACTTTAAAAAAATAAAATTATGCTTAAGATCTGGGCTTGGTAGGTTGTTAAGGTTGTCATAGACAGAAGCATACTCACAGTTGAGTAGCTGGACGGTCTGGAAGTCAGAAGGGTCAATCCTACGCAGACGAGTTGATGAGCTGCGACTGGAGCACGCAGGGCAGGTTGGATCAGGGCTGCATGACAGACAGAGAGTTAATGCTCAGTATGTGACCACATGTGGGAGCAAGAATAGCTCACACTGAATGTGAGGTCTGTCTGTGTTTTTATTGAAAGCAAGGCAGGTGCTGGCATTCTTACAAGGGGGAGGCGTGGCAACAGGGGACCAATGACTGGCTGAGGTCCCCAGGAAGGCAGACGGAGCCCCGGAACACTGGAGAACCCAGACCAGGAAGCAGGGATCCAGAAATGGGGCTGCAACACAGAAACCAGGACACTCACAGAGAAACCCGAAAACGTGACACCTGTTACACAGCGTGCTGCAAAAAAATATCTTTATTTACAAATGAGGTTTCCTGGGCAATAAGTGAAACTATCCATTTTTTGTATCACACAATAACAAGAATCAAACTCTTACTGAAAACGTTGTACTTTTGTGCCTCACCTGTATCATAAAATATTCCCGGCTATATAATGATGCAGCCTGGAACGAGGGCTCCAACGTGTGCTGCAAGACCAAAAGGCTGGACCGTCGTTTCCATGGTGACCCTCCTGACTTGCAGCACGCCTGACCTGCCTGGCATTAGCATATACAGGAAGGCAATCGTTAGCATACATTTCATCTGTACGTTTAACTTCCTGTCGTTTTTGCAACCTGCACCTTCAGTCAATTTCATCCACCCATTTTAACCACTTAATATAAAATTTAATATGACATCTTACCCCCAGAGGGAAATCCAAGGTCCTGAGGCCTTCCTCTAGGGTCAGGATGACTTGGACCTTCCAGTGGATCTGGGCAGCAACTGTGGTCCTTCAGCTGTCCATCCCATGTTCGCTTTGAGCCTCTTCTTCTGAGAGAGAGAAGGATCACCATTAATAGCTAGAAGTTTCTGCTCTTAATTGCACAGATGTCTTGATGTTACCATAATTGGCGCCAAAGACCATCATTTCCAAACAAGGTATTGTGATTTACAGTTAATGTGCTGGAATAGAATACATGTGATGCAGGGATGAACAACCACGATATACCTGAAATACTCAGTATAGCACATCTGTAGGAGTAATGAATTAAAGCACACGATTAGGCTGTGTGTGCAGGTTTTCATTCTACCCAAGAAGAACCTACTCTTCATTGATCCGGACCAGGGCTCCATCCTCTTCTGCTTCTCCGCCTTGTGCGCTGGCTGAAAAACGTAGCAGACAACAGTAAATACTGATGCTAAGTGTCTCTAGGCCTGCTAGACTGAGCTAAGACTTTGACCTGTAGCTCTGCTCTCTATGTTTCAGTAAAATGTAATAGGCTCATTAATGGCTGAGAGGTCCACACAAGACAGCGAACAAGGAACTGGGGAAAATCTCAATGAACCAATAGATGGATTGCAAAATGTACAATGAACGTAAAATGTAACTTTTTAATAAAATTTAAGAAAAGTGCTCAGTGACAACAATTCTGGGAAGACTAATGTAAATCTAAAAGTAAATAACTGGATCAAGTTGCAATGCATAAAAACTGACAGGCTATGCACTACAGAAAAACTGGCATTTAGAGCTCATACTTACACTCTGGGCTCCCTGCGTGCTCAGAAGCACAAGGTTCCTGGGTCTGGATGGTCCTCCTGTCGCAGAGCGTGCAGGCGATGGGTGCAGCAGATGGGCCCCGGGGCCGCTGAAGGCCCTCCCTGTCGTAGTGCCGCTGAGCCCCGCTGTGATGTTCGGGGCGCTCCCGCTTCCACAGAGAGTGGGAGGGTACGATGGCCATCACCTGCATGGGGACACGGACATACAGGGATCAGATGGCAGAACGTGACTCACTGCGACACCAGCAACAAACACCACTTATGATAACAGTCATTTGGTATCTGCCCCCAAAGACAACAGTGAGCAAACAGCCCTTAGCTTAGCTTAAGTTACAGTAAGACAGAAAAGGTCATTAATGATGAGAAACCCTTCCCTCTGCTCTGAGACATTTCAAGCCTCATGGTGGCTGAAGATTAATGTCATTTACTTGTATTAAAGATCAGACAACATACTGTACCTCCTCACAGCAGCGGGGGCTGACAGCAGTCCTGTACTCCATCCGTGCCCAGAGCTGGTCCTTCTTCTTGAGGAAGGTGGGAAACTGACTTCTCCAGGTTTCACCCAAGGCCCAGGGGAAGATCTCGAACCTGGTTCCCATCTCTTCCTCCTCCATCATGTTAGCAAGATAGCTGGGGAGAGGAAGAATTCACTATTCCAAGATCCATTAGCTGGCTGACCTCCAACAGTTTCATCCAAGACTTATCCTCATGCTGATGGAGGAAATTGTTTTTCTTATTATTTTAACATTCATCTATATTGCCCACCATAGCATGCCGTCACTTACAGGGCGATGAAGAAGTTCATCCTCGTCTGCTCACTAGGAGTGAAGTGAGCTCTCCTGAAGTAGACGAAGGTCATCGCCAGAAGGTACTGAGATGAAGAGCAAAGGGATGGATAAAGTCGTCTCTGCTTTGCTTACAGTGATTAATGTAGCAAAACCAATGCATTAAAGTTACCTTGTCAGTCATCTTATAGCAGGAGTCCATGCAGAGGAAATCCTGGATCAGATCATCATCTGAGGGCATCATGAAATAATTTTAGTACTACATACATTTTTTTCAATATTTGAATTCATCCAGTATACATAAAGCAGGCACATATACTGTACTTGTAATGAAATGCATTTTATTTTGATGTTATATTTTCATTACATAAAAGCAGATTTAAAAGATAATTTAAAGCTCTTCCTCACGCTGGAACTAATCTAACCCACCTAGCAGTGTGAAGAAAGCAGCCATTTCCTGCTGCTCCACGATGATGGAGGGACCCCAGCATGTCAGGGATTCCTCCTGCTGCTCTGGGCCGCTGCAGTCTTGCCTGGACGGATCTTGTGCTTCCTGCTGAATGAGGTGCTGGCGCCTGAAGTGCGTGCAACTCGCCATCCCTGCGGAGCAGCGCGGAGGCAGTGGGGTAACTCCGTTAGGGGGCGCACTGACAAGGTGTTAGCCGACCTGTGTTCTAATGCCGGCTTGGGTTGTAAAGCAGGTGAGTCACGTGGTGCAGCTAACTGGCTAACATCCCCTATTACAAAATGTTTGTATTTAAATTGGAGACAAATATGTTGGGTTTTTTTTCCCGCGCTGATTAAACGTAATACTATGGTGTAGCAATATACGTAGTAAACCTCGAATTTCGCGCTAATTAAGCTCAACCTTCAGATGAATATTATGACATGACATAAAGAACACATTGCTGAAAGCTTACTTTAACTGCAAGGAGCTTGTTGTGAAAGAATGTTTAGTTTTCTTCTTTCTGACGGTCTTGAAGTAAAAAAAATGACATGAAAACTTTGACGAAACGGAGTATTTGACTGAGTAATTTTTGTATTAAACACTCGATTTGGATGAAAGGATCTAATTTCTCATTAATAAAACCTTTAAACACTTTACTCTTTACACTGATATTTTACATTTTTTAAAAAGAGCAAAATAACGAATACGGGCACCGGGCAGGCGGTAGGAACCAAACGCGCCCCACTTTGTAGAGCTGACCCCAGCGAAGCGAGGCGCTTTCAGAGATGATCACTGTACCTTTTGGTGATCGCAGGGAATCCCGCTCAACCTCACTGATCTGTATCTTCTTCTTGTAGATGTTGTTTCGCTCAAATGTCGTTGTTTCGCTCAAATGTCGTTCTCTCAATCTTTCGCAATCTCTGCGCAGGTAAATGTTTCCTCAGTGCTCTTTGCCACAGGTGATGTTCGAATCCCGCAACTGTATCCATGGCAACGGCCCGCGACGCGCTATATATCAAAAATAAATAATAATAATATTTGTGATCCTGATAGGCTGTTCCCCATATTAGTAATAAGTATTGCCTTTCTATATCTTAAATGTAGTTTTACTAATTAAATTCACCTTTTGATAGGTTAATTGCATCTAATATTAAAGCAAGTCATTGTGGTTACCCTATGTACACGTCGTTTTTGCATTTTAGATATAAAAAGTTTAGATTTTTGATTGACATTTAAATTTATACAGTTTCATCTTATGACTGACGTTTTGAACACAAAATATAAAGTTAGTAGTAAAGTTAATGGCAATCTTGCTATTTGTTGCATAACTTTCAATTTCTGAATAGACTTTAAACTGCTTGTACAGGAGGTAAAAAGATTTTTTGTTAATGTGTTGCCTGATGGCGCTGTTATCAGACTCGGTTGTGGTACAGTGGGTGAGGATGCTGTACTTGTGATCAGAAGGTCACGGATTCAAATTCTGTGGCCGGCAGAGAGATTGTCACATAGCGGGAAGAAACATGGGGAAAATCAAAAGGGGCTTTATTTAGACAAAACGGCAATTAAGGCGAAAGGAAAAGGAGCACAGGGGGCCAAAAACAGGGTACGCATGATCAGACTGTAACACAGGGCAGACCAGGGAGCACAGGCAGGCAGCAAGAACATAACATAACATCACACACATAAGAATACAATGAGCAGACTGGGGAGCTCAGGATGAGGAGGCACTTAAATACATAACAGATGAGGGAGTAAACAAGAGGCACCTGGGATCATCCACACAGGGGCTGAAATGAGAGGCAAGGACTGCGGGGTGTCACAGAACCCTCCCCCACGCATGTACTCCGGGCATGCGAGGTCGGCCGGAGAGGGGATCTGTACTAGGCGGACGGATGAGGGAAACTCACACCAGCGGAAAAAAACGACAAACCAGATGCTAGAATACAAGACCAGAGGGGGACAGGGACCAGGACCCAGGACAAAAAGATATTTTATTGTCATTGTAAGTACAATGAGATTTAGTTTGGAATGCGCCAGCAGATGCATAGTAAATCTTAGAATTAAATAGGATCCGAGGCATAAAATATAATCCGAGTATAAAATATGTACATATACTATGTATACACACAATATATATTTAAAATTTGGTTAGTTAAGAATATAGGTGGAGAGAGACAGAAAGCCACAATCAATATTAAAAGTGGGCACTGTCAAAGGCCTACCCTTTGTGGTCTGTATTTAAACGCTAGCAGTATTAGAAACAAAATTCATGATTTAGAGGCTTTAATTTCATCAGACACTTACGAGATTATAGGAATAATGGAAACATGAATGAGTGACAATGATGGAGAATAATATAATATGGATGGTTACACGTTGTTCCGTAGAGATTGGATAGGCAAGAAGGGAGGTGGTGTTGCAGTATACGTAAAAGAAAACTTACAGGCAAGGGAGCTCACTGATAAAAATAAAAGTACAGATGCTGTATGGATACAACTAGATGCTAAAAACTTAAATGGCCTAATTGTCGGGGTTTGTTATACAGCACCTAATGTAGCTGCAGAGGAACATAAGAACATAAGAAATTTACAAATGAGAGGAGGCCATTCGGCCCATCAAGCTCGTTTGGGGAGAACTTAACTAATAGCTCAGAGTTGTTCAAATCTTATCTAGCTCTGATTTAAAGGAACCCAGGGTTTTAGCTTCCGCTACACTAGTAGGAAGACTATTCCATACTCTAACTACACGCTGTGTAAAGAAGTGCTTCCTCAAATTTGTTTTAAAGTGTTCTCCCGCTAATTTCCACTTATGGCCACCAGTTCTAGTATTTAGACTAATATTGAAATAGCCATTTGGCTGAATAGCATCCAGACCCATTAGAATATTATAGACCTGGCAGCAATGTCCTTCTTAAGGTATGGTGACCAAACCTGCACACAATATTCAAGGTGGGGTCTTACCAAGGAATTATATAAATGGTAACATCACCTCCCTTGACTTAAACTTGACTTGACTTATTTCTTTACACAGCGTGTAGTCAGAGTATGGAATAGTCTTCCTGATAACGTAGTGCAAGCTGAATCCTTGGGTTCCTTTAAATCAGGGCTAGATAAGATTTTAACAACTCTGAGCTATTAGTTAAGTTCTCCCCAAGCGAGCTCGATGGGCCGAATGGCCTCCTCTCGTTTGTATATTTCTTATGTTCTTATTTCTTAAACTCCACACACCTAGAGATATAACCCAACATTCTATTGGCCTTTTTTATTGCTTCCCCACACTGGCGAGAGTGGGACATGGAAGCATCAACATACACACCGAGATCTTTCTCGTAATCAGCTACCCTTATTTCAGTGGAACCCATAAAATATCTGTAATTTATATTTCTGCCCCCTGCATGGATTACCTTACATTTATCTGTTAAATTTCATCTGCCAAGTATCAGCCCAGGCGCTAATTAAATCAAGATCACTACCATCCAGTGGCTGTAAAACCTCTCATTTTCCAATCCTACACATAAAGTATATTAAATAAAAACATAATCATACCTGTATAATCTCACTTAAGTTGTTGACAGGTAAAGCACATAAGTTGAATGTTGTTTGTGACTTGCGATTTTATATATCTTTCATTTGTTTTATACATTCTTAGTATGGTGGGCAAATGGTGTAATTTTTAATAAAAAAATAATAAACTAAAATCCCTACGACATACTTAAAATATAATACATAGTAATGTTTTGAAGTCAAACTAAGCTGTTCCTTTTGTATGTAATGGTTTTCTGTTTGAGGGATTTGCAAAAAAACTGCAGTGCATGATGGGTAGGATCTAAAGGCTGCCTAACATCCCCGTCCGTCTGACGACTGTTGCGTATGTTGGTCCAGAAAGTAATTCAATTTCACCATGTAGGCTACGTTCTTAAAATCTGCTTTTTGTTGGATATGGCCCGATTATAAGCCGTGGACCTTTTAATTTGTTTGATTTCGCCAGGTAGGCTACCTTCTTTAAACTGCGTTTTGTTAGACTACATATTTCAGGATGTAGTCTTTGTAAATATGTATATAGTTTAGCCTAACCCAGCCACTTAAGGGAGCTAGCCAGCTCAACTAGGTGCCGGTCCCAAGCCCGCATTAATGGGGAGGGTTGGCGTCAAGAAATAGAGACTATCACTGATGTCAAAATGTGGGAAATATGTGGTTGTATAAATAAATGCGTTAAAGTAGGTTAATGATTCTGTGCTGTCAAAATTGTATGAAAAGTTAGGCTACATGACACTTGAATGGGCTATACCCGAATGCATGGACGCATTATGAGAATATGTTTATGTTTCTTTGACATCCACTTTCACTTCAAGGTGGGAATTGTGACACTGTGGCCATCTCTCCCAAGATGAATCCCTGAGTAGTGAATGAGCATATCAATTTTTTAACATGGTTACTCTCTTCCTTGTAAGCTGCTGCACTTTATTTTAATTTTTGAAACCACACAACGTACACATACAGTATTTTATGCCTCGGATCCTATTTAATTCTAAGATTTACTATGCATCTGCTGGCGCGTTCCAAACTAAATCTCATTGTACTTACAATGACAATAAAATATCTTTTTGTCCTGGGTCCCGGTCCCTGTCCCCCTCTGTTCTTGTATTCTAGCATCTGGTCTGTCGTTTTTTCCCTGATGTGAGTTTCCCTCATCCGTCCGCCTAGTACAGATCCCCTCTCCGGCCGACCTCGCATGCCCGGAGTATATGCGTGGGGGAGGGTTCTGTGACACCCGCAGTCCTTGCCTCTCATTTCAGCCCCAGTGTGGATGATCCCAGGTGCCTCTCGTTTACTCCCTCATCTGTGATGTATTTAAGCGCCTCCTCATCCTGAGCTCCCCAGTCTGCTCATTGTATTCTTATGTGTGTGATGTTATGTTATGTTCTTGCTGCCTGCCTGTGCTCCCTGGTCTGCCCTGTGTTACAGTCTGATCATGCGTACCCTGTTTTTGGCCCCCTGTGCTCCTTTTCCTTTCGCCTTAATTGCCGTTTTGTTTAAAATAGCCCCTTTTGATTTTCCCCATGTTTCTTCCCGCTATGTGACAATCTCTCTGCCGGCCACAGAATTTGAATCGGTGACCTTCTGATCACAAGTACAGCATCCTCACCCACTGTACCACAACAGAGTCTGATAACAGCGCCATCAGACAACACATTAACAAAAATTATTTTTACCTCCTGTACAAGCAGTTTAAAGTCTATTCAGAAATTGAAAGTTATGCAACAAATAGCAAGATTGGCATTAACTTTACTACTAACTTTATATTTTGTGTTCAAAACGTCAGTCATAAGATGAAACTGTATAAATTTAAATGTCAATCAAAAATCTAAACTCTTTATATCTAAAATGCAAAAACGATGTGTACATAGGGTAACCTCAATGACTTGCTTTAATATTAGATGTAATTAACCTATCAAAAGGTGAATTTAATTTGTAAAACTACATTTAAGATATAGAAAAGCAATACTCATTACTAATATGATTGATTGATTGATTTCCTTTATTACTGTTGCAATTCACCATGTCACTAGTCACAAGTACCAGCGAAAAGCAGGCCATCAACTCGACCATACATACACAAACATTATAGGGGGTAGACAGGTCAGGAAGACAGGGGACTACAGGAAAACTCAGAGAAACAAGATTACGTGAGGAGAGTGGAGGTGAATAAAAAAAACAGCCCCCAGACTGTACTCCAGTAGGGAGTACAATATAGGAACAGAAAAAAAAACACCTCAGCAATAAGCACATAGTCACCACATCTCACAACACTAAATTCGAGACTTGCAACAGGGGAGGGGAATGGGGAGGTGGAGGTAGTCCAGCATAGACAAACAGCCGTCCAGTCCTGCAGCCAAACGGCGCTGTACATAGACCCGCTCGTTCACGCTGGGGGTATGAAGCGGCGAAGGCGTGGGATGGGGGTAGGGTGTCCTTGTGGTTGGGGGAGAGGAATGCAAGAGAGTCTCACTGCCTTGTTCTTCAGGGGGAGTTGTTGAGCTCAGCAGAGGCCTTGGCCAAGGCCCGTGCTGATTAGGGGGGAGCCAAAAGCAGATAGAATGGGGTTGTTTGGGTTTTCAGGCGAGAAACTGTAATTTCGCAGCTCCTCTAATGTCCATGCTGGTCTCCGCCATCCAAATCCTTTGCAGAGCCGTGAGCCTCTCCGTGATGTTATCAAATCTGCGGTCCATAGTCCCGGTGATGTTATTAAATCTGCGGTCATTAGACACAGTGATGTTATCCAGTTTGCGATCTATAGCCATAGTCTGGGCGCCAACAGCTCTGCCAAGTCCGTCAATCATCCCGGCCAGCCTAGTTGGGCTTTGAGTGGCTGTCACCGTTTTCTTCAATTTTCGATAAGTCAGGGCAATGCCTAATCCAATCAGCATCAGACCTGTAATCATGGTTCCGAATAGGTAAATGTCTTCGATGTCCTCCACAGAAAGAGCTGCCAGACAGACGACCCTCCACTTCTCCCATCCATCCATCGTGTAGCCAGCTGCGTATGTTCCTGCAGGACAGTCAGGTTCCCCTGAACCTGGGCTTCTCGTCGAGAAGATGGTGTCAATTGCGTTGAGAGACCAGTTGATCAAATCCATAATTTCCTTAGTTTTGAAGAGCAGGGCTGAGAGAGTCTCTCAAGTATAGACAGTAAGACAGTAGACTAGACGAGACGAGAGGAGCAAAGCAGGGAAGATAAGGGGAGGGAGAGGGAGAGAAGTGCGTCCGCCTCCGATGAGAGCAAAGTTAGAAATATGGGGAACAGCCTATCAGGATCACAAATATTATTATTATTTATTTTTGAATGATACACGCAAGATATAAAGCGCGTCGCGGGCCGTTGCCATGGATATTGATTTGAACCTCAACTGTGGCAAAGAGCACTGAGGAGAGATTGAGAGAACGACATTTGAGCGAAATAACATCGACAAGAAGAAGATACAGATTGGCAAGGTAGGGTGGGATTTCCTGTGATCACCAAAAGGTACAGTGATCATCACTGAAAGCGCCTCGCTTCGCTGGGATCAGCTCTACAAACGGGCGCGTTTGGTTCCTACCGCCTGCCTGGTGCCCGTCCTCGATATTTTGCTCTTTTTTAAAACTTCAGTGTAAAGAGTAAAGTGTTTAAAGGTTTTATTAAACAGATATTAGTTGTCATTGATCTTTTCATCCGGTGTTTTATTTAAAAATTACTCCGCTTATAAAGTTCTGTCAAAGTTTTCGTAAGTCATTTTTGTTGTACTTCAAGGAAGACCATCAGAAAGAAGACAGCTAAACATTCTGTCACACCAAGCTCCTTGCAGTTCAAGTAAGCTTTCAACAATGTGTTCTTTATGTCATGTCATAATATTCATCTGAAGGTTGAGCTTAATTAGCGCGAAATTCGAGATTTACTACGTATCTTGCTAAGCCATAGTATTAGTAATCAGCGCGGAAAAAACCCCAAAATATTTGTATCCTATTTAAATACAAACATTTTGTAATAGGGGATGTTAGCCAGTTAGCTGCGCCACGTGACTCACCTGCTTTACAACCCAAGCCGGCATTAGAACACAGGTCGGCTAACACCTTGTCAGTGCGCCCCCTAACGGAGTTACTCCACTGCCTCCGCGCTGCAGGGATGGTGAGGCACGCGCACTTCAGGCGCCAGCACCTCAGTCAGCAGGAGCCACAAGGTCCGTCCAGACAGGACTACAGCAGCAAGGAGCAGCAGGAGGAGTCCCAGACAATGGCTGCTTTCTTTGCATTGCTTGGTGGGTTAGATTAGTTCCAGTGTGAATGATCTTTTAAATCTGCTTTTTTGTAATGAAAAAATAACATCAAAAATTGTTGTCACTGAGCACTTTTCTTAAATATTCTTAAAAAGTCCAATTTTATATTCATTGTACATTTTGCAATCCATTCATTGATTCATTGAGATTTCCCCCCAGTTCCTTGTTCACTGTCTTGTGTGGATCTCTCAGCCATTAATGAGCCTATTACATCCTACTGAAACACAGAGAGCAGAGATAGAGGTCAAAGTCTTAGCTCAGTCAAGCAGGCCTAGAGAGACACTTAGCGTCAGTATTTACTGTTGTCTGCTACGTTTTTCAGCCAGTGCACAAGGCAGAGAACCAGAAGAGGATGGAGCCCTGGTCCAGATCAATGAGGAGTAGGTTCTTCTTGGGTAGAATGAAAACCTGCACACACAGCCTAATCGTGTGCTTTAATTCATTACTCCTACAGATGTGCTATACTGAGTATTTCAGGTATTTCGTGGTTGTTCATCCCTGCATCACATGTACTGTATTCTATTCCAGCACATTAACTGTAAATCACAAGACCTTGTTTGGAAATGATGGTCTTTGGCACCAATTATGGTAACATCAAGACATCTGTGCAATTAAGAGCAGAAACTTCTAGCTATTAATGGTGATCCTTCTCTCTCAGAAGAAGAGGCTCAAAGCGAACATGGGATGGACAGCTGAAGGACCACAGTTGCTGCCCAGATCCACTGGAAGGTCCAAGTCATCCTGACCCTAGAGGAAAGCCTCAGGACCTTGGATCTCCCTCTGGGGGTAAGATGTCATATTACATTTTATATTAAGTGGTTAAAATGGGTGGATGAAATTGACTGAAGGTGCAGGTTGCAAAAACGACAGGAAGTTAAACGTACAGATGAAATGTATGCTAACGGTTGTCTTCCTGTATATGCTAATGCCAGGCAGGTCAGGCGTGCCGAAAGTCAGGAAGGTCACCAAAGAAACGACGGTCCTGCCTTTTGGTTTTGTACCTCACGTTGGAGCCCTTGTTCCAAGCTGCATCATTATATAGCCGGGAATTTTTTATGATACAGGTGAGGCACAAAAGTACAAAGTTTTCAGTAACTGTTTGGTACTTATTAATGTGTGATACAAAAAATGGATACTTTCAGTTATTGCCCAGGAAACCTCATTTGTAAATAATGATATTTTTTTGCAGCACGCTGTGTAACAGGTGTCATGTTTTTGGGATTGTCTGTGAGTGTCCTGGCTTCTGTGTTTTAGCCCCATTTCTGGATCCCTGCTTCCTGGTCTGGGTTCTCCAGTGTTCCGGGGCTCAGTCTGCCTTCCTGGGGACCTCAGCCAGTCAGCGGCCCAAGACCCATTGGTCCCCTGTTGCCACGCCTCCCCCTTGTAAGAATGCCAGCACCTGCCTTGCTTTCAATAAAAACACAGACAGACCTCACATTCAGTGTGAGCTATTGTTGCTCCCACATGTGGCCACATACTGAGCATTAACTCTCTGTCTGTCATGCAGCCCTGATCCAACTTACCCTGCGTGATCCAGTCTCAGCTCATCTGCCCCTGGAACTGCAACTTGTGAAGGATGGCGATGTGGGACTGTGTTAAAGCAACCTGTGTGAACTAGTGCGATAGACTCACTGACAGACTACATGTGCACCAACGCAGCAACTGGGCCCCAACTTGGTTAGCTTTGCATTCCAAGAGCTTGGTTGGGTTAATATGGTATCATTTCTGTTCATGTGATGAGGATTGTGTGGAAGAAATATGTGCGTTTTGCATAGTGATCAGCATAATTACTAGTCTAACTGTTTCTGGAGGTATAGTTAAATGGATAGTTTTTGGTTTGAGTAAAGCCTAGTTACATAAAATGTAAACATTTGTAACATACTGTATTTGCTGCCATTCGGCATATAACATTCTTTGAAGTACTGGGAAAAATCTTACAGGGTTTGACTGTTATATTTTAGTTGTATGTGCACAGGGAGTAAATCTATATTTCATAATTTATTTTCTTTTGTTTGTTTTAAATATATACACACGCTCTCATGGAAAAGAGTAAATAAATGTTTGTATGTTAGGTCTCCATATACTGTTGCCGAGCCATTTTATTTAGGACAAGCCATAGTCATTACACATTTAATTATCTAATTTCTGTGGATATATATTAATGCCAGGGGCCCTGGTAAAATACTTCCTCAGTGGAGACACCGCTCTAGTTACATCATTTACCCCATCTCATTAGTTTATTACTCACACTTACTTTTCAAATTCTAGTGCCTTAGGAAACCCTTTAAGTTTGGGTGTCAGACAGGAAGTCCAGTCATTTCACTATCAGTAGCTGGAGTCCCAGGATCTTGTGTGTTTAAGCTACATGAGTGTGACTCCAGGTTGGGTATAACACTAGTGACAAAGGGGTTACATCTGGATACATCAGCCTCATTAGGTTAGTTATGGCAGGGAAGAGCTCTAATACGACATCAATGGCCACAGGAATTTTGACATCTGCTGCTGACTGGGACGTGAGGGTTGATCCCGGGAAACAACTTAAGTTTCCAGAGGAGATTATAACTCTCAGACCAGATATAGTCCTGTGGTCCAGAGCAACTAAACAAGTGGTTCTTCTTGAGCTTACTGTGCCATGGGTGGAGAGGATGGAGGACCATGAGAGAAAGCTTGGGAAGTACCAGGCCCTCATCCACAAATGTCAACAGGTGGGATGGCGTTCTTGGAATTTGCCAGTAGAGGTAGGCTGCCGAGGATTCCCCGGGCAGTCTCTCTGGACTGCCCTGTCCAGGCTTGGCATCAGAGGTCTCAACAGAAGACGTCTAGTGTCAAACATCACTAAACGAGCTGAGACCGCATCTACTGTAGGTGGCTGTGGCTAAAGCGCTGTGAGCGCTGGAACAACCCACCAGGTAGAGAGGAATCACCTTGAGCAGTGGCTGTGGAGCCTGAGGGGCCGAGGGGGCTGCCCCAGGACGCTGGGGTTAGCTGTCAAGCCCTCTGGAGGTGTTGTGGGTTAATTGACGAAACACTGGTGAAGAACCACCTGAAGACCTGAAGAAAGCACAAACGGTCCACACCGCAAGCTCTGTCATGCGAGTGCTGGCCATCATCCTCAAGAAAGTGGCTGGATTTCCATCCAGCCGTTGGGGGTGGGAGCAATGAAACCATCGTATAACAGACTTCTGTCTATGTATTATGTCTCAGCACATTGTGTTTAAACTGTGAGATTGAAAGGGTTTAAATGTCTTTCATATTCAATTTACCTCTGCTTTCTTGCACTATAACAAGATCACCAATTTATCTCTGCATAGAACCCATGAATCATACAGCCGAAGATGAAAAACTCTCCCAGATTACCCAATTTGCAAAATAAAAAGTCTTTAACTACCCCAAAACATTTTGATGTGACTGAGAATAACTTCAGGCTGAAAGATACAGATTGGAGAAAGGGCAGTGTGTTGTAATAGTGCAAGCCGATTTGCAGAATATATAGTACAATATTTAACAAAATCTAATTTGCAGAAAAGTGTGGTTTATAAATATAAAATGTTTAATTCATACAAAAACATGAAAGTCTGTTAGCATAAATGAAAAATGTGCTCTCAGTTGTCAACTGTACATATGTAAATGAGTTTGTGTTGGTGACCGAAGGGAAACAGCTGTGAGCTAAGCCGATGTAGAAAAGTGTTAATAAAGTTTTGTTTTTTGAAGGTAAAAAAGACAGGAGTTTCCCGTGTGTGTGTGTCAGTCCTCCATAAAAGTTTATATTTACATTCGGTCTACTACAACATTATACGCCCCATAACCACTGTAACATGTAAGTTTTTTTTCACTGTTTCAGACTGACTGTGTTTCATTGCTAAGATGTAATGTTAAGACTGCAGTTAGACTGTTAAACTGCTCCACCACCCAAATACTGAACATCTTTCACTGTAGTCACATGCCTTGATGTCACTCTGTCACTTACCCTTGCAACTTGCACTGATCACATTAAGTCGCTGCTGTTCTGCCATACAATTTGCAATATTATACATTACTTTTTTACTTCAGAGGTTTTTTTACCCAGTTTAGATATTTTATTCTAGTATTGTATTTTTATCTATTTATAGTTTAGACCTGAGAAACTGTGTTTAGTTCTTATCATGTCAAGTGCTTTGAATGGCAATAAAAGCTGATTCTGATGTATATATTCTTCTCCTGTATGATTCACATCCATTTAGTCTGGCTTGCTGAGGTCACAGTCACATCACTCCAATGCTGCAGCCAAATTTCTCTGAAAAAACTGTCTAGATAGATGTGCAATGAGGTAGAGGCTGGCTCTCCTGAGGTTATGCAGGGTTGTTTCTCCACTATATTCAGACAAATCCATCCATCCATCCATCATCTGCCGCTTGTCCGGGGTTCGGGTCGCGGGGGTAGCAGCTTCAGTAGAGGCACCCAGACCTCCCTCTCCCCAGCTAACCCCACCAGCTCCTCGGGGGGGACACCGAGGCGTTCCCAGGCCAGCCGAGAGATATAATCCCTCCAGCGAGTCCTGAGCCTGCCCCGGGGCCTCCTCCCTGTAGGACATGCACAGAAAACCTCTCCGGGTAGCCGCCCAGGAGGCATCCGCACCAGATGTCCAAACCACCTCAACTGGCTCCTTTCGACGTGAAGAAGCAGCGGTTCTACTCTGAGGCCCTCCCGGATATCCGAACTTCTCACCCTATCCCTAAGGGAGAGTCCAGACACCCTGCGGAGAAACCTCATTTCGGCCGCTTGTATTCGCGATCTCATTCTTTCGGTCATTACCCATAGCTCATGACCATAGGTGAGGGTAGGGACAAAGATGGACCAGTAGATCGAGAGCTTGGCTTTTTGGCTCAGTTCTTTCTTAGCCACGACGGACCGGTTAAGCGCCTGCAGAACTGCAGACGCCGCTCCGATCCGTCTATCCAGCTCCCGATCTCACCTACCCTCACTCGAGAACAAGACCCCGAGATACTTAAACTCCTCCACTTGAGGCAGTACGTCTTCCCCAACCCGAAGAGGGCAAACCACCAGTTTCCGGCTGAGAACCATGGTCTCGGACTTGGAGGTGCTAATCCTCATCCCTGCCACTTCGCACTCGGCTGCGAACCACCCCAGTGCCTGCTGGAGATCCCCAGCAGATGAAGCCAGCAGAACGACATCGTCTGCAAAAAGCAGCGAGGCAATCCTGAGGTCACCAAACTGGACACCCTCGACGCCTTGGCTGCGCCTAGAAATCCTGTCCATAAATATGATAAACAGGACCGATGACAAAGGGCAGCCCTGGCGGAGCCCAACACGCACCTGGAACACGTCCAACTTATTGCCAGCAATGCGGACCAAGCTTCTGCTCCGTTCATACAGGGACCGGATCGCCCACAACAGTGGACCCCGGACCACATACTCTCGAAGCACCCCCCACAGAGCACCTCAGGGAACCCGGTCGTAAGCCTTTTCCAAATCCACAAAACACATGTAGACTGGATAGGCAAACTCCCAGGCCCCCTCCAGTACCCCTGCAAGGGTGTAAAGCTGGTCCAGCGTTCCACGACCAGGACGAAAACCGCATTGTTCCTCCTGAATCCGAGATTCGACTATCGATCTCACCCTCCTCTCCAGTACTTCGGAATAGACCTTCCCAGGGAGGCTGAGAAGTGTGATCCCCCTGTAGTTGGAACACACCCTCCGGTCCCCTTTCTTAAATAAGGGGACCACCACCCCGGTCTGCCAATCCAGCGGCACTGTCCCTGACCTCCATGCACTGTTGAGAAGGTGTGTCAGCCACGACAGCCCCACAACATCTAGAGCCTTCAGGTACTCCGGGCGGATCTCGTCCACCCCCGGGGCCCGGCCACCACGGAGTTGTTTAACCACCCCGGCCACCTCAGCCTCAGTGATGGGCAAGCCCCCCCAAGCACCCTCGGGCTCTGTGCCCTCAGATGTCTCAAAGGCAGTATGCGTAGATGTATCTGAGGCAGGGTTGAGGAGGTCCTCAAAGTATTCCTTCCACCTCCGGATGATGTCCCCAGGTGAGGTCAACAGCCCCACCCCCACTATAAATAGTAGGAACCAGGAGCTGCTTCCCCCTCCTGATACTCCGTATGGTTTGCCAGAACCTTTTTGAGGCCGACCGAAAGTCACTTTCCATGGCCTCACCGAACTTCTCCCACGCTCGGGTTTTTGCTTCTGCGACCGCCCGAGCCGCGTTCCGCCTGGCTCCTTCTTCAACTTCACGGCCCCCCTCACCTCTGGTGTCCACCATCGGGTACGGGGGTTGCCGCCACGACAGGCACCGACCACCCTGCAGCCACAGCTCCGTACGGCCGCTTCCACAATGGAGGTCCGGAACAGTGTCCATTCAGACTCAATGTCCCCTACCTCCCCCGGCATGCAGTCGGAATTCTGCCGGAGGCACGAGTTAAAGCTCCAGCGAACAGGAGCCTCTGCCAGACGTTCCCAGCAGACCCTCACTATGCGCTTGGGCCTACCAGGTCTGACCGGCTTCCTCCCCCGCCACCTGAGCCAACTCATCACCAGGTGGTGATCAGTTGACAGCTCTGCCCCTCTTTTTACCCGAGTGTCCAAGTCGGAGGGCCGCAGATCAGTTGATATGATTATAAAATCGATCATCGACCTGTAGCCCCGGGCATGTTCGTACCATGTCCACTTATGGACACCCTTATGCTCGAACATGGTGTTCGTTATGGACAAACCATGCATTGCACAGAAGTCCAATAACAGAACACCACTCGGATTCAGATCAGGGAGGCCGTTCCTCCCAATCACCCCCTTCCAGGTCACACTGTCATTGCCCACGTGAGCGTTGAAGTCCCCCAGCAAAACGATGGAATCCCCCCGCGGCACGCCAAATAGCATACCGCTAAGGGAATCCAAGAAGGCCGGGTACTCCGAACTGACATTCGGCGCATAAGCGCAGATGACAGTCAGAGACCTATCCCCGACCCGAAGGCGCAGGGAAACAGCCCTCTCGTTCACCGGGGTAAACTCCGGTGTTAATGCACCGAGCTGTGGGGTCACCAATAGCCCCACCCCAGCCCGACGTCGCTCACCCGCCGCAACTCCAGAGTAAAACACCGTCCAGCCCCTCTCCAGGAGATTGGTTCCAGAACCCAAGCTATGCGTTGAGGTGAGCCCGACTATATCTAGTCGATACCTCTCAACCTCACGCACAAGCTCAGGCTCCTTCCCCACCAGAGAGGTGACATTCCATGTCCCGAAAGCCAGTTTTGTCAGCCGAGGATCGGACCGCCAGGGCCTCCCTTGGCCGCCACCCGATCCACAATGCACCGAACCCCTGACATTCCCCTTGTGGGTGGTCAAATCCATTCTGCAAATAAGACACTTGGGATTTTCCTGGGGGAAAATATGAAAAAAATATACTTACAAAAACTTTGAAAGTGCATAACCACAGAGTGTGCTGTTGATCATATATTTGATTGACAGTAGGAGTATTCCCACTCAAAGGGTGTCAAAGCCATACTTTCTATCACTAGCAAAATGCCCAACACCTAACAGGCCATGAAAGAGGATCATTTTCACAGCTATTGAGACAGGCCTGGCTTTAATCACCGACAGTTCCTGACTGGAGAAATGCCATACTTCCTCATCATGGCCAGCATGACCAAACACTTTCAAAATGCATTTCTCCAGTCAGAAACTACAGAAACGATTCCTGAAAGTATAGTCTTAACATAAAAGTTTCATGCTCGCAGACTCCTCTGAAGATTGAAGCAGTTTCATCCACGGTGTCTCTGTTCTTCAAGAACGTGACCTGCCTTCATCTTCCTTTGTACAGTATATAGTGCAGGATGGCCCCAATGAGCCACTGTTGAAAGTGGGAAAAAAACTAGATAATCTGACGTGCTCACTCTGCAGAATTGTCCATTTGTAGAACCACACACGCACTCATGCACTGACGTTGCGTACCTAGATGAGACAGATGACAAAAGTAGAAAAGCAGAGATTCAGACACTTGGACACATGCAATAGCAATGAATATGACACCAAAGGGGATAAATCAAGACATGTCAAATCATTAAAAATGGTTCAGTCTTTTTAATCTCATTGATTGCCACTGCCACAAGAACCAGTAACCAGGCTGAGTAGCGGCAAGTATCGCTGATATGTTGATGGAGAGTCTCAGCCACAGGTGTTAGAATTGCTGATTATATAACAGCCCTAACGAGCAATGGGACAGATGACAGAAATGAAATAAGGTTGAACAAACAATAGGTACTTTAATAACATCACCCATACCTGCGCCTACCAAACACCCAAAATTAATTTAGATCTGCTTCAGAGAATAGTCAACAGCTGTTTTATAAAAATCAGTGAGAACCAAGTTCTGAAGCTGTCTATTCAGAATTTCCAAAAAATAGCACATTGGAATTACCCATTATTTGTTGGCGAAAACACTAACCACTCAGACAGCATTCTCTTCCACCAGCTTCCCCATAGAGATTCTGGCACAATCATCAAAGACACAGAACCATGGAAAAGATCCCATGTTCTTTAACTGCTTCATGCTCAGAAGAGAATGCCACACTTCCTCATCGTGGCCAGCATGACCAAACACTTTCAAAATGCATTTCTCCAGTCAGAAACTACAGAAACGATCCCTGAAAGTATAGTCTTAACATAAAAGTTTCATGCTCACAGACTCCTCTGAAGATTGAAGCAGTTTCATCCACGGTGTCTCTGTTCTTCAAGAACGTGACCTGCCTTCATCTTCCTTTGTACAGTATATAGTGCAGGATGGCCCCAATGAGCCACTGTTGAAAGTGGGAAAAAAACTAGATAATCTGATGTGCTCACTCTGCAGAATTGTCCATTTGTAGAACCACACACGCACTCATGCACTGACGTTGCGTACCTAGATGAGACAGATGACAAAAGTAGAAAAGCAGAGATTCAGACACTTGGACACATGCAATAGCAATGAATATGACACCAAAGGGGATAAATCAAGACATGTCAAATCATTAAAAATGGTTCAGTCTTTTTAATCTCATTGATTGCCACTGCCACAAGAACCAGTAACCAGGCTGAGTAGCGGCAAGTATCGCTGATATGTTGATGGAGAGTCTCAGCCACAGGTGTTAGAATTGCTGATTATATAACAGCCCTAACGAGCAATGGGACAGATGACAGAAATGAAATAAGGTTGAACAAACAATAGGTACTTTAATAACATCACCCATACCTGCGCCTACCAAACACCCAAAATTAATTTAGATCTGCTTCAGAGAATAGTCAACAGCTGTTTTATAAAAATCAGTGAGAACCAAGTTCTGAAGCTGTCTATTCAGAATTTCCAAAAAATAGCACATTGGAATTACTCATTATTTGTTGGCAAAAACACTAACCACTCAGACAGCATTCTCTTCCACCAGCTTCCCCATAGAGATTCTAGCACAATCATCAAAGACACAGAACCATGGAAAAGATCCCATGTTCTTTAACTGCTTCATGCTCAGAAGAGAATGCCACACTTCCTCATCGTGGCCAGCATGACCAAACACTTTCAAAATGCATTTCTCCAGTCAGAAACTACAGAAACGATCCCTGAAAGTATAGTCTTAACATAAAAGTTTCATGCTCGCAGACTCCTCTGAAGATTGAAGCAGTTTCATCCACGGTGTCTCTGTTCTTCAAGAACGTGACCTGCCTTCATCTTCCTTTGTACAGTATATAGTGCAGGATGGCCCCAATGAGCCACTGTTGAAAGTTGAGATATACGTAAAGAAACTGCGTTAAACGCATTTTATGTGGATGGACTTACATTTGTATTTACTTCAGAAAGACATATCAAATGCCACATTCAGTAAGACTTTCTATATCAAGGTTATCATTTAAATGAAAATATTCTGTGGAAAAATGTTTGAAATGAAAAGAATTGTGATCCAGAGCTAACCTTCAAAACAATTTTTAAAACTATTTCTTATAAGGCAACAGACTTGTTCACAGCAAGTTTCTGAAAGCATGGGTAACTAAAGTTCTAAACTGGGAAAAAAAACTAGATAATCTGACGTGCTCACTCTGCAGAATTGTCCATTTGGAGAACCACACACGCACTGACGTTGCGTACCGAGATGAGACAGATGACAAAGTAGAAAAGGAGAGATGCAGACACTTGGACACATGCAATAGCAATGAATATGACACCAAAGGGGATAAATCAAGACATGTCAAATCATTAAAAATGGTTCAGTCTTTTTAATCTCATTGATTGCCCCTGCCACAAGAACCAGTAACCAGGCTGAGTAGCGGCAAGTATCGCTGATATGTTGATGGAGAGTCTCAGCCACAGGTGTTAGAATTGCTGATTATATAACAGCCCTAACGAGCAATGGGACAGATGACAGAAATGAAATAAGGTTGAACAAACAATAGGCACTTCAATAACATCACCCATACCTGCGTCTACCAAACACCCAAAATTAATTTAGATCTGCTTCAGAGAATAGTCAACAGCTGCTTTATTAAAATCAATGAGAACCAAGTTCTGAAGCTGTCTATTCAGAATTTCCAAAAAAAGCTCATCGGAATTACCCATTATTTGTTGGCGAAAACACTAACCACTCAGACAGCATTCTTTTCCACCAGCTTCCCCATAGAGATTCTGGCACAATCATCAAAGACACAGAACCATGGAAAAGATCCCATGTTCTTTAACTGCTTCATGCTCAGAAGAGAATGCCACACTTCCTCATCGTGGCCAGCATGACCAAACACTTTCAAAATGCATTTCTCCAGTCAGAAACTACAGAAACGATCCCTGAAAGTATAGTCTTAACATAAAAGTTTCATGCTCGCAGACTCCTCTGAAGATTGAAGCAGTTTCATCCACGGTGTCTCTGTTCTTCAAGAACGTGACCTGCCTTCATCTTCCTTTGTACAGTATACACTCACCTAAAGGATTATTAGGAACACCTGTTCAATTTCTCATTAATGCAGTTATCTAATCAACCAATCACATGGCAGTTGCTTCAATGCATTTAGGGGTGTGGTCCTGGTCAAGACAATCTCCTGAACTCCAAACTGAATGTCAGAATGGAAAAGAAAAGTGATTTAAGCAATTTTGAGCGTGGCATGGTTGTTGGTGCCAGACGGGCCGGTCTGAGTATTTCACAATCTGCTCAGTTACTGGGATTTTCACGCACAACCATTTCGAGGGTTTACAAAGAATAGTGTGCAAAGGGAAAAACATCCAGTATGCGCCAGTCCTGTGGGCGAAAATGCCTTGTTGATGCTAGAGGTCAGAGGAGAATGGGCCGACTGATTCAAGCTGATAGAAGAGCAACTTTGACTGAAATAACCACTCGTTACAACCGAGGTATGCAGCAAAGCATTTGTGAAGCCACAACACGCACAACCTTGAGGCGGATGGGCTACAACAGCAGAAGACCCCACTGGGTACCACTCATCTCCACTACAAATAGGAAAAAGAGGCTACAATTTGCACGAGCTCACCAAAATTGGACAGTTGAAGACTGGAAAAATGTTGCCTGGTCTGTTGAGTCTCGATTTCTGTTGAGACATTCAAATGGTAGAGTCAGAATTTGGCGTAAACAGAATGAGAACATGGATCCATCATGCCTTGTTACCAATGTGCAGGCTGGTGGTGGTGGTGTAATGGTGTGGGGGATGTTTTCTTGGCACACTTTAGGCCCCTTAGTGCCAATTGGGCATCGTTTAAATGCCACGGCCTACCTGAGCATTGTTTCTGACCATGTCCATCCCTTTATGACCACCATGTGCCCATCCTCTGATGGCTACTTCCAGCAGGATAATGCACCATGTCACAAAGCTCGAATCATTTCAAATTGGTTTCTTGAACATGACAATGAGTTCACTGTACTACAATGGCCCCCACAGTCACCAGATCTCAACCCAATAGAGCATCTTTGGGATGTGGTGGAACGGGAACTTCGTGCCCTGGATGTGCATCCCACAAATCTCCATCAACTGCAAGATGCTATCCTATCAATATGGGCCAACATTTCTAAAGAATGCTTTCAGCACCTTGTTGAATCAATGCCACGTAGAATTAAGGCAGTTCTGAAGGCGAAAGGGGGTCAAACACCGTATTAGTATGGTGTTCCTAATAATTCTTTAGGTGAGTGTATAGTGCAGGATGGCCCCAATGAGTCACTGTTGAAAGTGGGAAAAAAACTAGATAATCTGACGTGCTCACTCTGCAGAATTGTCCATTTGTAGAACCACACACGCACTCATGCACTGACGTTGCGTACCTAGATGAGACAGATGACAAAAGTAGAAAAGCAGAGATTCAGACACTTGGACACATGCAATAGCAATGAATATGACACCAAAGGGGATAAATCAAGACATGTCAAATCATTAAAAATGGTTCAGTCTTTTTAATCTCATTGATTGCCACTGCCACAAGAACCAGTAACCAGGCTGAGTAGCGGCAAGTATCGCTGATATGTTGATGGAGAGTCTCAGCCACAGGTGTTAGAATTGCTGATTATATAACAGCCCTAACGAGCAATGGGACAGATGACAGAAATGAAATAAGGTTGAACAAACAATAGGTACTTTAATAACATCACCCATACCTGCGCCTACCAAACACCAAAAATTAATTTAGATCTGCTTCAGAGAATAGTCAACAGCTGTTTTATAAAAATCAGTGAGAAAAAAGTTCTGAAGCTGTCTATTCAGAATTTCCAAAAAATAGCACATTGGAATTACTCATTATTTGTTGGCAAAAACACTAACCACTCAGACAGCATTCTCTTCCACCAGCTTCCCCATAGAGATTCTGGCACAATCATCAAAGACACAGAACCATGGAAAAGATCCCATGTTCTTTAACTGCTTCATGCTCAGAAGAGAATGCCACACTTCCTCATCGTGGCCAGCATGACCAAACACTTTCAAAATGCATTTCTCCAATCAGAAACTACAGAAACGATCCCTGAAAGTATAGTCTTAACATAAAAGTTTCATGCTCGCAGACTCCTCTGAAGATTGAAGCAGTTTCATCCACGGTGTCTCTGTTCTTCAAGAACGTGACCTGCCTTCATCTTCCTTTGTACAGTATATAGTGCAGGATGGCCCCAATGAGCCACTGTTGAAAGTTGAGATATACGTAAAGAAACTGCGTTAAACGCATTTTATGTGGATGGACTTACATTTGTATTTACTTCAGAAAGACATATCAAATGCCACATTCAGTAAGACTTTCTACATCAAGGTTATCATTTAAATGAAAATATTCTGTGGAAAAATGTTTGAAATGAAAAGAATTGTGATCCAGAGCTAACCTTCAAAACAATTTTTAAAACTATTTCTTATAAGGCAATAGACTTGTTCACAGCAAGTTTCTGAAAGCATGGGTAACTAAAGTTCTAAACTGGGAAAAAAAACTAGATAATCTGACGTGCTCACTCTGCAGAATTGTCCATTTGGAGAACCACACACGCACTGACGTTGCGTACCGAGATGAGACAGATGACAAAGTAGAAAAGGAGAGATGCAGACACTTGGACACATGCAATAGCAATGAATATGACACCAAAGGGGATAAATCAAGACATGTCAAATCATTAAAAATGGTTCAGTCTTTTTAATCTCATTGATTGCCCCTGCCACAAGAACCAGTAACCAGGCTGAGTAGCGGCAAGTATCGCTGATATGTTGATGGAGAGTCTCAGCCACAGGTGTTAGAATTGCTGATTATATAACAGCCCTAACGAGCAATGGGACAGATGACAGAAATGAAATAAGGTTGAACAAACAATAGGCACTTCAATAACATCACCCATACCTGCGTCTACCAAACACCCAAAATTAATTTAGATCTGCTTCAGAGAATAGTCAACAGCTGCTTTATTAAAATCAATGAGAACCAAGTTCTGAAGCTGTCTATTCAGAATTTCCAAAAAAAGCTCATCGGAATTACCCATTATTTGTTGGCGAAAACACTAACCACTCAGACAGCATTCTCTTCCACCAGCTTCCCCATAGAGATTCTGGTACAATCATCAAAGACACAGAACCATAGAAAAGATCCCATGTTCTTTACCTGCTTCATGCTCAGAAGAGAATGCCATACTTCCTCATCGTGGCCAGCATGACCAAACACTTTCATAATGCATTTCTCCAGTCAGAAACTACAGAAACGATCCCTGAAAGTATAGTCTTAACATAAAAGCTTCATGCTCGCAGACTCCTCTGAAGATTGAAGCAGTTTCATCCACGGTGTCTCTGTTCTTCAAGAACGTGACCTGCCTTCATCTTCCTTTGTACAGTATATAGTGCAGGATGGCCCCAATGAGCCACTGTTGAAAGTGGGAAAAAAACTAGATAATCTGACGTGCTCACTCTGCAGAATTGTCCATTTGTAGAACCACACACGCACTCATGCACTGACGTTGCGTACCTAGATGAGACAGATGACAAAAGTAGAAAAGCAGAGATTCAGACACTTGGACACATGCAATAGCAATGAATATGACACCAAAGGGGATAAATCAAGACATGTCAAATCATTAAAAATGGTTCAGTCTTTTTAATCTCATTGATTGCCACTGCCACAAGAACCAGTAACCAGGCTGAGTAGCGGCAAGTATCGCTGATATGTTGATGGAGAGTCTCAGCCACAGGTGTTAGAATTGCTGATTATATAACAGCCCTAACGAGCAATGGGACAGATGACAGAAATGAAATAAGGTTGAACAAACAATAGGTACTTTAATAACATCACCCATACCTGCGCCTACCAAACACCCAAAATTAATTTAGATCTGCTTCAGAGAATAGTCAACAGCTGTTTTATAAAAATCAGTGAGAAAAAAGTTCTGAAGCTGTCTATTCAGAATTTCCAAAAAATAGCACATTGGAATTACTCATTATTTGTTGGCGAAAACACTAACCACTCAGACAGCATTCTCTTCCACCAGCTTCCCCATAGAGATTCTGGCACAATCATCAAAGACACAGAACCATGGAAAAGATCCCATGTTCTTTAACTGCTTCATGCTCAGAAGAGAATGCCACACTTCCTCATCGTGGCCAGCATGACCAAACACTTTCAAAATGCATTTCTCCAGTCAGAAACTACAGAAACGATCCCTGAAAGTATAGTCTTAACATAAAAGTTTCATGCTCGCAGACTCCTCTGAAGATTGAAGCAGTTTCATCCACGGTGTCTCTGTTCTTCAAGAACGTGACCTGCCTTCATCTTCCTTTGTACAGTATATAGTGCAGGATGGCCCCAATGAGCCACTGTTGAAAGTGGGAAAAAAACTAGATAATCTGACGTGCTCACTCTGCAGAATTGTCCATTTGTAGAACCACACACGCACTCATGCACTGACGTTGCGTACCTAGATGAGACAGATGACAAAAGTAGAAAAGCAGAGATTCAGACACTTGGACACATGCAATAGCAATGAATATGACACCAAAGGGGATAAATCAAGACATGTCAAATCATTAAAAATGGTTCAGTCTTTTTAATCTCATTGATTGCCACTGCCACAAGAACCAGTAACCAGGCTGAGTAGCGGCAAGTATCGCTGATATGTTGATGGAGAGTCTCAGCCACAGTTGTTAGAATTGCTGATTATATAACAGCCCTAACGAGCAATGGGACAGATGACAGAAATGAAATAAGGTTGAACAAACAATAGGTACTTTAATAACATCACCCATACCTGCGCCTACCAAACACCCAAAATTAATTTAGATCTGCTTCAGAGAATAGTCAACAGCTGTTTTATAAAAATCAGTGAGAAAAAAGTTCTGAAGCTGTCTATTCAGAATTTCCAAAAAATAGCACATTGGAATTACTCATTATTTGTTGGCGAAAACACTAACCACTCAGACAGCATTCTCTTCCACCAGCTTCCCCATAGAGATTCTGGCACAATCATCAAAGACACAGAACCATGGAAAAGATCCCATGTTCTTTAACTGCTTCATGCTCAGAAGAGAATGCCACACTTCCTCATCGTGGCCAGCATGACCAAACACTTTCAAAATGCATTTCTCCAGTCAGAAACTACAGAAACGATTCCTGAAAGTATAGTCTTAACATAAAAGTTTCATGCTCGCAGACTCCTCTGAAGATTGAAGCAGTTTCATCCACGGTGTCTCTGTTCTTCAAGAACGTGACCTGCCTTCATCTTCCTTTGTACAGTATATAGTGCAGGATGGCCCCAATGAGCCATTGTTGAAAGTGGGAAAAAAACTAGATAATCTGACGTGCTCACTCTGCAGAATTGTCCATTTGTAGAACCACACACGCACTCATGCACTGACGTTGCGTACCTAGATGAGACAGATGACAAAAGTAGAAAAGCAGAGATTCAGACACTTGGACACATGCAATAGCAATGAATATGACACCAAAGGGGATAAATCAAGACATGTCAATTCATTAAAAATGGTTCAGTCTTTTTAATCTCATTGATTGCCACTGCCACAAGAACCAGTAACCAGGCTGAGTAGCGGCAAGTATCGCTGATATGTTGATGGAGAGTCTCAGCCACAGGTGTTAGAATTGCTGATTATATAACAGCCCTAACGAGCAATGGGACAGATGACAGAAATGAAATAAGGTTGAACAAACAATAGGTACTTTAATAACATCACCCATACCTGCGCCTACCAAACACCCAAAATTAATTTAGATCTGCTTCAGAGAATAGTCAACAGCTGTTTTATAAAAATCAGTGAGAACCAAGTTCTGAAGCTGTCTATTCAGAATTTCCAAAAAATAGCACATTGGAATTACCCATTATTTGTTGGCGAAAACACTAACCACTCAGACAGCATTCTCTTCCACCAGCTTCCCCATAGAGATTCTGGCACAATCATCAAAGACACAGAACCATGGAAAAGATCCCATGTTCTTTAACTGCTTCATGCTCAGAAGAGAATGCCACACTTCCTCATCGTGGCCAGCATGACCAAACACTTTCTAAATGCATTTCTCCAGTCAGAAACTACAGAAACGATCCCTGAAAGTATAGTCTTAACATAAAAGTTTCATGCTCGCAGACTCCTCTGAAGATTGAAGCAGTTTCATCCACGGTGTCTCTGTTCTGCAAGAACGTGACCTGCCTTCATCTTCCTTTGTACAGTATATAGTGCAGGATGGCCCCAATGAGCCACTGTTGAAAGTGGGAAAAAAACTAGATAATCTGACGTGCTCACTCTGCAGAATTGTCCATTTGTAGAACCACACACGCACTCATGCACTGACGTTGCGTACCTAGATGAGACAGATGACAAAAGTAGAAAAGCAGAGATTCAGACACTTGGACACATGCAATAGCAATGAATATGACACCAAAGGGGATAAATCAAGACATGTCAAATCATTAAAAATGGTTCAGTCTTTTTAATCTCATTGATTGCCACTGCCACAAGAACCAGTAACCAGGCTGAGTAGCGGCAAGTATCGCTGATATGTTGATGGAGAGTCTCAGCCACAGGTGTTAGAATTGCTGATTATATAACAGCCCTAACGAGCAATGGGACAGATGACAGAAATGAAATAAGGTTGAACAAACAATAGGTACTTTAATAACATCACCCATACCTGCGCCTACCAAACACCCAAAATTAATTTAGATCTGCTTCAGAGAATAGTCAACAGCTGTTTTATAAAAATCAGTGAGAACCAAGTTCTGAAGCTTTCTATTCAGAATTTCCAAAAAATAGTACATTGGAATTACTCATTATTTGTTGGCGAAAACACTAACCACTCAGACAGCATTCTCTTCCACCAGCTTCCCCATAGAGATTCTGGCACAATCATCAAAGACACAGAACCATGGAAAAGATCCCATGTTCTTTAACTGCTTCATGCTCAGAAGAGAATGCCACACTTCCTCATCGTGGCCAGCATGACCAAACACTTTCAAAATGCATTTCTCCAGTCAGAAACTACAGAAACGATCCCTGAAAGTATAGTCTTAACATAAAAGTTTCATGCTCGCAGACTCCTCTGAAGATTGAAGCAGTTTCATCCACGGTGTCTCTGTTCTTCAAGAACGTGACCTGCCTTCATCTTCCTTTGTACAGTATATAGTGCAGGATGGCCCCAATGAGCCACTGTTGAAAGTGGGAAAAAAACTAGATAATCTGACGTGCTCACTCTGCAGAATTGTCCATTTGTAGAACCACACACGCACTCATGCACTGACGTTGCGTACCTAGATGAGACAGATGACAAAAGTAGAAAAGCAGAGATTCAGACACTTGGACACATGCAATAGCAATGAATATGACACCAAAGGGGATAAATCAAGACATGTCAAATCATTAAAAATGGTTCAGTCTTTTTAATCTTATTGATTGCCACTGCCACAAGAACCAGTAACCAGGCTGAGTAGCGGCAAGTATCGCTGATATGTTGATGGAGAGTCTCAGCCACAGGTGTTAGAATTGCTGATTATATAACAGCCCTAACGAGCAATGGGACAGATGACAGAAATGAAATAAGGTTGAACAAACAATAGGTACTTTAATAACATCACCCATACCTGCGTCTACCAAACACCCAAAATTAATTTAGATCTGCTTCAGAGAATAGTCAACAGCTGCTTTATTAAAATCAATGAGAACCAAGTTCTGAAGCTGTCTATTCAGAACTTCCAAAAAAAGCTCATCGGAATTACCCATTATTTGTTGGCGAAAACACTAACCACTCAGACAGCATTCTCTTCCACCAGCTTCCCCATAGAGATTCTGGTACAATCATCAAAGACACAGAACCATAGAAAAGATCCCATGTTCTTTACCTGCTTCATGCTCAGAAGAGAATGCCATACTTCCTCATCGTGGCCAGCATGACCAAACACTTTCATAATGCATTTCTCCAGTCAGAAACTACAGAAACGATCCCTGAAAGTATAGTCTTAACATAAGAACATAAGAACATAAGAACTATACAAACGAGAGGAGGCCATTCGGCCCATCGAGCTCGCTTGGGGAGAACTTAACTAATAGCTCAGAGTTGTTAAAATCTTATCTAGCTCTGATTTAAAGGAACCCAAGGATTCAGCTTGCACTACGTTATCAGGAAGACTATTCCTAACATGCTCGCAGCTTCATGCTCGCAGACTCCTCTGAAGATTGAAGCAGTTTCATCCACGGTGTCTCTGTTCTTCAAGAACGTGACCTGCCTTCATCTTCCTTTGTACAGTATATAGTGCAGGATGGCCCCAATGAGCCACTGTTGAAAGTGGGAAAAAAACTAGATAATCTGACGTGCTCACTCTGCAGAATTGTCCATTTGTAGAACCACACACGCACTCATGCACTGACGTTGCGTACCTAGATGAGACAGATGACAAAAGTAGAAAAGCAGAGATTCAGACACTTGGACACATGCAATAGCAATGAATATGACACCAAAGGGGATAAATCAAGACATGTCAAATCATTAAAAATGGTTCAGTCTTTTTAATCTCATTGATTGCCACTGCCACAAGAACCAGTAACCAGGCTGAGTAGCGGCAAGTATCGCTGATATGTTGATGGAGAGTCTCAGCCACAGGTGTTAGAATTGCTGATTATATAACAGCCCTAACGAGCAATGGGACAGATGACAGAAATGAAATAAGGTTGAACAAACAATAGGTACTTTAATAACATCACCCATACCTGCGTCTACCAAACACCCAAAATTAATTTAGATCTGCTTCAGAGAATAGTCAACAGCTGTTTTATAAAAATCAGTGAGAACCAAGTTCTGAAGCTGTCTATTCAGAATTTCCAAAAAAATAGCACATTGGAATTACTCATTATTTGTTGGCGAAAACACTAACCACTCAGACAGCATTCTCTTCCACCAGCTTCCCCATAGAGATTCTGGCACAATCATCAAAGACACAGAACCATGGAAAAGATCCCATGTTCTTTAACTGCTTCATGCTCAGAAGAGAATGCCACACTTCCTCATCGTGGCCAGCATGACCAAACACTTTCAAAATGCATTTCTCCAGTCAGAAACTACAGAAACGATCCCTGAAAGTATAGTCTTAACATAAAAGTTTCATGCTCGCAGACTCCTCTGAAGATTGAAGCAGTTTCATCCACGGTGTCTCTGTTCTTCAAGAACGTGACCTGCCTGATTATATAACAGCCCTAACGAGCAATGGGACAGATGACAGAAATGAAATAAGGTTGAACAAACAATAGGTACTTTAATAACATCACCCATACCTGCGTCTACCAAACACCCAAAATTAATTTAGATCTGCTTCAGAGAATAGTCAACAGCTGTTTTATAAAAATCAGTGAGAACCAAGTTCTGAAGCTGTCTATTCAGAATTTCCAAAAAATAGCACATTGGAATTACTCATTATTTGTTGGCGAAAACACTAACCACTCAGACAGCATTCTCTTCCACCAGCTTCCCCATAGAGATTCTGGCACAATCATCAAAGACACAGAACCATGGAAAAGATCCCATGTTCTTTAACTGCTTCATGCTCAGAAGAGAATGCCACACTTCCTCATCGTGGCCAGCATGACCAAACACTTTCAAAATGCATTTCTCCAGTCAGAAACTACAGAAACGATCCCTGAAAGTATAGTCTTAACATAAAAGTTTCATGCTCGCAGACTCCTCTGAAGATTGAAGCAGTTTCATCCACGGTGTCTCTGTTCTTCAAGAACGTGACCTGCCTTCATCTTCCTTTGTACAGTATATAGTGCAGGATGGCCCCAATGAGCCACTGTTGAAAGTGGGAAAAAAAACTAGATAATCTGACGTGCTCACTCTGCAGAATTGTCCATTTGTAGAACCACACACGCACTCATGCACTGACGTTGCGTACCTAGATGAGACAGATGACAAAAGTAGAAAAGCAGAGATTCAGACACTTGGACACATGCAATAGCAATGAATATGACACCAAAGGGGATAAATCAAGACATGTCAAATCATTAAAAATGGTTCAGTCTTTTTAATCTCATTGATTGCCACTGCCACAAGAACCAGTAACCAGGCTGAGTAGCGGCAAGTATCGCTGATATGTTGATGGAGAGTCTCAGCCACAGGTGTTAGAATTGCTGATTATATAACAGCCCTAACGAGCAATGGGACAGATGACAGAAATGAAATAAGGTTGAACAAACAATAGGTACTTTAATAACATCACCCATACCTGCGCCTACCAAACACCCAAAATTAATTTAGATCTGCTTCAGAGAATAGTCAACAGCTGTTTTATAAAAATCAGTGAGAAAAAAGTTCTGAAGCTGTCTATTCAGAATTTCCAAAAAATAGCACATTGGAATTACTCATTATTTGTTGGCAAAAACACTAACCACTCAGACAGCATTCTCTTCCACCAGCTTCCCCATAGAGATTCTGGGACAATCATCAAAGACACAGAACCATGGAAAAGATCCCATGTTCTTTAACTGCTTCAGGCTCAGAAGAGAATGCCACACTTCCTCATCGTGGCCAGCATGACCAAACACTTTCAAAATGCATTTCTCCAGTCAGAAACTACAGAAACGATCCCTGAAAGTATAGTCTTAACATAAAAGCTTCATGCTCGCAGACTCCTCTGAAGATTGAAGCAGTTTCATCCACGGTGTCTCTGTTCTTCAAGAACGTGACCTGCCTTCATCTTCCTTTGTACAGTATATAGTGCAGGATGGCCCCAATGAGCCACTGTTGAAAGTGGGAAAAAAACTAGATAATCTGACGTGCTCACTCTGCAGAATTGTCCATTTGTAGAACCACACACGCACTCATGCACTGACGTTGCGTACCTAGATGAGACAGATGACAAAAGTAGAAAAGCAGAGATTCAGACACTTGGACACATGCAATAGCAATGAATATGACACCAAAGGGGATAAATCAAGACATGTCAAATCATTAAAAATGGTTCAGTCTTTTTAATCTTATTGATTGCCACTGCCACAAGAACCAGTAACCAGGCTGAGTAGCGGCAAGTATCGCTGATATGTTGATGGAGAGTCTCAGCCACAGGTGTTAGAATTGCTGATTATATAACAGCCCTAACGAGCAATGGGACAGATGACAGAAATGAAATAAGGTTGAACAAACAATAGGTACTTTAATAACATCACCCATACCTGCGCCTACCAAACACCCAAAATTAATTTAGATCTGCTTCAGAGAATAGTCAACAGCTGCTTTATTAAAATCAATGAGAACCAAGTTCTGAAGCTGTCTATTCAGAACTTCCAAAAAAAGCTCATCGGAATTACCCATTATTTGTTGGCGAAAACACTAACCACTCAGACAGCATTCTCTTCCACCAGCTTCCCCATAGAGATTCTGGTACAATCATCAAAGACACAGAACCATAGAAAAGATCCCATGTTCTTTACCTGCTTCATGCTCAGAAGAGAATGCCATACTTCCTCATCGTGGCCAGCATGACCAAACACTTTCATAATGCATTTCTCCAGTCAGAAACTACAGAAACGATCCCTGAAAGTATAGTCTTAACATAAAAGCTTCATGCTCGCAGACTCCTCTGAAGATTGAAGCAGTTTCATCCACGGTGTCTCTGTTCTTCAAGAACGTGACCTGCCTTCATCTTCCTTTGTACAGTATATAGTGCAGGATGGCCCCAATGAGCCACTGTTGAAAGTGGGAAAAAAACTAGATAATCTGACGTGCTCACTCTGCAGAATTGTCCATTTGTAGAACCACACACGCACTCATGCACTGACGTTGCGTACCTAGATGAGACAGATGACAAAAGTAGAAAAGCAGAGATTCAGACACTTGGACACATGCAATAGCAATGAATATGACACCAAAGGGGATAAATCAAGACATGTCAAATCATTAAAAATGGTTCAGTCTTTTTAATCTCATTGATTGCCACTGCCACAAGAACCAGTAACCAGGCTGAGTAGCGGCAAGTATCGCTGATATGTTGATGGAGAGTCTCAGCCACAGGTGTTAGAATTGCTGATTATATAACAGCCCTAACGAGCAATGGGACAGATGACAGAAATGAAATAAGGTTGAACAAACAATAGGTACTTTAATAACATCACCCATACCTGCGTCTACCAAACACCCAAAATTAATTTAGATCTGCTTCAGAGAATAGTCAACAGCTGTTTTATAAAAATCAGTGAGAACCAAGTTCTGAAGCTGTCTATTCAGAATTTCCAAAAAAATAGCACATTGGAATTACTCATTATTTGTTGGCGAAAACACTAACCACTCAGACAGCATTCTCTTCCACCAGCTTCCCCATAGAGATTCTGGCACAATCATCAAAGACACAGAACCATGGAAAAGATCCCATGTTCTTTAACTGCTTCATGCTCAGAAGAGAATGCCACACTTCCTCATCGTGGCCAGCATGACCAAACACTTTCAAAATGCATTTCTCCAGTCAGAAACTACAGAAACGATCCCTGAAAGTATAGTCTTAACATAAAAGTTTCATGCTCGCAGACTCCTCTGAAGATTGAAGCAGTTTCATCCACGGTGTCTCTGTTCTTCAAGAACGTGACCTGCCTGATTATATAACAGCCCTAACGAGCAATGGGACAGATGACAGAAATGAAATAAGGTTGAACAAACAATAGGTACTTTAATAACATCACCCATACCTGCGCCTACCAAACACCCAAAATTAATTTAGATCTGCTTCAGAGAATAGTCAACAGCTGTTTTATAAAAATCAGTGAGAAAAAAGTTCTGAAGCTGTCTATTCAGAATTTCCAAAAAATAGCACATTGGAATTACTCATTATTTGTTGGCGAAAACACTAACCACTCAGACAGCATTCTCTTCCACCAGCTTCCCCATAGAGATTCTGGCACAATCATCAAAGACACAGAACCATGGAAAAGATCCCATGTTCTTTAACTGCTTCATGCTCAGAAGAGAATGCCACACTTCCTCATCGTGGCCAGCATGACCAAACACTTTCAAAATGCATTTCTCCAGTCAGAAACTACAGAAACGATCCCTGAAAGTATAGTCTTAACATAAAAGTTTCATGCTCGCAGACTCCTCTGAAGATTGAAGCAGTTTCATCCACGGTGTCTCTGTTCTTCAAGAACGTGACCTGCCTTCATCTTCCTTTGTACAGTATATAGTGCAGGATGGCCCCAATGAGCCACTGTTGAAAGTGGGAAAAAAAACTAGATAATCTGACGTGCTCACTCTGCAGAATTGTCCATTTGTAGAACCACACACGCACTCATGCACTGACGTTGCGTACCTAGATGAGACAGATGACAAAAGTAGAAAAGCAGAGATTCAGACACTTGGACACATGCAATAGCAATGAATATGACACCAAAGGGGATAAATCAAGACATGTCAAATCATTAAAAATGGTTCAGTCTTTTTAATCTCATTGATTGCCACTGCCACAAGAACCAGTAACCAGGCTGAGTAGCGGCAAGTATCGCTGATATGTTGATGGAGAGTCTCAGCCACAGGTGTTAGAATTGCTGATTATATAACAGCCCTAACGAGCAATGGGACAGATGACAGAAATGAAATAAGGTTGAACAAACAATAGGTACTTTAATAACATCACCCATACCTGCGCCTACCAAACACCCAAAATTAATTTAGATCTGCTTCAGAGAATAGTCAACAGCTGTTTTATAAAAATCAGTGAGAAAAAAGTTCTGAAGCTGTCTATTCAGAATTTCCAAAAAATAGCACATTGGAATTACTCATTATTTGTTGGCAAAAACACTAACCACTCAGACAGCATTCTCTTCCACCAGCTTCCCCATAGAGATTCTGGGACAATCATCAAAGACACAGAACCATGGAAAAGATCCCATGTTCTTTAACTGCTTCAGGCTCAGAAGAGAATGCCACACTTCCTCATCGTGGCCAGCATGACCAAACACTTTCAAAATGCATTTCTCCAGTCAGAAACTACAGAAACGATCCCTGAAAGTATAGTCTTAACATAAAAGCTTCATGCTCGCAGACTCCTCTGAAGATTGAAGCAGTTTCATCCACGGTGTCTCTGTTCTTCAAGAACGTGACCTGCCTTCATCTTCCTTTGTACAGTATATAGTGCAGGATGGCCCCAATGAGCCACTGTTGAAAGTGGGAAAAAAACTAGATAATCTGACGTGCTCACTCTGCAGAATTGTCCATTTGTAGAACCACACACGCACTCATGCACTGACGTTGCGTACCTAGATGAGACAGATGACAAAAGTAGAAAAGCAGAGATTCAGACACTTGGACACATGCAATAGCAATGAATATGACACCAAAGGGGATAAATCAAGACATGTCAAATCATTAAAAATGGTTCAGTCTTTTTAATCTTATTGATTGCCACTGCCACAAGAACCAGTAACCAGGCTGAGTAGCGGCAAGTATCGCTGATATGTTGATGGAGAGTCTCAGCCACAGGTGTTAGAATTGCTGATTATATAACAGCCCTAACGAGCAATGGGACAGATGACAGAAATGAAATAAGGTTGAACAAACAATAGGTACTTTAATAACATCACCCATACCTGCGTCTACCAAACACCCAAAATTAATTTAGATCTGCTTCAGAGAATAGTCAACAGCTGCTTTATTAAAATCAATGAGAACCAAGTTCTGAAGCTGTCTATTCAGAACTTCCAAAAAAAGCTCATCGGAATTACCCATTATTTGTTGGCGAAAACACTAACCACTCAGACAGCATTCTCTTCCACCAGCTTCCCCATAGAGATTCTGGTACAATCATCAAAGACACAGAACCATAGAAAAGATCCCATGTTCTTTACCTGCTTCATGCTCAGAAGAGAATGCCATACTTCCTCATCGTGGCCAGCATGACCAAACACTTTCATAATGCATTTCTCCAGTCAGAAACTACAGAAACGATCCCTGAAAGTATAGTCTTAACATAAAAGCTTCATGCTCGCAGACTCCTCTGAAGATTGAAGCAGTTTCATCCACGGTGTCTCTGTTCTTCAAGAACGTGACCTGCCTTCATCTTCCTTTGTACAGTATATAGTGCAGGATGGCCCCAATGAGCCACTGTTGAAAGTGGGAAAAAAACTAGATAATCTGACGTGCTCACTCTGCAGAATTGTCCATTTGTAGAACCACACACGCACTCATGCACTGACGTTGCGTACCTAGATGAGACAGATGACAAAAGTAGAAAAGCAGAGATTCAGACACTTGGACACATGCAATAGCAATGAATATGACACCAAAGGGGATAAATCAAGACATGTCAAATAATTAAAAATGGTTCAGTCTTTTTAATCTCATTGATTGCCACTGCCACAAGAACCAGTAACCAGGCTGAGTAGCGGCAAGTATCGCTGATATGTTGATGGAGAGTCTCAGCCACAGGTGTTAGAATTGCTGATTATATAACAGCCCTAACGAGCAATGGGACAGATGACAGAAATGAAATAAGGTTGAACAAACAATAGGTACTTTAATAACATCACCCATACCTGTGCCTACCAAACACCCAAAATTAATTTAGATCTGCTTCAGAGAATAGTCAACAGCTGTTTTATAAAAATCAGTGAGAACCAAGTTCTGAAGCTGTCTATTCAGAATTTCCAAAAAATAGCACATTGGAATTACTCATTATTTGTTGGCGAAAACACTAACCACTCAGACAGCATTCTCTTCCACCAGCTTCCCCATAGAGATTCTGGCACAATCATCAAAGACACAGAACCATGGAAAAGATCCCATGTTCTTTAACTGCTTCATGCTCAGAAGAGAATGCCACACTTCCTCATCGTGGCCAGCATGACCAAACACTTTCAAAATGCATTTCTCCAGTCAGAAACTACAGAAACGATCCCTGAAAGTATAGTCTTAACATAAAAGTTTCATGCTCGCAGACTCCTCTGAAGATTGAAGCAGTTTCATCCACGGTGTCTCTGTTCTTCAAGAACGTGACCTGCCTTCATCTTCCTTTGTACAGTATATAGTGCAGGATGGCCCCAATGAGCCACTGTTGAAAGTGGGAAAAAAAACTAGATAATCTGACGTGCTCACTCTGCAGAATTGTCCATTTGTAGAACCACACACGCACTCATGCACTGACGTTGCGTACCTAGATGAGACAGATGACAAAAGTAGAAAAGCAGAGATTCAGACACTTGGACACATGCAATAGCAATGAATATGACACCAAAGGGGATAAATCAAGACATGTCAAATCATTAAAAATGGTTCAGTCTTTTTAATCTCATTGATTGCCACTGCCACAAGAACCAGTAACCAGGCTGAGTAGCGGCAAGTATCGCTGATATGTTGATGGAGAGTCTCAGCCACAGGTGTTAGAATTGCTGATTATATAACAGCCCTAACGAGCAATGGGACAGATGACAGAAATGAAATAAGGTTGAACAAACAATAGGTACTTTAATAACATCACCCATACCTGCGCCTACCAAACACCCAAAATTAATTTAGATCTGCTTCAGAGAATAGTCAACAGCTGTTTTATAAAAATCAGTGAGAAAAAAGTTCTGAAGCTGTCTATTCAGAATTTCCAAAAAATAGCACATTGGAATTACTCATTATTTGTTGGCGAAAACACTAACCACTCAGACAGCATTCTCTTCCACCAGCTTCCCCATAGAGATTCTGGCACAATCATCAAAGACACAGAACCATGGAAAAGATCCCATGTTCTTTAACTGCTTCATGCTCAGAAGAGAATGCCACACTTCCTCATCGTGGCCAGCATGACCAAACACTTTCAAAATGCATTTCTCCAGTCAGAAACTACAGAAACGATCCCTGAAAGTATAGTCTTAACATAAAAGTTTCATGCTCGCAGACTCCTCTGAAGATTGAAGCAGTTTCATCCACGGTGTCTCTGTTCTTCAAGAACGTGACCTGCCTTCATCTTCCTTTGTACAGTATATAGTGCAGGATGGCCCCAATGAGCCACTGTTGAAAGTGGGAAAAAAACTAGATAATCTGACGTGCTCACTCTGCAGAATTGTCCATTTGTAGAACCACACACGCACTCATGCACTGACGTTGCGTACCTAGATGAGACAGATGACAAAAGTAGAAAAGCAGAGATTCAGACACTTGGACACATGCAATAGCAATGAATATGACACCAAAGGGGATAAATCAAGACATGTCAAATCATTAAAAATGGTTCAGTCTTTTTAATCTCATTGATTGCCACTGCCACAAGAACCAGTAACCAGGCTGAGTAGCGGCAAGTATCGCTGATATGTTGATGGAGAGTCTCAGCCACAGTTGTTAGAATTGCTGATTATATAACAGCCCTAACGAGCAATGGGACAGATGACAGAAATGAAATAAGGTTGAACAAACAATAGGTACTTTAATAACATCACCCATACCTGCGCCTACCAAACACCCAAAATTAATTTAGATCTGCTTCAGAGAATAGTCAACAGCTGTTTTATAAAAATCAGTGAGAAAAAAGTTCTGAAGCTGTCTATTCAGAATTTCCAAAAAATAGCACATTGGAATTACTCATTATTTGTTGGCGAAAACACTAACCACTCAGACAGCATTCTCTTCCACCAGCTTCCCCATAGAGATTCTGGCACAATCATCAAAGACACAGAACCATGGAAAAGATCCCATGTTCTTTAACTGCTTCATGCTCAGAAGAGAATGCCACACTTCCTCATCGTGGCCAGCATGACCAAACACTTTCAAAATGCATTTCTCCAGTCAGAAACTACAGAAACGATCCCTGAAAGTATAGTCTTAACATAAAAGTTTCATGCTCGCAGACTCCTCTGAAGATTGAAGCAGTTTCATCCACGGTGTCTCTGTTCTTCAAGAACGTGACCTGCCTTCATCTTCCTTTGTACAGTATATGGTGCAGGATGGCCCCAATGAGCCACTGTTGAAAGTGGGAAAAAAACTAGATAATCTGACGTGCTCACTCTGCAGAATTGTCCATTTGTAGAACCACACACGCACTCATGCACTGACGTTGCGTACCTAGATGAGACAGATGACAAAAGTAGAAAAGCAGAGATTCAGACACTTGGACACATGCAATAGCAATGAATATGACACCAAAGGGGATAAATCAAGACATGTCAAATCATTAAAAATGGTTCAGTCTTTTTAATCTCATTGATTGCCACTGCCACAAGAACCAGTAACCAGGCTGAGTAGCGGCAAGTATCGCTGATATGTTGATGGAGAGTCTCAGCCACAGTTGTTAGAATTGCTGATTATATAACAGCCCTAACGAGCAATGGGACAGATGACAGAAATGAAATAAGGTTGAACAAACAATAGGTACTTTAATAACATCACCCATACCTGCGCCTACCAAACACCCAAAATTAATTTAGATCTGCTTCAGAGAATAGTCAACAGCTGTTTTATAAAAATCAGTGAGAAAAAAGTTCTGAAGCTGTCTATTCAGAATTTCCAAAAAATAGCACATTGGAATTACTCATTATTTGTTGGCGAAAACACTAACCACTCAGACAGCATTCTCTTCCACCAGCTTCCCCATAGAGATTCTGGCACAATCATCAAAGACACAGAACCATGGAAAAGATCCCATGTTCTTTAACTGCTTCATGCTCAGAAGAGAATGCCACACTTCCTCATCGTGGCCAGCATGACCAAACACTTTCAAAATGCATTTCTCCAGTCAGAAACTACAGAAACGATTCCTGAAAGTATAGTCTTAACATAAAAGTTTCATGCTCGCAGACTCCTCTGAAGATTGAAGCAGTTTCATCCACGGTGTCTCTGTTCTTCAAGAACGTGACCTGCCTTCATCTTCCTTTGTACAGTATATAGTGCAGGATGGCCCCAATGAGCCACTGTTGAAAGTGGGAAAAAAACTAGATAATCTGACGTGCTCACTCTGCAGAATTGTCCATTTGTAGAACCACACACGCACTCATGCACTGACGTTGCGTACCTAGATGAGACAGATGACAAAAGTAGAAAAGCAGAGATTCAGACACTTGGACACATGCAATAGCAATGAATATGACACCAAAGGGGATAAATCAAGACATGTCAAATCATTAAAAATGGTTCAGTCTTTTTAATCTCATTGATTGCCACTGCCACAAGAACCAGTAACCAGGCTGAGTAGCGGCAAGTATCGCTGATATGTTGATGAAGAGTCTCAGCCACAGGTGTTAGAATTGCTGATTATATAACAGCCCTAACGAGCAATGGGACAGATGACAGAAATGAAATAAGGTTGAACAAATAGGTACTTTAATAACATCACCCATACCTGTGCCTACCAAACACCCAAAATTAATTTAGATCTGCTTCAGAGAATAGTCAACAGCTGTTTTATAAAAATCAGTGAGAACCAAGTTCTGAAGCTGTCTATTCAGAATTTCCAAAAAATAGCACATTGGAATTACCCATTATTTGTTGGCGAAAACACTAACCACTCAGACAGCATTCTCTTCCACCAGCTTCCCCATAGAGATTCTGGCACAATCATCAAAGACACAGAACCATGGAAAAGATCCCATGTTCTTTAACTGCTTCATGCTCAGAAGAGAATGCCACACTTCCTCATCGTGGCCAGCATGACCAAACACTTTCAAAATGCATTTCTCCAGTCAGAAACTACAGAAACGATCCCTGAAAGTATAGTCTTAACATAAAAGTTTCATGCTCGCAGACTCCTCTGAAGATTGAAGCAGTTTCATCCACGGTGTCTCTGTTCTTCAAGAACGTGACCTGCCTTCATCTTCCTTTGTACAGTATATAGTGCAGGATGGCCCCAATGAGCCACTGTTGAAAGTGGGAAAAAAACTAGATAATCTGACGTGCTCACTCTGCAGAATTGTCCATTTGTAGAACCACACACGCACTCATGCACTGACGTTGCGTACCTAGATGAGACAGATGACAAAAGTAGAAAAGCAGAGATTCAGACACTTGGACACATGCAATAGCAATGAATATGACACCAAAGGGGATAAATCAAGACATGTCAAATCATTAAAAATGGTTCAGTCTTTTTAATCTCATTGATTGCCACTGCCACAAGAACCAGTAACCAGGCTGAGTAGCGGCAAGTATCGCTGATATGTTGATGGAGAGTCTCAGCCACAGTTGTTAGAATTGCTGATTATATAACAGCCCTAACGAGCAATGGGACAGATGACAGAAATGAAATAAGGTTGAACAAACAATAGGTACTTTAATAACATCACCCATACCTGCGCCTACCAAACACCCAAAATTAATTTAGATCTGCTTCAGAGAATAGTCAACAGCTGTTTTATAAAAATCAGTGAGAAAAAAGTTCTGAAGCTGTCTATTCAGAATTTCCAAAAAATAGCACATTGGAATTACTCATTATTTGTTGGCGAAAACACTAACCACTCAGACAGCATTCTCTTCCACCAGCTTCCCCATAGAGATTCTAGCACAATCATCAAAGACACAGAACCATGGAAAAGATCCCATGTTCTTTAACTGCTTCATGCTCAGAAGAGAATGCCACACTTCCTCATCGTGGCCAGCATGACCAAACACTTTCAAAATGCATTTCTCCAGTCAGAAACTACAGAAACGATTCCTGAAAGTATAGTCTTAACATAAAAGTTTCATGCTCGCAGACTCCTCTGAAGATTGAAGCAGTTTCATCCACGGTGTCTCTGTTCTTCAAGAACGTGACCTGCCTTCATCTTCCTTTGTACAGTATATAGTGCAGGATGGCCCCAATGAGCCACTGTTGAAAGTGGGAAAAAAACTAGATAATCTGACGTGCTCACTCTGCAGAATTGTCCATTTGTAGAACCACACACGCACTCATGCACTGACGTTGCGTACCTAGATGAGACAGATGACAAAAGTAGAAAAGCAGAGATTCAGACACTTGGACACATGCAATAGCAATGAATATGACACCAAAGGGGATAAATCAAGACATGTCAAATCATTAAAAATGGTTCAGTCTTTTTAATCTTATTGATTGCCACTGCCACAAGAACCAGTAACCAGGCTGAGTAGCGGCAAGTATCGCTGATATGTTGATGGAGAGTCTCAGCCACAGGTGTTAGAATTGCTGATTATATAACAGCCCTAACGAGCAATGGGACAGATGACAGAAATGAAATAAGGTTGAACAAACAATAGGTACTTTAATAACATCACCCATACCTGTGCCTACCAAACACCCAAAATTAATTTAGATCTGCTTCAGAGAATAGTCAACAGCTGTTTTATAAAAATCAGTGAGAACCAAGTTCTGAAGCTGTCTATTCAGAATTTCCAAAAAATAGCACATTGGAATTACCCATTATTTGTTGGCGAAAACACTAACCACTCAGACAGCATTCTCTTCCACCAGCTTCCCCATAGAGATTCTGGCACAATCATCAAAGACACAGAACCATGGAAAAGATCCCATGTTCTTTAACTGCTTCATGCTCAGAAGAGAATGCCACACTTCCTCATCGTGGCCAGCATGACCAAACACTTTCTAAATGCATTTCTCCAGTCAGAAACTACAGAAACGATCCCTGAAAGTATAGTCTTAACATAAAAGTTTCATGCTCGCAGACTCCTCTGAAGATTGAAGCAGTTTCATCCACGGTGTCTCTGTTCTTCAAGAACGTGACCTGCCTTCATCTTCCTTTGTACAGTATATAGTGCAGGATGGCCCCAATGAGCCACTGTTGAAAGTGGGAAAAAAACTAGATAATCTGACGTGCTCACTCTGCAGAATTGTCCATTTGTAGAACCACACACGCACTCATGCACTGACGTTGCGTACCTAGATGAGACAGATGACAAAAGTAGAAAAGCAGAGATTCAGACACTTGGACACATGCAATAGCAATGAATATGACACCAAAGGGGATAAATCAAGACATGTCAAATCATTAAAAATGGTTCAGTCTTTTTAATCTCATTGATTGCCACTGCCACAAGAACCAGTAACCAGGCTGAGTAGCGGCAAGTATCGCTGATATGTTGATGGAGAGTCTCAGCCACAGGTGTTAGAATTGCTGATTATATAACAGCCCTAACGAGCAATGGGACAGATGACAGAAATGAAATAAGGTTGAACAAACAATAGGTACTTTAATAACATCACCCATACCTGTGCCTACCAAACACCCAAAATTAATTTAGATCTGCTTCAGAGAATAGTCAACAGCTGTTTTATAAAAATCAGTGAGAACCAAGTTCTGAAGCTTTCTATTCAGAATTTCCAAAAAATAGTACATTGGAATTACTCATTATTTGTTGGCGAAAACACTAACCACTCAGACAGCATTCTCTTCCACCAGCTTCCCCATAGAGATTCTGGCACAATCATCAAAGACACAGAACCATGGAAAAGATCCCATGTTCTTTAACTGCTTCATGCTCAGAAGAGAATGCCACACTTCCTCATCGTGGCCAGCATGACCAAACACTTTCAAAATGCATTTCTCCAGTCAGAAACTACAGAAACGATCCCTGAAAGTATAGTCTTAACATAAAAGTTTCATGCTCGCAGACTCCTCTGAAGATTGAAGCAGTTTCATCCACGGTGTCTCTGTTCTTCAAGAACGTGACCTGCCTTCATCTTCCTTTGTACAGTATATAGTGCAGGATGGCCCCAATGAGCCACTGTTGAAAGTGGGAAAAAAACTAGATAATCTGACGTGCTCACTCTGCAGAATTGTCCATTTGTAGAACCACACACGCACTCATGCACTGACGTTGCGTACCTAGATGAGACAGATGACAAAAGTAGAAAAGCAGAGATTCAGACACTTGGACACATGCAATAGCAATGAATATGACACCAAAGGGGATAAATCAAGACATGTCAAATCATTAAAAATGGTTCAGTCTTTTTAATCTTATTGATTGCCACTGCCACAAGAACCAGTAACCAGGCTGAGTAGCGGCAAGTATCGCTGATATGTTGATGGAGAGTCTCAGCCACAGGTGTTAGAATTGCTGATTATATAACAGCCCTAACGAGCAATGGGACAGATGACAGAAATGAAATAAGGTTGAACAAACAATAGGTACTTTAATAACATCACCCATACCTGCGTCTACCAAACACCCAAAATTAATTTAGATCTGCTTCAGAGAATAGTCAACAGCTGCTTTATTAAAATCAATGAGAACCAAGTTCTGAAGCTGTCTATTCAGAACTTCCAAAAAAAGCTCATCGGAATTACCCATTATTTGTTGGCGAAAACACTAACCACTCAGACAGCATTCTCTTCCACCAGCTTCCCCATAGAGATTCTGGTACAATCATCAAAGACACAGAACCATAGAAAAGATCCCATGTTCTTTACCTGCTTCATGCTCAGAAGAGAATGCCATACTTCCTCATCGTGGCCAGCATGACCAAACACTTTCATCATGCATTTCTCCAGTCAGAAACTACAGAAACGATCCCTGAAAGTATAGTCTTAACATAAAAGCTTCATGCTCGCAGACTCCTCTGAAGATTGAAGCAGTTTCATCCACGGTGTCTCTGTTCTTCAAGAACGTGACCTGCCTTCATCTTCCTTTGTACAGTATATAGTGCAGGATGGCCCCAATGAGCCACTGTTGAAAGTGGGAAAAAAACTAGATAATCTGACGTGCTCACTCTGCAGAATTGTCCATTTGTAGAACCACACACGCACTCATGCACTGACGTTGCGTACCTAGATGAGACAGATGACAAAAGTAGAAAAGCAGAGATTCAGACACTTGGACACATGCAATAGCAATGAATATGACACCAAAGGGGATAAATCAAGACATGTCAAATAATTAAAAATGGTTCAGTCTTTTTAATCTCATTGATTGCCACTGCCACAAGAACCAGTAACCAGGCTGAGTAGCGGCAAGTATCGCTGATATGTTGATGGAGAGTCTCAGCCACAGGTGTTAGAATTGCTGATTATATAACAGCCCTAACGAGCAATGGGACAGATGACAGAAATGAAATAAGGTTGAACAAACAATAGGTACTTTAATAACATCACCCATACCTGTGCCTACCAAACACCCAAAATTAATTTAGATCTGCTTCAGAGAATAGTCAACAGCTGTTTTATAAAAATCAGTGAGAACCAAGTTCTGAAGCTGTCTATTCAGAATTTCCAAAAAATAGCACATTGGAATTACTCATTATTTGTTGACGAAAACACTAACCACTCAGACAGCATTCTCTTCCACCAGCTTCCCCATAGAGATTCTGGCACAATCATCAAAGACACAGAACCATGGAAAAGATCCCATGTTCTTTAACTGCTTCATGCTCAGAAGAGAATGCCACACTTCCTCATCGTGGCCAGCATGACCAAACACTTTCAAAATGCATTTCTCCAGTCAGAAACTACAGAAACGATCCCTGAAAGTATAGTCTTAACATAAAAGTTTCATGCTCGCAGACTCCTCTGAAGATTGAAGCAGTTTCATCCACGGTGTCTCTGTTCTTCAAGAACGTGACCTGCCTTCATCTTCCTTTGTACAGTATATAGTGCAGGATGGCCCCAATGAGCCACTGTTGAAAGTGGGGAAAAAAACTAGATAATCTGACGTGCTCACTCTGCAGAATTGTCCATTTGTAGAACCACACACGCACTCATGCACTGACGTTGCGTACCTAGATGAGACAGATGACAAAAGTAGAAAAGCAGAGATTCAGACACTTGGACACATGCAATAGCAATGAATATGACACCAAAGGGGATAAATCAAGACATGTCAAATCATTAAAAATGGTTCAGTCTTTTTAATCTCATTGATTGCCACTGCCACAAGAACCAGTAACCAGGCTGAGTAGCGGCAAGTATCGCTGATATGTTGATGGAGAGTCTCAGCCACAGGTGTTAGAATTGCTGATTATATAACAGCCCTAACGAGCAATGGGACAGATGACAGAAATGAAATAAGGTTGAACAAACAATAGGTACTTTAATAACATCACCCATACCTGCGCCTACCAAACACCCAAAATTAATTTAGATCTGCTTCAGAGAATAGTCAACAGCTGTTTTATAAAAATCAGTGAGAAAAAAGTTCTGAAGCTGTCTATTCAGAATTTCCAAAAAATAGCACATTGGAATTACTCATTATTTGTTGGCAAAAACACTAACCACTCAGACAGCATTCTCTTCCACCAGCTTCCCCATAGAGATTCTGGGACAATCATCAAAGACACAGAACCATGGAAAAGATCCCATGTTCTTTAACTGCTTCATGCTCAGAAGAGAATACCACACTTCCTCATCGTGGTCAGCATGACCAAACACTTTCAAAATGCATTTCTCCAGTCAGAAACTACAGAAACGATCCCTGAAAGTATAGTCTTAACATAAAAGCTTCATGCTCGCAGACTCCTCTGAAGATTGAAGCAGTTTCATCCACGGTGTCTCTGTTCTTCAAGAACGTGACCTGCCTTCATCTTCCTTTGTACAGTATATAGTGCAGGATGGCCCCAATGAGCCACTGTTGAAAGTGGGAAAAAAACTAGATAATCTGACGTGCTCACTCTGCAGAATTGTCCATTTGTAGAACCACACACGCACTCATGCACTGACGTTGCGTACCTAGATGAGACAGATGACAAAAGTAGAAAAGCAGAGATTCAGACACTTGGACACATGCAATAGCAATGAATATGACACCAAAGGGGATAAATCAAGACATGTCAAATAATTAAAAATGGTTCAGTCTTTTTAATCTCATTGATTGCCACTGCCACAAGAACCAGTAACCAGGCTGAGTAGCGGCAAGTATCGCTGATATGTTGATGGAGAGTCTCAGCCACAGGTGTTAGAATTGCTGATTATATAACAGCCCTAACGAGCAATGGGACAGATGACAGAAATGAAATAAGGTTGAACAAACAATAGGTACTTTAATAACATCACCCATACCTGTGCCTACCAAACACCCAAAATTAATTTAGATCTGCTTCAGAGAATAGTCAACAGCTGTTTTATAAAAATCAGTGAGAACCAAGTTCTGAAGCTGTCTATTCAGAATTTCCAAAAAATAGCACATTGGAATTACTCATTATTTGTTGACGAAAACACTAACCACTCAGACAGCATTCTCTTCCACCAGCTTCCCCATAGAGATTCTGGCACAATCATCAAAGACACAGAACCATGGAAAAGATCCCATGTTCTTTAACTGCTTCATGCTCAGAAGAGAATGCCACACTTCCTCATCGTGGCCAGCATGACCAAACACTTTCAAAATGCATTTCTCCAGTCAGAAACTACAGAAACGATCCCTGAAAGTATAGTCTTAACATAAAAGTTTCATGCTCGCAGACTCCTCTGAAGATTGAAGCAGTTTCATCCACGGTGTCTCTGTTCTTCAAGAACGTGACCTGCCTTCATCTTCCTTTGTACAGTATATAGTGCAGGATGGCCCCAATGAGCCACTGTTGAAAGTGGGGAAAAAAACTAGATAATCTGACGTGCTCACTCTGCAGAATTGTCCATTTGTAGAACCACACACGCACTCATGCACTGACGTTGCGTACCTAGATGAGACAGATGACAAAAGTAGAAAAGCAGAGATTCAGACACTTGGACACATGCAATAGCAATGAATATGACACCAAAGGGGATAAATCAAGACATGTCAAATCATTAAAAATGGTTCAGTCTTTTTAATCTCATTGATTGCCACTGCCACAAGAACCAGTAACCAGGCTGAGTAGCGGCAAGTATCGCTGATATGTTGATGGAGAGTCTCAGCCACAGGTGTTAGAATTGCTGATTATATAACAGCCCTAACGAGCAATGGGACAGATGACAGAAATGAAATAAGGTTGAACAAACAATAGGTACTTTAATAACATCACCCATACCTGCGCCTACCAAACACCCAAAATTAATTTAGATCTGCTTCAGAGAATAGTCAACAGCTGTTTTATAAAAATCAGTGAGAAAAAAGTTCTGAAGCTGTCTATTCAGAATTTCCAAAAAATAGCACATTGGAATTACTCATTATTTGTTGGCAAAAACACTAACCACTCAGACAGCATTCTCTTCCACCAGCTTCCCCATAGAGATTCTGGGACAATCATCAAAGACACAGAACCATGGAAAAGATCCCATGTTCTTTAACTGCTTCATGCTCAGAAGAGAATGCCACACTTCCTCATCGTGGTCAGCATGACCAAACACTTTCAAAATGCATTTCTCCAGTCAGAAACTACAGAAACGATCCCTGAAAGTATAGTCTTAACATAAAAGCTTCATGCTCGCAGACTCCTCTGAAGATTGAAGCAGTTTCATCCACGGTGTCTCTGTTCTTCAAGAACGTGACCTGCCTTCATCTTCCTTTGTACAGTATATAGTGCAGGATGGCCCCAATGAGCCACTGTTGAAAGTGGGAAAAAAACTAGATAATCTGACGTGCTCACTCTGCAGAATTGTCCATTTGTAGAACCACACACGCACTCATGCACTGACGTTGCGTACCTAGATGAGACAGATGACAAAAGTAGAAAAGCAGAGATTCAGACACTTGGACACATGCAATAGCAATGAATATGACACCAAAGGGGATAAATCAAGACATGTCAAATCATTAAAAATGGTTCAGTCTTTTTAATCTCATTGATTGCCACTGCCACAAGAACCAGTAACCAGGCTGAGTAGCGGCAAGTATCGCTGATATGTTGATGGAGAGTCTCAGCCACAGGTGTTAGAATTGCTGATTATATAACAGCCCTAACGAGCAATGGGACAGATGACAGAAATGAAATAAGGTTGAACAAACAATAGGTACTTTAATAACATCACCCATACCTGCGCCTACCAAACACCCAAAATTAATTTAGATCTGCTTCAGAGAATAGTCAACAGCTGTTTTATAAAAATCAGTGAGAAAAAAGTTCTGAAGCTGTCTATTCAGAATTTCCAAAAAATAGCACATTGGAATTACTCATTATTTGTTGGCGAAAACACTAACCACTCAGACAGCATTCTCTTCCACCAGCTTCCCCATAGAGATTCTGGTACAATCATCAAAGACACAGAACCATGGAAAAGATCCCATGTTCTTTAACTGCTTCATGCTCAGAAGAGAATGCCACACTTCCTCATCGTGGCCAGCATGACCAAACACTTTCAAAATGCATTTCTCCAGTCAGAAACTACAGAAACGATCCCTGAAAGTATAGTCTTAACATAAAAGTTTCATGCTCGCAGACTCCTCTGAAGATTGAAGCAGTTTCATCCACGGTGTCTCTGTTCTTCAAGAACGTGACCTGCCTTCATCTTCCTTTGTACAGTATATAGTGCAGGATGGCCCCAATGAGCCACTGTTGAAAGTGGGAAAAAAACTAGATAATCTGACGTGCTCACTCTGCAGAATTGTCCATTTGTAGAACCACACACGCACTGACGTTGCGTACCTAGATGAGACAGATGACAAAGTAGAAAAGGAGAGATGCAGACACTTGGACACATGCAATAGCAATGAATATGACACCAAAGGGGATAAATCAAGACATGTCAAATCATTAAAAATGGTTCAGTCTTTTTAATCTCATTGATTGCCCCTGCCACAAGAACCAGTAACCAGGCTGAGTAGCGGCAAGTATCGCTGATATGTTGATGGAGAGTCTCAGCCACAGGTGTTAGAATTGCTGATTATATAACAGCCCTAACGAGCAATGGGACAGATGACAGAAATGAAATAAGGTTGAACAAACAATAGGCACTTCAATAACATCACCCATACCTGCGTCTACCAAACACCCAAAATTAATTTAGATCTGCTTCAGAGAATAGTCAACAGCTGCTTTATTAAAATCAATGAGAACCAAGTTCTGAAGCTGTCTATTCAGAATTTCCAAAAAAAGCTCATCGGAATTACCCATTATTTGTTGGCGAAAACACTAACCACTCAGACAGCATTCTCTTCCACCAGCTTCCCCATAGAGATTCTGGTACAATCATCAAAGACACAGAACCATAGAAAAGATCCCATGTTCTTTACCTGCTTCATGCTCAGAAGAGAATGCCATACTTCCTCATCGTGGCCAGCATGACCAAACACTTTCATAATGCATTTCTCCAGTCAGAAACTACAGAAACGATCCCTGAAAGTATAGTCTTAACATAAAAGCTTCATGCTCGCAGACTCCTCTGAAGATTGAAGCAGTTTCATCCACGGTGTCTCTGTTCTTCAAGAACGTGACCTGCCTTCATCTTCCTTTGTACGGTATATAGTGCAGGATGGCCCCAATGAGCCACTGTTGAAAGTGGGAAAAAAACTAGATAATCTGACGTGCTCACTCTGCAGAATTGTCCATTTGTAGAACCACACACGCACTCATGCACTGACGTTGCGTACCTAGATGAGACAGATGACAAAAGTAGAAAAGCAGAGATTCAGACACTTGGACACATGCAATAGCAATGAATATGACACCAAAGGGGATAAATCAAGACATGTCAAATAATTAAAAATGGTTCAGTCTTTTTAATCTCATTGATTGCCACTGCCACAAGAACCAGTAACCAGGCTGAGTAGCGGCAAGTATCGCTGATATGTTGATGGAGAGTCTCAGCCACAGGTGTTAGAATTGCTGATTATATAACAGCCCTAACGAGCAATGGGACAGATGACAGAAATGAAATAAGGTTGAACAAACAATAGGTACTTTAATAACATCACCCATACCTGTGCCTACCAAACACCCAAAATTAATTTAGATCTGCTTCAGAGAATAGTCAACAGCTGTTTTATAAAAATCAGTGAGAACCAAGTTCTGAAGCTGTCTATTCAGAATTTCCAAAAAATAGCACATTGGAATTACCCATTATTTGTTGGCGAAAACACTAACCACTCAGACAGCATTCTCTTCCACCAGCTTCCCCATAGAGATTCTGGCACAATCATCAAAGACACAGAACCATGGAAAAGATCCCATGTTCTTTAACTGCTTCATGCTCAGAAGAGAATGCCACACTTCCTCATCGTGGCCAGCATGACCAAACACTTTCAAAATGCATTTCTCCAGTCAGAAACTACAGAAACGATCCCTGAAAGTATAGTCTTAACATAAAAGTTTCATGCTCGCAGACTCCTCTGAAGATTGAAGCAGTTTCATCCACGGTGTCTCTGTTCTTCAAGAACGTGACCTGCCTTCATCTTCCTTTGTACAGTATATAGTGCAGGATGGCCCCAATGAGCCACTGTTGAAAGTGGGAAAAAAACTAGATAATCTGACGTGCTCACTCTGCAGAATTGTCCATTTGTAGAACCACACACGCACTCATGCACTGACGTTGCGTACCTAGATGAGACAGATGACAAAAGTAGAAAAGCAGAGATTCAGACACTTGGACACATGCAATAGCAATGAATATGACACCAAAGGGGATAAATCAAGATATGTCAAATCATTAAAAATGGTTCAGTCTTTTTAATCTCATTGATTGCCACTGCCACAAGAACCAGTAACCAGGCTGAGTAGCGGCAAGTATCGCTGATATGTTGATGGAGAGTCTCAGCCACAGGTGTTAGAATTGCTGATTATATAACAGCCCTAACGAGCAATGGGACAGATGACAGAAATGAAATAAGGTTGAACAAACAATAGGTACTTTAATAACATCACCCATACCTGCGCCTACCAAACACCCAAAATTAATTTAGATCTGCTTCAGAGAATAGTCAACAGCTGTTTTATAAAAATCAGTGAGAAAAAAGTTCTGAAGCTGTCTATTCAGAATTTCCAAAAAAAAGCACATTGGAATTACCCATTATTTGTTGGCGAAAACACTAACCACTCAGACAGCATTCTCTTCCACCAGCTTCCCCATAGAGATTCTGGCACAATCATCAAAGACACAGAACCATGGAAAAGATCCCATGTTCTTTAACTGCTTCATGCTCAGAAGAGAATGCCACACTTCCTCATCGTGGCCAGCATGACCAAACACTTTCAAAATGCATTTCTCCAGTCAGAAACTACAGAAACGATCCCTGAAAGTATAGTCTTAACATAAAAGTTTCATGCTCGCAGACTCCTCTGAAGATTGAAGCAGTTTCATCCACGGTGTCTCTGTTCTTCAAGAACGTGACCTGCCTTCATCTTCCTTTGTACAGTATATAGTGCAGGATGGCCCCAATGAGCCACTGTTGAAAGTGGGAAAAAAACTAGATAATCTGACGTGCTCACTCTGCAGAATTGTCCATTTGTAGAACCACACACGCACTGACGTTGCGTACCTAGATGAGACAGATGACAAAGTAGAAAAGGAGAGATGCAGACACTTGGACACATGCAATAGCAATGAATATGACACCAAAGGGGATAAATCAAGACATGTCAAATCATTAAAAATGGTTCAGTCTTTTTAATCTCATTGATTGCCCCTGCCACAAGAACCAGTAACCAGGCTGAGTAGCGGCAAGTATCGCTGATATGTTGATGGAGAGTCTCAGCCACAGGTGTTAGAATTGCTGATTATATAACAGCCCTAACGAGCAATGGGACAGATGACAGAAATGAAATAAGGTTGAACAAACAATAGGCACTTCAATAACATCACCCATACCTGCGTCTACCAAACACCCAAAATTAATTTAGATCTGCTTCAGAGAATAGTCAACAGCTGCTTTATTAAAATCAATGAGAACCAAGTTCTGAAGCTGTCTATTCAGAATTTCCAAAAAAAGCTCATCGGAATTACCCATTATTTGTTGGCGAAAACACTAACCACTCAGACAGCATTCTCTTCCACCAGCTTCCCCATAGAGATTCTGGTACAATCATCAAAGACACAGAACCATAGAAAAGATCCCATGTTCTTTACCTGCTTCATGCTCAGAAGAGAATGCCATACTTCCTCATCGTGGCCAGCATGACCAAACACTTTCATAATGCATTTCTCCAGTCAGAAACTACAGAAACGATCCCTGAAAGTATAGTCTTAACATAAAAGCTTCATGCTCGCAGACTCCTCTGAAGATTGAAGCAGTTTCATCCACGGTGTCTCTGTTCTTCAAGAACGTGACCTGCCTTCATCTTCCTTTGTACGGTATATAGTGCAGGATGGCCCCAATGAGCCACTGTTGAAAGTGGGAAAAAAACTAGATAATCTGACGTGCTCACTCTGCAGAATTGTCCATTTGTAGAACCACACACGCACTCATGCACTGACGTTGCGTACCTAGATGAGACAGATGACAAAAGTAGAAAAGCAGAGATTCAGACACTTGGACACATGCAATAGCAATGAATATGACACCAAAGGGGATAAATCAAGACATGTCAAATAATTAAAAATGGTTCAGTCTTTTTAATCTCATTGATTGCCACTGCCACAAGAACCAGTAACCAGGCTGAGTAGCGGCAAGTATCGCTGATATGTTGATGGAGAGTCTCAGCCACAGGTGTTAGAATTGCTGATTATATAACAGCCCTAACGAGCAATGGGACAGATGACAGAAATGAAATAAGGTTGAACAAACAATAGGTACTTTAATAACATCACCCATACCTGTGCCTACCAAACACCCAAAATTAATTTAGATCTGCTTCAGAGAATAGTCAACAGCTGTTTTATAAAAATCAGTGAGAACCAAGTTCTGAAGCTGTCTATTCAGAATTTCCAAAAAATAGCACATTGGAATTACCCATTATTTGTTGGCGAAAACACTAACCACTCAGACAGCATTCTCTTCCACCAGCTTCCCCATAGAGATTCTGGCACAATCATCAAAGACACAGAACCATGGAAAAGATCCCATGTTCTTTAACTGCTTCATGCTCAGAAGAGAATGCCACACTTCCTCATCGTGGCCAGCATGACCAAACACTTTCAAAATGCATTTCTCCAGTCAGAAACTACAGAAACGATCCCTGAAAGTATAGTCTTAACATAAAAGTTTCATGCTCGCAGACTCCTCTGAAGATTGAAGCAGTTTCATCCACGGTGTCTCTGTTCTTCAAGAACGTGACCTGCCTTCATCTTCCTTTGTACAGTATATAGTGCAGGATGGCCCCAATGAGCCACTGTTGAAAGTGGGAAAAAAACTAGATAATCTGACGTGCTCACTCTGCAGAATTGTCCATTTGTAGAACCACACACGCACTCATGCACTGACGTTGCGTACCTAGATGAGACAGATGACAAAAGTAGAAAAGCAGAGATTCAGACACTTGGACACATGCAATAGCAATGAATATGACACCAAAGGGGATAAATCAAGATATGTCAAATCATTAAAAATGGTTCAGTCTTTTTAATCTCATTGATTGCCACTGCCACAAGAACCAGTAACCAGGCTGAGTAGCGGCAAGTATCGCTGATATGTTGATGGAGAGTCTCAGCCACAGGTGTTAGAATTGCTGATTATATAACAGCCCTAACGAGCAATGGGACAGATGACAGAAATGAAATAAGGTTGAACAAACAATAGGTACTTTAATAACATCACCCATACCTGCGCCTACCAAACACCCAAAATTAATTTAGATCTGCTTCAGAGAATAGTCAACAGCTGTTTTATAAAAATCAGTGAGAAAAAAGTTCTGAAGCTGTCTATTCAGAATTTCCAAAAAAAAGCACATTGGAATTACCCATTATTTGTTGGCGAAAACACTAACCACTCAGACAGCATTCTCTTCCACCAGCTTCCCCATAGAGATTCTGGCACAATCATCAAAGACACAGAACCATGGAAAAGATCCCATGTTCTTTAACTGCTTCATGCTCAGAAGAGAATGCCACACTTCCTCATCGTGGCCAGCATGACCAAACACTTTCAAAATGCATTTCTCCAGTCAGAAACTACAGAAACGATCCCTGAAAGTATAGTCTTAACATAAAAGTTTCATGCTCGCAGACTCCTCTGAAGATTGAAGCAGTTTCATCCACGGTGTCTCTGTTCTTCAAGAACGTGACCTGCCTTCATCTTCCTTTGTACAGTATATAGTGCAGGATGGCCCCAATGAGCCACTGTTGAAAGTGGGAAAAAAACTAGATAATCTGACGTGCTCACTCTGCAGAATTGTCCATTTGTAGAACCACACACGCACTCATGCACTGACGTTGCGTACCTAGATGAGACAGATGACAAAAGTAGAAAAGCAGAGATTCAGACACTTGGACACATGCAATAGCAATGAATATGACACCAAAGGGGATAAATCAAGACATGTCAAATCATTAAAAATGGTTCAGTCTTTTTAATCTCATTGATTGCCACTGCCACAAGAACCAGTAACCAGGCTGAGTAGCGGCAAGTATCGCTGATATGTTGATGGAGAGTCTCAGCCACAGGTGTTAGAATTGCTGATTATATAACAGCCCTAACGAGCAATGGGACAGATGACAGAAATGAAATAAGGTTGAACAAACAATAGGTACTTTAATAACATCACCCATACCTGCGCCTACCAAACACCCAAAATTAATTTAGATCTGCTTCAGAGAATAGTCAACAGCTGTTTTATAAAAATCAGTGAGAAAAAAGTTCTGAAGCTGTCTATTCAGAATTTCCAAAAAAAAGCACATTGGAATTACCCATTATTTGTTGGCGAAAACACTAACCACTCAGACAGCATTCTCTTCCACCAGCTTCCCCATAGAGATTCTGGCACAATCATCAAAGACACAGAACCATGGAAAAGATCCCATGTTCTTTAACTGCTTCATGCTCAGAAGAGAATGCCACACTTCCTCATCGTGGCCAGCATGACCAAACACTTTCAAAATGCATTTCTCCAGTCAGAAACTACAGAAACGATCCCTGAAAGTATAGTCTTAACATAAAAGTTTCATGCTCGCAGACTCCTCTGAAGATTGAAGCAGTTTCATCCACGGTGTCTCTGTTCTTCAAGAACGTGACCTGCCTTCATCTTCCTTTGTACAGTATATAGTGCAGGATGGCCCCAATGAGCCACTGTTGAAAGTGGGAAAAAAACTAGATAATCTGACGTGCTCACTCTGCAGAATTGTCCATTTGTAGAACCACACACGCACTCATGCACTGACGTTGCGTACCTAGATGAGACAGATGACAAAAGTAGAAAAGCAGAGATTCAGACACTTGGACACATGCAATAGCAATGAATATGACACCAAAGGGGATAAATCAAGACATGTCAAATCATTAAAAATGGTTCAGTCTTTTTAATCTCATTGATTGCCACTGCCACAAGAACCAGTAACCAGGCTGAGTAGCGGCAAGTATCGCTGATATGTTGATGGAGAGTCTCAGCCACAGGTGTTAGAATTGCTGATTATATAACAGCCCTAACGAGCAATGGGACAGATGACAGAAATGAAATAAGGTTGAACAAACAATAGGTACTTTAATAACATCACCCATACCTGCGCCTACCAAACACCCAAAATTAATTTAGATCTGCTTCAGAGAATAGTCAACAGCTGTTTTATAAAAATCAGTGAGAAAAAAGTTCTGAAGCTGTCTATTCAGAATTTCCAAAAAAAAGCACATTGGAATTACCCATTATTTGTTGGCGAAAACACTAACCACTCAGACAGCATTCTCTTCCACCAGCTTCCCCATAGAGATTCTGGCACAATCATCAAAGACACAGAACCATGGAAAAGATCCCATGTTCTTTAACTGCTTCATGCTCAGAAGAGAATGCCACACTTCCTCATCGTGGCCAGCATGACCAAACACTTTCAAAATGCATTTCTCCAGTCAGAAACTACAGAAACGATCCCTGAAAGTATAGTCTTAACATAAAAGTTTCATGCTCGCAGACTCCTCTGAAGATTGAAGCAGTTTCATCCACGGTGTCTCTGTTCTTCAAGAACGTGACCTGCCTTCATCTTCCTTTGTACAGTATATAGTGCAGGATGGCCCCAATGAGCCACTGTTGAAAGTTGAGATATACGTAAAGAAACTGCGTTAAACGCATTTTATGTGGATGGACTTACATTTGTATTTACTTCAGAAAGATATATCAAATGCCACATTCAGTAAGACTTTCTACATCAAGGTTATCTTTGAAATGAAAATATTCTGTGGAAAAAAGTTAGAAATGAAAAGAATTGTGATCCAGAGCTAACCTTCAAAACAATTTTTAAAAGTATTTCTTATAAGGCAACAGACTTGTTCACAGCAAGTTTCTGAAAGCATGGGTAACTAAAGTTCTAAACTGGGAAAAAAACTAGATAATCTGACGTGCTCACTCTGCAGAATTGTCCATTTGTAGAACCACACACGCACTCATGCACTGACGTTGCGTACCTAGATGAGACAGATGACAAAAGTAGAAAAGCAGAGATTCAGACACTTGGACACATGCAATAGCAATGAATATGACACCAAAGGGGATAAATCAAGACATGTCAAATCATTAAAAATGGTTCAGTCTTTTTAATCTCATTGATTGCCACTGCCACAAAAACCAGTAACCAGGCTGAGTAGCGGCAAGTATCGCTGATATGTTGATGGAGAGTCTCAGCCACAGGTGTTAGAATTGCTGATTATATAACAGCCCTAACGAGCAATGGGACAGATGACAGAAATGAAATAAGGTTGAACAAACAATAGGTACTTTAATAACATCACCCATACCTGCGCCTACCAAACACCCAAAATTAATTTAGATCTGCTTCAGAGAATAGTCAACAGCTGTTTTATAAAAATCAATGAGAACCAAGTTCTGAAGCTGTCTATTCAGAATTTCCAAAAAAAAGCACATTGGAATTACCCATTATTTGTTGGCGAAAACACTAACCACTCAGACAGCATTCTCTTCCACCAGCTTCCCCATAGAGATTCTGGCACAATCATCAAAGACACAGAACCATGGAAAAGATCCCATGTTCTTTAACTGCTTCATGCTCAGAAGAGAATGCCACACTTCCTCATCGCGGCCAGCATGACCAAACACTTTGAAAATGCATTTCTCCAATCAGAAACTACAGAAACGATCCCTGAAAGTATAGTCTTAACATAAAAGTTTCATGCTCGCAGACTCCTCTGAAGATTGAAGCAGTTTCATCCACGGTGTCTCTGTTCTTCAAGAACGTGACCTGCCTTCATCTTCCTTTGTACAGTATATAGTGCAGGATGGCCCCAATGAGCCACTGTTGAAAGTTGAGATATACGTAAAGAAACTGCGTTAAACGCATTTTATGTGGATGGACTTACATTTGTATTTACTTCAGAAAGACATATCAAATGCCACATTCAGTAAGACTTTCTACATCAAGGTTATCATTTAAATGAAAATATTCTGTGGAAAAATGTTTGAAATGAAAAGAATTGTGATCCAGAGCTAACCTTCAAAACAATTTTTAAAACTATTTCTTATAAGGCAACAGACTTGTTCACGGCAAGTTTCTGAAAGCATGGGTAACTAAAGTTCTAAACTGGGAAAAAAACTAGATAATCTGACGTGCTCACTCTGCAGAATTGTCCATTTGTAGAACCACACACGCACTCATGCACTGACGTTGCGTACCTAGATGAGACAGATGACAAAAGTAGAAAAGCAGAGATTCAGACACTTGGACACATGCAATAGCAATGAATATGACACCAAAGGGGATAAATCAAGACATGTCAAATCATTAAAAATGGTTCAGTCTTTTTAATCTCATTGATTGCCACTGCCACAAAAACCAGTAACCAGGCTGAGTAGCGGCAAGTATCGCTGATATGTTGATGGAGAGTCTCAGCCACAGGTGTTAGAATTGCTGATTATATAACAGCCCTAACGAGCAATGGGACAGATGACAGAAATGAAATAAGGTTGAACAAACAATAGGTACTTTAATAACATCACCCATACCTGCGCCTACCAAACACCCAAAATTAATTTAGATCTGCTTCAGAGAATAGTCAACAGCTGTTTTATAAAAATCAATGAGAACCAAGTTCTGAAGCTGTCTATTCAGAATTTCCAAAAAAAAGCACATTGGAATTACCCATTATTTGTTGGCGAAAACACTAACCACTCAGACAGCATTCTCTTCCACCAGCTTCCCCATAGAGATTCTGGCACAATCATCAAAGACACAGAACCATGGAAAAGATCCCATGTTCTTTAACTGCTTCATGCTCAGAAGAGAATGCCACACTTCCTCATCGCGGCCAGCATGACCAAACACTTTGAAAATGCATTTCTCCAATCAGAAACTACAGAAACGATCCCTGAAAGTATAGTCTTAACATAAAAGTTTCATGCTCGCAGTCTCCTCTGAAGATTGAAGCATTTTCATCCATGGTGTCTCTGGTCTTCAAGAACGCTAGCTGGTGTCCTGCCCCCTCGTTAATCCTGCATGGATTCCCCATGTTTACCAGCTGTTTCTGATTGTTGTCATTAGTCCATTGTATTTCGTCCGCGTTTCCGTTTGCTTCCCCAGTCCAGTCATTTAAGAGTGTGGTTCTGATGGTTTGAGCTCTATCTTGATATCAGTTTCTGTAGCAGCTCCCGTTCAGAGCACGCTTAGGGCAGCTTTAGCTCGCCTTCAGCTGGATGTCCCACACAGAGACCATGTGATCTTATCTGTTGCCCAGCATCGTCTGATAATTGTCCGGTGTCCCATTGCCCAGATTTCGCTTGGGTGCTTACAGAGACATCTCGCTCAGCAGTGTCTTCTGGGACAAGGGCTCCTCTGCTTCCCCAGATTCTTCCGGCTCTAAACCTAGAAGCACCTGAAAGCTGTTAGGTACAGTCAGTTCAGGTGATGCTGTCTCTGTAAAATGTGTACGACTCTTTTCTACATATATGATCTACGTTCACCCAGCTCTCTCGACCTACCTGTTCATCATTATCCCGCCTCCCCACTTGTAACGTACACACCGTCTCCCTAAATGGCGTATTAGCTCTCTCCCTTAACTCATTGTTGTGTTTTGATGAGAGCCAGTTGCTCCTCGAGGTCACGAACCTGGATCATGAGTGAGTCCAATACACAGGCATCCAGAAGGGCAAACATCTTGCAAACACAACACTGCGCTGGCCCCATAATTACCTAACTCACTATGACCCCGTCCTTTAATCCCAGCCCAGTATATTAATATAGCGTATTTAACTTTAGCTAAACTAAAGCGAAGTTGCTCTAGGGAGGCCAAAAAACCACAAAAAACCCTCTCAAAGCAGGTTACTGCCGGAGCAGGAAAAAAAGTGGAAAATGTCCTGCCAGCCCCGACCGGCGACTGAGCAAAGCTCAGGAGCAACTGTCCTTTCCGAGTTAATGTTACTGACCTTAGATAATATTACCCTGCATGTTTTGTTCTCTTAACAATAAAGAACTTTGTCTTAAATTGTATTTTATATTCCTTTTTATTCAGACCGAGAGAAACACTTTACAACTTTCTTTTTCTCCCTCCTTGTCTATCCTCCTGTGTCTAGTAACAGTACTGACCCCTAGTGGCCTGAGGTACAACACTACGTATATAATCACACCGCAGGTGTTTGTAGACAAGGTATGTGGACAGAAACGCCGCTTGCGCGACACCCGCAGCTATCGATAAATTTACACCGGCCTCAAGAAACAGATGATCGTACCTACCTGGGAGGACCTATAAGGTTCATGTTGATCTAAAAACATTCACAAAATAACTCCATAATAATGAATCATGAAATTCATGCGACAATGGAGTTCTTTGGAGGAAAAAAAAGTCTCGCAGACATATGAATGCTTGAAGTAAGGCTACATTCAGATGCAGAGAGCTGTTAAACTATAAGGTCTAAGAAGAATACATGGTATCAGTCTCTTTTTCAGCTGCAACAGTATGACTGAGATCCAGGTTCGGGTCTCCCCTCTTTTCCAAGAGGACGTCATGATGATGGCTGGATTGTGAGATGATGCTAAACACCTGGATCTTCAGATGTGGAGGCACATGCCTGTGCAGAAGCGTGTCAGATTCACCAGGGACAAGAGCTGGACAAGACCAGTGGAACAGGAATTGGAGATATTAAGGAACTGTGCTGCTTAGCCAATATAGATGACACTTCTTGTATAGCTTCCTCATTGCTGGGGTGTCACAGTTGATCTCAGACTTTTAAATTAATAATGCTGATGAAAGATCATTCATAAATGCAAGTCAAAGGACAAGATTCAAAGCCATAGTACTGATTGAGGAGGAGGAGTCCAAGTCCAATAAAGTTGCAACTTACCTATTAGTGTTGTCACGGTACCAAAATTTCAGTATTCGGTACCAATACCAGTGAAAATCCACGGTTCTCGGTACCAATTTTGGTACCAAAGCAAAAAACACAAAAAAATGAATTGAACAACAAGCTATTTTTATTAATAACAAACAATAAATAAACAAACATGACTGAATAACACACTTCTTATTTATAAACTTAAACATTTGTATAAATGAAACAAAATATGCCATGACTGAACAATACTTTAATATTATTATAAATAAAACAAAACCAAGGCATTTTAAACATTTGAGTAATTAAATAACTAAATAAATTACAAGCATTGAAAATTTAGAAATTGAGCATTGAAAATAAATTTAGATAAGATTACTTATATTAAGTGTATGATATCATTTTTACACAGACGGAAACTGTATTATTAAAAACACTTTACGAAAGATTCCATTTAACATGACTTAACAATAAACACGTGTTATACAGCAACTATTATTCTTAATTTAAAAATGTATTTATATATTTTCGTTAAATTAAAAGTTGTACCTGTTGACATTACTTAATGCACAATGTACAAACATGAACGAGCAAGTTTTTGTATAAAACAACATTTACACACATTAATTAATGTTCACTCACTGTAACTTGATGTTAGATAACATATGAAGTCATGTAAATAAATGGTATCTTATTGTAAAGCCTTTCCAAACTATACAGGACTGTATCTGACTGGACTTTTATTTAATCAAACTGCGCAAACCATATTTCATAACCTAGAACTGCTTTTCTGATGGACCGATTTTAAAGATACAAACATTAACCATACATTTGTTCTCTAACACACATATTTTGGCTACACAGGTCATTTAAAAGCCTCTGGTGTGTAAAAATAGTACGCTATTATGTCCTGTTTTAAACGCTATAGGAGCATTAAACAGTTAATAAAGAAACTTTATTCTGATACTCGCGTTAGCATTAGCCGCGCTTATGCAAACGATTAACTAAGCAAATGACAATGTTTATTTCAATCTGACATTCAAATTAACATATAGGGTATATTTTTTTTTATAACAAAAGCTCTAAATATAAAATAAAATTAAAACTTACCTGCTTGAATTCTTTCATTAAATCTGGGTGACGGTCTTTTTTATAAGGTTCGATGTGTTTCCTCCTTTTGACATACAACTTCGATGACATCGCTTGCAAATGGGTTTCTGGTGATCAATGATGTTGCCCTTGTCATCAGCCGCAAAAACAAAATACTTCCACACGTGGCTCTTTCCCCTTTCTTTTCAACGAGCGGATTCAGAGCCGCCTCATCAGCAGCACCGCCGGTCGCCATGTCTCTGTGCTTTACGAAGAAGACGCAACTGCACAATACGCACCTATCTGTATACCTATGCTCGGTACCACCGGTACTTCAGAAAACCTGGTACCGTAACATTTAAATTTTTTAGTACCGACTTGGTACCTTAGTACCTGGTCTTTTGACAACACTATTACCTATATTGTCATGTGTACCAGCTGAAATGTGGCGGGGGATTGGAAGGTGCCTGGAGATATTTATGTGGGTTATTTGGATAAACAGAACATGCAGTCAATTATCAATTGTTCAAATTTCAAAAAAGGATTAGTGTTTACAGAAAATGGATGGATGGGTGGATTTCTATAGATCAGATCCCATGTCAAGACAGGGTGACATCTTTGCCAAGTGAAATATAAATTAGTTGAGGTGCACAAAAATATACTCACATCAAACAGTGTACAGTACCATAGTGGTTCACTAGATAGCCTACATATCTTTATTCTCTCAAAGACAGGTCGCAAATTTAAAGCAACAATTTATTTTTATAACACACTGATTCTATACCACTAAGTCTCTTCCTAAAGGCTGGGCAGATTATTCTCTATGCCTGAGACAAACACTATATCCTGATAAACCTATAATTTATTGAAATAGATCAATTGGGGCGTGACATTATTTTAATGATCAGAAAATTTTATGGAGATATTAGATCTTCTTTTGAAGCACAGAATGCTGCAAGTACTTTACAGTTAATGTGTTGGTTTCTTGAGAGAAAAAAATTAAATCTCCCCCAAAATAGGTCAATTTGTATACAATTTAAATTGGATATTGTTGTCTAACTATCCCAGAGGCGTGTCTTAACACAGAAGTGAAAGTGAAATTGCAAAAACGTGTAGCCTACTTACTGAATCTGTAAAATGGCTGTTGAAGCTTCATCTCTCGAGCAGGAGCTATCTTGTTCCATTTGCTTAGACTTCTTTAAGGATCCTGTTGTCCTGCAGTGCAGCCACAGCTTCTGTAGAGACTGTCTGCAGAATTTCTGGGAAGAGAAGAAATCTCAGGAGTGTCCAGTATGCAAGAGACAGTCCTCCATGACAGATCTTCCTCTAAATCTGGTTTTGAAAAACATTGTAGATAACCATCTAAAACACAAGAGTGCATCTCGCTGCGGGCTCCATGGAGAGAAACTTCTACTCTTTTGTGAGGACGATCAGGAGCTCCTTTGTGTGGTCTGTCAGACTGCAAAGAAACACAGAAACCACCAGCTCTGTCCAGTGGAAGAAGCTGTACAGGATAAGAAGGTATTCTCTTCTATATCATTCATTTTTTCCCAAGGATGTTATATTGACCTGTAGCTGTGAGCTGGTAGCCAACTCATCCTGAAATGTTAGCATGTATGTGGGCAATACTTCCTTAGCCACTGATATTGAACACGGGGCTAAATGAAGTGCTCATTAAAATCACGAGGACAAATCTGGAATGACAGAAATTCACACTTAAACATAAGCTACAAAGATCCATAGGTAAAACAATTTTGCTTGGATTCTGTGGAGGTTTACTGTTATTGTTAGTTTAGTGGCTTTTGTACTGGGTGTTACTGGTGACTGAGAAGAGGGATCATGAGTCACTGTCCGTTTTCTGAAAACAGTTGGAGTTATACAAAAAATATACAAAACACAGGTCTGCTTATTTTCTATGCCTTTTGCATTCTTCTGTGGACATTAGCCGTGTATCAGAAAGTATTCATTGTTAAATAAACATATTTATTTATTATCAAGTTTTTAAGTCAAGTTTATAAAATAAAATATTGTTCCTCCATCGCCATGGTGCCAAACAAAGAACAAAAACAGAAACAACACAAGACTTCACAAGTGCAGGAATTCAGAACTATACAAGTGCAAGGAGAGCAAAGAGAGAGAGTACTAAACACGAGAGTAACAATACAATATTACAGAACAAAAGCAATAACAGAAGTAGTTTGAATGAATACAGTATTATGACAGATACTGTATTCTCGCAGCAAAAGTGAGCAAAAAAATGGAAGATATGTAAATACCAATAAATAAATAATTGTGCAAACAATAGCAGCAGCAGGACAGGGATTGTGCCGTGTATAACAGATAAAGGGTATATACTGTACAGAGTGCTGAGTGGTATGTGCATGTGTATGCAGCATGCTGAATGGTGTGTGTGTGGATCATTATATATTACATTGTGGGGCCCAAATGTCCCAAAAATGTGATAAACACTTTTTATTTTGCTGTTTTGGGGACTATTTTTCGGTCCCCATATGGGGAAACTCGATTTTATAAAAAAATGTGACTGCAATCAAAAAACCAAAAATGTCAAATGTCTTATATTTTGTTTGGTTACTTATGGTTAAGGTTAGGACTGGGTAGGGGTTAAGGTTTTCAATGTTGGGATCAGGGTTTTTCCCCATTGAAATGAATGGACGGTCCCCACAAAGATATGAACAATAACATGTGTGCGTGTGTGCGTGTCTGTGTGTGTGCCTCTTAATGAACTAACATCCCTTCCTGGGTGACCCCTACCCAGTGCCTTCTACTTCTTGGATGTCCCTTGCCCAGTGCCCTGTACTTCCTCGGTACCCAACGTCCAGTACTCTGTACTTCATGGGCTCGGCTCCAGGAAGATATGAAATCTGAGATTTTGTTTTAATTCAGAATAATTACCTGTAAACAATATGTAAACAATTTATCTCTCATTACACGTCTGTATATTTTTTCTCAGGTGGAACTCAAATCTTCACTGACTCCATTAAAGGAAAAGCTAGAGAAGTTTACAAAAGTTAAACAAGAGGCTGAGAAAACAGCCAAACATATAAAGGTATGGAGATTTATTCTGAGAAACTAAAACTTCACTGTGAAAATTAACTTCAAATTTCCAAGGCTGCCAACTTTGGTCAGTTGGCTAGCGTGAGATTTACCTTCAGGTTTAAACAGCATTTCTCACTGTCAGAATCAGTCCCAGCACACTGAGAAGAGGATAAAGGAGGAATTTGAGAAACTCCATCAATTCCTGAGAGAGGAAGAGGAGGCCAGACTGGCTGTACTGAGAAAGGAAAATGTGCAGAAGAGCCAGAGGATGAAGGAGAAGATAGAAAACATCTCCAAACAGGTCTCCACCCTGTCAGAGAAGATCAGGGATATTGAGAAGGCCATGGAAGCTGAGGACATCTCCTTCTTGAAGGTAGGAGATGATTTTCCTGCATTGTTCTGTGTGTTTGCTAGTTGAGACAAACAGTCCTAATGTGTGTCTGAAGCAGATATAAGGAGTTAAAACATCTCAGTGACACTGAGCATTTCTGCCCAGGAATTTTGTTCTTTATGTTGTTTGTTGGTTTGCCATGGAAATCTATGTAATATTTTTCATAATACACTTTCATATTATTTTCCTCTTTTTCAGGCCTACAAGGACACCAAAGAAATGTATGTAATAATTATCAACTATATATTTTCAATTACTACTGAAATCTGGACTAGATGATCCCAAGAATTAAGTGGATATTTTTAGTGTCACACACACACATGCAAAGCCAGGGAGTCAGCAGAACCTCTGGACTGAGTGGAGTTAATGATGCTGCAGACTCTCAGTCACCTTCCTCTTGTGTGTCTGACTCCCTTCAGACCCCACAGCATCACTCACTCCTGCCTGTCTTTGCAGAGCCCAGTGCTCACTGCAGGACCCAGAGCTGGATTCAGGGGCACTGATTGATGTGGCCAAACACCTGGGGTCTCTGAAGTTAAGAGTCTGGGAGAAGATGCTGGGGATTGTGCAGTACAGTGAGTACTTGGGGAAATGGCTGTATAAAGCAGAGAGCAGTGTCTGGATGGATTACACTGTCACTCACTGGGAGCTCAGCCTAGCAGCACTGGTACAGTGAGTACTGGGGGAAATGGCTGTATAAAGCAGAGAGCAGTGTCTGAGTGGATTATACTGTCACTCACTAGGAGCTCAGCCTAGCAGCATGGGTACAGTGAGTACTGAGAGAAATGGCTGTATAAAGCAGAGAGCAGTATCTGAGTGGATTATTCTGTCACTCACTGGGAGCTCAGCCTAGCAGCACTGGTACAGTAGGTACTGCGGAAATAGCTGTATAAAGCAGAGAGCAGTTTCTGAGTGGATTACACTGTCACTCACTGGGAGCTCAGCCTAGCAGCACTGGTATCTTAGCTACTGTACCTCCCAGTCAGCTGTATCCCTGTGAAGTGTTATCCTCCTTACTGGTATGTTGCTTTGGACAAAAGCATCTGCTAAAAAAATAAATGTAAATGTACTGGAGAGCGAAGGGACGGGGCGTTTAAAGAAACCCTACGATTAGTCTTTATTACTTTTTTAAGAATGGTCATCAATTTATTGACATTCTTTTTAAAAATGTGGGCACTTAAAATGTTTTCTGCTTCAAAACGTTTTGCTTTTCTTCACAAACAAATTAATTTACACGGCTCAAATATTTGCTCTTAATTAACATGTTAATCCAAATTAGCCTCCTAATATCACCCAGCGATATTTCTTCTGTTTGCAATGACTTTATTGAGACTACTACAGCAAGGCCCCAATGAGCTCCCTCTATTGGCAGTCCTGTGCAGTGCCTTATTCAGTTCAATTCAGTTGAAATTTGATTTATACAGTATATCCATCCATTTTCTGAAACTGCTTGTTCCATTCAGGGTCACAGGGGGTCTGAAGCCTATTCTGGAGGCTATTGGTGCAAGGCAGGGAACAACCCAGGATGGGGTGCCAACCCATCACACGGCACACTCACGCCTATGGGCAATTTAGCAACTCCCATCAGCCTCAGCATGTTGTTGGACTGTGGGGGGAGACCAGAGTACCTGGAGGAAACCCCATGACGACATACAAGAAGAACATGCAAACTCCACACACATGACACAACACTTGGAACCCTGACAGAGACTCAAACACAGGTCCCAGAGGTGTGACGTGACAGTGACAACCACTGCACCACCACGCTGCTTGTTTACACACACACACACACACACAGACACACAAGTCAGTACGTGTTGACATATTGCGACTAATCTGTGAAACCTTAACACACTATTTTATTTTTGTCATAAAATAACCCTCTGCCATACTGGCCGAGAGATAAAACAGAAATGTAGCCAAGCCGTCTAAAAACTTTGCAAGTATTTCTCGTAGACACATACTGTAAAAACACCCCCGGAAACCTTGAACAGTGTACTTTTCAAATATATATAGGTAGAAACTAAATACTAAAACTAAATATATTATTCTCCTGTGTAAGGACAATAAAAAACAAGAGTCATTGACTCCAGTGTTTCAGTTAAGAAGCAGTCCTGATCACCTACTCATTTGCAAATAGCGCTTTTCATGTTGTAGCACCGGCGGGGCACATGTCCCAGCATGTCCCACATACGTGCAGCTGTAAATAGCCCTTGTATTGTTGTTGTTAATGTTAATGTTAATGGTTATATTTCCTTATTGTCACGCATGTGTCTGCCCATGTCTTGCGTGTACCCTGTCCGATCCCTGTGTGTATTAGCTTACGTAAGTCAAATCAAATCAAATCAAATCAAATCAAAAAACTTTATTTGTCCCCGAGAGGCAATTTGAGGCACGTAGAGCAGTGTTGCACAGACACAGAAGCAGACTTAAAGAAATAGAACAAATAAATAAAAATAAAAAATCAGAATAAAGTAATAATAATAATAAAAATAAAGAAATAAGTAATAAAATGGTTCTCAATATATACATAAGGTGCAAAATTGCAATTGAAAGTAATTAAGTTAACAGACTAACATAAGGTGCAAAAATGGGGAGGTCAATAGGTAGTGGGGAATGAAATGTGTTATGCCTTTATGGGGTTTAGTGCATAGAGGCAGAGGGCAATACTGGCTTCGAGTTCAAAAGTTGAATAGCCTTTGGACCAAAAGTGGCTCTTCTCCTTTGAGTCCTGCAATCCGGGTAGCGGATTCGGCGCCCAGAAGGAAGCCACTCAAATGCTGGGAACAGCACATGTGAAGAGTCCTGTAGGATTCTGTGTGCTGTTCTCAGTGTTTGCAGCTCACAGGAGGACAGAGTTCTGACTGGGGATCCAATTATTTTAGAGCACACCTTGACTGTCCTCTGCAGAAGGGCTCTGTCATGCAGAGTGGCGGCATGGAACCAGCAGGTTATTGAGAATGTTATGACACTCTCAATTTAGGAGTATATGGGGCGCCATTTGTAAAGTTACGAAACATTTTTGTACTTGCCACTTCTGTGGCAAAAATATACTGTTTTTTGTTCTACCCGTTCAGTTAATAACCCAACAAGCTATAACGGGGCTGGTTTGGCACATTCTGCTGAGCTGCTCAGTGATTTTTAGCTCTTGCTAGCTGAGTTCTGGTTATATGCTGAAGACCTTGCAAGTGTTCCCTGTGATGGGTCGTTACCGCCCATTTCTATGCAGATGGGCGTGGCGAATTTGCATATGTTCTCAACATTTAGAGTCTACACTCTAACATTTATATTTAACATTTACATTTAACATTTAGATTTACATTTACATTTAACATTTAGATATAAGTTAACATTTATATTTAACATTTATATTTATATTTAACATTTATATTTATATTTAACATTTACATTTAACATTTAGATTTATATTTACATTTAACTTTTACATTTAACATTTAGATATAAGTTAACATTTAACATTTATATTTAACATTTCTATTTACATTTAACTTTAATATTTACATTTAACTTTTATATTTACATTTACATTTAACATTTATATTTGACATTTACATTTAATATTTATATATAGACATACCATTTATATTTACATATGATGAACAACTGTGCAAATAATCTACACAGCAAAAAATATGATGATCCACAACACCATTGACTTCTAGCTAAATGTCAGAAAATTGCACTAAATGTTGAAAAAGTGGCAAGTACAAAAATGTTTCGTAACTTTACAAATGGCGCCCCATAGGGAGTAGTAGAATGTCCTCAATATGTTCTTGCTGACTCCAAAGCTGCTGAGTTTCCTCAGGAGATACTGCCGTTGCTGGCATCTCCTTAGAATCTCCTCAGTGTTGGAGGCAAACCTGAGCATACTATCAAAGAGGTATCTGTACTCCTCCACAAGCTCCACAGTCTTCCCATGGATTGTGCTGGTGTCTCCAGCTGCCAGTTCCCTCTGCTTGTTGGAAAAGGTCACCAACATCTCTTTTGTCTTCTCCACGTTCAGCTCCAGTGAGGCGTGGTCACACCACTCCACAAACTTGTGGAGCATTGCGTTGTGGTGGTGAGAAGGGCCACAGAGCAGAGACAGAAGAACAGTGTCATCCGCATACTTCATCAGATAACAGTCAGGGTGGGAAGACCTGCAGTCATCTGTGTAGAGGATGAAGAGTAGGGGTGAGAGGACACAGCCTTGAGGAGAGCCAGTGGAGGAGAAGGAGAGGTCGGAGAAGATGTTGCTAACCAGCACTCCCTATGTTCTGTTGTTTAAAAAATCTAGGATCCACAGAACTAGCTGGTCATCAAGGTGGAAGCGGGAGGATAGTTTCAAGGATATGTGGCTCCATAGTATTGAATGCTGTTGAAAAGTCAGCAAACAGTCTAAAAAAGTCTAGCTGAGGTGTTAGGACGTTCAAGGTGCCTGTGTATGGTGTCCATGATGAATAGTTTTGCAACATCAACCCCTCCACCTGCCTGATATGCAAACTGGAGAGGGTCCATCAGAGCTTTAGTCACCTTGACGATGTGCAGAGCCACAGGCCTAAGGTCGTTCAGAGCCCTGACTGAGCACTTCTTGGGGATGGGGGCCACTGTGGAATGCTTCCATAGCTGGGGAACTGTGCAGCTCTCTACTGATCTTTGAAACAGGAGCTGAAACACGCCCCCCAGCTGCTCTGCGCAATGATGTAGAACACGGCCACTAATATTGTCTGGGCCAGGTGCTGTATTCTGTCAAATCTCGTCAATTTATGGATAACTGCGAATTCAAATAAACAGTAACTTTGTAAATTACAAAATGTCACTGGTTCTCAAATTTTGATCACTACTGTAAAAACTTATGTCTTTAACTAAAACGGAAAAATATGCATGCAAACTGTTGGTAACTAGGTTGTTCCTTTAGCATTTCCCCACTACCTTTATGAGACTTATTTGCAAGTATAAGACTACACAGCAATCATTTTATTTAACTTATGTTTCTCAAAATTTCTTGTAAAATAGCTTAAAATAGTATGGATTGTGGTGCAACTTATGTGTTCTCTGTCAATTCACAAACGGAAGGAGCAAAGTTGTGATGCAAAATTAAAAAATAAAAGCAGAGCAGGGGTACCTTTCCCATTCATTCATTTCATGCTCAGGCTACTGTTCGCGGTGATCACAGTACAGTATACATTCGTATCCATTTGTCACATTTTATGTCACATTTTTTTATTAGTTTGCTTTAAGAGTATCATACAGCACAAATAATAACTGTAGCTTATATGTAGTTAGCAACTTTTTCTCTGTAGTGTAGCTAATATATTAAAACAGTGGCTAGCTTAGCTACTTTTAATCATAAGTAGCTTATAGCTGGAAAAGCTACCATTTAAAAGTAGCTTCCCCAACACTGTATATTTGTCACTATAGTGGTTGAGTTACAGTACAAAAATAACACAGACATTAACTGCATTAATACTGCTATTAATAACTGCTAAACAGTCTTACAACCTTAGGATTAAAACTGTCATTAAATCCTGCAGTGCATGTGCTGGTGGCTCTGAGCCACTTTCCAGGGGGGAGGAGAGAAATACTGGTTTCTTGCTGGGAAATGAGCTGTTAGTGAGGAAGAATACAGCTGCCTCTCTTTTCTCACCTTGTAGATTTTTTTGCCTCAGTTTACAAGGATTTTGGCTGTTGTATGTAATTAAAAAGAAAAGTGATTGAGAAAATAATGACAAGACCAAGAATATAAAAGTAAAAACAAGTCTGCCAGCAGTGGCCGCGCTCCAGGGCTGTCTTATTCACAGTGATGTCCTTAAAATACTGATGGTTTTTACTGTATTGAGAAAGGTTATTAATTGCAGCTTCCTCTTCAACCCGCAGCTCCTGTGACTCTGGACCCAAACACTGCAGCCCCCTGGCTCTCTGTGTCTGATGATCTTACCAGCGTGAGAAACACTGGAGTGAAACAGCAGCTTCCTGACAGTCCAGAGAGATTCTTCCCCTGTGTTTGTGTGCTGGGCTCTGAGGGGTTTAACTCAGGAAAACACAGCTGGGAGGTGGAGGTGGAGGACAAAACTGAGTGGGATCTAGGAGTAGCAAAAGGATCTGTTAACAGGAAGGGGGGGATTATATGCAAACCGGAGGATGGAATCTGGGTTGTACTTCTGAGGAATGGTGATGAGTATAAAGGAGGTACCTCACCTCGGACCTGGCTGAGACTGGAGCGGAAACCGCAGAGGATCAGAGTGCAGCTGGACTATGACAAGGGGGAGGTGTCCTTCTTCAACCCTGCTGACATGTCACTCATCTACACCTTTAAAGACACGTTCACTGGGACCCTGTTTCCATTTTTCAGTCCATGTTTAATAGAAGGTGGTATTAATGCTGGATCCCTGAAGATCTGCCCAGTAAAGGTGTCTGTGACAACGATGTTATCCCAGTAAGGATGCCTGTGTTTTACAGATTATACTGTCTGAAGTGGGAAAACTGGGATGTCCTGGGACAAGGTGAAGTATCTGTTCCCTCACTAGGGTTGGGTTTATACTATTAGGAGTGGGAACGTTATAAAGTAAAAGTTTTCTTGGCATCTTGGTTGGCAAGATGGCGCCTGTGTCTGGCGTTGCTGCTGCTGCTGTTGCTGTCATAACTCATCTGTTTTTGTCTTGTCTGTTTGTAATTACGTGTCTTATTTTAACAATGCTCCTGTCTGCCTTTGCCGTCTCGGCATCTCTTGTTTACCACTAAGTGTGTCCATCAGGTCTTGTATTCTAGGTAGTAGATCAGTGATGGTCTTTTGATTCAATAGATGATAATCTATGCATAGTCAAAGGGTGCCGTCTTTCTCATGGATGCAAGCCACTGGGACAGCATAAGAGGACATGTGATTGGACAATTCAGCCTTTCATGTCTTTAAACAGTGGTTTAGGGACAGTGGAGTAAGCTCTCTGCACTGGGATTTTGTCCTTGAGGGTGATATACATCTGTAAGCTAGGAATGCATCCAAGTATGTTTAAAGTTGATTTAAACAAAAAAATAAAAGAATGATATTCATAATGGCCTCATTATTTGAATATGTTTCAGTAAACAGGTAAAATAAAATTTGCGTCAGTGACCAAATATATATGGACCTAACTGTAATAGTGTCCTTTTTAATTAAATAGTGTAAATTGTATTACTCACTATCAGCTTCACTTAAAGATGCAAACAGTGTTTGATTTGAAGAGGAATGAGGCACTGGGCAAACCAAAAAATATTGTCTATTTTAACTGTATAGAGTTATATACTATTTAATAGGATTTGCTCACTTTCAATTCCTGTTAACTTAGCACGCTCAAACTCAATTGCCGCTGAATTGGGAGTGGAAAAACTCAGGAAAAACAATTAAATTTGTCTCTTTTTCTAATAAAGTACACACATACTGTACTATTACTGAAACTGCCGTGTCCTCAAAGTGATAAGAACTCAGCCGAAGCGTGCTAATTGTTAACACGGATTGAAAATCAAATGAAGTTCTGAAGGTAATCCTCGGTGAAATGCGTCCCCCTGCAGGCGCGATCGCGTAATTGCATTCGGTATTTAAGGTGGACCAGAAGGAGCCTTCAGCCTCGTGAGCGCGCGCCCTGACGGTTTCGGCGCGGTCAGTGAAGAGCAGGTCGGTACGTGTTAATCGGCTTTGCCATTTACTCTGACTCCCTGTGAACTTATTTATTAGTATAGTCCGTAGTATTTCAGAAACAATCACCCATGTGAACAGTTTTAAGTGACAAAGCACGTATTCAGTGAGGTAAGAAAACAGGGAAACGCATTTTAACTTGCTAGCCAAAGTGAATAAGCAGACAGTATCACATGCGTAGTAAAAATTTACCTTCATAATTTAAAGTTTTAATACTCGTTAAAATGCGACATTAAAACAGAGGAAAATGTTAGTTAAAATGTCAGAGGGAATATAACTCGCTGCTTAATAAGCCAAGTAGTTAACGCCTGCCCACTGTCTATCCCTCAAGCAGGCGATAATCATAATTATGGCTAGTAATAGTAATAATAATGCTTATTATTATAATTTTGGTATTATTACATATATCATTATTACTATAATAATAATAATAGAACTATAACATGAACAAAGTTGTGCCAGTATATGTCACGTCGGAGCCTTAATTTCGACCCCCAAACGGTAAAAAAAAACAAAGTTAAGCCAACCTAAAATTTCACTAGATTTTTGAGGACTCGAACTTTAAAGTTTTGAAGAAAACCAACTATTGAGAATAAGTTGGCACAACTTTAGATGTTTGCAATCCTTAGTATGTAAAACTAAAAATCGTTAGTTTTATAGATATGAAAGATTACCTGAATAAAAAATAATTAGTTGTCACAACTAATTATTTTTTATTCAGGTAATCTTTCATATCTATAAAACTAACGATTTTTAGTTTTACATACTAAGGATTGCAAACATCTAAAGTTGTGCCAACTTATTCTCTTTTGTTCAGATGATTTATCTTTCATATGCGTAAAAAGTTACAAATTTGAGTTAAACATGCTAAGAATTTAAATCCGCAAAATATGTGCCAACTAATTATAAATGAAGATAACAAAACAGTTCAGTTAGCATGTTTATTTTAAACATGATAGTAATAAATAATAGCAGACACATTTTGAGGATCCCTGTGGGAAATGACAGCAAACTTGACTGTGAAGGGCAGCTACCTGTTGCGGTGCCTAGGGAGCTGGGGGTCACAGGCCTTGCTCAAGGGCCCCCACATGTGCTGATGCTTAGCTCACAGAGCATCCTAATCCTAGGAGGCAGCATGTAGCTCAGTGGGTTAAACCTCCATGCCTCTGACCCAAAGATTGCCAGTTTAAGACCAGCCCAGTCCTGTTTTTGTACCCCTGAGCACTGAGTGAAGCCTTAGTATGGTAAACTCAAATTACAGATATGAAGTCTTTACAGATATGAAAAATAAATCTTAAGAAAAGACAATAGGTTGGAACAACTTTTGTTAGGAAGTCTTAGTATATAAAACTAAAAATCTTAAGTTTTTATAAATACGAAAGATACTGACTGCCCTCAAAACTCAAAAATCTAGTTCAGTACGTCGCCTTGAAATTTTAAGTTGTCTTAACTTTTTCTTTTTTACAGTGCATTACAAGTGGTTCATCCCAATTAGACACCATGGCATCCGCAGCGAGGAAGAAAAAGACAGGCAAAATCGCCGGGAAAGCGACTGACCCACTCCAGGTGTTCGATTTCGCCGTGGAGGAGGTGAAGAGTGACCTGAGTGGCTCGGAGGAGGACCTTAAGGAAGGTGCATGGCCAGCCTCCACCTGCGTGCGAACCTGGGGCTGTGCCTGCCGCATTTATACGGATGCCTTTTCCTTTATCCCATCCTGCAGAGGAGACCCCGATAGTGGAGAAAGGAAAGAAAAGATGCGCATCGGCGGAGGACGACATGCAGATGGCTGTGGGGTCGGCACCGTTATCACTGCAATCTTACCCTATTTTCTGTAGCAGCCAGTGCTGAACAGATGTAACGGCACAATCCCTTTCATGATTAAGATAACATACACGCTATTGATCCCAGATGTAGAAATTCTTGTAAGTTATGTACTTTTTTAGATTCTTTTTATTGTACAGTATTTTAACCATAATTACACTGTAAAAAAGAAAAAGACAACTTGAAATTTCAAGGTAACTTACTGCACTAGATTTTTGAGTTTTTAGGGCAACTCAGACTTTTAAGTTTTGAAGAAAACCACCTATTGTTATGCCAACTGATTATTTTCAGTTCAGATAATTTATCTTTAATGTGTATAAAAACTTTTTTTTGTTTTGTTTTACATGCTAAGAATACCTAACAAATTTGCCAACTTATTGTCTTTCAGATGATTTGTCTTTCATATGTGTAAAAACTTTGAGTCTGACAGTTGGCACATTTGTTAGCAATTCTACTAAAAATGTGAAGTTTTTATACATATTAAAAATATAATTAGTTGGTATAACAATAGGTGGTTTTATTCAAAACTTAAAAGTTTGAGTCCTCAAAACTCAAAAATCTAGTGCAGTATAGTGCAGTGCCCTGAAATTTTAAGTTGTCTTTTTCTTGTTTACAGTATACCTGTTATTATGTCTTTTTATTTTTATGGTATTTTATTATATTTACTTGCCTGTTACAATGTATTGTTCCTCTTGTTTAGTTAATTGCCCCTGTGTATGAAATGTGCCACATAAATAAACTTCTGTATCCTTTGCACATTTAGGAATGAAGTCCAGACTATGCTGGAGCGGTTTGGAGGCAAGTAGGATTCTTTCTGTTTCTAGATCTCCGCTTGTTTTATTCTTTACTGTTTCTGGTTTAAACAGTACTGGCGGCTGGTTATTAGTGTGCATTTAAAACAACATGCTCTAAGCGCATCACTGGAAATGTCTCCTACAGAGGACATCAGCAAGGCCATTCAGGCTAAGAAGAAGCGTCTGGAGGCTTTCACCAGAACATCTCTGAAAGGCAGCACCCAGAAACTGGAGCAGCTTTGGAAAGCTCAGCAGGAACAGAGGTGAGCAGGGGAAGACAACAAATGCAAGCGGTACACTGCCACTAAATTACAGTACAAGCAGTGTCTGTACAGGGGTTGCATGGCCACACGTTTACTGCAGTGCCTGTACTGTGATTGGTAAGTTCCCTGAAGCTGTGGGAGTTTGGAGCAAGGGAGTGGACTGGTATGAAATTATTATTCTATCCCTGGCAGCGGTTATCAGTTAGTATGTACGTACATGTTTGTATGCCTACATTGCTGTGAAGAAGTATTTGATCCTAATTTCCTCTATTTTTACTTATGACACTAAATGTTTTTCTGATCTTCAAACAAATTTAGTATAATACAAAAGACAACTTGAGTAAACACAATGCACAGTTTTATATGATCATTTGATTTATTCTTTAACACCTATATTATCCTGTTTTGATGTGCCCATTGTAGGTGCTTTCAATTGCAGATACCGGTTAGCATGGGCACCCTGACTGTGTCTATGCAGCCTCATACTCAGCAGGTGTATTGTGACAACCGTGTGTTGTGACTCATTACTCCCGTGATGATCATCCAAATAATCTGCCCTTTGTGCTGCAGTAGTCCTTCTGTTGGTTTGTACCACACGGGATATCCTTCATTCACATCTCCGATGATTAGTCTTGGCTGCCCAACATACTGTTGGTGGTTTGTGGTTTTTCCCTCCTCAGACCATTCTTGGTAGGTATTCACCACAGCTTACCAAGAGCATTCCCCTTTCTGTTTAAGAGACACTCTGACTCAGTCGCCCGACCATAAGTATTTAGCCGAAATTAGAGTTACTTAGGTTGTTACCCCTGCCCATTTTTTCTGAATTCACGTCAGCTACAAGCACCAAATGTTTGCTTACCTCCTAATATATCTCAGACCTTCACATGCTCTGTTTTTATGATAGTCAACATTAGTTGTCATGTGGGGGTGATCGTAATGTTTTAGCTTATAGGTATGTGCATCGGCAGTCCCCAGTTTAAGATCATCCGACTTATGGACAACTCGTATTATGAATGGACTTCCATGAAACCAGTTTGGAGAAAATATTTGAGTTAAATATAATGCATTGCTATAATGTTGGCTAGAGGTTCTGTACAGTCCAGTAAATATGTGCTATACAGTAAGACAAATGTTTCACTAACTGACATGAAATAAGAACCGTAAGTAGCTGTTCCGACATTCTTACAGTGTTCGTGACCATGGAACTGCCTGTATATACAGAGACACACAAACACAAATAAAAATATATATTTGCATACACACACACTTTTTAACTTTTTGAGTTCTTTTTTGTAGTTTCAGTAGTTTTTTTTTTTTAGTTTTTAATATGTGTTAATACTTAGCGCCATACTAGTAGCCTACTTCCTCCAGCTTTCCAATGATTTCCAGCAAATGCTAAATTCAAACAAAACAAACACTGGTTTACAGTGCATCGTAGCCCCTTTCCACATGGCGATGTCATGGGTTTACAGTTTCAGAACACCAATTCTGTAGTGATGTGCTGCAGGCAGTTTTTCGGACACGGCACCAGGTAATCGACAGTGGAAAAGCATGGAACCAGTATAAAATTAGGCATCAGCTCATTACCAGAACCAACACTGTGCTGGTGGAAGAAGGCTACGTTGTCTAGTGTCCCTGAGGTGAACTCTTGTTCTAATCCCACCCACAATCTGTGATTGGGTGACGTAATTTGAAGTCACAGGATTGGTCTACTGGACTAATTATACAGTTATTGATATGATTTGCACAGTACTGGCCGCATCTTTAGATAGTGTAAATTGATATGTGTGTTTGTGTATATATGTTAATCGTGAATGTCTATGTAATGTTTGTTGTGGAATGTGTGTGTTTCACTAGTGTGTAACCGTTTGTGTCATGTAAATTTCCCCCATCTGTCTTCTTACCAGTATTAACAAATAGTGGGTGTTAATAATGAGAGCAGCTTTCATTTTAAAGAGCCTTCATGCCCATTATTAAAATGACACACACTCGCAACAATCCATTTTTTTCCACACTGTATGTGGGCGGAATGGTGGCTCTGAGGGCAGGGATGTGTGCCTAGAGACTAGGTTTTTAAGCCGGTGAATTCCTGGGCTGATTCTACTTTGTCCCTTAACCTGCAATTGCTTCATCCTGGGTATGACGTTAATCTACATCTGGCCCTGCAAGCAGATCCTCCAACTTCCAGGGAAAATTTGGGCGTTGGTGGCTGATTTGGCTCTCCTGCAACCGGAAAAAGCTTCACACTGTTCCATTCCATCACAACTAGTGTGGTGCTGAGGTATCACCAGCCCCATGGCTGCACTCAGGTTCTCACCCCTGAAATGATTCGTTGTGTGGTGCTATATCAGTGTGAGCTCCTTACCTCTGTATGCGGGTCTGCTGCATTGAAAACATTCTGTGCCCTCTAAGGTTGTAGGGTTTGTAATATTGACTATCTCTCTCTCTCCCCCCCGCAAAAAATAGTTAGTTTATTGGAATGTTTAGTTTCAAATTTAATACACTTATAGTAATACTATTATCTGTGATTAGATGGTTAACTTCTTATACTGTATGTTTGTGTCAAATAAACGTATTTTTCTTTATAAAGATAGGGCTGTCTAATATTCAGGCCAAAACAGTACATGTGATACATTAGCATGCATATATAATTGTGTTACCTTTTAATCCTGCAGGCAGAAGCTGACCCAGGACCACTGCCAGCAGGTGGCTTCTCTGCTGCAACAGTGGGAGAATGATTCACATAGATCTAAAGAACAGGAAGACAAGCTGGATGTGAGTCCATCAATCTATGTATCCATCCTGCAACCGCTTAACCAGTATACGATCACAGGGCTGAATACAAGCACTAAATGTGATATAACAGAGTTTCATTCTCTTTATATTCTTGGCAGAATTTGTTCAGACAGCAGCAAAAGATAATTCAGCAGGCCAGGGTCATTCAGAGTCAGAAGCTTAAGAGCATCAAACATCTGTATGAACAGTTTTTGCAGGTGGGGGATAATTTGATAGCTTGAGTAGGACAAGCAATATGAAGTAATATAAGGCCCTTCCTATTAATAAATGTTGTATATTATTATTCTATACTATCCACTCTCAGTTTTGATGACACATTATGGACTGAACCATGTTTCCCTGCCACACTTCCACATGCCACATATACAATATACATTTTTTTTTGTTTGGCATCACTTGGTACATGGGAATGTTTTACTTTTGTATAATTTGGAACATACTGTTGTTAGCGAAACTACTTCCAGGTTACAGCTGATTATTTGCATCCTTATTTTGATGCCAAGTGGCAGTCATATTTACCATTGATCTATCCATCCATTTTCCAGAGCCCAGCAACCCTGAATAAAACAATTGGGTACAGAAAATGGATGGATGGAGTCATATTTACTTATTACAGTGGTACCTCAGAACTCGAACTTAATCCGTTCAGAACTCCGGATCAAATTTTCCCCATAAGAAATGGAAAACCAATTAATTGGTTCCCGCCCCCAAAAAATTACACCGAAATATGTTTTTTTTTAGCATTTAAACACAAAATGAACCAGACAAAACAAGAAAAGCATATACTGTACTAAACACATCTAAGTACATTTATCAAAACAGTAATTTTAAAGTAAGAAAATAAATGTATCCAAACAATGTGTCCTGCCCCGATTGTCCGCTTCTTCCGTGTGCCACGCCCCCTCGTTAACCCCGTGTGGAATTCCCGTGTGATCAGCTGCTTCTGGTTGTTGTCATTAGTCCTCTGTATTTAGTCCGCATTTCAGTTTGTTTCCCCAGTTTGGTCACTGTATTGTCCGTCTGTGTTTTGCCTGATTTACCTGTAATTAAACCCCGTATTCCCCGATACCCTGACGTCTGCGCCTTGGTCTCCGCTCCATCCCCGCTCTGCACGACAATATTATTATAATTAAATGTATTAATGGTTTATTATTAATATTAAAATAATTAATATTCTTTATTTTAAAATGTATTTTACTATATAATAATTACTGTTACTGTCTATCGTTGTCTAAATGTATTTTTACTGTCTAAATATATGTATTCAGTTAGTGTAAACATGCACGATGCTATCACAGTGAATGCCAGGCTGAGACTGAAGCTTTACCCTTTGTTTCCGCTGAGAGACGTTTTCCTGCGCGTACAAGTTATCGTAGGTCGGTGTTCACGGTTTAACTTCTGAGATTCAGATCGAGTTCTAGGTCATTTTTTTCGAACTGGTTGGTTCGACTTTTAAGAAATTTCAGTTCTAATAAGTTCGAGAACTGAGGTACCACTGTACTTTATTATGTACAAGAAGGGAAGGGGGATCTTTCTATAGTTTTTAATAACTGAGGACTCATCTTATTGGCCTAAAATATTGACTTGTTTCCAATAGCATAATTGAAAATTGCCTCTTAGTATCCATCCATCTTCCAGGTCCTTATTCTGGTCCAGACTGTGGGGATTGACTGCTAATAATGATGTGATAACATCAGGCATTACTTACCAACAAGATGAACACCCATTGTAGGCACAAACCCTGTTTAGTTGATTGGGAGACTGGTCAGAGGAGGCTGTTGGCTCAGTTGTAAGACATTTTAAAAGACAACGCCAGGAAGTGCTCAGAACAAGACAGCCGGCTTGGATCAATAATAAATCCAGTTAGCAGTTCCTTTTCCTTCATTTTCGTCCACTACTAATGCTCTCACTTTTGAGTATAGGCCGGGGGCCATGGGGTACCATGTGGTGGTGCCTAGTACTGCCATCTGTTGGCATGATGCAATCACACAGTAATATAGCAGAGATGGGGAGTCGAGTTTGCGAGTCAGCCTTGAGCCTTGACCCAAACTGAAAAGGCATTAAACACTTAATAATGTGTGGCTGTGTATCGAGCATAGGAACTGGAGCTAGAGAAGCGTGACACCAGGCGGTATCAACAATCTCTAACACGCTTTTTCTATTTGTCACTGATCTAACAAAGCACAGGATATTCCAAGTGTTATTTTACATTAGATGGCACCGCTTTGAGATTGCTTCGGGTTGTTTAACCTGTGTCATAAATTATATATACCTACATTGTGTTGTTATACAATGACACAGGTAGGCATAGATTGCCATAAATCTGACAATTTAGCAGGTATGTTCCAAAAACATAATTTAGCAGGTATGGCCCAAAAACTTTTCTGACATACCCTTCCAAGTGAAGCTGTTTTTTCTTACAACTTATAAAGTGCCCATACCTTTTCATTGTGCCCTGCCTACGCCGTATAGTGTTATGTCTTACATTATTCGGATTTCCATCACACATTCATATTTAATGGTTTTAATAAAGAAAAACATAACGCCAGCAAATAATTTGATTGAACAGTAATATCACTGACTGCTCTCCCGTGATTAAAAGAGCAGTACAACTGCACACATTAACCTTCTAACATGGAGTTTTGCGGTGTTACTTGCATAATCATTTATTTACCTGCATGTATGTTGCGGGGGGATCGCGGCATACATCACATTTGGGAACCAAGAGTGTGATCAAACCTGAAACGTCCTCATATTTGGGGACATTTTGGATATCCTAATTTAAAAATCAAACAAAATACAATCAAAAGAGTAAAAATGCCAAAAGTAAAGTCTTGTATTGTTTGGTTACATTGGTTAATGTTAGGGCTGGGTAAGGGTTCAGGCTGTTGTGATTAATATTAAGATTTTTCCCATAAAAATGAATGGAAGGTCCCCATTTAGATATATATGGCAACATGGGTGTGTGTGTGTGTGTGTGTGTGTGTGTGTGGGGGGGGGGAAGTCCAGGTATATATTACATTGACTAAATGTCCCCACAATGTCATAAAACCTGTTACTTTAACGTTGTGGGGACTATTTTTTTCGTTCACCACAAGGAGAAATTAAATTTTATACAAATCTGTGAGTGCAATCAAAAAACTAAAAAGGCCAAAAGACTTGGATTTTGTTTGGTTAATTGTGGTTAAGGTTAATGCTGGTTAGGGGATAAGGTTGTTATTTTTCAGATTAGGATTTTGCCCATAGAAATGAATTAGTGGGCCTCACAAAGATATGAGTACAGGTTTGTATGTGTATGTGTGCGTGTGTACATAGTTGTTGCCAAGTTTGGACCATCTTTGGAGTATGTTCTTAAGTCTTCACACTAATTAAAGTTTACCTGTTCTGCTCATCAGATGTATTCATCATAATGTTATTTTTGAGAAAGTATTAGTTTTTAAATCTACATTAGAAAAGTACTTTTGTTCTTACAAAAACTTTATTGCTTCAAAGCCATTTGAAATAGTGATTACTTTGAAAATGTATACATGGAACTATGAGAAAAGCAGTTTTTGTACTATGCAAGTGGTGGTTCCCATTTAATCGCATCAGTTACTAACAGAAAAAAAAAAACAAATGAGCGGTTATATTTTTGATAAATAGTAATGTCAAATTGGAACCATGATGGAGACTTCAGACTTGACTTGGAGTCTAATTTGGTGACTCATGAACATCTCTGTAATATAGTATCTCTTTGTGTGTATAGCACATGGAGGACATGGAGAAGAGCCATCAAACCTTCCTGATGGATGCGCAGGCAGAGCTGAAGAATGAAATGCGTATGCTGCAGAAGAAGATTTTGATGGACACAGTAAGCAGTTAACAAATTCAATTACTTTACATTATATGGAACTACATAAAAGTAAAAAAGACAGTTCTGCCATTCAACCCATGTAATATGTATTTAATGTTGCACATAGTCTGGGGATTTGAATTTAAATGAGACAGAAGTGTTACATTATTAGTTTTACTAGACTCACATCTCAATTTTCTTTTTCCTCCCTCCCGTTCAAGCAAAAACAAGAGATGGCAACTGTACGAAAATCTCTCCAGTCAATGATATTCTGAAGAATCACAGCTGTGCAGGTGACCTGGGTCATTTTGCCTTTTCATCGGCAGTAGTCTTTCAGGCCTCTTGTAATTTCAGAGAAAATATATTAAATTTTACAAAGTTTGATTCTTAGATTTGATAGTTGATTGTGTCAAAGAAATTGGTGCACAAAATGTTTTGTGTGCAGTTAAGATTTGTTGAATAAATTTCAAAAGTAAATAACACAACAATCATGTCTGTGCTAATCTGTGCTCAGCACACTCAATTTCTTGCCTTTGTTTTATTCAAAATTCATATAACTCCACCCAGTGACTTCAGGCTGCTAATTATAGCAGTTATGGTACATGCACATTGATTACATATAAATACCATTGAATTGAAAACAACTGAAAAAGGGTGTAAATAACATAGCAGGGTCAATGAGCAACATTTTAATGTTAATATCAGTAATGCAATCTGAATATAATCGAGTAACATTATTAGAATTACTCATATGTAGTAGCATCACTGTGGGATTAAAGGGAAACAGGCTGGACGTGACTTTTTACCCACATATGTGTGAAACTTCTTACTTTGTTTTTCCTGTTCTCATTTTCACTTGGCTATCATCCATTTTTACTTCAGATTTCATAATTTTATGAAAATAGTTACACAATTTACAGCTCAGGAAACAGGCTAAATAGGGATTAATTTGCTTGAAATTAGCAACCAATGGAAAATGTTTAGGACTACAGTATAATCAAGGAGAACTCCCCCACTCCATGGATGAGTACCTCCATGGATCTAAAAACATAAATTTTACTTAAAATCAAAACCTGCAAATATCCTGGATTAGGCTTTCAGAAAGAGACATATAAGTTATATTTTATTTTGGGATGTTGCACTTTGCTCATTTTATTTGATCTGTTCATTACAGGCTAAATTTGGATACATTTACTACTCAATACTAGTCAAAACTGCAGTTTACACTGAATTGTGCCATAATTGCTATTTTCCATATGAGTAACCATATTTGCCATTTCATGAACTGGAGTAGCGCAAGAGAAAGATGCAGGACTGTTTGGCAGCCTTCATTTAGTGAAAATACCACTCCGCTACCACAGCAGCTATCTTATTGCACGCTGTAATGCATTACTTTTATAAAATTGCACTTTTATGTCATAAAACAACCAGCAGAGGGAACAAATGAGCAGAATTGGTACAAATAATGCTTGACATGCAGGTATATTTCAAACATACAGTCCTACTTAAAAATACAAGATTATGGCATGTAATGCTCATTTGGAATCCTGCTTCCTGGCACAGACTAACACCTCAGTCCTTTTACTGGACAGTTGGTTGGAAGATGAATGAAGGGAATGTAAAGTTGTGCATGAAGGATCACAGTAGAACAAGAGTGTGATGATTTCTTTAAAATTTTAAAGAAAATGAACAACACCCACATATGTAATCAAAGAGATGTAAAGGTGATCAGCATAATTCTGAATCTCTATTAGAAGGCTCACTGAAGGTTTGACAATAAAAAAATCGTTTTTTATTATGTCCTGATATGTAAAACATAGAACTGAAATCAGGTGTATCTTCTTTTTCAGAAGACCGTATGCTTCACACACATAGATACACACACACACACACACCACAAATTCTATATATTTTAAAACATGAATCCTTCAAATGTAGATGTAGTGACTTTTTCATTTCAAACTTTTCCTTTTGTTTCTTTTCCACAGCATAAGTATGCTACAACGCTTAAGGACTAGAGAGTGCATTAATTGGATGTGGACTTTGCTTGGCATAATGTCCATATTGCAAAGAAAAAAATATACAGTACCCAGTATCAAACAGCATTCATTTTAGAAAAAAAAATGTTGGGAACACAGACACAGGTTTGTAATTATATCTTTGTGGGGACGCGCCATTAATTTCTATGGGGAAAAACCAGGGCTGTGGAGTCGGTAGATAAATGCTCCGACTCCGACTCCTCAGTTTCTAAATCTTCCGACTCCCCGACTCCTCTGTATGTATATACTATGCTAATGTATTTTCTACATCCATTGAAGGAAAGGAAGGCAACATACATGCCATTTCACCACAGAACTACTGGCTAGGAAGCCAACACTCTACTATAATGCCAGATTAAAGACAAACACAATGAAAACAAGGTTTCAAGGGTAGCGCATAGCGAAGGGGAGCCGACGGAGCTGAGAACACACCAGATGATTTTTCAGGCGTTTGACGCGTGATGACTCGTTGAACGGCCGAAAAATCGGCAGTGCATCTGTAAATGTATGGGGGGCTTTAGGCTAGGTTCACAGTTCCCTGTAACAGTGGAACACGACACAATGGAAAGCGGTGCCGCACCTTACCTGTGCATTACATCCCATATAGTGACGCATACAGTCAATGAAAAGCATGCTTCATGGTTACTTGACATGTTCGTTTTGTGGTAACATTATGCACTGCATGCATTGGGCTTTATTCTTACAGCAGAGAAGTAGTTCATTATGACTGTTTGTGAATTGGGACATTTCAACTTACTTTTTTAATTCCCATTTAAATTTAGTAGGAGTCGGAGTCGGAGTCAGTTAACTTTTTGCCGACTCCGACTCCAGGTACCCAAAATTGTCTCCGACTCCGACTCCTCGACTCCGACTCCACAGCCCTGGGAAAAACTCTAATTCCAACATGACGACTTTAACCCCTACCCAGCCCTGACCTTAACATTTTTACTTTTTTGATTGCATTCAATAACAGGTACACATACACAGAAATCTTAAAATCTTAATTATTATCAATTATACGAAAATATATGAAAATCTGCCATCCAGAAGGAACTCAAGAGGAAATTTAATCTAAAATAGTGAAAAACATTAATGCTTAAAATGCTTTATTCAATGTCATCCAAATAGCACACTTAAAACCATGGTGTCATACAAATGTCTCCATATTTATGAAAGTCAACACATCTTAGTTACAATAGAAGTATAAGGTAGACTTTATTGCAAAAAAAACCTTAGAACACTGTTTAAATTGTATTTATTTATTCATTCTTACAAGATACCAGGGAATAAATAAAAACCCATCAGGAAGTTTAATGAACCACAGAAAGACAGCATGATGGTGCCTGAAAGCCTTGATCTCCAAATGCAGTATTACATTATAATAGAATTCAGTGAAATATTTTGCTCAAAAATGACTAAGCACGTCATTAAAAATTGTCATCAAGGTGGAAAAAAGCCTGTGCTTCTTCAGACTCTTCAGATATATATACATACGATAACTCACAGCTGCAGATTAGCGTACGTTATTTTCATCATGCAGAAAAGCCACACAGCTTGGGCTGCATTTCCCATATTCATTAGTGTATGAAGTCACGTGCTCCATCTCTCTGATTCAGCTGGGGTTCTTGGTCAGCACTAATCAAATTTCATTTTCATTTAATCAATTATCACCAAATAAAGAGTTTGTAGGAATGTCCATGAGGATTGTCACAGTTGTTTTTAGGGGTGGTTGTATTTCCCAACCCAGTCCGAGGAAACACCGACAGTGGGTTGGGACACACCGTCCTACAGGACCTGTAAAGATGTACTGTACCTGTGGAGTAATCCATTTTCATCCAACATATGCTTGGGGCCTATACTTTCCAGCCAGCCTGCTTACCATCAGCCTCCTTCTCATGTGCACGGGTAAGAATCTCCTTGTAGAGGACCTCAGCCTCCCTGTACTTTCCTTGTTTCAGGAAACAAGATGCCTGCAGAAAAGAAATACACTTTGATGTAAAATCAAATAATAATATCATTGGGCAGTACTGGGGTGCGTGTGCACACACACACACACACACGTCTGTACATAATTAATCTAATTTCTATGAGAAAAACCCTAATCCCAATCACAACACCCTTAACCCATACCCAGCCCTTACCTTAACCATAAGTAACCAAACAAAATGCAGTCATAGATTTTTATAAAATTGAGTTTCCCTTGAGAGGACCAAAAAAACTATTCCCACCATGTCAAAATAACAGGTGTTATCACATTGTGGGGGCATTTTGTCTCCACAATGTAATCTATACATGACCCCCCCAAACACACATACACACACACACACAGACATTCTAAGAATCACAGACACCCATGTAAAAATTATATCTACTCCACTGAAAAGCTAAATATCATCATCGTCATCACTTGTGAGAGCTTCAGCTTGAATATAGAGTAACATTCTTACTAAAACCACCCAAAGAAGAAAAAACACAGTGTATTAACTTTTGCCCCATAGCTGTCAGGTAGAACCAAGGCTGGACCAGACTGGATTTACTTTATCCTGGTTATTTGTTTTTTTTTCTCCAATATGATAATGAAACTCAACTGTGATGGACAGGCTTAATGGTTCTCTGTAACCCAGTCTATACTAGGGAAATTAAATTCAAGCCAAAATCTGGAAGAGTTTGACAATATGCATTTAATATGCTATAATAGTACTTCACTGTAAGATCTACACCTTTATGAACTTCTTTATGACAGCAACTAATTTTGTTTAATACTCAAAGATAAGGGCTTTTTGCAGACTTTCTCTCACCAGGTTGTTCTTGGTCTTGGCCACATTGGGGTCGTCTGGACCGAGTCTGCGCTCGTAGATTTCCAAGGCTCGGCGATAGTAGCACTCAACCTCCCCATACTTGCCTTGGTTTTGACATAACAAAGCCAGGTTGTTCAGCTGTTTGGCCACATCTGGATGATCCTTCCCCAGCACCTGATTGCAATACCAGAACGTTAATGAGGAGAGAAACCAAACAAGGGTAAAAAGGCTTTCAGGAACTCCCCATACCTGCGTTTCCGCTTGCCTCTCCCTCCTACGAATGCTGCCATAGCCACACCTGCTGGCGCTTACATACTGGACTCACATAACTGTTTGCAGTTTCTCTTTGGCTAATTGCACATTTTATTTCCCCCACTCCTCCTGGGCTGTGCTGCTTGGAGACACCAAATTATCAAGATATCCTGCCTACCCTGCTGCCTGTGACATCTCCACTACCTGTGGCGTCTTTCCGGCCTGGTCACCCTTCTGCCTGTGACATCCCTCCTTCATGCCCTGCTGCTGTACCGCTGTTCATCCTGCCATCAGAAGCAGCACCAGCACCTGCCTGCCCCCTGCTTTTAGACTCAAATGTTAAAATTGGGACAGTGTGAATTGGGACATCTTGCTCATTTGATTTCCTCTGCTGGCCCTTGGAGGATGGGCTCCCCCCCTTTGAGTCTGGTTCCTCCTAAAGAATCTTCCTTCTAGGGAGTTTTTCCTTGCCACTGTCACCTCTGACTTGCTCACTGGGACCTCACTGCAGGATAATGTAAAGCGCTTTGAGGGAAAGTAATGATGTAAAAATGTACTATACAAATAAAACTGAACTGAATTAGAAGTTCTGCTGACCATGAATATCTGTACTTGACATTGTCCCATCAGTCACATGACTAACTTACAATCTAATACAAACTACTCTCTAATATGAAATACCTGCAGGATATCGGCACTCCAGGATTTGGGCTGCATACCGCTGATTTAGATGAATAGTCACTGTAGAGCTTTTCACCCACCAATCCTCAATGGCCACTCTTACAGTGAACATTGAGGGACAGGCAAATGCTGCATTTCCAGTAAACACACTGTTCCTCATTTGAAACCAAAGGAAGTCACACGGTCCAACGATTGCTTGGCTGCACAATGACAGGTGCTTTCCATTCCGCTTTCCCGTGGACGTGTCTTTCCCTACCTTCTCTCGGATCTCCAGCGCCCTCTTGCAGAGGGGCTCAGCCTCCTTGTACTTGCCCCTCTTCCCATACAGCACAGCCAGGTTGTTCAGTGTTGCAGCCACCTGTCAGTCACATTTCAGACATGGTCAGATTCCTGCTCCTAAGCTGCTTGTACTCATACTGACTTACATGGATACACTGGTAGCCTGTCTCTGATTTGACCTCTGCGCTGCTCATCATACTGTGACTTAGCTATCAAGTCCCAGAGTCCTCAGTTCCCAGCATCCAAAGGACATTACATTCTAGAGTCTATGTTCTATTAAGCTGACAGTCTCTGTGTTTCACATGTAATTACAGTGCAATTCAGACAGGGGTCGCTGTGGCACCGCACCTCGTATAACCAAAACTCTAACCCTTTTACTCTAAATAATGAATGGGGGTTTGACTGACAGCTACTCATTCTGACATCACAAGTGATGGTTTTGCTTATACCATATTTTCCCCCACTTTCAATTCATTTTGTAAAGGGAATACAAAGGGTATTCATATGACAATGGATACTTAATAATAATAATATTATTCTTCTTCTTATTATTATTATTATTCACCTTGGGGGAAATGTTTGTTGTTGAACGATTTTGAAAAATGTTGTTGTTGATAAATTGGTTCATCATTAATGAGCACTGACAAAAATAACCAAGATGAAAAATGCATTTCCTTGCATGACATGGTTATTTTGATGGTTATCATATCAGTCAAACTAAATCCCTCCACAGAGTGGGTTCACTTCCTGCTCGCCACTTACTGCTGGGTGGTCTTTGCCCAGAGTCTTCTCACGTATAGATAAGGCATCATTTAGCAGATGGGCAGCCTCCTTGTACTTGTTTTGGTCCCTGAACGCAAAACACAAAAATATACATATAAAGCTACTTAGCCACACACACACACACACACACAATAATAACAATAATAAGTATCCATTGTCATATGAACATCCTTTGTATTCCCTTTACAAAATGAATTCTAATTGGGGGAAAATATGGCACAAGCAAAACCATCATTTGTGATGTCAGAATGAGTAACTCTCAGTCAGACCTCCATTCATTATTTAGAGTAATAGGGTTAGAGTTTGTATTATAAAGGTGCGGTGTCACAGTGACCCCTGTCTACATTTTGCTGTAATTACAGTATGTTTTCCACTGCACACACGCGCACACACACACACACACACACACACACACACACACACACACACACACACACACACACGGTGTTCTTCATTGTGTGGTACAGGTATGCCGGGAGCTGGGAGGGACATTCTCATGGTCCCCGACAATATGGCTGAGAAACACTTGCATACACTGTTTTAATAGTCAAAAAACCTACACATTTTTGCACTTGTTTGTGTGTATTTTCAATAAAAAGGGGCTCTTTCTGTCCCCGGCTAACGCACCGGTACACCAGCGCCAGGATGTTGAGCATGGTGGCCACGTCGGGGTGGTCGTGGCCGGAGGTCTTCTCCAGGTCCTCCAGCGCCTGCTTGCACAGGGGCACGGCCACCTCGTAGCGGCCCTGCGAGGCGTACTGGATCACCAGGTTGTGGAGGGTGCGCAGGCGGGCCGGGATCTCATAGCCACCCTGCTGGGCCGCCGCCGCCGCCGTGCTGCTGTGCTGGTGCTGTGCTGTAGAGGAACGGGGGGGGGGGGGGGGGGGGGGCAGTTAAATGCTGTCACAGGAACCCTTATATCACACAGGCTCCTTTTAAATGACCGTCTTTCAGCGTCCAGGATTTTGTACATTACATCTACTTTCTCGTAAGAATAGAAACAAAGCCCAGTTTCATTCTACTGCTGCATGTTCATCAGAAAGATAAAGTAACATTAGAGCTTACAATTCAGTTTCACAAATAGTATACAGAAATGAGCATAACTTTTAGTAATGCAGCGTAATAATTGTATTATTGTTTGAGTAAACGCAGATGATCATGTAAACCAGTGTTTCTCCCAGCTCCCTGCCAGACAGTCCACATTTTTGCTCCCTCCCAGCTCCCTGCCAGAAAGTCCACATTTTTGCTCCTTCCCAGCTCCCTACTGATGTAAACAATGAAGACTGCGTACTTGCATGAGCGTGCTCCTCTGCTTCACTGGGAAAGAGATCATCCAGGCACTCCTTATGAGGTTCACCTTCCTTTTCTTCCTGTAAAAGTGTGTGGGGGGGGGGGGGGCATTGCAGTCCAATGGGTCAAATTCACAAGCAATCAGAGGCATTGGGGAGATATCAAGCATTGCTGTTGACTGAGGTACATGCAAGAAGTCAAAAATGTTCTGATACTGTATTTCCCCCTTAAATCTCTGTATATTTCAGAGATTTTAGGTTATTCGCCTCCTTTCGCCCCTTCTAATGATCCACTTCTTTCATTATGTCAGATTTCTTCTATTTTATACCTGTAACTATATCTGGCCATGAAAGCAAGACAGCAATTTGTAATGATGTGGAATTGATGCAAATGCATTTGGTTACTCATCAACTCTGGGTCTGCAACTCAGCCGCAGGTCATTTCATTTAACTGCGGCGTGATTTACGGTATTATACTGCATTTAAAGCCAACTAACTTTCCTGTTTCAGGCTAGCTCAAGGTCCTCAGGCTATAAAACAGCTTTATTTTTCAGCATAGAGTGTCAAAGTCTTGAAGAGCCAGACAGAACATCTGCCCATGAAGTTGCTTAGCTAACTTATAAAGAGGCAAATATGAGACTGACAAAGAAAAGCCTGGACAATGCTGAGAGGGTTGTTGATAAACTCATTGTTGGTCTCACTACGAGGAATCTCTTGACTGACTGTGAAAAAACACTCAAGTCCTCTCAGGAATTTAATATTTAAAGCCGGCTGCATTTCACAGCGTCCTTTCAGCCCGAAACACAATAACGGCATTCTTATTTTCGATCCAGAAGGAAAGTACATTTGTGCTTGTCGTCCATTTACTTCCGCATTTTGCAGGCCAAGTTATACGATGCACAGACAAGGAGGCAAAGTGAATACTGTTACCTTGAAAAGGAATTTGTGAAGAAAGAAAAAAAAATACTTCAGAGAATTTTTCCACGCCTCAGTTTTTCACAAAACCGGTCATTTTTGCTCTGTGAGAGCTGCTCTGCTTTTAATTCTGTCATCTGAAAGAACAAATCCACTTACAAATTCTGGATAGAAAGACAAGCTGCATGTCTCCCGAGCCACAAAGCTGGAGAGCGTGTGACGACGCCCGATAAGACGGCCCCGCTCACCAAGGGGGAGGCGTCCTCGTCGTACTTCCTGAGCTGGCTCATGAACTCCAGGTGCTTCACCTCCTCCTCCAGCTGGGCCACGCTCTGCTCGCTGTGCTGCAGCTTCTGCTGGCTCGCCGCCAGCTCGTCGCGTAGCCATTGGTTCTCCTGGCAGAGGCGCCGCACCTGCGCCCGCAGCTTCTGCTTCTCGGACTCTACTGCGTTCAGGTGGCCTGACAGCGCCGTCATCACCTGCGCGGAGGGGACCCGGCGTCACCTGGCAGCTCGCAAAATGACTCAAGTGTGGCCGCTTTAGGAAATGTATTTTCCGCTATTTCAGCCACACCCACATCACTACAGTGTTTAAAACTGAGAACAAGTGATGTTAATTAAGCAGTTGCCACACTCAAGGGCTCAGACTTCACCACATTGAAACATATATGTCACCAACCACTACTCCCCCTGCTGGCCAGCATGATATCTGCCACATCTGTCAATGCCCCACCCCAGCCATATCGTTCGCTCGTTGTCTGGCCTACCTGTGCCTCCTCCAAGCCCAGTTCGATCATCTCCACCGACTTGTGCAGCAGGCTGGACTTCTCCTGCACCACATTGGCCTCCTCATCCTTCTTCAGGCTGGTGATCGCCTCCAGCAGGCTGTGCAGGATGGTGTTGTGCTCATTCTTCAGCGTCTCCAGGCCCTGGATCACCTGCTTGGTGCTGGAGATTATCTCCTCCTGCGAGAGCTTCTCCAGCTTTTCTTCCCGTGGGTAAACTATTACGGACATGTTCCGAATGGGCCGTCCTAAGAGTGGGTGGGGGGAGGGGGCAGCATTAGAGTTAGGCCTGTACCCAAACTTTCTGCAGTACACTCTTATTTGAATTTGATAAAATTAAGCAGTTGTTCTGAAATTAAATAACAACAATAATAAAAATACACATTTAATGTGAGTGCAAGATATATTTAGAAACAACATTCTGTCCTAATACTGACATAACGAGAGCAGTCTAACACGAGTACTAAACAAGACCACAATTTACTACTTTACTGCACTTAATCTACTCCTATGCAGCACTTTCACAAATGAGGGTTTTCTTTGAAAGTTATCATTGCATAAGAGATATTATCAATCACATTAACGGTAGATATTTATGACAAATGCACCCTGTCAGTCTCCATGAATCAGACATGTCCCAGCACGGGATTATATCACCAGGGTTCACACAATAATGATCGGGACAGAACTGAATGGATGGATAACTTTAATCCCAGAGGGAAATTATAATTTCATTAAAACATTAAAACGAGCTACTGCCTATTCTGAAATAAATAAATAAATACACAAATAATAAATAATACATAAAACATAATACTGTATTTAAATACAAAAAACCAAAACCCTCAGCCATAGCCCCAGAAATGTCTGTGTTTTGATCAGACACACTCAACAAGCATGCAAATGGATTTGTTCATTGCACATTTAAAAATAACTACATAATTTTTAATAAACGTGTTCAGAGCATTACCAGGAACCAGGTGCTCTACCTAGCATCCCACAGCAACTTAAGTTAGTGGCCATCCTCCATTTATGAAGAATCTGCTACTTAACACTGCCACACACTACAGGACAAATATGGACAGGTCCACGTAATGACCAGGTTATTAAAGCTTCCAGGAAGGCTCTCTAAAGCCCTGTTTTCCAACCTGATCCTCAGGGAACCTGAGGCAATCCACGTTTTTGCTCCTTTGGAGTGAGCAAAAATGTGTACTGCCTGGCAGGGAGCTGGGAAAGAGCAAAAACGCGGACTGTCTGGGGTCCCCGAGGAACAGGTTGGCAAACTTCGCTCTGAAGTAACTTAATATGGGTCTATTTGAAATTCACCATTACCGTCTCTCATTTTAGTTAACAGTGGGGAAATGTTAGAATGATGATGTTAGAAACAATTCGGGCTCCTCCATCTCAAGAAGTTCTCATTTACCACAGGAATAGAATAGAATAGAAGTTCTGCCATGCTTCCTGAATGACGGACTAGGATATTGTCAGATAAAATGTGATTATGATGAGCTTTAATTGCCTCATAGCCTGCAGTGTTGGTTCTTAAACACACCACGAGCAGCCCCATCCTGGGGACTCAGTAAGTGTTTGTTTGTCACAGCCCTCACAGGCTGTGTGTCTACCATGGGGTACACCCGGATGGGGGGGGGGGCGAACACCGGCGCCATCTGCGGTGGAATGTTGTTTTAGTCTAATGACATAATCAATGCAGCCTACAATCTGTGACATTATTGGTGCAGCCTACAGTCTATGACATCAATGGTGTAGCCTACAATCAGTGATATCATTTCTGTGGCTTACAACCCGTGACATTACTGCTGAGGCCTACAATCTGTGACATCATTGGTGCGGCTTACAATCTGTGACATTATTGGTGCAGCCTACAGTCTATGACATCAATGGTGTAGCCTACAATCAGTGATATCATTGCCGCGGCTTACAACCCGTGACATTATTGCTGAGGCCTACAATCTGTGACATCATTGGTGTGGCCTGCAAACTGTGACATCATTGATGTGGCTTACAATCTGACATCATTGGTGTGGCTTGCAAACTGTGACATCATTGGTGTGGCCTGCAAACTGTGACATCATTGGTGTGGCCTGCAAACTGTGACATCATTGGTGTGGCCTACGATCTGCCGACTCACACATACCTGCACAGAGAGCTGTCTCTCTCATGGGCTTTGACTATGACCATAGCATTCAACCTGCTTTCATTCTCTGTGTATTATATAAAAGTTATCATGCCTGGGGGGAGGGGGTGGCTTCTCTTCTCCATTGCCTTCTGCTATTATTATTTAAGTTGTTTTACTGGGACATCATGACATATTTATACAGTATGTATAAGTACAAACATACCCAGTTTTGTATTTGCTCAAATAGAAACAGTCACATGCAGATAACCAAAAGTAAGAGAAATGAGGGGGGGGGGGGAGACAAAAAAAATGGAGGGGCTCCACCTTCCCAGCTCCCTGTTGGTCCTCTTCTGGTATTGTGTCCTGTTTTCCCTTTATCATGTATCATGAACTGTTTAGCGTGAAGGAACTATTATCAGATTGCCCCACATTCTTGTCAAGTGGCTTGGGGCGACTTTGTTATGCGGGAATCCATTTGTATGCAAGTATACACTCACCTAAAGAATTATTAGGAACACCTGTTCAATTTCTCATTAATGCAATTATCTAATCAACCAATCACATGGCAGTTGCTTCAATGCATTTAGGGGTGTGGTCCTGGTCAAGACAATCTCCTGAACTCCAAACTGAATGTCAGAATGGGAAAGAAAGGTGACTTAAGCAATTTTGAGCGTGGCATAGTTGTTGGTGCCAGACGGGCCGGTCTGAGTATTTCACAATCTGCTCAGTTACTGGGATTTTCACGCACAACCATTTCTAGGGTTTACAAAGAATGGTGTGCAAAGGGAAAAACATCCAGTATGCAGCAGTCCTGTGGGCGAAAATGGCTTGTTGATGCTAGAGGTCAGAGGAGAATGGGCCGACTGATTCAAGCTGATAGAAGAGCAACTTTGACTGAAATAACCACTCGTTACAACCGAGGTATGCAGCAAAGCATTTGTGAAGCCACAACACGCACAACCTTGAGGCGGATGGGCTGCAACAGCAGAAGACCCCACCGGGTACTACTCATCTCCACTACAAATAGGAAAAAGAGGCTACAATTTGCACGAGCTCACCAAAATTGGACAGTTGAACACTGGAAAAATGTTGCCTGGTCTGATGAATCTCGATTTCTGTTCAGACATTCAAATGGTAGAGTCAGAATTTAGCGTAAACAGAATGAGAACATGGATCCATCATGCCTTGTTACCACTGTGCAGGCTGGTGGTGGTGGTGTAATGGTGTGGGGGATGTTTTCTTGGCACACTTTAGGCCCCTTAGTGCCAATTGGGCATCGTTTAAATGCCACGGCCTACCTGAGCATTGTTTCTGACCATGTCCATCCCTTTATGACCACCATGTACCCATCCTCTGATGGCTACTTCCAGCAGGATAATGCACCATGTCACAAAGCTCGAATCATTTCAAATTGGTTTCTTGAACATGACAATGAGTTCACTGTACTAAAATGGCCCCACAGTCACCAGATCTCAACCCAATAGAGCATCTTTGGGATGTGGTGGAACGGGAGCTTCGTGCCCTGGATGTGCATCCCACAAATCTCCATCAACTGCAAGATGCTATCCTATCAATATGGGCCAACATTTCTAAAGAATGCTTTCAGCGCCTTGTTGAATCAATGCCACGTAGAATTAAGGCAGTTCTGAAGGCGAAAGGGGGTCAAACACCGTATTAGTATGGTGTTCCTAATAATCCTTTAGGTGAGTGTACAATTGCCATATAAAGCAATATGAGCATGAAATCAATCAAATTATTTGCGCGGTTGTAGCTGAAACAGCAGGAATTAAATTTCCAAAAGGATCTGCACACTTATGAGTCACCTGCATCAGAATCAGCTTCAGTCAGTGAAGCATTGATTTTATGAGGTGTGCAAGTGATAGAATCAAAAAATACACTGCCCGGCCAAAAAAAAAATTGGATGGATGGATGGAAATTTGAATTTTTTGTTGGACCGCCTTTACCTTTGATTATGGCGCATATTTGTCATGCCATTGTTTCCACAGGCTTATGCAACATCTCATCCTTTATTTTCATCCAGATTTGCATTCATTTCTCACCAAGATCTTGTATTGACAAGTGAGTTGAACCACTCCATAAAGCCTCCTTCAGCACGTCCCAAAGACCATCAGTGAGGTTAAGGTCACAACTCTGTGGTGACCAAGTCATGCGTGAAAATGATTCCTCATGCTCCCTGAACCACTCTTTGACAATTCGAGCCCAATGAATCTTGGCATTCTTGTCCTGGAATATGCCCATGCCAACAGGGAAGAAAAAATCCATTGATGATGGATGGAAGTGTAACCTGGCCATTCAGTAGATTCAGGTACTCAGCTGATTTTACTTTATTGCAGCATAATATTGCTGAGCTGTAATAATGATTCAGTCATTGGCTCTTAAGTATTTGCTGATACAAATTCAAATGCCGACCTTTTTATAGCCAGGCAGTGTACATTGTCTATTGGACAGTTACTGTAAATACCGGGGTAACATTAGGGAAGGTTATAAAATGCTTAAGGTAACACACTATTACAGACATAATACCATAGATTTACAGTCGGCTCCAGTTAAGTGCACGATCCGCCTAACTGCACGACCGGTCTTCGGTCCCGTTTTTAGCCCAGCCAAGAGATAGGCAAATGACATCGGTTATGCGCACCAGCGATAAGCGCACGATCCGCTTATGTGCACGCACTCATTTGGTCCAGCCTGCATGTTGCTAATGCATATTGAGTTCGGATATCTGCACGCCTAAAATCTCAAAAATTTGGCTACAGTTAATTAAAGTTTAATGAGAATATGGCGTCGACATCTCGTACGACCAAAACGTTATCACTTGCAGAACAAATGGACGTTTAAAATCGACTACACAGAAAAGAAAGTCAGGGGGCAGTCGCGCTTTACGGACTAACAGATCAGTTGCACGCACTAAATCGTAAAACCAGCACTCAAAAGACGATTAAGGACTACTTTTCGTAGCGTTAAACAGAACATTACGCGTTTTGTGCTTGGACTATATTATGCTGTCATGCTTGCCGTCATTGCGGTATGTACAGAACATGTTTTGCTGATTGAGATTCAGTGTGTAGTTCTTGTAGCGTCAGGTTTGTAGCGACGGGTATGGTGGGGGTGCACTTGATAACCACGTGGCTGGGTCAATACGGATAAGCGCACGCTCCGTTTAAGTGCAAGTTGTAGTCTGGACCGGAGACCGTGCACTTTACCGGATTCGACTGTACATCAACATGAAGATTGCCTAAGACTTTTCCACAGAAGGTGTTTGATTGCCTAAGACTTCTCCACAGAACTATATATAAAATCTAGCTCTACTCCACAGGTCACAGGATTTAACTGACACTACTCTCACACATCAATCAGATGGCTACAGCAAAGCAAACAATGTAAGAATGCAGTATGACACCTGCTTAGTGCACACATTCAAAACCACAGGCAACCTGTACAGACAGGAATAACTGGGGGGTAGAGAAGTCATACAATTGTTCAGGAGCATGGTGGGAAAGAAGATATTCAGCTGCCAGTTCGTGCTGAATTAAAGAGATCTGCGGTGTTTTCTAGAAGTGGGTCTTTGTAACCAGTCATTCCCAGGATTTGGGGAACAGAAGAGACACTCCCTTACTCAGGAGTCATGTAGGTTCGCAATGAAGGGAAGACTGTCCAATTAGTAATGATTTAATGAGGTCAAGGGAAGCTGTCCTCAAAAGTAGTAATTTTGGCTTGTGCTGTATTAATGTTTTGGCAAAAATAATATACAGTATCCCACAGTCCTGAACAGGGCTCAGGGGTGCAAGAAATGCACACACAAGGGGTAGTACTGTACAGAGGGTGTAAATTTAACAGAGGAAGGTCATCTGTTAGCAATGCCCTGGTACCAAATGAGGCCAATGTGCAGCACTGGATGACACCTGCCAGTGCCCTCTGCCCATCACAATGCTCTGCAGTGTGTCTTTGAGGCTGTGAGTACAGCCATTTGGGATTTAACCTTAATAATACCACAGCCGGCTTTGCAACTAAAGTGAATGTGCAAATGCACAGAAGGTCCTTCACAGCTGTAGGCCAGCTATGGCCAGTCCAGCCATGTTCACATATAAAATACATTAAAGCTGGACGAAGACTCACTGCTGCTCCCAGATGTCTATCGTACATCTAAGAAAAGATCAAGGTGGTGTGCGGCTTGACAGGTTAGGTGTCTGTGGTCAGAAAGTCATGGGTTTGAATCCCATGGCTATCAGAGTAGAACATCACCACTGGGCCCAGGAGCAAGGCCTTTAACCCTAGTTGCCTCAGGAACCTTAGATAACCCTCCTCTCCATTCCTCACTGTATGTTGATTTGAATAAATGCTTCTGCTAAATGCATAAGTGTAACAAGGCAGTAGGTTTAAATCAGGGGTGTCAAACTCCAGTCCTGGGGGGCCGGAGCCCTACGCATTTTTGGGTTTCCCCTCATTTAACACACCTGATTCAACTCCTTGCATCTCCCTGTGCTAATTACCACACAGCTCTTGAGTTAAATCATTTGTGGTTAAACAGGACAAGAACTAAGTTACACAGGGCTCCGGCCCCCCAAGACTGGAGTGTGACACCCCTGGTTTAAATCATGAATCTCTTAGGTAAATAATCAGTGACATCTTTATATTGAGTTCCCTGCTTGTCTACTTGCCCAAAGCAGTAAGTGGCTACACAGAAAAATATATTATAAACAACAAATAAATAAAATCGATGCTCAGAAAAGCTACAGCAGAAACTAGCTGGCATATCTCACTGAGCAGCAAGAGAGACACGATGGCTGAAAATGGCCAGACCTGTGCTTGCATAGTGCCGTCCACACTGGAGAAACACCAGTTTGGCTTGGCTCCAAGGGAACCTGCCCTAGTGGCTTCTGCTGTTTAACTACAGGGGTCACTTCCTGTTCACAACAGGCATTATGTTCAGAAGCTTGTAGACGGAATGAGAGAAGCGGTATGACTAGTCCTGTTAATTCCCCATGCCACCTTACACTAATGGAAAGGGTGTTGCCTTTTTAGAGACATAAACAAAATAATCCTAAAAACTTGTCACTACTTGCAATAAAGCCAAATAATATTAACGTATCTCCAGTAATGCTAATTATTGCATCAGTGTTTCAGTCAGCATTTACCAAATAATAACCCACCAAAAAACAACTATGTAGCTCTAACAGCAATACTTCTCTTTCAGCTCTGAAGTTTATCCAACCTTTATAGCAATAAATGTGAAAATAAGCCAACTTTTTAAGATGGCGCCACAGTATAAATCGTTATAAAAGACAGTGTGAAAAACAGTGTTACTTTTCAAAAGCTGCTGAAATGGATCTATCGCTTCTGAACCCGCACATACAGTACAAGTCGAAAATTAAGAAGAGCCAAGTGGGTTTTTGTTATCTATCAGACAATGAAAGAACAAGTGAATTAATAACCCAGCTCAGCACAGAATGTTTTTGTCTCTTATTTGAATGGTTTGCATGAATAAAACATCTTCTGACTTTAATTTCACCCTTTGATAAATCGGAGAGATCAGCATCCTTCCCTTGGAAAAAAACCAGTGGTGTCAGCCTTCATGCAAACTGAGAACATTACAGTTCCTATGTCATCTTCCCCTACAATCGTTCAGCAGTTCTCAGAGCCTCTTAACGCTCATTGATGCTGGCAGCCTTGATCTATGATGCCTAGCTGTGCTTCCGAAGGAATGACGTAACCTCATCAGAATGAACCAGACATGAGTATACCAAGAGCAGAGGTGCACCATTCAGCCCAATGGGTGTGTTCTTCTAATCCTGCAGGCCACCCACAGGAACAGTGCAAGGATGATGCAACAAAAATAATTAAGGACTCTGCCCACGCCAACAAGGGCCTCTTCTCACTGCTGTGGTCAGGGACGGGCTACGACTGAAGCCTGAAGGCCAAGAGACTGAGGAAAATCTTCAACCCCCAGGCTGTCCGTATACTGAACAAGGAGTCCCATAGCTTTATGCACTTTATGCAATAACACACTTTAATTGTACTCGCACTTATGAACGGACTGCCTTAATGCCTATTATATGAAAAATTTGGGTTGAAAATAATGGTTCAGAATAACAAACGCAGGCACTACTTTGTGATGCTCATTAAAACATCGCACGGCTTCAGCGGGTCATCGCCTCCAGGAACATCATACTACTGTACGTAGTTGCTGTTATTATTGCTGTATAATAATAATAATAATAATAATAATTATTATTATTATTATTATTATTATTATTATTATGCACTGCAGTATAATTTTTCTGACTTACCTGAAAGTTCACCTTAAAGGCAGACTTGGAGAATGGAGCTTGTTCGTAACCTGGGCACTGCCTGTATATAGACAGCAGGGAAGACCGGCACCGAACTAGTGCAATACATTTTAGGCATTGTGGTTGGAAACATGGGTTGGAATAGACCTGGGATGTTTCTAACTTTCAGTAGTGCATCCACAGTATAGCAGAAGTAGGCTTCCCTCCAAAAAGCTGTTGAGATAATGACTATGTTAGCGTTGGTGAAGATGCTGATATGGCAAATGCTTCACTGGGAGGAAGGTCATCAGAGGAAAACTCTGAGATGGAACTCCCCCCCCTCAAAAACTCATCTAGCAAATGTCAGAGTAGCCTGCCGCTGAGGTGATGATGGGAGAGCCTGCAGGCTGAGAGAAGGCCTCCACAATCCAAACGATCACAGGATCACATCTAGAAGCTAAGGGTGCCTAAAAATGACTAAGCTCCAGAAGTTTTTCTCGCTGTGAAGAAGACCAGCTGAAAAAGCAGCGATGACTCACAAGTTAATGCTAAGGACAGGCTGCAGCACATTCCAGGGCTTATGGATAGACCACCATGACTCACTACCAAGCAGACCACCCTCTGGCATCAAACGAAACGCTCAAGCAAAAACAACAACAAAAAAGATGATGTCAGAATGAGAAACACAAGGAAAGTCATATTCAAAGTATCTGGTGATAAACAAAACCAGGAACCTGGGGTCCTGTAGGTCGAAAAGGAGTTCTCTATAGACCACTGTTACACACCTCCGTTTTAAAGAACATATCTTACAAAACATAAAACAACAGCGGAGGTGAAGAAGGTTCACCAATACTGTCCTGTAGCAACTGCGTAACATGAGGAGCATTAGGATAAGAAGGGGCTGGGACCACCAGCTCCCACCAGCACCGGTCCTATCAGTACTTCCTCTATAGCTGGCACTAAGAGCTGCCATATCCACTGTACAGGAAGCAGCAATAACACCCAGTTTAGAGGGTCTGGATCAATGTCAAGGTGCATCTGACATCTGAACAGATCTGTTGGTGCAATCATTACTTTGCATCATGTATTTAGCATTAAACTCTTCTCCAAAGCAAAGAAAAGACGAGGCAAATTGCACAACTATCATATTTATCATTAACTGCTAACCAGACCAGTGAAAAGCACCATAAACATGGCCAGTCACGGACTCATTTCTCGAGACCCTCTGCGCAGATGTGGTCTATCTTGCAGACAGCTGACAGTGAGGGTCAGGAAGACAAACTGCCTAAATATGGCCTTTGTTTCAGCTCCCAAACACCAGCAATGGACAACACAGAACAGAGCAGCGGCCAAAGGCCAGCAGGACACCAGCCTGCTGGTGAACGAGGCCCTCAGACTGGTCCAGGCCGCCGAGGCTTATTTACCAGGGGGTCCGATTCAAAGCGCTGTTTGTTCACACTGCTTTTCTTCCCTCAAACCTCATGAATAAAACTATTAAATAAACAGGATGTCAGCTGCAAGAGTTTATCAGAGCGTTTCTGCAAGGACTGTCAAGCTGCTCACTACTAATGGCGTGATTTATGCCGACTCATACAGCATTAAGGGACGCGTTCCCATTAAAAAGGGCCTCATCCGACTTCAGCCTGAAACACGGTGAGATGCGGTTTCCATTCAGTCCAGAGTATGACACAGAATTCACACACCGGATTTAAATGAGAGGCAAGACTGACAAGTAATCATAAATCTTTGCTGGACATATCAAAGTGAACGGCTGCCACAGGTTATGCTGAAATATCTTAAAGAAAAATCCCAACAGAATCTGAAACACCAGGATGCAGAGTCGACAACTTTGACAGGCAAAGCAAAGCGCCAGCGGTCTGAAATCTGTAACGTTACATGACGAACAAAAAGTCTGAAGGGGCATTTCGCTTACCACGCTTTTTGAAAACCCCAAAACAGCACTCTCCCACACAGTTCAGCTAGCTTTGTTTGGATCCAGTACTTCTCTGTAATGTGTTTCCTCCTTCCCCCCCAAACCTGTTTGTTTTGCCACGCAAGCTTGCATCTGCCCAGAGCACCTGACGAGCTGTCGTCCAGGAGACCGGGAGGGAGGGCAGAGGGTGTAATGGAGTCCCGGAGAGCGAAAATGACCAAAACACACAGGATGAGAGAGCAGCGAGGTTTACTGTTCTTACACTCTCTGTGAAGTGGAGAAAAGCGTGTCACCAAACACAGAACAGCACCTCAGCATTTGTGCCTGACTTCAGTAGTAAATACTAACGTGCTCCACTCTTCTGCTATTTGACCTGCACAGACTATGTGGATGACATAAGCGCCTTTGACGCTATTCTGAGGAACCAGTGGTACTCATAGACAGTAAGAAGGCCTTAACTGTGGTCAGGGACTGTATGCAGCAGAATTACATTTTATTTATGTAGTAGATTCTTTTCTCCAAATCGACAGACATTTTTGAGAAAGCAGGATCAGGCAGTCACTGGCCCAATGGTGAAATCACTCTGACAATGGGACTTGAACTAGCAACCTTCCAATCATGTCCTAACCTGCCCCTAACCCAGCACATACCACCCCCACAAAAGCACTGTCCGCTTCGCCCCATCAGGGAACGTTTGCCGCCATGAGCTGGATTGAAACCGGAGCAGCTACAACCTGACTCAAAAGCTACCAAGCGCCTGTTATTGCATGAGAACTTATGACTGAGAGGTTTTAGGATCACGCCTCCTGAAGTCTCCAACCGGGGTTTCGTCATGTGGCGGGCGCGGCGATGCGCTGTACAACTACATGCTCAACTTGTCCTGACCTTCCACTTAAAAATAACATGCCCGTTTAATTATTGTGACTTCTGCCATTTGCCACATGCCGACTGTACAATCAATAAACAAATTGCTAGCAAATAATTTGCCCCCTAGCTAGCTGGGTGTTCACCTGTAGACGTCTTGACTTATTGTCTGTAAACAATACGTGGACACTTTACACTCCCACAAATGCTAGGTATTTTTTTCTTTAAACACTGGATTGCGCCTGTCGGATTATTTAGTCCAATAACCAGTTACTGGGTTACTGGCCTGACCAGCTCCTAGTTAGCAGGACCTACCTACATGACATAGGGAAGAGTTTCATATTGGAGGGGAGGCAACTTAATAATTTAAATGTAAAGGGAAATGTATACACATTATATATATTTTTTATATATTAGGTTTTAAATTTTTTTTTTGGGGGGGGGGGGGGGTGAGGGTAATAATACTCCTGTATAAGTGTTCCTGCCACAACCATGAAGAGCTGCATGCTGCTGTGCAGGTGTCAGTGCCACAATGGCCAATTGAAAAGATTCCTGGTTGTGGGCTGGTGTAACTGGGAAACACATTGGAAAGGAAATGAATATAAGATTAGATTAGATTCAACTTTACTGTCATTGAGCTGAGTGCAGGTGCAGAGTCAATAGGATGTCATTAGCATTAATAATGTGTCCGGGACCCAAATTTTGGTGCTAGGTCCCTGGGTAGGAAATACGACAAGACGCAATGTCAGTCCCACTCCTGCGAATGCCAGCATCAGGTCGTGAAAAACAGGGGAAGAAATCGGGAAATATGGGGGACATGGGAGATGCGGGTAGTAATGTACTCCGGAGAAGTATGGACGAGGAAATGAATTAACCAACCACTTCGGTCAGCAAGACTATAGACGTTATCTGTGATGAAAATATAAAAATACTTTTATTAGCTGTGATTTTTTTTTTTTTGGGGGGTGGGGGGGGGCAGTGGTTTCTAACAGTATAAAAGCCAATAAAATATTTGCGGCTATTTTAAACTACAGCCTATGAAACTGGGGGTTCAAAAGAGGATCGAGATACCATGCAGCTACTGTACAAGCCGCGACATACAGGACAGGATCGATACAGCCCGTGATTCAAGTTACAAGACTGGTTGACCGACCTTCTTAAACCACGTGAGGGAATATTAACATTTCTCAAATATTCAAGACAGCTCATCAGTCTGGCATGAAATATTTATATTATGAACCACACCTCAATGTCCTAATTTAAATTTACATTAATTAAAGCGCACACATGTTTGACACACTGCAGGAAATTTCCACTAGTCTACATGGAAAGTTTGATTTTTTTGAATGCTTATTTCTAGAGATATGGTAACTTTACGCTGTTGCGTTTCATTTTCCTTGACAACCTAATATTTGCCGGTTGCACAGTAAAGCACAATGCTAAAATAAATCCGACCTAACTGACATTTTACTTTAATCATTCGACCATTTTGATGACCGCAAACGCTTTAATCCCAGTAAAACACGATTAAGTTGTGGTTGAACCGGTCATTGCAATCTCGTTAATTAAACAATGCACGACATAACCTTGCTTTATACGATAACTTAATCAGCACAAAATTAATGGCACTGTCAAAGAAATGCACACAAGTACGACACATGTGAACACATTCAGCAGGACAATAATTACACGGATTACTTTTTACTATACGTTTTGCAGGCTCATTTGGAAAATTCTAATTCTAGCTACCTTTTAATCTATCAGCTAATTTGATCTGGTCACTTAAAAAGCGATCTACCTTCCCTCAGTCCAGATAATCGTCAGTCGATCTGGTACTGGTATTAATTAAACAGGCGATTTCCACACGCCTGTAAGACACACGGTTACAGACGGGTACCGTAGACGCGCGGAGTTACAGTAACTCTTTGCCTGTATATTTGCAGTCAGTGACGATAACATTCGGACGTCAACTGAATAAGATAATATCCGATCCTTAAAAAATATTCAACTAAAACCAGTAACGTGCACACAGTCAGAACCGGTTAGTAGTTCAACAACGCCATACTTTCCTTTTTTCCCTTCAAGACTAAACGTTCTTCCTCTTTTCACCAGACGTAAGTAGAATTAAAATATAGAATAACTTACGATCGCACCACACGATCGGAGTCCTTCAGCGACAGGAAAGCGGCACAGACACCGCTTGGGCTCTCGCAGCTGTTCAGACCTTCTGAGACCTTTGAAATGAAGCAGCCTCGCCTACTATACCGTCCCGAAGGCTGCTGCTCAACCGGCTCACACCGTGACAGTATTGCCACCGTAAACATCTATCATAGTAATTGCTTTTGTGTAGAAGTCATATGGTGCCATGTATCTCACAGTTTATTCAACAGCGCGCGTGATGATTATCGTTATTATTACAATCAATCAATGACAGAATTACAGCAGTTAACAACTTTTCCCAAGTCCCTTTAAATCCAATATGTCCGCTCTCCAGTCTCCCAGTAGCCCTAGCGCGCGCTCATAATAATAATAATAATAATAATAATAATAATAATAATAACTAGAAACTGCAGGCAGTTACGAAAGGGTCCAAAGCGCAGGACGATCGGACTGGTAGGACAGTAGAGGAATAACGGCAGAGAACTGGCGGCAAGGGTAGTAGAAAGTCAGACAGAATTAGACTGCCATAACAGGATAGGAGATGTAGGACAGAGCAGGACAGTCTCAGTAGTAGGCAGACATTACGATGTAGATGCTTTTAGTGCAGGTGTAACAGGCCAGTAAACATCAGAGAGTACACCGTGCACATCAGGATACCTAGCTGAAACACCAACCTAAGCTGGGTTCGAACCAGCGACCCTCTGATTACAGGCACACAGGATTAGCACACTGAGCCACCCACTGCTGTTGGTAAAATGAGTGAGATCAGTAGACACCTTCCTACCTGATCTGGTAACTCATTATACAGTAGCTTAATTAGACTAGGTCGGTTTTAGACATATATGGACAGTGGCTATAGCGCTCCCGTTTGACCTATTGACACAAAATTTCAAGGGTCTCTCTGCGGTACAGTCATACATCAGTGAGCCAAATTTTGTAATGATTGGCTGAAGCATCCCTGAGATATAGCTGTCTGATTGAAATGGGCAAGACAACAGTACAGTCAGGGTGTGGCTGGTGGCTGTATCTTACTGAAAGTTTAAGTTTTTTCTCTAAATCTTTAAAAGGACTGTCTCCTGGTTTTAATGACACCAGATTTATGTATGTTGGGCGAAAATCCTACGAGGTTAACAAAATAACCTATTTTTAAACAACTATAAATCATGCAAAAAGGCAAAGATGTAGAACCAAGTTCTATATGCAGTTGAAATTCGTCATGACATAGTAAATTGGACTGGCAATAAATTTCAACTGTAGGCTTGACAGTTCTGTAGATATAGGCATAAATGCAAATCGGGGTGCTGTAGCGCCCCCCTCTGACTGACTGCGACGGGTCAGTGGGACTGAGTAGTGGGTAGGAATAGGAATCTTGTTGCCAAATTTGGTCAGTCTAGGACTTACGGTTTAGGCTGGGCATTCAGTTGTAGGGAAGAAAAATAATTATTGTTCAACCCTATGAAGGAGTCCCTGAGCCCGTCTAAATTATAAAAAAAGAAGCTTCATTAATCCACATCTCCCCAGCTCACTTTATGGAGGGTATGCTGTGCACATCAGGATGCGTAGCTCGAGTACCCACCGAAGCTGGGTTCGAACCTGCAACCCTCTGATTACAAGCATACAAGTTTAGCCCACTGAGCCACCCACTGCCGTGGGCAAAATGGGTGAGATCGGTAGACACCTTCCTACCTGATCTGGTAACTCATTTTAGCTCAATGAGCCTAGGTGGGTCTTAGACACATACAGACAGTGGCCGTAGCATTACCGTTTGACCGATTGACAAAAAATTTGTATGGTATCTCTGCGGTACAGCCATACATTTGCGAGAGAAATTTTGTAATGATTGGCTGAAGCATCCCTGAGATATAGCTGTCTGATTGAAATGGGCGAGGTACCAGTACAGTCAGGGTGTGGCTGGTGGCTGTACCTTGCCAAAAGTTTAAGTTTTTTTCTGTAAGTCTTTAAAAGGACTGTTTCCTGATTATAAAGACAGCAGATTTATGTAGGTTCGGTGAAAATCCTTGCAGTTTAATGAAATAACCTGTTTTCAAAGAACTATAAATCATGCAAAAACACAAAGATGCAGAACCAAGTTCTATACGTTGTCAGGTTTGACATGACGTTGTGAATTCGATTGGCAATAAATTTCAACTGTAGGCTTGACAGTTCTGTAGATATAGGCAGAAATGCAAATCAGACTGCTGTAGCGCCCCCATCTGACTGACTGGGATGGGTCAGTGGGACTGAGTAGTGGGTAGGAATAGGAGTCTTGTTGCCAAATTTGGTCAGTCTAGGACTTACGGTTTAGGCTGGGCATTCAGTTTTAGGGAAGAAAAATAATTATTGTTCAACCCTCTGGAGTAGTGCCTGAGCAGGTCTTAATTAACAATAATATAAGCTTCATTGACCCGCGTGGGGAAAGCGCCTTCACGTTTCCTCAGCTCACTTCACGGAGGGTATGCTGTGCACATCGGGCTGCCTAGCTCGAGTACCCACCGAAGCTGGGTTCGAACCTGCGACCCTCTGATTACAAGCATACAAGTTTAGCCCACTGAGCCACCCGCTGCTGTTGGTAAAACTGGAGAGATCGCTGGACACCTTCCTACCTGATCTGGAAACTCATTGTACCTCAATGAGCCTAGGTGGGTCTTAGATGTATATAGACAGTGGCGTAGCGCTCCTGATTGACCGATTGACACGAAGTTTGGAGGGTCTCTCTGTGGTACAGTCCTAAATCAGTGAGCCAAATGTTGTAATGATTGGCTGAAGCATCCCTGAGATATAGCTGTCTGATTGAAATGGGCAAGACATCAGTACAGTCAGGGTGTGGCTGGTGGCTGTATCTTACCGAAAGTTTAAGTTTTTTCTCTAAATCTTTAAAAGGACTGTCTCCTGATTTGAATGACAACAGATTTATGTATGTTGGGCGAAAATCGTAGGAGGTTAACAAGAAAACCTGTTTTAAAAACAACTATCAATCATGCAAGAAGGAAAAGATGTAGAACCAAGTTCTATATGCAGTTGGATTCGTCATGACATAGTGAATTGGACTGGCAATAAATTTCAACTGTAGGCTTGATAGGTCTGGAGATATAGGCAGAAATGCAAATCGGGGTGCTGTAGCGCCCCCATCTGACTGACTGGGATGGGTCAGTGTGACTGAGTAGTGGGTAGGAATAGGAATCTTGTTGCCAAATTTGGTCAGTCTAGGACTTACGGTTTAGGCTGGGCATTCAGTTTTAGGGAAGAAAAATAATTATTGTTCAACCCTCTGTAGTAGTGCCTGAGCAGGTCTGAATTAACAATAATAGAAGCTTCATTGATCCTCATGGGGAAAACGCCTTTACGTATCCCCAGCTCACTTTACGGAGGGTATGCTGTGCACATCGGGCTGCCTAGCTCGAAGTACCCACCGAAGCTGGGTTCGAACCTGCAACCCTCTGATTACAAGCATACAAGTTTAGCCCACTGAGCCACCCGCTGCTGTTGGTAAAACGGGAGAGATCGCTGGACACCTTCCTACCTGATCTGGAAACTGATTTTACCTCAATGAGCCTAGGTGGCTCTTAGATGTATATAGACAGTGGCGTAGCGCTCCTGATTGACCGATTGACACGAAATTTGGACGGTCTCTCTGGGGTACAGTCCTACATCAGTGAGCCAAATGTTGTAATGATTGGCTGAAGCATCCCTGAGATATAGCTGTCTGATTGAAATGGGCAAGACAACAGTACAGTCAGGGTGTGGCTGGTGGCTGTATCTTACCGAAAGTTTAAGTTTTTTCTCTAAATCTTTAAAAGGACTGTCTCCTGATTTGAATGACAACAGATTTATGTATGTTGGGCGAAAATCGTAGGAGGTTAACAAGAAAACCTGTTTTAAAAACAACTATAAATCATGCAAGAAGGAAAAGATGTAGAACCAAGTTCTATATGCAGTTGGATTCGTCATGACATAGTGAATTGGACTGGCAATAAATTTCAACTGTAGGCTTGACAGGTCTGGAGATATAGGCAGAAATGCAAATCGGGGTGCTGTAGCGCCCCCATCTGACTGACTGGGATGGGTCAGTGTGACTGAGTAGTGGGTAGGAATAGGAATCTTGTTGCCAAATTTGGTCAGTCTAGGACTTACGGTTTAGGCTGGGCATTCAGTTTTAGGGAAGAAAAATAATTATTGTTCAACCCTCTGTAGTAGTGCCTGAGCAGGTCTAAATTAACAATAATAGAAGCTTCATTGATCCTCATGGGGAAAACGCCTTCACGTCTCCCCAGCTCACTTCACGGAGAGTATGCTGTGCACATTGGGCTGCCTAGCTCGAAGTACCCACCGAAGCTGGGTTCGAACCTGCGACCCTCTGATTACAAGCATACAAGTTTAGCCCACTGAGCCACCCGTTGCTGTTGTTAAAACAGGTGAGATCGGTAGACAACTTCCTACCTGATCTGGTTACTCATTTCAGCTCAATGAGCCTAGGAGGGTCTTAGACACATATCTGGCCAAGTGAGGTGTCCTTTACAGGGAGGGCTGAGGGTCAGAGGACAAATATACCACCGAAATTTGATTTGGATTGCTCATCGTTAAACCTGTCAAATAGCTGCTTGATTTTGATTGGCCGATGGCAGCCACTCTTTAAGGACTGATGACTGCCATTGTAGGTGACTGACCTCAGGCTGGGTGCTAGTACAAATATCCTAAATTTCAGTTGGATTGGCCAAGGCAGTCAGGAGATATTGGCAGATTTTAGTTGTAGCGCCCCCTATGGACGAAATGCGGCCCGCCTCGGACCATGCCCCCAGAATGGTGTCCAGAGATAGGCTTTAAAATTTGGTCAAGGTATGCCAAGGCACGGCCAAGTTATAGCAGTCAGACCAAAACGGGCCAGTTTTGGACATTGTTTGGTCGTGGCTAATGGCCGTAGGACATAGAAATGTCTGAAATTTGTGGATGATTCTTGATCAGCTCAGAGTTGTGATTCGTTTGACACCTCATTTGTCTGATTTGGTAGGACAAGCTTGGACTGTAAGGAAAAAGTAAGATTTGCAAAATATGCAAATAAGCAAAAATCTACGTAGACGGAGCTTCATGGTCCCATTGACTTTTTGGTAGGGCATGGCTGTCTGCATCAGCAGAAAAAAAAATTTCAGTTGTAGGACAAACAGGACAGGAGATATCGACCGAAACGTGTTGGGGGGCGCTACGGCGCCCCCCTCCGGCTGAGTCGGACGGGTCGGACAACCTGAGTAGTGGGTAGGAATACCAATCATCCTACCAAATTTGGTCGGCCTAGGACTTACGGTTTAGGCTGGGCATTCAGTTTTAGGGAAGAAAAATAATAAAAATAAAAATAATAATAATCTTAACAAAAACAATAAGGTTCCATAGCACTACGTGCTTTGGACCCTTAATAAAAAGAAGAAACACGCTGTACTGTAATAAGCAATGCAGTAGTAGTGTGCGGTTTTGTGCGTTGTGATCAGTTTTAATTACTGAATTTTTAAGATGTAATAGATAAATGTAATAAATTCCAGCATGTAAGGACGGAATATACTGACACTGATGTCAGGAGACATTAATATGGTGAATATTTTTTTTTTAAACATTCATACACTTATAAATAGGCTTACAGTAGGCCTTATTATTTAGTTCCTAACTTTATTCATGATTTTAACTAGGCCTACTTGCTACCAGATTAGTAATTTAAAATCATATAACGACAGTAAAGGGTCCTGGTTTAATATTAATATAAACTCGATAAGCCTTCTCTATATCCCACCTGCTAAATTGCGTTTCCCTTCCTTTTCCCCTGATCTGCCTGCGAAGCGCTTAAGCCTCCTTCCGAGACGATGCTGGGCAAGCTGGCTGCTCTTTTTATTCGGCCTATTGAAGGTTTGTGTTCATTCCTCATTATAGGATTTGTGGGGGTTACAACCGCCTATGCTCCTCATTTTCAATTTTTAGTCAAAGACGGCAATTAATTGTTGTGTGCCAATCAATGAACCATTCAGGTGTAACTGAAGTAAATGGTGTCTTAATTAACCGTAGAGTATAACTCTGTTTGTGAGTGTTGTGGATATGTGCTTTGCACTGGACAGGCATCCCATGCACAGTGTATTTGTTCATCGTGATATTCCCACGGCGCATTTAAAACGCTCCACAAGGTGGTGCTACAGGCCATATTGTCTAGTCTTCCGGGACGTTTATCTTACACGTTATTTAATTCTAATGGTATGTGCATGTGTACTGAGAGGGTAGCCAGAGAATAACAAAAGGGAAGAACACAGAAGGAAGATTAAAAATGTTTTAATAAACACCGCTGCTCATGAGAGCATGAAAAAAAAACAAAACAAAATATAAAATTACAGTATATATTTACAACCATTGTAAAACATGCAAATATTGAACCATGTTACCGTTAGTGGTAAATTAAAAAATACTGTCATATAATTTAAAACAAAGTTTGTGCAAAGGTGCCTGCTATCTAGAGTATTAGTAGCAGACATAGCCAAAAATGTTAAATACAAGTATGACGACAGGCCAGCTTGAACAAAATTTTGTGTTGTCTCCTTAGATTCTTTCCAAAATTAGTGCTTAGAAAAAGCTTTCTTTTCATTGGCCAGTGACAAGTGTCTTAGACAGTCTGAGATTAGGAGGACACCCAAACAGTTCAGAAGCCAACCAGAAGTCACACAGGACATTTTAAAAGGTGTAAAATGTATAGGAACACATATAGTCCTTTTATTAACATATCATGTGAAGATGCACCACTTATGGATAAAAAGTAACACCTAAATAACCTGTCGTCATATTAGCCACAACAGACCTTTCACACATAACAAGAAGAGAGTATCCCTCATAGAAAGATTTACTGCTTAAAAACAATTTTATAGTGCTTCGTAAAGTGAAAGTTTAACAGAAATGGCTGTTAGAGCCAGTGGGTGTTTTCCTTTTTACCAGCTTTATGCAAAATGATTTGTTTGATTCACAGTTCATGTGATATATGCTCATGTATATCACTACTTTAATTTATTTTATTAATGAAGTTTACCAGGGGGTTTAAAATTGTGCTGTAGTGCTTAGAAAGTGCATACCTCAGAAAAATAAAATATTTTAACATCAGTAAAATGTAACAGTATCAAGGCTAAAATTAACTTCAGAATCCATATGTTACTATTTCTATTGAAAGAATATTTAATTCCTAATATGTCTCCCTTTGGCCATTAGAACATTCATTAAAATGAATTAAAATAGGAGGTCACTAATGGAGCTGATCTTTCAGTTTTAATTATTCAATATGGCTTAAACTTTATCAATGAATTAAAGTGTGTGTTAATATACTTTTCAGAGTTAGTGGTTTTCTACAGGGTATTAAGTAATATTTTTTGTGCTTTCTGCATTAAATAACCGATGATGCACAAGACATCTATAAAGGCCTAGAAGAGATACTGTGTGTGGAAAACAACACAGCAAAAAAGACATAGTTGTGGTTCAAAATTCAAATAAAAACTGGGGATTTCCAAAGCGGGGCACTTTTAAAATTAAAGGAAGGTTTTGAATTTTCCACCAGCAACAGCGAGCAGCACATCAGAACGAACAAAAATGCAAACGCAAACACACGGAAATCATCGCCTTGTTCGTATGTTGAAACTACCTGTCAATCAACAGCAATCAAAATCCTTTTACACAGCAACCTTCAATTAAAAAAAAGCCTTTTTTTTTATTTCAAATGTGAAGCTCTTCTAATCCATTCATGTCGGAAGGTGGATTTATAAACAAACTCAAAATTCATAGTCTTTGTGTAAGTTCAATGGCAACATCAGGTGTGATGCAAAACGTATCAAAACATTAGTATTAAAACTTCTGCTTAATGAATATCCTGTAAAATAGCATCAACGCACTTAAAATGAACATTTTATCCCTTTGTACAGGCAGGTAATTATCAATCTAGTGGAGTTTATGTGACATAATACAGTCTACTAGACATCAGTCTGCCAGTTTGTAAAGGGTTTGTCTGTAAAATCCCAGCGGTAGAAAAATGTTTAAAAAAAAAAAAAAACTTGGCTTGACACACAGAGCATATGTTGTGAAATGTGTCACTTATGAAGACATTCAGTGTCCGCTGGGAGTCACGAGGGCGTCATACTGAGAGCCAGCCACTTCAATGAGGCCTCACTCCCTGCCCCCAACCACCCGCCCCCCCCCCCACCACCAATCAGCACCTATGGCAAACTCAAGCTATGAGCCAAACTGCAGAGATGCTGCATGTTTGCAGATGCAAAAACACAGCAAACCCCTGACCCCCTCCATTTCAGAGTCCTTTAAAAAATTGATTCGGTAAAAAATCTCATCAAGAAAGCACATGACCTCACACTTGTGGGCAGTGACATGCAACCCTCCCCCCAAACCATCTTCATGACTATTTCCTCATACATAATACAAACAATTCAGGTACAAACAATAATGGATGGGTGTAACCACATAGGGGTAATCAAGTAAATATACCATTTGATGTTTGCCTTGTGATTTCATTAGGAGTGACCTGGTAACAAAAACATTGCAAGAAGAGAAGACAGAACATACTTAATCTGAATGTAACCTTAACGTACTGCAACGTAACCTTTTTTTAACAAAGCCATCAGCAAAAGGATTCAGAAAAGTCAGATGAAATGTGAAAAACTACCAGCAGGGGGAGACAAGCATTCCATGCCCAATAAGCAAAAGAAGAGAGATTTTGACAGCCACACGCGATGCACACGCCTACACACAGGACCCAGGTAAATGCACATCTAAACAGTCAGACGCACTTGGTACTCAGCTGCTAGAGAGAATTACAAAAGAGCGAGAAACGTGCCTCGGCGATGAGGCAGCCGGCGATGACGCAGCGTCTCCCGCTGAGAGCGGCTTCCGTCGGTTCGCGCACCCGTGACTCCTCACACCGCTGAGATCCTCCGAGGCACGCTTCTGAGGCCGTCCTTCAACGTCAGTGCCAACATTTTCTATACTGCCTTCTGTCTGTAAGGTATAGTTCGTTTTTTTTTTTTTGCTTGTTTACACAGTGTTCTTTAAAAGTAAAAGGCCAGTTTGCTCAGAATACGTGAAGAACGCGAGCAGGTCACTCACTCATCCACCCACCCACACCCACACACACACACACACACACACACACAGAAAATTAAACAGCATATCTGCTGGAAGTGGTGCACTGAGGGTATCACAGCAGCATTCTCATTGTGCATCTAAAGAAAACCAGCATCTGCACAACACAGCCTGAAACCCATCAAAGAAACATTGTACATGGAACAGTTACCCACATTGGATTTCACAGAAATAATAACAAGATAACAATACGATACAAACACAGCAAACACAGCTGCTGTCATTGAAGAATGACGTCTCTCTTCTAACCACAAAATTGATTTCAGTGGCAACATAACGCTTAAAAAAAGATTCATTGTTCCTTCTGCTGGTGTAAAAAAAAAACAACAATAACATCAACAGCTGAAAAAAAATAAGAACACTGGTTTGAGATTGTAAAGTTTCCACAGGAAATCGATTACGGTTTTTGCTTGGTCAATTTCTTTTCCCGAAAAAGTCTATTGGCTGCTACCAACATCACACAGGCTTGCTGTAGCCGAAGATCCCCACTGGGAAGTGCTTGACGTGGGTGGGCCACTGGGCAGCCAGCTGGAAGAACTTCACATCATTCCACTCCACACCATCAATGGATACTGTGGGCAGAGGACACAAAGCTCAGAATGTTCTGGAAAGATGAGGATAATCAGGATAATATATATTTTTTGATTTCATATATAGATGAGAAACTACTGTATATATTACTGAAAGAGATAATGTTGAGTCACAAAATTGCTGCTCATTGTTATACCTCCATATACCACCAGGTGGAGATCGTTCAGTAGACGAGCTACAGTTAGTAAGATTTAACTCATATCAAGCAGTGACACAACCCTGGAAAGTCCAAATCACTGGAAAAAAAATGTCCTGTGACAAAGTTACAGCTGACTGAACCATTAGGAAGGGACTGGTTGTTACACAAACCACCGTTTCAGCCGTTCAAAGTGAACACTGAAAAGGTGTTGTGAGGTGTATTTTGCTAAAAGAAAAATGCAGAGTGACAAAATTACACTTGACTGTAATACATAATAAGATCACTAGGAGACAACTGGTTACACAAACCACCATCACACAAGGTCTATTTGTTCTGAAATTGAGTGTTGAAAATGTCTGAAAGGTTAAAAAATTAAAGGTGCCATAGAATGATAATCTGACTTTACCGTGGCATAACTGAATAAGGGGAGTTTGGTACATGGGACAGACATACTGTGAATCTCAAACACTGTTCTTCCCTCTTTCAGATGTAAATCCCGCATATGTAAAAGGCAGTAAGACAAGCCGATTCAAAAATCCTAGACTGTTACGTAACAGTCTTAACCACACCCACAATCTTAAGATACACCCGCCCACTTCCAAGCCCAATGGACCTGAACAACCTGCAATACACATTTTCTCTCTCGAGGGGCGTGAGCGCATAGTGTCCACAAGGGCACCTGGCGAGGAAAAAAATACCAACAGCCATTGATGTGAGGTTATTATTTACCAGTAGGCTAAGAAGGTAAGTCCTGTTCAGGTTAGCAGGGGGGTAGCAAACATTACGAAGTCTGTGACACTGACAAGAGGCTTTTGTGCTGCCTGTAGCTGAACAAGCATGTAATCGACACTGAAGTCAAAAACACTGAAAGCAGAAGTCCCAATTCATTACCAACACATTTACGCGCTGCTCAGCTTACTGTTTGGAGTTCTTGATTAAAATTGCATGACGAAGCTAGCATTGCACAATCATTTGTTGACTGAGGTGCAAAATAATTACAGTGTTATGATGCTAAAAACAAAGTTATGATGATGCTAATATTGTGCCTAAGCTGAAATGGGAGTATTACAGTTACAGAAAGAGGACAATAATGGTAGAAGTACAGCATAGTAAATACATAAACCAGTAACACAGTTGTTTATTATCAAGTACTATGCACTGTACATAACTGTGCGTGTTATACTTTTACATGAATGGCAGTGCAGTAGATTTATTTACACCAGCATCACCACAAACACGTGAGTAAAGCGTTGCGCTATGACATCACAGGGCGACAGGAATTTTTTAGCTCCATTATAATCTTATTGGACCACTGTTGAAAATGCAGTGTCGTTAACCGAAACGTTAAGTGGTTAACTGTACAGTTATGGGTTCTGTGTGTGAAAATGCAGTGCCTCACTATAAACCAGCCAATCATGGCAGAGCTCATCAACATATTAATGAGCACACCAAAAAAGGAAAAAACAGCCTGTTTTATTCTAGGGCCAAATAATAAGGTTGTAAAACCGCTTCTGGACATTTTTCAACCAAACTAAGTTCACGCACCTATTTAGACGCCAGTGAACAATTTAAAATAATGAAAAAAATACACTCCATGGCACCTTTAAAAGCAATAAATTCCGTGCTTATGGAATTGCTTTGCTCATCAATCACCATAAGCGGCTACATTTTAAAACAAAGCTTTAACTCATTCTGTTCTACCCATCTGTATGACGGGGCGTGTCAGAGTTTAGTCTGCAGTCCACAGCTGGGCGCTCACCTCTCAGCATGGTGTGCTGATGTTTGGCGGTGCAGATCAATCTGCTGATCCCGTCGATCACCTGGCTTTTGGAGTCTAGCTCTTTTTCCTTGGGTTTCTTACTGAGGAATATCACTATTTAACGTAGAATAAGAAAGCACCGACATGACATGACAGTAAGAAGCAGCTTAAAAGTGACGAATCCCTGTTACTAATAATTAATATAACTGGAGACCTCAAGTTCGTTAGAGTATGCATCAATGTTAGCTTGTTAGTCTGCTTCTCTGTTCTTCTATAATTGGGGTGACCAGATAATCCATAGGGACACATTGAGCTACTTCATAACGGCTCGTCTGTCTGGCTAAATAGTTCAGTATTTAATGTGCTTTCACTGGCTTGTTTCTTCGATGGACTCATCCAGCTGTTAATATCAATGACACATGCATGATTATAGGAGACTGACCAATCAGCACACAGCAAGAACTCGGTGCTTAAGTGAAATCCAGGTCCATTTAATTGAAATGTCAGTTTACAAATCCTGTCCTAGCTGAAACACCTCCCTGACATGGATTATCTGCTCACCCTATTTGAATCCATTCCCTATGTTTATTATCAGCGAGGTGAATAGGAATGTCAATGCTTGAATGAGCTGATGAAGCCTACTGTTGTATTTACATTGATATTTCATTCTCAGCACACCCCCTGGTCCCAGGTGACGAACAGCAGAACATCTGATACCCAGGCAATTGTGAAAGTGCACAGATCGCATGCGGATATATTTCCAGAGTCAGTTGGCAGGAGTTTTACTTGCAAGAGAGGAAACTCACCTTTCTTGTTTTTCTCCTTCATGACCACTGTCATGGACATGCAGGGTGGGGGCGTGAGCTCCCCCCCGCTGGGGATGCGGCTGACCTGCAGAGAGCGGAAGTTGCTCTTCAGGGTGTTCTTGACGCCCACGTCCCTCTTCTCTCCCTCGCGCTTCTTCTCCTGACCCTGCCAGGTCCAGTAGTCCACCTGCAAGCCCATGACCTCGCCGCCTGAGCCCGGAGACCTGCCAACCACACACGCACACACATTCGTATTCATCTCTTTCTTATGCGCACTGTCCATTCATTCCTAAGGGAAAAACCCTTACCCCAGCAATGACGACCTTAACCCCCACCCAGCCCTAACCTTAACCATAAGTAACCAAGCAAAAGACAAGACTTTTTGCATTTTTAGTTTTTTGATTGTAGTCACAGATTTTAATTAAATCGCTTTTCCCCTTGTGGGGACTGGAAAAATGGTCCCCACAAGGTAAAAAAAAAAGGGTTTTGTTTATCACATTGTGGGGACATTTGGGCCCCACAGCGTAATATAAACATAACCCACATCCACACACACACACATAAAACCCTTTATGGGGACTTTCCATTGATTTCTATGTGCATAACCCTAATCCCAACTACGACAACCTTAACCCCAACCCAACCCTAACCTTAACCAGGAAAAACAAGACTGTTGGCCATTTTTTTAATTACATTCTCATACTGACATGCAGGGGAGTCTTTCAACAATTTTCTTGTATAAGCAGTGTGGCACCTCCTGTCTGTCAATGTCCAAAAAGATAATTGATTGGTCATCCATCCATCTACTTTCACTCGGTACTTTATCCGATTATGCAGTGATGGGTCAGAATCTATCCCTAAACACACAGTGCGTGAGTGCAGAACATTGTAGATTAGACATCTCAGACCTCAGGTACCCTGAGCAAGGTCCCTCCCCCAAGCACCGCTCCCTGGGCGCTGAATTAGCTGCCCCCTGCTATGTCACAATGTCACATATGGGTTAAATGCAGAGGACACATTTCGTTGTTGTGCAGTGTGCGCTGATCACTGATCACCAAATTCCAATAAACACCTTTGTTCACACATGCTGGGGATGCACGCTAATGTAGATGCTGAGAGCAAGTTAGTCACTCGGACTGCGCTGAGTTTTAATCACCTGACGACCTGCTTACTTTTGTTTGGGGGGGGGGGGGGGGTTGAATCGGAGTGTCAGGAGAAACCCATGGAAACACACAGTACGTTTACAGGCACAGCTAAGTTGAGCTACGGCTATAACTCGACTACACCATTTAGTCAGACTACTGTCCTTGTCCCAGTATACATGCATGGGAGGGGAATCGATTTATTGACCGAAGTATGTTTGACTCCGCTCCAATAGGGGGCGATATGGCTCCTTTCAGCTCCTTAGTACTGGGCTTTTTCTGGTTGACCCATTACATCACAAACATAAAACAATCATAACACTAATAATAATGGATGCGTGGACGAATGAAGTGACACAAGCTTTAGCTGCGATCTGGTCGGAAGAACCAGAGATCAGGACGGCATAACAAGAAAAAGTATTTTACATAATATACTACGACAGTATGCTGCTGGAAATTTTTGCAATGTGATTTTGTTGTAATAAATATTGAGGTATATTGAGGAGTTAAAAATAAATTTCTCATGAACCTGTCTAGGAGTGATTTAAACAGCATGGATGAAAATGATTGTCTGGGAGAACACATGCAGCGCTCATGCAAAAGCAGCAGAGGTAGACTTTAAACTGATTTTTAAACATTTCCTAGATAATCTTGAAAAGGATTAATCATTAAAATGGCAAAGCTAGGTAAGTTTTTCCCTTATGCCAGAGGAAAAATGTTTTAGCGAGACTTAAGCTCCCTGCGCTATAATCTCTATCCAGAATGAAGGTAAGAAAAAGCCTAAACTTAATCTAGCTGACTAGTGAAGTAAGAACTGCATGTGCATAACATGCGATGCTGGTGTTAATACCAGACATTGAGCAGCCCTATAGTATACTACAGCCATTTTTCGAATTCAGTACAAAATACCCCGGTTTGCGTTGTGATGTGTGCGTGCGTGTGTGTGTGTGTGTGCGCGTGTGTCAGTACAGTACCAGTTCTTACGCCAGTGGACAATCAACACCTCTAAGTACCATACTTTTGGTACCTTCTTGAAGTACCTGGTGCAGTACCTGGTGTGGCGGAAAATCTTGAATAAGGGACTTAATCTCTGTAAACTTCTGCTTATGAGTGATATGTAGAAGTGTGATTTTTCTTTGAGTTGCTGTTACTGGGACTGCTGTGTAACACGACCGTATCTGATTATGCTGCACATTTTGTCGGCCTCATATATCGCTGTGTATGTGGAAGCGAGGGGGGGGGCAGGTCATACCCAGCTCCGGAGAGTGCAGCAGAGACGGAGGGCGATGAAGGGGGGGTGCATGCCATCTCCTTTCCGTACTGCCCCCCTGTTTGGGGTGGCGGAGAGGCCAGCATGTTCATACTCCCAACCATGGCGTCATCGGAATCCACTGGAAAGGGGGAGGCAGCATGTGAACTACTCAGGCTGGACACTGTACAGTAACACTGAGTACGAAGCAGCATGAAGTGACTATGCACTGCCTACTGCACCACAATCACCCAATCATGTATTTTTCATGTGTTTTTTAATTACTTCATTGCTTAGTGATGCAAAAACCACAACATCAACCTACTGTACAGATCAGCACTTTATAAATGTGAATGGATGCAATACAGATTCTATTCTGAAATCCGCTGTGCTGTGCAGTGATTGTTTTTTTTAATCTAATTTTATCAATGGAGGTCTGGTACTGACTGTACACATCTTGTGGTGGTAGATCATAAAATACCGAGAGGGAGAGAAGATCTACATTAACATTTAGATGTGTAGCTCTGTGTGGCTGGTCATTGCTGAACCCTCTATGGGATTCTTTAAATGAAAGGCTAATGGTTTGACATATGGCAGTCTCTGGCAAGTCAAAACACAGACCAAAGTCAGAATGGGCTTCAGCTGCCTAGTAAGGCATCCAATACAAAGACTGGGTGCTTTTTCAAAAAGGTCAACTAGAATTCGGATTAAGTCCGAACGTCTCCCAGCTCGCTGGGCTGCAATAATTACTCATGGGGTCGCTGACGATGTCCTTTATCAACGACCCAAAAAGAGACACACAGATTGAGAGGGGTCAGCGAAAGAGCTGACTCTGCCCTGCTGACGTTCATATCAATCCAGGGCAAGTCAGGGTTGAAGGACAGATATATTTTTCACCTTGTTGTACAAGCCCAAGTGACATCTGCTGCTTTGGACCTGCCACAGAATCTGTCTGCTGACCTCTGCTCCAAAGCCAAACTCTCACACGAAACCCGCAAAGCTTCAAGTGTTACATGCAACAGAAAACCATCCTTCTAAACCTTCACTTGAAGATATTGTTATATCTTGCTGTTATATATAAGATCTGAACTCTGGACATGTAATCGCTCATAGTGAGAGAGTTATTTAACAATGAAGAAATGAATGAACATTTTAAATCCAGCGCATGTGGATGCCGGCGTCAACTGGCTTTGTGTTCTCTGGTTATCAGTTTGAGGAACGCAAATGATGGAGATTTTACCTGAGGTGGAGAGGCTGTGTTCCACAATGCCCACTTTCACCACCTGCAAAAGGACAAAATGACAGGGTTGCATTCTGGGAAGCCTTTGCCTCTTTGATTCAGATTAACCCCCCAGTCACTGCTCTAACGTTGACTCTCAACGCAGTGTTTCCCAACCCAACCCACAGGGGCCAACAGACGACCCACATTTTTGCTCCCTCCAAGCTCCCTGACGGACAGTCCACATTTTTGCTCCTACTTACAGTATCTGCGGGATCCTGAGGACTGGGTTGGGAGACACTGCCCTAACGTATCTAAAAGCGGCCTCATTTAGCGGCTACAGGGCCTGGAACGGCTGAGCTCGCTGTGAAGAAGCATTTACAGGTCTTGTTGCCCCCCCTCCCCCCCACCATCAGAAGAACAAGCACAGAAAATGGCCTTACTCCAACAAATGGCACGAACTTCTGACAGGAGTCCTCATCCGGGCTGGGGGTGAAGAAGAAAATGTCAGTTCAATGGTGGCAGAAAGGGCCAACTGTCTTTTTTTTGCGGGGTGGGGGCGACAGGGGGTGGGTGGGGAGGTTTTACATATGGAAACCCTGCAGGCTGGAGGTAGAGTGCAGGGTTACATAGATGTTCATTTGACCTGGGAGGTGCAATGTTCTGGAGATGTATGCATGTCCATCTGTAACGACAGCACATGGTGGGCGTCTGGAATGGGCTCATTTTCCTGGACGGGGTGGGGCCAGGAGGTGTAGTGACATGGATGTCCACACAGCTCTTACAACCACAGCAGAGGATGTAAGACATGTAATGTTCATGGAGGTGAAGACTGTAGATGGAGCAGGCTCCAGTATGATTGGCCATCCTGACCAGTAAACTTTCCTGACCTTCCCTATCACCACATCACCAGGCCGGAGAGACTCACTGGTCCTGTATGGTGGGAGGGGAACCTCTTCCCTAACATGTTGACAGTGGGACACGGAGCCCTGTCTGTCTAATGTGGGGGGGGGGGGGGGGTGTTGAGGAGTGATACTCCAGCCCTCCCAGCGAGGCTCTTCAATTTTTGGACCTGAGTGTATCTGTTGGGTAGAGGAACAATGGTACTATGTGGTCCAGATAGGGGGATTATGTGACAAAGGTCACCTCTCAGGTTTTGCTCATTAAAAATGCAAAGTCCTCACACAGTGCAGCGAATCGCTACCTTTCTGTTTACGCAAGAGAGTGTCAGGCAGCCCCGGGCCCCCAGGAGCTGGGGAGGTTTGTAAACTAAATAAAAATGTAGTTCACAGCTAGCTAGCTGGTTAGCAGAACATGCTGGTTCAGCGTCTCCTAATTAAAGAATACATTTATTTAATATTTAGTGTAGTGACTATTTGTGACCAATAGGGGGCCTCTAGGGCCACATGCGGATGAGTAGTGTGAGTAGTGGTAAACACTGCCCAGAAGTTCCCCTTCTGCCCACAAAGGCCAGCCTACCCAACTATAAATCATGCACTGTCAGCCAGGGGATTGGCTGGCAGTTTCCTTCATGAACCAATGGTGTGGATTTGCACACTAACGTGAGTTAGCAATGCCAGCCCCTCCACACTGGGCCTTTCGGGGGCTCTTATAGGTGGATCATGGCCAATCTCATTTACGCAGATATTGCAATTTCCCAGTTACAGCCTCAGGGAAGCTGACTGTAGCTAACCTGCGCAGACACAGACCATGACGCGTGCCAGTGTCTCATGCCTTGGTGTCTTATGATTACTTGGCCTTTTGTACTTATAACAACTCCGTCAGGAAGCTACTTTTGTGTCCCCATGAAAAGTACTAAATCATTTTCAGGCTTTTCCCATTAGTGGTCAAGTAATCACCCATGTTCACCCCCCAGTGTCAGGTTCTCTTTGAAGCTTTGAGATCAAAATAAAAAGGGCAAAAGGTATGGAAAGCACATCAGATCATGGGGATGCATCGTCATTGTTTAAGGCTGTTGAGCATGCTGGATCATTCATGGCATTGATCACAATATATAAGGTTAAAAACAAAACAGGCATAAGGGGTCATTGTTAGGCTTTGGATAGGTATTTCCACACAGAACAAAAGACAAACGAGCATGGTTAAGATCAAATCACGACAGGGTCTCAGGAACGGAGGCCAGGACCGACATGGGCGAGAGAGTGAGGTTACGTGGACGGGAGATCAGACACGAAGCTTGACAAACCGGCAAGGAGTAAGAAGGAGGAGTAAAATTATAAAAAGGGATACCTTATGTAAAAATCAAAATACAAACTTCTCTTCCTTGAATGCAAAAAAGAAAAGGGAAAAAAAAATCAAAGAAAAGCAAAATGTTACATTTCACACTCACCGGACTCCTGCAGTTCAGTAAAGTAAAAACGAACCAAACCCTCAAATAAAAAATAGACTGGAAAACTCACCAGACAGAAATACAAAAAGGACATACGTCATATTTAACGATGAACTGGGAAATTCTTTACGAGGCTGAGAGAAATTACTGCAGCTGAATGATAAACATGCCCTGATTCTCCATTAACAGAACGCTTTGACCTAGAATGACCCATAGATCAACGATAACAAGAGTGACAGTCACTAATGACATCGTGCACAGCAAGACTGGGACACAGTTACAATGCTAAAGGAACAATACGGACAACGGGTGCAGGAATCCCGTCCGGGATGTGTATGCGAGCTCCAGGGGATGGATGTGGTGGGGGTGAGGTGGTTAGTTGCCCTGTTGCCCAAACGAGGTGTCCTGCCACATCCCCGCCTAGATGCACACATGAAGACACAAGGATGGCCTACTTTACCTCTTCTGCTTGTAGGTAAGCATGGCTTCTGAGATGGGGAACTGATGGGACAGGTTGGCTCCAGTCAGGTACTGTGTCACGCGACCAGCTACGTCAATGTTGTCTGTGTAGATAGGAAGGAAGATCCAGTGACTCAGGGGGGGGTGGCGGGGGGCACGGACCAAGCTCTGTCCTAATCTAAAGTCTAATGAATTTTTTTATTATCGTCTGCAGGTAGTGCCAGGCCGAGGCATGAGCAAACTAATCGGCTTAGTGCCCAGCGGCCACCAGGGGGCCCCCCATCTGATCAGCCTGTCAGAATGATAAGGAAGATGACAAATGACAACTAGGTTAATCAAATTTTGCTTAGGGTCCCGGAAAAGATTGAGCCAGGCCTGCCTGCAGGCCTTGTGAAAGGATTTTTTTGAGATCGAAATTTTCCAGTGCCAACGACAGTAAATCAGGGTTCCCCAGTTCCGGTCCTGAAAGGCCAGAATCCAACAGTGTTTACCAATTCCCCTGGTCAAACATACCTACCTAGAAATCAGATGATTAATATGTGTTTGAGCAGCGAAAATGAGTCGGATTCTGGCCCTTCAGGGGAACTCTACAATACATCCTTTAGTCACTATGACATTATTTACATTATTTATTTGCCGAGGCCATATTGTAATACAAGATTATTACATAGATCACAATATGTTCAAGGGACATAAAAATGAGGCTTAAATGTTCAAAAATAAATGACATAAAAATAATGATTTTCCTAGTTAGTACAATGGAGATTATCAGCAGGGCGCCCCTAGACCTCTGATTGGTCATTAGGAGGGATCGCAGATGGGCCCGGCACCGTTTGCACAGAGCCTCTGACGGCACATTAATTCAATCACTCTGCTGGCGTGAGCACTGTGGTGAGTCACGGCTGTGCCGGCGTGTCACGTGGCGGCCCAGAGCCGGGCCGTACCCGAGAGCGGTGGCTCTGTGCGGCCAAACAGCTCCCTCCAGGCCGTGTCCATGAAGATACTGTTGAACTTGCCGTCAAAGGACGCCATGTACTTTGCCAGCGGATGAGAGCCTGTGGAGATCAACACGATGTTAGGAAAATGGCACCTTTTTCTGACTCTAACAGGACTGTAGTCCACAGGCAGTGAAAGCTTCTGCCCTGGGTTCTGCCTCTTTAAACACTGACTTTATATGTGATTAGAACTTAGGACACCTGTAAACAACTCAACACTTTCAATGATCTCTGTTTCTTGTCTTTGTGCTTTGACCTATGTGTCACTTTGGCTAAAAGCCTCATCATAATGAATATATATATACAGTAACAGTCAAAAGTCTGGACATGCCAAGCCAGCTACAAAGGAGAGTGATAGAGTGTCACATCACATGACCTGGCCTCTTGACCTAAACACAGTAGAAATGGTTTTGGATTCTGATCAGAGAGTGAAGGAAATGCAGCCAATGAGTACTCAGCATATGCGGGACCTCCTTCAGGACAGCAGGAAAAGCATCCCAGGAGGCCACCTCATGAAACTGGCGTAGAGGAGACAGTAGGGCCAGCCAGCCCCTGGAGCAATTGGGGTTAAGGGCCGGGCTCTAGTGCTCAATGGTGGGATCACTTTGCAGACCCAGGGATTTGAGCCAGCAACCTTCTGAGTCCCAACCCACTGAGCTGCCCCCCCAACAAATCATAATTTTTTTGGTCAGTGTATTATTCCATATATGTCATTTTATAGTTCTGATATCTTTACAATTATTCGAAAATGTAAAGAATAGTTAAAATAAACCTTTCTGCGGTTAGGTGTGTCCAAACTTTTGACTGTGAATGCATTTTTTTTTTTTTACACGTCCTCATGAGGTTCAGAAGAAAGATCTGAAGCATGGCTGGCAGGGGTAGGTGGGGTTACTGTCTAGGCTATCACCAAACCTACCGATGGGGATGACCAGGAAGCGGATGTAGCTCAGCCAATCGGGCGTCTTGTTGGCCAGCTGCTCCACGAAGAACCTTAGGATGGTGCTGAGGTAGCTTTGGTCCCCTGCCATGGCCACCTTGATGGTAGGGGGTGTCTGGGCATTGCAGTTGCAGCTGATGAGAAGAAGTGACAGCGAAATGTGATGGGGAGTTGCTCTAGTCATGGCCTGAATTTAGGCCCAGCGGCACAAATGAAGGGTGAATTTCAAATTCAAATTTACACGCTAAGTGTGAACTTTTCAGTACGGTTCAGATATTCTGATTATGTACCTCTCAGGGGCCTGCTGTGAGATAACAGCATTCAGGCCAGTTCTGCTAAAACAGCAGAGGAGCACTTGAAAATAAAAACAAGCCTGTCAATGGAAGTCGTCTCTCTGTGCCGAGAACTGCGATGTTCAAAAGTGACAGAGTGACTCATTACGAAAACAACAGCTCCAGCAAGAACCAACATCTGCAAGCTACACTTCTGTAGAGCGCTTAAAAATGTTGTTAATCCTAAAATTTTATTTGAAATACACGCACCAGTGGCAAAGATTCTGAACTTGTGGCAGTGCTGGATATTATATGTTTTGCTTTCATTTAATAGAGTTAGTAACGTTATGTGTCACTAACATCAACAGTTATAAACTACAGAGCCAATACACTTGTACCATAGTGTGGACGAAAGAGAACAAAGTAATTATTTACTAGAAGAAACCAATTGTTCTGTTAACTGCTTCAGGCTATTAAGGCAGTTTTTCCTATCCAAAAACAAAAAAAAATTCCATTAATTCACCTTATAGCTGTGCGACCAGTAAAGATTCATGGGGAAGCATTGGAGCCTGTCTAAGGAAACAAGGGTACATCAGACACAGGACGCCAGTCCGTCGCGCAAACACACACACACACACACACACACACACACACACACACACACACACACACACACACACACACGCACGCATACAGACACACCAGGGTTGGCACCATTTTGGAATGCATTCATCAATTCCAGACCAAATCAGGAAATGGAACTGGAGTTAGGATTGGAAAAAAACTATGGGAAACAGAATTGGAATTGAATTCGAATTTCAGGGAGATTTAAATTCCAACTCCATTTCCATTTCCTGATTTGAATTGGAACTGACGAATGCATTCCGGAATGGCCCCAACCCTGACAGACACACACACATACAGACACACATACAGACAGACACACACACACTTTGAGCAACTGAGAAATGCTAATTAGCTTAATGGTGTGTCTTTGGACTGTGGCAGGAATTCAGAGAATGTAGAATAAAATCACACAATACAGGGAGATCATGCAAACCCCCAACCACAGAGGTGCCACCCACAAAAAAAACAAGTATCATTGGCTAAGGTTAAATCACATCCAAAATTCAATTGCCAGCTGAAACATCCTGCACATTAAGATCCTGTTGGAAAAAACAGCAAAATTGAACTAGGCCAAGACTATGACAGAACACCACTCTACTCCAAAAGCGGATCAGAGCCCATAAAAGCAGGACCCTGCTTCCTAGCAGGCCTGGCCCGTGCTATAGGTAATCCAGGCCACATGTCACTGTGGCACACTGCACCCAATTCTACAATCCTGCTGGCAGATGGGATCTTAGGACCCAAAGGCAGAACCTGGCTGTGATCTCAGTACGGCGGCGAGTTGGACTCACAATCTCTGAATGCGCGTGACGATGGTGTTGAAGGCGGCCTGCACATCGGCTGCCGAGCAGGTGGAGACGATGGGCTGGTTCTGCTCGTGGAGGATCTCTGCCAGGTACTGGAGCGACGGCAGCGAGAGAGACAGACATGGCAGAGAGTCAGTGTGTGACTAAGCTGGGCAGGGGAGAGCCACTCCAGACGCAATGAGCTGTTCGTTATGATCGCCTTTGTGTAGATGGAGAGAAGCATACTCTAATGATAATGGTACTCTATTTGTCATTTATACAAGCATAAGTACATCGGAATTCTCTGCTTGTAGTATATCCCATCTTGGACTCCTCTGAGACACACAGTAATGATGGTAAAATCTGCATTCGACACGGTCAGCCATGTATCCCCCTAAAGCAGGTATTTTATTAGCGTTAATTGCCTTGTTCAATAACCCAACTATGATATGAATACTCTGCCGGCCGTGGGATTTGAACCAGTGACATTCCGGATATGGGTTTGTAACCCACACACAATGTTTACCGATTAGCTGCATAGAGTAGCATGGCTCTTCCCAGGCAAGCAGGCAAAACAAGAACATGACATAAGGTGATTATCTACCTCACAGTTACTCAATCCGCCTCATGGTGGGGAGCTCTCCACCAACGTATAACTGACTCAAGTAAATGTGGAGTTACGCAAAAAATATCTGTAACACACAGAGATTACAGAAACACTTCTTTAGTAGGAATTACTAAAATATTTTGGCTTATTTTTACTATAAATTGTGTTGAATGGTATGGGAAGGTAAATGTGACATATGTAAAATCTGACTTGCATAGAAAGGATTACTATGTGGAGAACTGCCTTTATATGTAACCAGTCCAAAATGTGACTGAATTGCTGCCTGTTCATATTCTACTCATGTACTTTTTGTATATGTCAGACTCTGAGAGCAGGGATTAAAAGGACACTGATGAAGCTGACAGGAGATCAGATTTACGCTGCGCCCGCAGACTTAAGGAGGAAACCACAGCCCCCTTCAGTAACGTATGCATTCTGCCTGGGGCGGCTCTCCACCTGGCCCTGTCACTCAAGGCGCCCCTGTAGCTCCTCAGTCTGGGGCTCCGCTCTGGCCCCCCTGAGCAGGTGCCGGACTTAGCGCCACCTACTGCCGGCCCCCTGTCCTGCAGGCCGCTCCTTAAGCTTGGGCTCACCTGGCCCTGCCAATCCGTGGTGTTGATCAGGATGATGCTCTCAGGCAGCTGCTCGTCCGAAATCAGGATCTGGTTCAGCTGGTCGTACACAGACTTCCTGGGGATCTGGGAGCAGGACCAGGAGGTTGAGTAAGCGAGAGGATGAGCGGGGGGGGGGGGGGGGGGGGGGTTTAGTCACACGCTGACTGATTCACATTACAGCTACCCACTTAATAACGAACTGATCCTAATTCGAATTCGGATCTCTGTTTTAACTTGTTTTAGTTTTTTATTAGAAAAATGTCTCAAAAATAATGTATTTGTTAACACTAAGCAAATGCAGTCTTCGGGCTGCAATAGAGTGATGAACCTCATCAATGAAAAGTGGCTTTAATCTAAATAAAATACAAATATCTAAGGTCCATTATATGAGGTTAGGATATGTGAGCAGAGCTAAGACCAAAACCTTTCTATCTGTTTCCAGAACCATCTGCAGGACTCAGGACAATCACACATGGTTCTGAGAGCCTGGTTAAGCGGGCAGGGGGCATCCTAGTGCAGGAGGCACTGGCAGAACGGTAAACGGCACGTGTGAGAAGACCTGGGCGGTGAGCCGCGAGTCGGGAGACGTCTCGCTGTCGATGCTGCTCGTGCGGTCGCTCTGGGCCTTGGAGTTCTGCCGGTCCTTCATGGAGGTACTGCGGGGGCGTCTCTGAAGCTTGTTTTCCGCTTTGCTGGGGAGAGAGAGACGGGCGTGATTTCCCCACGGGCTCCCAGCGGCGGCAGGGACCCTCCCAGGCCCAGACGGTATCACGCCGTGCTTTTCATTCGGCGAGCTCCAGAAACCAGGCAGCAGAGCCAGTGTGGATGGAGCAGCGGCGATGCCGGGAGGAGCCGCATCATCAGCTTCGCGGTGAACCGCTTTCAGGGATCGCAGTAATGAAGACGAGCGGGATCTGAGTCCGAGCTACGAACACAGCTGCGTTCGGGACTTTGTGGCAGGCCTCTGCGGGGTTTGCCGTTCGAGGGGCAGAGAACCTCAGCGCGCGACAGAAGTCCAACGCGATCCGTCGTAATACGCACAACCCCACTGAAGGTGTTGTCAAAAGGGCGAATCGAAGCCACGGAGATTGAGGCAATTAATGCCGCACAGCCCGAAGGTGGACTTTCACAGAGCTCAGAAATCCCTCCGGGCTGAGAGGAAGCCCACAACATCTGCTGAGTCAGTTGGGCTTTTCGTTCGCGAGTGCAGAAGGAAAGCAGAGGACCTGGAATGGGCTGAGCGCAGCTCAGGGCGGAAAGAAGAAAAAAAAAAAAGAAGGAAAAAAAAAAAAACGAAATCCAGCAAACAGCGGCATTAAATTTAAATTGCTTGTCTAAATCGTTCCCACCTGTTACATGAAAATGATACGTCTAAAGGACATAATTTGGATTTCACTCGAAAGGAAAACAATAGTTGTTAACAGCAGCTATCAGAAATAAACGCAATAACTGCTGTTTTTTTTTGCAAAGTAAAACACGGCAGATTAAATTAAAAGTAATAGAAATAAAAACTGGGCCAAAAAACGTTCCAAACAAAGCATGCCACTGCCAAAAATATTTAAGCTGGACGTTCAGCTGGTTGTAAGCAAGTTTTTCACCCATTTACTGTATTCATATATTTTTTTATGGATTTTAATAGATCCATGTCAGTAGTAGCAAAATCTGAAGACTTCAGGCAGAAAATGAGGATTAAAAGAGGCGTTTAATTAGCTTTCATTAGTGATATTCTCCCATGTGAATGATACCTGGGTGACATGTGTGTCTGGGACTCGGTCTTGCAGAGCTTCCCCCCTCCAGAAAGGGGTGGCTTATCAGAAACATCCCGGCTGCCACCTGTGTCCCCTGTCCCTGTCCCTGACCCCACCTCCTCGATTTCCACCTCCTACAAGCAAAAATAAAAACAACATTATTCAGTAATATTTACCAGACACCAATGCAAACTACATATCCTCTGCAGATAGATAGATAGATAGATAGATAGATAGATAAAGACAGACAGATAAACTGACAGACAGACAGACTGGTCGACAGACAGGCAGACAGATAGATACTACGCTCCCTTAAATGGCCAATAAGACTCAGATTGAAAGCCAATTGACAGGTAACATCTACGCTGTCACAATAAGTAGGTGCTGGAAAGAGAGGTTCGTAATAACAGTGGCCATGACGATGCGAGGAACTCAGGCGTGGGGCTCCTTTAAGAGCCGGATCACGTGACCGAGCATTTGATCAATACCGGAGAAGCACTGTGAAACTGTGTTCCCTTTGGCAAAAGAGGAGGATCTACATTTCAGACCTGGCGGAGTTTCAAGAAGCAAGGCCTGACAAATGCGGGAGTGAAGGTAGATAAGGGAAGATCATGATGCGACAGGCCGGTGTGGCAGCAGGGCACTGTGTGGGAGGGGTATGAGGACCATTAGCATCAGCCAGAACACTTACTCCAGGCCCAGCTTCAATAGCAGTATCGTCCTGATACCTGGACCCAGGCACCTTGCTCAGCTCTGCAGACATGAAGTCTCGGCCCTGTAGAAGAGCACATATTTAACAATTACTGCTCCATCCTAAAGGGGGCACTGCTGAGACTTGTTTGGCATTCCTATAGCATGCTCAGTTACATACATTTTCTGTTGTATTGTTTAGGTCATAAGGAATTTTTTTTAATTGAAATTAATGGTGGGGGAGAGGTGTTGGGGTCGGTGTAGACTCTGAGGTCCAGGGGCATGGGTTCAAGTAAAAACACTGGAAAGTTCTCCATGAGTTCATAAAAACACCGTTTGTGTTTTTTAAAACAATCTGCAAACTATTAAGGTAAAATTCAACTGCCCTTCTTATATGACTAAATTGTACTGTGATCATGTACTGGAGATGCGGTGAAGGCAGATGGATGGATGGATGTGACTAAGATGTGTTTACATGTGCCTGTGAGAACTGACTGGTATCCCATCCAGTTTGTTATGTCCTATTGCATTCTGGGATTGCTGCCAGCATAGCTGATGCTTGGCTATATAACTGATATAACATATGGATGAGGATCTGCTGGCTGCGCACCTGTGCATACTGGGGTAGACAGTATGGCAGCAAGGCCGGAACACCACACGCTAACCAGGTACTGACCCAACACTGACCCCTTAATTGTCAATTATGGCTAAAGAGCCAAACATGGACCCCCATCAGTATCTGTAGGTCCAACTGTAATCAGGAAAACAGGGTGTCAATGCACTGATGCCCTAGGAACTAGCTGATCGCTACTCAGCCAATGGCTAATGGCTTGTCTTAACGTGTGGGGCAGGGAGGTCAACTCACGGCACAGCTGGTGTCCCTGTGCTGGCTCTTCTGGCTGTGCAGGCTGCCGATCTCCGTCTGCGAGCTCGAGTGGGACATTCCTTCGAAAAAGGGCCTGGAAAGAACAGACGGGGTCTGCTGAGTGTGCGGGCAGCCGGGCAAGCAGGAGCTCTGCTCCGCAGCAGGTAATGCGCGTCCACAAGGGGGCCGCAGGAAAACACAAAGTCCAGAAGATGTCAAAATGCCAGGCAACCGGCAAATCATGCCAGAGGCGGCCAGCTGTAAAAGTCCATTCACATTCAGGAAGCCAACGCACAGCATCTCACTGGCTAGTGTGATCGCCACAACGCTAAAACTCCTATCAACGACTCCTAATCTGCGACCTTGAACATATTTCATACTCAACATAAAGTGATACACAGAAATGAATAATGAAAGAGAATTTGACGAAAGATTCTTACATAAGAACTGGAAGAGCACCTTGTTTTTTGATAAAATGTCACTGCTTCAAAAGAGTCTACAGATTACTCACTACATAAATTCTTATTTTCACTATTTTTAGTGTTATTTCCATAATTTCTAAATTACTTTTTTTATTAGCATTTCAGCGTTTGAGAGAGATTAAAGCATGTTTATGGAAAATTTCACAATTTATGCACATTAATTTAGACAAAGTGCAAAATGACAGGCAGACAAATATCTGCAGAAGATAGAGGAATCAGGAAACAGAGATTCTCCACAGAGTCTGAACCATACCTGAGTTTGGGTTTGGGTGTGCTGAGGACACTTTCATTGTCCTCCATCTCAGGCCCACTGTCACTCTGGTTGTACACCTCCAGGCTGTCATAGAGAAGGTCCAGATCCTCCTCAACCTCTTGTGTCTGGTCCACTGGGTCTGAGTCCAGAACCTAAATTAGCATATCAATAATACATTAAAAAACACATACCGAAAGTCTTAACACGTAAGACTTAAACTTAGCATATATAAGGCATAGAAACCCAGATCGCCGGCTGGGAAGCAGGTTTATAACCAGCAAAGTGTCTGGCCTCAAGGAGGATTATTTTAACTTCTTAATTGCTAGGTTAAATAGTTAAAAAGGCGAAACGACATTCACGGTTACAAATAAGATCTCTGAATGATGATGGTAATGTGACGACATGAGGAGAAAGCAAGAAATGAAGGGCTTTATTGCTTTATAGCACAGATGGCTAAAATGTACAATCCTGTCTATGTCAAACGGATTCATTTTGGATGTAAATCGGATGGGTGTTTACATCCCACTCCAGCTGCAATGTTACAGTATGTTGCAATCTGGCAACTTTCACCCAATCAGGGGCCTCAGGCCTTGTGCAATAAAGGCCCCCTAATATGTTGAGATGCACCGATTGCAATTTTCTTTACTGATTCTGATTTTTTTTTGCAAGCGTGACCTGCCGATACCGATTTTTGCCGATTGCAATTTTCTTTCCAAGAACTATAATCGGCAGCATATACAAACAAAAATGAACTTTTCTTCAATGCAAAATTTTAGCTTCATAATAATAAAAGAAATTGTTACACTTTACAATTTCAACAAAACTGCACTAAGTTACAGGATCTTCTCTTGCTTAATCAAGTCTCAAAATGAAGTGATTGGAAAGAGGTACAAATTGAAAATGAATTGCTGTACAACCAATTTTATCTGACACATCTTAATTTACCAAACAAGAGCAGGTGCAACAGATTTAAATAACAAATGTCAGTTACTTGTATCATTTTCCAGCATGTATAAATTCACCAGATACCACGACCTTTTTCTCTCTTTTTTTTCTCGTCTTAAAATAAAAAAGTCCATAGGTTACAAACCGAAGTGTACTATACTATTCCAAATAATAATAGGTGCAGAATAATATTATTAATACCAACACTGTGTGTTGTGCACATACAATTCTTACATGTCTACTAAGCTAGATTAAGATCAGGCTTTTTCATGCCTTCATACTTTACAGACATTATAGCGCAGGGGGCTAAAGTTCAACTAAAACATTTTCACTCTGTCATAGGAAAAAACCTTTAGCTTTGCGATGTTAATGATTATTCCTTTTTAAGATTACCTAGTATACGTATGTTTAATAATCAGTCCAACATTTAACTGAGAATTTTCACTGCATTTTCTTGGTGGTTCCCCCACGGTTTACAGGTACTTCGGCTTTTCATGTATTAAAAATTGTAAGCTTTGTGTCGTCTTCACTCACAGTAAAGAACTTCCTTGCTGACGACATGTTAGCGTGTGGCTGTGGGTTTGCTGGCGGCTGTGGGTTTGCTGGCGGCTGTGAGTTTGCTGGCGGCTGTGAGTTTGCTGGCGGCTGTGAGGCTACTGCCTGTGCTGCTGTGCGTATGACGTGTGGTGCATCTGAGAGGTGATGCTGTCGCCCCCCCCCCCCAATCTGCAGGACAGGAAAGCTGCACTTTCGACAGCTCAAAAATGGAAAAAGTGACTTGGACAAATGCCACCTCTTGGCAGGAGACAGCACAGGTCACAGCCCTCCTGATTACGGCCTGAACGGTCCTTTTTCACCTGCCAATGTATGTGAAATCGCAGAACTCCACCATGGGTCTGAATACCCAGGAGCAGGAATCCAGGAGGATTCAGCTGAAAATGATAATGAAATGAAACCCAATCACGCAGGAACTGGGGGCGTAGAGGACATGTGCTCCTCTGTGAATCACCCATCTAGACCCTGCGAGTACGAGCAGGCCGAAATGGAGCGGTGCGATTTCCGTATTGAGGGGTGTGACACTTGACAGCAAGTAACTGCCTTCAATCATGTTTACAGTAATGGACCATTTAGATTGCGAGCAGAACAATTTATTATTACACGTCACTGTGCTGGGGCCTTTCTGCCTTGATTTACCTTATGTCAGTCGATTTTGATTGAAATGTGAGTTTTGGTATGACATCCGTCTCGGGGTGAAATTCCCAGCTTGTTATAATATCCTGCAGCCCTATGTTACACTTGAACACATTCATAATGCTTAAACATAATTAAGTTAAGCAGCCTATTAAGAATCAGCTTTAACACTTTATCTGAGTTCTTTGCATGTTTAATAGCCTAACCGATTAATTGACTCATCCAACGTGACCTACGGTTGACAGACAGATAATAAAATATCGTTCCGGCCTGTCGATTTCTTGTCTCGATGTGTAACATCCTGAGGTTTGAGATCAATCGAGGCATTTCAAAACATGACATAACAGCTCAGACTTCCTCTAAAGGGAAAAACACACAGGACGGTGAGCCCAGCTGTCCACCACAATCTAGGTATTTCTAATGACGCTTGAAACTTCCTCAAGCGTGTTTTAACAATACTACCGATAAATCATCATGCATCACTGGATGGGAAACCTTAAGGGAATTTCACTGCCAAAAAAAACTGTAGCAGTTGTCAGTTTGCTGATTACATATGGAGGAAAAAACCACAGTTCCCCTACTCAGGTCTGACATACGGGCAAATGTTGTGTTTAAAGTATAACCAGGTTTAATTCCACTTTCTTTATGTCAAGCCACAAAGCAGATCATCGCAGTCATTCAAGGTTTTCAGGGAGCGGAAAAAATAAACCCCAGCAATCGCACAGGCACTACCCTTAGCTAACCGGCACCCAAAAAAAACATTCCCCTGTTGACCAGGATGTGCTTTAATTCCTACAATCGATTTAAATCATTTAAAATAAACTGCTCCTGATTAAATCAATGGAGGAGGAGCTCTGATGCCTTAGTCCTTGGGCAGCACGCCTGGCCTCTCTGGGGGAGGGAGAGCGAGAGGCTTCCTGGAAACCACCCCGGTGCCCGTCCTGTCTAAACTGGCTCCCCGCTGGGTGTGTTTAGAGTGCAGCTTGGGGCACCAGACTTGGGTGGCAGCTAAGCAGGGTGGGAGATGGAGGACCAGTGGCTGCAGACCAGCGATGGCCGGAGGCAGAGGCGAATCCAGGCATAGCCAGCAGCCTACAGAAGGAGGTGCAGATGTGTATATTTATGCAGCATACGAAGGGTTAAATCTGGCCAATCGATCAGCAAATTTCACCCTCAGCCCTCCAGCCCCACTCCACCCTGATCAACAAATTTTATCAAAGTGAATGATTGACATTTTAAATTCTCTCTCCTTTCGCTCATAAAAATAGCTCAACGGGCCCACCTTGGGGGGGGGGGGGCTGCCATGTCAGCCTGGGGACCTCAGAGATATTAATCCGCCCCTGACCAGGGGTAGAATGAATGGTTAGATCTGCTCCAACTAGAATTGCAGCCCGGACAACACAAACACCTGAGCTGCCCGAAATTAAATCAACACTAATTTATCTACTGCAGTTTGCTTAGAGGGTCATTCATCCAGTGCAGTTTACAGTGGTTACCAGTGCACACTTCCTACAGCTGAATGAGGAAGCTCAGATCTACATGCTCAAGGGCATAACAAGCGCTGGTTTAGTACTAGTCCATGTCTGGCTATATATAGGTCTATCTCCTGACCTATATATCATTACAGGAGAGGCGTTGGGGTGGGGCAGACATGAGCTAAGCAAGGATCCGTTACAAAAGCCGCGCAGCGTGACCCGCGAGCCGTGACACACAACCAGAGATATCCTGCCCATCCCCCGCAGCGTTGCCAAGCCCTAATGCAACTACAGCCCAGGACAACAACTGCAATGACCGCAGGTGGCTGGTGCAACCGCGGCCACTTAACTAACTTACACCTTATTAGATTACCGGGCACATGCGACTCGGGTCATTCCAGACGCGCTAACTTCATATTCATCTTCAAACGCAATAGAGAACCGGTGGTCAGATGTCCTGGCCAGCCTGCGGCACGAGCCTGACAGAACGTCGCTGTTAGAACATTTACTGCTGCGATGATATATATTTTTTATAGCCCCACATATATTAGATGATGCCCCAGAAAGTCGCTTGGAGAATCGCTCACCGGGGACTTAATGTCAAAGAGCCTGCGGCAATTTAATAAAGGCCATATTTCACAGTTGGCTGACCGTGAGCCACGGATGCGAAAACCATAAACGCACAGCTGAGGAGGTTAATGTTTCCCAAGCAGCCCACCCCCCCAATCCCAACCACCCCCCCACCCCCCATCCCAATCCCAACTACTCCACCCCCTGGGCTGACTGTACTGGCCAAAGCAGGTTCAGGAGACACCGGCTGAGGTACCAAATGACAGCTTTCTCCTGGACCTGAATTTGATCACAAATAACCTATTTTCACTCCATCCACATTATTGTCCAATCAGATTTACTCAGGCTAAGCCTAACCCACCAGAGAGAGAATGTTCAAACGAGTACACTAACCCAAATAAAAAAGCTTAATGCATTTGTGATATTATGTGAGATTTGATATTATGATGCAAGTGAATAAGTATTGTAATAACACAAACACCCGCGAGGTGAATGACATCGTCGTGGTTTTATGTTTCACACAGGAGTACAGATGGATAAAATGTGTGCTGTGTAAGTTGTGAAACATGCAGAAGATGTGTAATTTGCTCTGGATAAGAATATCAGCTAATCTTAAGAAGGCATATAATAATAAACGAATTAAAACAATAATACGATCGATTACCATGCAGATTATGGGTATAGAATATAAATTATAGGACAACAGAATGAATCGATGGGGATGATTTTCTGCCTGGCCTGCTTTGACTGGCTGACAGACGTGATTATAGGGCATGCCACGTTTGACATCCAATTCTAAACCTCTGCTGATCAAAATTCATCAACCTGAGGCGTGATGATCCTCCCCGACACGATAAAACCAGAATGTGCCGGAAGGCCGCATGACCGTAAGCAAATTTGTTAGACCTCCCTAAATGTCACCGCGGTGTCAGACTTTACACTCACCTCGTCTGTCACTTTAAACCTCTTCAGCAATGCCACGAACTTCTGCTTGAAGTTGGGTTGCTGCCAAAACCAAAGGGGGAGAGGTATTAGAGCTCCTGCGGTCGAGATCACTTCTGAGCCTCGGGTCGAATGCAGCGTTTGGAATGCGGCGTATCCTCGTGTATCCTGTCACGGCCCTGTCGTCATGGTAATTGTGGACAGGAATAATAACATGCTGGCAGACTTTATAAAGAACACTCTAACACTCTAATCTCTCAGGCAAACATCAAAGCACATTTATATGGCAGAGTTTCACACATGGACTGGAGGCCGTGGTGCAGAGGACGGATCTTTTTCTCCATTTCCTGCCAGTGATAGTTAATGCCCCCGCCCCCCCTCACATGCACGGATTAACAGCACAAACCCAGGTCACCTTAAGAGACTGGGGCTAGTTTCACAAGTGACTAACCAGGTCACCCAGAAATGGCAGAGAACACAGAACTACAGGAATGACTGATATTTTCAACCTGGAACCAGCAAAATGAAGGGTGCATGAAGGGGAAGGGGTGATATTTAAATAGAAATGACGGCAGGTTATGAACTACTTCCTGCGCGCGGCCGTTTCTCATTTTACGCTGAGAGGATTAAGGGGAGACATTCTGCCGGCTTCCACAAAGCAGTGAGACTTCATTAGACGTCAGGTCAAATGGTACACAGGCTGGTCCCCTCACTGACCCCGCTGCTGTGTCCCTTACAAGACGAGCCTCTATAAATAGACAGTCTTCCCCCATAACGACCAATTACGCGAACCGGAGCCAATGGTTTGCATGGATAATTCCCCACACCTATCTTAGCATTAATTTTCATTTCCCTTGCCAACTGCAGAAGAAAAAACAGACAGAAGTTGTTCAGCGGCAGGGTCCTCGTACCCGGGTCATGGAGGTGGTCCTGATCATTTTCCTGCGGGACTTCTTTGGCTTTCTGACCTCATCGTCTTCATCGTACAGGTCCTGCGGGGTTTGTCCGAAGAGTTAGCCATGTCTCTCGCCATCACACCATCCTCGCACATCGCTGCATTTTCACTTCATTACTGGGCAGCCAATGAGGAGCGGGACGTGGTCCCTCTTAAGTAACCAGGGAGACGACACGTCCAAACCCGTGAATCACGCGTCAGGTTCTACAAGCCGCCTTCCTCCCAGACATCTCTTGCATCCCTGGAGCTGAGTCTAATGTATGTTACGGCAACTGGCGAATTAACATAATGGCTGGTCATGTGTGTTACCTGCGAGTACACTTCCTGTTTTGCTATCTGGGCCGTTTTAAATTAACAAGTAAACAGAGATAGTGTGGCGTTTGGGAATGCCATTAACAGAAACAACGAAAAATTAACTGTAAAATGGTGAGGCTTGATTACTTATGAAACGAGGACACAGTAATGAGACATTGACATTGACACCTGTGGCTCCCCACAGCATGATGTCATCACCTGCCGTGTGGCCTTTGTACTCAAAGCCCACCAGGGTACAGAATGGCAGGAAGCGTCTCCGTAATACACCGGACTAATTAGACTGGCTCTTTTAAACCCCCTTTTTGTGGTGAAAGTGCAAGACAGAGCAGAAAAAAACAGCAGCCTATGAAATCACAAAGACTCACATTCAATAATGATAATTGGCACACACTATGCACGTATAAAAATGGAAAACTGGGAGAATTTGGATTCTCTGTATTAAGAGTTTATAGAGCTTCAGCATCGTATTTATTAAGCCTCTCCCCAGGTTACGATGGGGTTACGTTCCAATAAAGGCAAAAATGCATTTTAATTCAGTATACCTAACCTAACAAATATCATAGTCTAGCCTAGCCTACCTTAAACATGCTTAGAACACTTACATTAGCCTACAGTTGGACAAAATCATTAACGCAAAGCTTATTTTAGAATAAAATGCTGAGTATGTCATGTAATTTATCGAATAATGTACTGAAAGTGAAAAAAAATTACCCATCGTGAAGTCGAAGTATCGTAACAAGGACCATCGTAACCGTAAGTATTGTCTGTATATATGTGCAACGATATTGCAACTGAAATGATGGACGAACATGATTTGAACAGGAAAGACAGCACAAGCTGAGGCCTGTGTGTTTGCCCACGTGCATGTCTGGATTTCAGATGGTCGACTTGGGTGCGGCTCTTACTTGGCCGTGGACGGCATCGTCGCTGGCTTCTTGCTCGGAGGAGTAGCTGTCGTCATCGTCCTCCGAGTAGTTGTCGATGTCTGGAGAGCGATCTGCAGGAGACAAGCCGACACCCTGTGAGTGAGCTCACTGTTCCCACACTTGAAGGTCACTCCTGGGGTTTGTGCTCCAGATGCCTCGCAGGCCGGCAGCAGCTCTCAATCACATCACCAGTAAACCACATTTCCACAGAAATGCCAAAAAGACCTTAGAGCCTTGATACAGAAACACTCTGTAGCCATGACGACCATGTTATTCTGGGTTAGGGATTTCAGCCTTATTTGCATGCGATAAGTGATATGTGCTGTACCAGTCACTACAGTCCCATGTCAAAAATGAACAATAAAATGGATGATAAAACAGATGATTCTGCTTTTGCTCAGACTAAAGGCAACATTTTCTTCAAAACCGAATTCATCACATCTGCAGGCCCATCATCATACAATGAGCCCACAGGGGGTCGCGGGACTGTGAAAAATTCTTTGGTGGAAATGGTGAACAGACCCATGACAGAATGCATAAAACCCCAATCACTCAGCTAGGAGATCTGGGTGCTTACATTATATACCACATGATATGGGTTACAGGCTGAAACCAGGCCCAACATGGGGTATAACCTTTCTGAAGGACAGGTGGAAATAATCAAAAACACCCCAGTCAAATGACTCCCAAACCCCTTCTAGCAGTAATTTCATCACGATTTTAAATTGCAACTCATTTTGCGTTCGATTTTAGTTTTTAAAAGACCAAGAAGATTTAATATGCAGTAGCAATGCTTCCCACTGATCTGTGGGTGACCACAGATTGTAGGGTGACATCCCGTTGTTCTCATTATCCATGCAGAAAATGTACCACTGGGGGCCTGTTCTAAACCTCTAGGTCGTGGGGGGGGGGGTGCCTCCCATCTTAGGAAGGTTAAATTCTTTTCCCCAGCTAACAATTAGCCTGTGGCTCAGTGCCCGAGGTCTCCGCTTACATCTGCTCGAACGTCGTATACTAGTGAGGATGGGGCGTGGGGGGGAGACTGCAGAGTGACCCCCCTCCAGGGATCAGACCCTTAGATGTGGGCGGGGAGATGGACTGCGGGCGCATTTCATTTTCACAGGCACCCGACCTCCTCCAGATGTTCATGCTCGGCACATCAGCCCTCGGCACCGCGGGGCTTAAGAACGCGAGGTATTAGCGGGCAGAATGAGGGAGTCCGTGTGCATGTGTGCATTCCAGGGGTTCTGCAGGCGAACTGCCAAGAGGAGCAGCAGCCTGGGGTCTGCTTCTGGAGGGGTCTCCCTGGACCATGCGATGTGCGCACTTCACCAGTATAATACTCCAAATGCATTATTCTATAAACTGGGACATACAGATATCTATGCCGAAGGCCTGAAGTCATCAAAGCAAGAATGATGCCATGGAGGAACTGCGATGCAGTTTTAATGCGCTGATACGCTATGCGTATCTGCTCTGACATCGTGCATTTTATGCATGGACATTATGCGATTTATTATCAGCACAGTCATGTATCCATGGTAATGAGGAGAGATAAAGTTAAAGCATAACTGAATTAGTGAATCAAATACATGAGACAAGGCTCCCACCTGAGGCCTTGGTCTTGGGACCCGCCTGGACGCTGCTGTCCTCGTGGTCGATTGGCTGGCTGGACAGCGAGTGCACGCTGATCTCGGCCGCACGGACCGGCGCCTCCTTCACGTTGCTATGGAGACCCAGGATCTGGCCTCCCTCTGTGGGATGCTGCATCACCTGCAGGTCCGTAAGTGGGGCCTTAACTTCACCCCGCACAGTCACACAGTCCGTCCACTTCCTGGACTGGGGATTCCTTCAAAAACCCATCATGTTTATGCAAAACGCAGGAGGGTTTTAAAGACCATAAAAATTGTTTCACCCTGTTGTAAATATATTCAGAGACAGAAAATGTTCATTTCAAATGTTCTAATACCATAGCATGAAATCCAAGGCAAAGACAGTGACTGTAAAAATGACCAGTTGAGAAAATGCATCCATCCATCCATGCATCCATCCATCCATCCATGCATCCATCCATCCATCCATGCATCCATGCATCCATCCATCACCACTTATCTGATACAGGGTCACAGTGTGCAGCCGCCTGTATCTAGATCAGTGTACATGTTGTCCATTTTCTTAGCTGGATTTTTCTTTGAGTGATTCCCGGCGCTGTTCCCATGATCTGCATTCCTACAGGCAGATTCCTGCACTACAGCTTCCTCACTCTCCTTCTCCCCTTCGTCGGCCATCGTTCAGACCCGAGCGTGCTCTGGAACCCACGACATCCGGAGCGTGCTCTGGAACCCACGACATCCGGAGCGTGCTCTGGAACCCACGACATCCGGAGCGTGCTCTGGAACCCACGACATCCTCCAGCTTTGGCTCTGCTTCACGCAACATACGCCTGCCAGCGCTCAGGCCGCAAACGTCCTCCTCCGTCCCAGATGACGTGCGCTTGTTCACTTTCGCAAACCCTTTATTTCCCTAAGCACCAGGAGAAATGTCACTAGACATTTATGAAAAGGCTAAAGCCCCCCTAGAGTTCCCACACCATATACAACCGCAAAATAGCAGAACGCCAACCGATGGCAGATATGTTGAGTAGTATGGAATTCTATCAAACTAGCCATACACATATAACCACACTGGTAGATTACTATGTATGGCCTGAAGTCCACACTAGTACCCTTCAGAATAAAATAATGACTGAAACCCCATGGTCCCCCCCCCCATTCACTTGGACTCCCCTCCCCCACAAGACTGGCCAGCTGAGGGCACGGTGGTACTATTCAATTGCCTCAAAACATAATGGTCGCCTCTACGAAGAACTTTAGAAAACATGGAGAAGAAAATGCATTAGCACGGCTCACCCCCACAGCAGACAGACAGCATAATTATCTCACGGGATCCAATAAGCAACGATCAGCGCAGTTATTGTGCCACCCCCTCCCCCTCCCAAAGAAGAGCATTTTAATCAACAGGAACCAGGCATTAAGAGAAAATGGAACGTGACTGAACAGAACAGGGTCTGTAACAGACACCCCCAGGCACAAAAAACTGTGGGACACGACAGCTCGCGGCCCATTCCGGGCTCCCAGTAGCCACCTGCGTCAGAAGCCAGCTCCAGGATCCAGCACGCCAGGGCGCGGACACTCACCGCGGAGCCGCTTATGAAATCTCGTCCAGATGGTCCACAATTTCAGCTATTTTTTTTTCCCCTTTCCCCGTGTTTGTTCTGTGAACGTGATTCATCTCGCGTACACAAGCGCCCTTCTCGGACGACAGCAGAGCCGGGTGCGCCTTTCGTTTGTAAACAAGGCGTACGTGATCATGAAAATGTATTCTTCCTCGTGCCCCGCGAGGGCAGTCACTCGGGCACCGGTGCCCGCCTAAAGCCGCGCCCTCACGCAGCCCGGCGCCAGCTCATTGGAGAACGCGGGCGTTTGGTGAGGGAGGCCTGTCTGATGGGGACGGGGGAAGCGTAAGCAGAGACTTTTAAGCAGAAGGAAACGCTAAACTAGACAAGAGATCTCCGCCCGATGGTGCTAGCTGACCTCAGCCATGTTGAGAACTCCCACTGCCAGCGTCTTGTAGCCCAGGATGGTGCGATTCTTATAGCGCTTCCTCCGCTGCAGCATGATCTGCAGCCTGTTGGCATCCCTCTTGAGGAAATGTGGATACTATCAACAGAAAGGACAAACACATCAGGGAGAGTGCGATTGAGTCACTTTTTCCCACAATACTTACAAACTTATGTATTCACGGCAGCTCCCTTGTAATTTTTTTAAAAATTTAATTTTGATTCAGAAGGTTGTTTAGAAGCTGCTGATCAGGCCTCTTCCCGCGCACAGCGAGGCCCAGATCCACCTCGCAGGCAGAGGAAGACAAAGAAGCCGCTTATCTGCCACAGTTTACCTGCAACGAGAACGTGAGCTCCAGGTCCGTCTCCATCAGGCCACTGGGGGGGAGGATGTACTCGTTCGACCTCAGGATCCGCTTGGAGCCCTGCAGGGAGACCTCAGAAGATAAGCTTGGAGGTGCTACTCCTTGGCGTGGATTTTTACTGTAACCCACCCTGGACGCAACTGCTCCCCCCCCCGGCCCCGACAATATCTGGATCAGCCTGAGCATTATTGTGATGACCATGCCTGTAATTACACTATGTAAGTCCCCGCGTCCCCTAATGAGTTCTGTCCTTTGTGCATTCAGACTTCCCAGCAATAAATGGTTCGGGCTGGACAGCACAGCCGGGGAGAGCGGGGTGCTGTGAGAATCTGCCAGCGGGTTCCGGAATCCTCTGCGAACTGGGCGCAGAGACAACATTGGGCAGAAAGGCCACAAAGCAGCTGAACACAGTCCTGGCTGCTTCTGCCTGTAATATAAAAATTGCAACCTCTGTAACAGTCACGAAAAGCAGCCTCTCACGTCAGCCCCATTTTCCTCCAATCTTATTTTTTAAATTCCAAAGCTTACAGCTCATTACAACCTTGAAACGAACATGTAGATGTAAGAAATCGCACAAGAATAACAGGGGGTTCCTGCTTACAGATTTGAGATTTACACGCTTCGTTATGAACCCAAAGAGAATCAAAGAGGTCTATTTTATGTAGAGCACATCTCAGAAACACACGTATCCTCACATCAAGCGAGCGCTTTATTTGTTTTTCCATTTATCCGTTTGTCACATACGGATTGCATGTTGAAAGAAAAGTAGTACTTGCGGGAAATGCATACCTATTTCACCCGACAGAAACAAACAAAGCAGACGTGGGAGGACCTGAACTCCGGCGGCACGGTGAAGCGAGCGAGCGGAATGCGGCTGGTGAGCGGCAGGCTCACACTTCACAAATCAGAGCTCTCGGCTCATCCGTGTGATAAGCTGCTTCACCGGCAGCTTCAGACCTTGAAAGGTAACAAAAATGTTCACGGTGAAAAGCGCAGAAGTGATTCTCATTCTGGAGCTCTACCATCCACAGCCAACGGGCATCGAAGTTACTGCCTTTGGCTTCATCGTGTGTCACAGGAGTGCAGACAGCACTGGGCCAGGAGGTCAATGTTAGCGTCCTATCAAGTCAATTAGTTAATCCAAGCACTGCTGGTTTCCAATGGACAAAAAACAGAGAGGACTGACCTTCAATGATATATTATACATTTTCATTGTTACACTGTTCTGTATGTCGATAGACTGCCAGATTGAAAGGCTACCAGGCTAATCTTCATCGGCACGCAAGAAAACCAACAGATTAATATCTTCCAAGCATTTGTTTTCACAGGGTTAATCGGTTTAAGACATACGGGCTGTTAGTATGTGCCCACACTTGATGATTATTGTGTATGGCCTGAAATCAGCAGCATTACGCATCAGAATATATTTTTTTTTTTTAGTTTTTGATCACATACTATGGGGGAGAGCAGGGTGCAGTCAGATGACCAGGGCTGTCAGGTGATTTGAAGGCATTCATTGATGTCATCAGTTCTTTTCTGCTCTGAATAAACATGATCCCATCATGATACTTGCTACCATTTAATAATTCAGCAAAGCGCATATATACTCATTCATACCAAAAAGCTATTCTTCATTGTGATGACCCTGATCTGGCCAAACCCTTCTGAGTCCTGAACAATGAAACTCTGAACTCAATAAATGTAGCTTTCACTACAGTTACATTTGCCATCCAGACTGACAGCCTGGGGGAGAGTATCCACGCCATGCCGAGTTTGGTTCAGTAATGGTAAAGAACCTATACCCTCCTGCTCTCCATAACAGTCAGAGGAGAGCATGCCTGAGGGTCACAGCATGGGGACCTGTGGAGCTTGGCTTTAAGGGCCTTGCTCAAGGGCCCACAGCCGTGAGGCTATTCTGCTGAGGCCGGGCTTGAACCGAGCACCTTCTGATATCGGCCAGAGAGGTTTAGCCCGCTGAGCCACACACCGCCATAATTCAGCCCTGATTAAAACCCAAATTTCTAACTGAAATTCTTTTCATTTGTCATTTTACAGCTACTGGATGCCAATAAGTACCAATCACTTCAGAGTCATCTCTTAATTAAAGAAAACATTGCCTTCCTGCAGGGAAACCATATTACTTAATCATCGCAAATAACGGTTGTTTTACAACTCACCGATAAATTTGCTCTCTCGGTAATGAAATCTGAAGCACTCGTCGACACTCAATATATCCAGAGAAAACACCTGACACTTCACTCCTTTCAGTAACTTTCAACATAGTGCTTCGAAAGGCATTTTACAGAGGCAGGCCTGCGCGGGATGCTGCAGGCCTGCTACTATACCTCTATAGAGCTTAGGCGTTACGCTCACGGTGCCCAGAAACAGCAGAGCACTGACCCGTGCCTAGAAATTCTGCCAGATGAGTGTACATTTTACTCAAGATTATCAAATCTAATACTATTCACAAGCACACTCATTATTTACACACCAAGTGTCAGCGGGAAAGGCAGTTTCAGATAAACATTTAAAGGATAAAGTGGGTCTGTTTTGGCTGTTCAGGTTCCTGCAGATTTTCAGGCTCCTTGCCACCCCAGACTTTCAGGCTCTGTGTCAGTATGACATCTAAACAAACCTGTACAAACAAAACCACATGCTGTCCATCAGTGGCAAAAGAGGCTGTAATCACTGCTGGATTATCTATGCAGACGCTGCAGGAATATCAGGCACATTTCACTAGAACAGGGTTCCTCAACCCAGTCCTTGGGGACACCCAGACATTCCATATTTTTGCTTCCCAACACGCCTGTACCAAGTACCAAATGTTCTTGATTATTTGGTTTATTCTTGATTGTTTGGTTCAAACGTGCTGGGAGCTGAGAGGGAACAAAATGTGGACTGTCTGGAGGTCCTCTAGGACTGGGTTGAGGAACACTGCACTAGAACAATAGTCCTCAATCCTGTTCCTGGTGTCTCCACTGCCAGAGTGTACTCATTCCAACTCACACTACGTTCAACCTGCCACATCCATTATTAGCCTGTTAAGGACCATATAAGCCTGCTTATGGTAGGGTTGGAATGAAAACATTCTGATGTGGAGGCAGGGGGGCAGGAACAGGACTGACAACCACAGGACTAGAATAATTCAGAGGGTTTCTGGCAGCATTCATGACATCAGCAAGAAAGCAAACTTTAAAAAATAATCTTAAATATAAATGTAACAAAATTGTAAAACAAAAACAAAGGTTTTATTTACTTGGAAAAACAACATTTGCTGTACCTCCAGATAATTACTTGCTACCTACAATAATGAAATTGCTCTAACAGCAAGTTTGCTAAATGTAACCTGCCAGGATTGTTTCATATAAAATATGCTGTTTCATTTGCATTGTTGATGTTGCAACATCTTTCTGACAGTGCCTGCGTCGGCTGCCCTGGACGAGGCAGCCAGCGAGGAGAACAGAAGATGGAATGTGTGAGGTAAACACTGCAGCCTTCAGTTGCTGTATTTCATCCAGCCCTCACCTTTGTGTAACTCTTGTGCTGCTTGTTGCTGCATTGTGTCCTGGCACAACACATTTTTCAGGGTGAAATACAGTGATGTGCAATCCTTCCAAGCTCCCTGCTCTCTCTCTCTCTCTCACACACACACACACACACACACACACACACACACACCGGCATTTAGCTACAGTCTCGTTACCATGACGATACTGAAACAGTGCCACGCAGTTTTGTTAGCATTATTTATCCCGTGACTGGCGTTTATGATCCCAGTCTACCAGAAGCTTCTCTCTTACATTTTGTGAAAGCCAGGGCTGTGCTTCTCAGCCGGACAAAGAGCTGCTCCTCCTTAATTAGCTGCACTGCATTCACAGCTTCATTATTGGGACGCTTTCTTAGGTCAATCAACCCTGTGTGATTCCCAGACAGATCGAACGCAATGACACTGACTCAAAAGCCACAGATTCTCCTACGGAACAAGCGGCACGTGCCGGTCCCATTAGTGGGCACTGGGCAGGAGAATTAAACTTACTAACTAACAAGGCAACGAAGAAACTTTTAATGAGCTGGTGCTACAGTACGTCAGCGGAGTAACGACCCATCAAGGCAACAGAGATGGGACTATATAAATATCTAAATAAATATATTAATGGCACGTAGGAAAGATGGATAACGGAAGCACTGAAACAGAAGCTTAACAAACCAACAATAATTTAGAAGGGACTCGGCAAACTAAAGACACCCTTAATGTTGTATAATTAATCCCTAGCTGATGAAAATACAGACAATTGGCATAGCAGTGACAATGGTAGAATCAAATGCAAACTTGGACAAGAAAAAGGGTGTAAATCACCACTTAATAGCAGCTAAACAAACGAGTATCTATTACATACATTATGGCTGAGCGGCTGTACTTCTTAATGCTTCTTTCTAAATAACCAGAGCAAATTAGGAATGAAGAAGGCTTTGCATGAAAATTCAAACAATCAGCCTATTGGTTCAAAATCAATGGTTGTATTCTCTCTCTCCATGTCTCATGTCTATCGATGTGTGACAGAGGAACAGCTTGACCTTGAAGCTCCAAAAATCTCGTAATAAATCAAGAGAATTAACGTTCTGTCCATAACTGTTTCCTGGGACATTTGCTTTCACATTCCGATGTGTTGACCAGAGTAGAATTCAAATACTTGGCTGGCTGACAGGTTTGATGCAGTCAGTCATATTTTATTAGCTTAGAGCATGAGTTTTGAAAACACAGACGATGCCTTCGGTTTAAAAACGTCTCCCATAAACATCTACTGTAACTGGAGGCACTGGAACACTGGGAGAGGCTAATAAATGGCATGGCCAGAGGAGGTTCTGGAAAGGACAAGGCTATAGCTTACTTGGAAGGAGCACTTGGTCCCTGAGGAGTAAGACGACACCCTCCGGGGCTCCAGGAAGGAGCATACCACCTGTCCTCAACGTAACCCACCTACTCAAATGCAAACATTTAGATCAGGGTTCTCCAGTTCCAGTCCTGGAGGGCCAGAATCCAACACAGTCTGCAGACCTCCCTGCTCAAATATACCTATAAACCTGGTAATTAGCTGGTTAACTTGTGTTTGAGCAGGGAGGTCTGCAAACTATGTTGGATTCTGCCCATCCTTGACCAGAATTTGGGAACCCCAGTTTAGATATCGAGAGATCAGTTGAAAAAAAGTTGAGTAAGCTTGGCAGTCCTTAGGGACCTGTAGACATTAAGGATTAAGGATGCAGGATTAAGAAACACCGATATATAGAATAGGTTGCAATATAGCTGAATTAAAATCCCACCACAGCAGATCTAGAGTTTTTTATATTATTTTTAAAACTTCACAATATCTGGATGTTGAAGGTTATGATGTTCACAAAGGAAATGCTTGATCGACCATTGAGGCAGTAGCTGAAACAGGATCAACCGATTCCCCGGACACTCTGCTTACTGCATGGATTTCTCAACCTGCCAGTTCCTTAACACCATAGTTCACTGGATTTTTCCTCCTTTGTGAACAGATTGAAAAGCAGCCTGAATGAGGACCTGGAAACCACATATCCAATAAATATTTGCATTCATATGTCAAAATAACTTTTTAAACAATTTTCAAGGCCTTGTCCAAATTGGTTGAACCCCGTAGTTTAAATGTCCCATTATGATAATCTGTGGTAAAAATTTATATGTGACTAGTAAAGGAATTTGCTGAGGGCTGAGTTTCAGCAGTCAAACAAGTTCACTTTGCTTTAGTACCAAAGTCTGCAGAATTCAGAAATGACTTGGAAATATAACAACTACAGTAGAGGAACAGCACTGAAAAGTGAAAAAACCTTTCAAAACCTTTGGAAATTAGAAAGATACAATGAGTGTGCTGGAATGCTATGAGTCACAATTAGAAGTAAAATTGACAGTAGAAGGGATTAAAATATGATGATAGCTTTAAAAAGATCACATTCGAACATCATGTTTATACAAGTCTCCAATACAATACCACAATTAGCTTGATACTACCAGAACTATTACCTTATATTTTTTTACTGATCATAAATGGTTTCACTTTAAAATGAAAATAAAACAATAGTATTCACACAGAAAGGCGAACACTGCCAACTGAAATGAATGGCACTTGGATGCAAACTATCTGTCCATTCCAAGTAGCGTGCTAGTTACACTGAATAGGACTGCTATTTTAAACTCACATAACATTAAGTAAGACTAGGTGGCTTAGTGGGTACCTCTGGAGTCTCACATCACCACTTCTGGCTCTGCGTAGACTGTTTCCATGTGCTTTGCATTCTCTGCTTTCTCCTGCAGTCCTAGTGACTCCATCATATACTCTGTAGCCTTCAGCAAACACACAGCACCTTCTAAATATAAACCTGTAGCATGTGTTATTTAAAATTTATAATATGGGTATACAGAAATCTACACTATTTAGTTTAAGAAGCACAGTGAGCTGGCATGTAGCGGTAGTGTGTCCTTCCATTCGGCCTCCGATAGGCCGTAAACACTAAAACCCAGGGCAGCGTTGCGAGTACATGGTCGCCAGGTTACTGCTTCCGCCACCCCTGCCTCTGTGCCCCCTCTTCCCTTATGCCCACCTCCCTGCCAGGGAGGGCTTCCTGGAAATTGGATTTAATGCTCCAGTTCCGCACAGAGAGACCGCTTTCATTCCCTGGGCTGTGTGGTAAAAATGAAAGGATTTCATGCCTCGCAGAAAACATGGGATTACAGAAAGCTCACTCCGCTGCTTTTTCTTTAAGAAGAAAAAAATCTCAATGGCCTTCGGAATGGGAGAAACACGCAGCACAGAATGACTCAGTCCTGCAAAAAGTTTCAAAATTTCACTCTGCAGCGACCAAAAACAAATCACTACTTTCACAGAATGCACTGAACAAAATCTGAACTCCAGCAATGAAAAAATATCGGAATAAAATTACATACCCAGCTTCTTTCCACAGTGAACATCACCTGCCATACAACTACAATGCATCTTACCTGGAGACACTTTTAACTGTCAGTCAGATTGGTTTGGGTAAGTTTTGGTAAATGTTTTTCTTTCAGTTAACAGGTTGATCATTCATTTAAAAATGAATGTTTCCGATTGATTAGGTTACTTTCGGCTTTGAGGTATAGTTAGTTTCTTAAACTTAAACACACTACAGAATGTAATGTGTGCATTAATCGCACATGCTGAGTTGCTCTCGCATCTCTCTCCTTTAAATGGATCCTGACAATGAGAATTTTCTGTCACTAAAAGTACAAAGGGACTCAGAACTGAAGTAGGCACCCACTTTGCTAAAGAAATGGGACATTCTGGAACTAAATATCAGCTTTTGATTTCTTCACTCAACTGTCCGATCAAGAAGATAATACTTAAAAGAGGCAACATTTCTGTGAAATAATTCCATACAGATACCTCTCAAAAATAACCTACTAAAATGTAAGTATTACATAATCATTGAATTTATACAAAAAAATAGATAATCCTGAAGTTGAACAGAAAAAAGCAGATAACTTTATATTCACAACAATTAACCAAATGAGATCAGTAAGTAATCACACAAATAAAAATACAATAGCTTTTCTATTGCTACAGAAGAAAGCACAAGTCATTCACGTTGTTTGTGATATAGATAGGCAAGTATACTCTTTACAAGCAGTGTGCATAACATGCTATACTTACAACTGCTGATATTTAGTTTCCTCTCAGACGTGCAATTGTCTCTGCAAGGATCTTTATTTAAAACTGGATCAAAATTAAAATCAAAGAGATGAAAGATGCTCAAGGGCAAATTTGCCCTAATGGCTAAGGCATTGTAATTATTGCTAAGACCTCTTTAGCGTTGCAGTCTGAATGATCAGTGAAACAGGATCCAGTGCACAAGATACCAGTGGCAGGCCCACCTCCAGATGGTTCTAATCTGTAATCACCCAAGTCTGCATTCAATCTATCAGTCTGTTTAGGATCACTCTGGTCAGAGCTTCTTTGTCTTGGGTTTGTACATTTGTGCTCAGTCATGCCAGTTTGCTAGTCACTGTGGGTTTTTAACTTTATGCCTCAGTGATCTGGACTGGGTCTGTCAGTTCTGCTCTGACCCCTGGATCGTCCCCCTTTTGGCTGTCTAGCTTAGCGCACCGAATTCTGTTTGCCGCCTGTCCTACGCTGCTTTGATCTACGATCTCTTCCCGGCTACTGCCGTGCCACCCAGCACGTCCCACACAGCCACCTCATTTGTGTATGCCGCAGTCAGCAGCCACAGGGCTGTCAGCACTGAGTACTCAGAAAGCAGCCTGTCAGCACCGAGTACTGAGAAAGCAACCTCTTTGCACTGACTACTCAGAAAGCAGCCTGTTCGCAGTGAGTACTTGGAAAGCAGCCTGTCAGCACCGAGTAAACGGAAAGCAGCCTGTCAGCACCGAGTAAACGGAAAGCAGCCTGTCAGCACCGAGTACTCGGAAAGCAGCCTGTCAGCACCGAGTACTCGGAAAGCAGCCTGTCAGCACCGAGTACTCGGAAAGCAGACTGTCAGCACCGAGTACTCGGAAAGCAGCCTGTCAGCACCGAATACTCGGAAAGCAGCCTGTCAGCACAGAGTACTCGGAAAGCAGCCTGTCAGCACCGAGTACTCGGAAAGCAGACTGTCAGCACCGAGTACTCGGAAAGCAGCCTGTCAGCACCGAATACTCGGAAAGCAGCCTGTCAGCACCGAGTACTCGGAAAGCAGACTGTCAGCACCGAGTACTCGGAAAGCAGCCTGTCAGCACCGAGTACTCGGAAAGCAGCCTGTCAGCACCGAGTACTCGGAAAGCAGCCTGTCAGCACCGAGTACTCTGCAAGCAGACTGTCAGCACCGAGTACTCGGAAAGCAGCCTGTCAGCACCGAGTACTCGGAAAGCAGCCTGTCAGCACCGAGTACTCGGAAAGCAGACTGTCAGCACCGAGTACTCGGAAAGCAGCCTGTCAGCACCGAGTACTCGGAAAGCAGCCTGTCAGCACCGAGTACTCGGAAAGCAGCCTGTCAGCACCGAGTACTCGGAAAGCAGCCTGTCAGCACCGAGTACTCGGAAAGCAGCCTGTCATCACCGAGTACTCTGCAAGCAGACTGTCAGCACCGAGTACTCGGAAAGCAGCCTGTCAGCACCGAGTACTCGGAAAGCAGCCTGTCAGCACCGAGTACTCTGCAAGCAGAATGGTCAGAGAGGAAAGATCTGACAGGCAGAGGACCTGGCACCACGTGTGTACACAGCTTGGTCTGTGTCCATCTGCTGCTGTCACTGCTCCATGTTTTAGAACTTAATTTTTTTTTAATTCTCTCTCATAGTTGCGACAGATTGTTTTGAAGCAAATTGCAGAGGGTGTTTAGGTAAAATAAACATGCAGTTGCATGAAAAAAGAAAAGGAATCCAAACCGCTGTGAAAGTCTCATCAGCAGCTAATGTATTTGTTAAAGGTCACTGCTGATAAAGGAGGATCCACCAGTTACAAAACAAAAGGGTTCACATACTTTTCCCATCAATTACCTTGATCGCTCAAATGATTTGTTAAATAAAAATATGCTCTACAATCCATCCATCCATCCATCCACTGTCTGCCGCCTATCCGGGTCCGCGTCAGACGCTATGTGTTATTCATCATTTCGACTTTATTTTGATGCTCTTGTTCCGTGCTTAGGAGCTGGTCATGCAGAAACACAGATAGTTCCAAAGGGTTTGCAATTTTTTTTCCTCGGAACTGTAGCCTTGAGGAAAAACTGGTTTTCAGCATGTGGACCTTAAATGTAAAATAAGAATGGCTTTTAAAAATTATATGAAGGTTAGATAAACCTGTGTATATACATGTATCATACAACTGAACAACAGAACATGAAATGAAAAATGTGATGGAGTCACTAGAGGAATTATAATATATAAAGAACATAATGTTTTCCTTATATTGTGAAAGGAATCGTGGTTTTATAACTATAGAACATTTTCAGTTTGCAGACTGCCAAGGACGAACTGCAGAGAATAAAGGAAAGACAGGAGGGAAAGGAAAAAAGATCATCTGGAGATGAGATGCAGACATAACCAATCAAAACCCGAATATCAGCACAAGAATGGGAACTTGCTTGATTATACATGAACTATGATTTTCAGAGCAAGCTGACGTTAACCTTCCTGTGCTTCAGTATGTGTGACGACCTGACAAAGCAGAATCTCCGTCCCCCGGACGGCTTACGGGACAGAGGCATGATTGCCCTCTTAATGATTAATGTCTAATAAATATATACTAGGTTCACATGTACCTTGGCAAACTCCCCTCTGTCCTCAGATGCATGTTGCTGTATTTCAGCTCTTACAAGTTGTCCCAAGAATAATAAAGATGTTAAAGCTGATGTCATGCATTTGGGCAGCAAATCGGTACCAATTAGCTGTGGCTACCCCGGAATGGACGGTGTCTCCCCGGGACACGGGGAAGAATTTGCTGCGTCTTCCAAAGAGAACAGCAATGGTTCTGTACCCCATAACCACACCTCTGCCTTTCTCTCTGCCGTTCCCACACGGCGGACCGTCGCCTTGGCAACCGCGCCGTCCAGTCACTGGAACTGATGAGCTGACGGCAGAAACTGTGTCTTTCGGTGGGGGATCCAGATTAAGCCTGAATAAATGCGGTCAGCTGACTGGCGCGGGTGCCCAGTGAGCTCCGGCCCGCTATGTGCTGGTAAACACGAACACATACATGAGCCAGTCTCATTGCCGGACTCCCACAGATGTGAATAGGAAAGTAGGACGTACCAATGCAAGAACATTTGTCACAGACTTCATCTATGCTTCAAACACAAAATGTATGCATGACTATTACATGTGCAAATTATGCTGGGCAAATTATATTCAATGCTATATTATAAATAAAATACTGAAAATAAATTATGTTTTATGGAGTTTTCATTAGGTTACTAATCCTGCTGAAATTGCTTACAGTGAAAATCTTCATTCATCTACAGATACCAAAGAAAACACAAATCATGCATAACACGTGTGTCCTAGTAAATGTACAATTACCGACTGCCTAAGAGCAGACTCTGAGGGTTAGAATGAACCCTTTTCCTTCAGCTAATCATTGACTAAGCAGCCAACCGAGGCTAAAGAGCTATTAATGATGCAGGACCTAACAAACAGGTCAAATGGATGGAAAACATGCTGTTCCAGGCATCTTCTGGAAAACCATGCAGACGTCGGGGGGAAGGGTAATGTGTGGGACCTTCCCCTACAGCCAGCTTCCACGTTCAATTATAAATCAAAGGAAATTCCTCACCCACCTGGATTTTAACAGCGATTACAACAGAGTTCAGGTCTTTATCCAGTTCCTTCAGGACAATTAACTTCTTCAGGGTGAGGCTGCACAACCTATGTGAAGAAAGAGAGAGAAGATGAACACTGGTCACTAGTGTACACCTCCATGAAAGCCCAGGCAGTGATTTCCCAGCTGGCATCCCTTCAGAGACCCGCCAGAGGACCTTCGGAGCAGAGCGCATCGCCGCATCTGCGACCACGTGTCACCTGACGTCTCATTTCCCGCTCATAAATATCAGTAAAGCGTGAACCGTGCCGGATTGGAGCCCCAAAGACGTTCTTACAATAATATTTTTCCCCGTGTTGGAGATCAGGAGTAGGATACAGGTTTGTGCAAAACCCACATACTGCTGCTGAGCACAGAGTCATACCCTATGCACCAAGGGCAAGACGGTAAGTAGTGCAAGAAAGCTGAAAGCAGACAGGATGAACATGTGGAAGGTCAACAGGATAGGGCGCGGCAGATGGGACCACAGTTTACCGCCCCCCCCCCCCCCCCAACACCTGGTAACCTACTTAGAGGATGCAGAGGGGGCACAGGAGGAAGAGCCAAACCACAAAATGGGCTGTGTTTCTTGGCTATTCCGCCCGACTGCAGCCTTTCAGCATGTCTGCTCGATTCACTCCATGGCATTCTCACGCCTGCTTTTTCCAACCACAGCACTTAAAAATTCGACCTCTAATTTTAATCGCGCTCTGCAGGACAGCCGCATCACTGTTAGGCCCTTGAGCGAGGCCTTTAGACCCCTTGAAAGTTGCTCCAGGGATATCCGAATGGGCTGACTCTGCTACACGTGTGTACATGTCTTGATAGACAGCAAGACGCGTAAATGAAAGCATTCCGACATACCTATAGCCGAACTCGCAAATGACGCATAATTACATTTAATTCACTGACATGTTTATAACTGAAGCACCGAGGAGAATTCAATCCCACACATGACTGTCACAATACTCAGCTTGGCATCGCTGCTTTTCTAATCTGGGTCACCTGACTTGTCTCATAGAACAGCACGGCTGACCTGTTTGCTGTCCGCTGTGACATAGAAAAGCTTCAGAGCCGAGGGATACAAAACTTGCTGCTGGATCAGCACAAAACAAAGCAACTGAGCAGGCACATTCCTCACAGGGCTGCCCAGTGCTACTGAGAAGCTCCAGAGAGTCAGAGAGAGGCCCTGCCGATGAAGGATTCTGATCCCCGCATGGTCGTGCGGCGCACAGCTAACACACTTACAGATTACTCCATGCGCTTCCTGTAAACGACTGCAAAATGCTGATACGTGCCCGGAATTCCAAAAACTTCACATTTGGCAGGGTGGCAGTGGAGTCGGACTCCATCTGACTGGCAGTGCCAATGACTCGTTTGAAAAATATTTGCTTAGCAGACACTTTTATAGCAGGTTAATTGCACACATGCATCAATTTGAAAGTTGCTTCGTTTGGGATGGGGAACGGAGATGGGGGAGGAGGGAGGAATGGGGAGACGCTGCCAAATTTATTTGACACAAAGTGGAGAGGAAAGACAGCCGGCTTCAGCACAAGAGAAGCACAGAGCAGAGGAACTGGGGCATGGACAAGACTGCAGTTGGGTACAGAACCGGGTACAAAGTCGGACCGTGCAAACTGGAGCCAAAACACAAAACAAAAGTCTGTTCCATATTATTGGTGACTGAAATGTCTTTTCACCAGCCTCCCCCCCACACACACCCGCCCATTGCAGATAGCATTTACGGTAATAATATAGCTTACAAGACATGTTTTGTTTTTTAAGATATGTGCTGATGTAATTCTGGCTACCTTGCTGAAATATACAGTTTATCTTCCATAAAGCCAAGATTAAGGAAGATGATATAAGCCGAGATAAGAAGATAAGAGAAGATAAGAGAAGATAAGAGAAGATAAGGTTGGTGCTTTGATGACCCCAGAGGGAAATCCTTCAAAACTAAACTAAAAGTAAACCATTGTTAACCAAAAAACCACAGCTTGCTGCTCTACTGGATAAGCCTGGTTTCACAGAGTGTTGCAGCGTGGATCTGAACAGAGAGAAGCTCTTTCTGGTTTCCTCTCAGACAGGGTTAGGGTTAGTAGGTTTCGTCTCTCACCACAGCTGCTGGGTGCGTTTTCACTGGTGGGCTCATTAACGAGTCCATTTCCCCGGCCAGGCTTAGACAGAAGTCACAGTTATGACTCTTATCTAGGCTTTCGAGCCATTCATGGCCATTGTTTCCAGCAGAACTCCCATCCACAAAACAGAATTTGGCTGTGAAGCAGGAATGATGTGACACACCAACATCAATAAACTCCTTGTGGTTTGACGTCAGAGTGCTCAAGCTGTCTGACCCCATCTATCGTTCCTCTTTCACACCCTCAGACACATGCAAGCGGCATCTTGCCTCCAGTCTGTTTCATTCCCACCTCCAGTCAAAGAATAATGATGATGATGATGATGATGACTGTGGTTAGGAAGAGGGTGAAGATAATGGAGAATGTGGCGGAGGGCGTTCAACGCTCATGGTTCTCAGCAGAACTTCTACATCGGGGCATCAAAACAAACCGATGGCCGGCATGAGGAATTTACCACAGGAACTTGTGAGATTGTGCAGGCCGTCACCAGCAGAACTTGGCCTGAGATCAACCAGAGACTGTGAGGCGTTCTTTGGGAGGGAGATTGAAGGCCACTGAGCTCCTTTCCAAGTCTCTGTCCAGGAGGTGTCATCGCATGTTATTACATATGGTGATGATGCCGCAGTCTGGCCAGTAGCCGGAGAATCACATGACAAGTAAAACACATGACGGAGGGGAAGAGATCCACCAGTGACGGCAATTCCAAACCACATTCCCTCTCCAGTTTCACAAGTTCCAATTCTACACAACCTCACCAGTTCAGTCACACAAAATATGACATGAAAGTGAACACGAACCACAGTACTGTCCTTTAACACCTCAAACTTTTCCTCTTGTTTTAATAAGTAACATAATTAAAGACAATTTTTTAGTCTCAATCAGGAGAGACTAAGTAAGTGGTCTTAAGGCAACTAGCTGATATATGGTTCATATAAGCACATATTTTGTTGGCTTTAGCGAGGAGATTGTGGTGTCCTGATATTCAGTTTATCCATTCATTTGTGGCCCTGCTTGGAATACATATTTTATAATAAAATGATAATGATAAACATACTTCAAACAAAAAAAAACAGTCAATGACTGATACCAAAACAGAGTTAGACATCTTACAATCCAGGTCAATCCAGCCTAGCCTTTAATCCCGTTGCTTTGTGGTATCTTGCAATGTATGTATCTGACAGAGAAAAGAACAGATTTTTCAGCAGACACGGGTTGTAAAATAAAACATTAGATGCAAAAAGATAAGCAGCACAGATCCAGAAGCACAAACCTCAAATCCACATATTAACCTTTTGACTGCCTATACCAGCACTGAGATCTTATTTCTGCTTTGCCTTTGCCTTGTATAATCAATTTGGCTCATTTTTCCCTAGTGATTCATTGCTAGACCTCTTTATAGACAATAACTTCTAAACCATTAGAAGCTGCTCTAATCCTCAGCCCAACATGAATCCTAGGCAATTTCTGTTCATGAATAGAACAGTCTGGTTGGATACAAGGGTCCACCCCTCCCAGAGTAAAATATGAAGCTATCTGTCAAAGCCCCCGCGATTCTCTTCCTCATTTACGCGACTGGCGCCTCATCACAGTTGCAGAGACCGAAAAGTTCTTATCTCCATTAAAGGCTTTATGACGCCTGCAGCGCTGTCGTAAAAATGATAATTACAAAGCAGACAGGATCGAAGGTTATCAAGTGGGGGTGGGGGGGGCATGAGCACACAGATACAGCATCTTAGAGGCGAAGGTGGGCCGAGCGGTTCGAGTAAAACCTCGGGTGCGTTAGGGTGCAATCTCTCCACCATCTTGCAACAGACGGTCAGCCAAATCTCCCACAGTTGAATACACCACATGCAAGACCGTGTGCCTGTTTACCTCCACTACTGAACCGGCGAGGACACGGGGAATCTATCTGACTCGCCACACGGATCTCCTGTGGCTCGATGCAGAGTGAGGAGCTGAATTAAAGAGCGCAGCGGAGCAGGAAGCCCCTGCTCACTCAGTCACTTTCTCTCTCTGTCTCCCTTATCCGACTGTGACGCATTTACTGCGATGCATCACTGCGAGACCCATTTGCCGCTTGGTATCCCAGGATCTTCTCTTCACCCATCATCAGTGTCTAGAATCAGACGCGCCGCTCATATGCCTGCATGTCCATTAAATGTCTGACATCAGTCTGCAGCTTAGATCTGAGTGATGAAATTGGTTTATCATACCGCTGTTGGGTGGAGAGGGTCACAAACCTTTTAAGTCATCAGTGGATCAACAAACGTTGACATAAAAGACACAAAAATCCCAGAAATAAATATTTGTTTACTAGTAGCATGTGCTCTGTGTGATGCGGTATCTGACAGGCGTTTGGCCTGCATCCCAGGCTAGATGACTTAAGAAGCGTTTGAAGACAAAATTATAACCAAGAAGACCAAGCTGTATGGTTCCATTCTGTGATGTGAAATCTTTTCATTTTAATTTTTCCAATAAAATACGTCAACATTTAAAAGTGCAGCATAAAGATACAAATAAGCAATATGATGAAAACAAATAAAAAATGTACTGTAACCAAGAAAAGTTTCATATTCATAATTTCATTTTAGAGAAACATTTTGCTTTTAAAACTTGACTTCATGTTGCATGTGTTCAATTTTGATAATATTGCTGTTTGTCAAGTCTTTTACCACAGTTATCACTGACATTCACCATACACTCTTAAATAAACATCAGAATAAGAACTCAAGAAACAACTTGTTAGTCGCTACTTGTCTACAGTAAGGAGAGACACCCTGACTCATCTGTCAACAGCCAAACGAAGTTCAAGTGTAGATGAAATGCAACGAACATTGACCTCCTCTCCCCGGTATTTTTCTGGCCAATGTTCAATCAGTTGAAAATACAATGGATGATTTTGGATGGAGATTAACCTTGTAAGGGGAAATGAAAAAGTGCTGTAGTTTCAGTTTTATGGAGACACAGCTGACCACCAGCACTACGCTGTCCAACTCAACTGCCTCACAATTTACTGCATAGATCAGACCGAAGATCCGGTAAGAAAAGAGGGGGAGGTGTTTGTTTTCTTATAAACAATATATGGTGAACAGATGTGAAAACCGTGTCGCCCATTTTACCAGCCGAGGGAGTTTTCCTTTGTTTTATGATCTACATTCCATTATAAGGAAATACTGATATTGGACTGAGAGCACAACATGACATCCTAATGGCAAAAATGCGGGAATATTCATCACCATGGAAAACTTCAACCAAGTGAACCGTAGGGCGTCTTATCAAAGGTCCCCCAAAAGTCTCCTCCCCCACTAGTGGTGCAAACACACAGAAATACAGCAAGCCTACTGCTTTCTACCTCTCCCACACTGTGGCCAATCAGATCAGACCTCCATGCTCCATCTTCCTGTTTACAGGCAAAGACTGAACTGTGTGATAAGGACGAATGAGATGCTGGAAAATTGGAGAGGTTATAGAATTGTTGAGTCTGTGGACCGTAGCACATTCAGGGACTCTTCATCGATTCTAGACACACATACATCAGTTGAGAGAGCCTTCATTAAAAAGTGTGCTGTTGACTGAATTCCCACTAAAGCAGTTGACACACCTTCCATCCACAGACAGCCATGGTTCGAGGAAGATTCGGATTTAATCATAGCAGTCTACAGATACGCAGCTCAATAACAAATCCGGGTCCAATCTCTGGAAGGCAATAAAACACAACAATAGAATATTGGGACAACAGGGAGTCACTACATACCAGCCTTCAGGACATGCGTCAAATGTGGTAGGTCATTCACAAGCTCCCAGACCACAAGTCAGAAAGGAACTTTGCCGTGCCCAGTATGACTGAGCACCTGAATGCATTTAATGTTCCCTTTGATCGTACAAACAAAAAGCCTCCCATGCAAGCCTCAAACGACACTGGCTTCTCAGTGTTCGAGCGAAGGGATTGGTGAAAAGAACTTTAAAAAGACAAATACTCACGAAGGAGTTGGTCCACGCGTTATTTCAGGACGCACTCTGAAAGCCTGCAGTGACCAACTTGTTTTTATGGACATTTTTAATTTCTCTCTAAGGGAGTCCACAGTTCCCAACTCTTAAAACAAATACAGTCACTCCGGTCTCAAAGAGACACCAAGAGAAGATTCAAAAAGGCTCCAGTCCTTTGATACTCAACCTTCTAGCCTTGAATGGTTTTGAAAGATTGGTAATAGGAACCATAAAAAGTGATATCCTGAAAAGTTTATATGTTCTTCTGCTTGTATGCCTCCACAACAGGTCTACAGAGGATGCTGTCTCACTGACACTCTATTCCGCTTGGATAATAGAGATTCATACGCTAGGCTACTGTTTATAGAATGTAGTTCTGCTTTTAAAACTGTGATCCCCTTGAGGCTTGTTACTGACTTACTGGACATGGGATTCAGCTGGATTCTTGATTCTCACTGGCAGATACCAGCAAGTGCTGATGGGAAACTCCACCCTAATCCTGAGCACAGTGACCACACACTGACTGTGTCACATGACTGTGTCACATGATAGCTCCGGGTCCATCATCAAGTTTCCCGATGGTACCACCACTGTGGGCCAGATCACCAATGCCAATGAATCAGCCTGCATTGAGAAGGTTAGGCTCCTGGCAGAGTGTAGCTAAGACAAACGCTTCTCCCTTAATGTCACCAAGATCAATTTCAGGAAGCAGAAGGCAGACCGTGCTCCCATTTACACTGATGGGGAAGCTGTGGAGAGGGTTCCTCCAGACACCATCACAACCTTACATGGACACAGCACACACCTGTAGCAATCAAAGAAGCACACCGACGTCCTCACATCCTCAGAAGCCTGAAGTACTTCCCAATGTCCAAACAAATCCAGAAGATGGAGTCTAGGGATGGGCAATTAATCAAATTTTAATTCCGATTACGATTTTGGCCTCCAACAATCGTCAAAACAAAATAACAGAGGTAAAAAGACTCTGGTGCCATATTTTGTCTTGTGTTATAAATCCAGGGGACCCTTTTTCTTTTTGTTGTCAGTTGAGGTTTTTTTGTGAAAGTTCAATAAATGCACGATACTTCCAAAGTCATTGAGTAATTGTGTTAAATAATCATGATCTCAATAGTGAGCAAAAAAATCGTGATTATGATTTTTGCCATATTCAAGCAGCTCTATCGGAATCCTCCGTCAACTGATGACTTGGTGGCATGACCGGTGCTCAGTTTAGCACCACCTGACCGTCTGAGGGACAGCCTTACCTCTCCTACCTCTCTATTGCCTCTGCACATTTTTAGACACTCGGTAATCCTCTGACATCCAATACTCCACACCTGTCACACTTTTTTTTCTCTCTCTCTTTCTTGGCACGGCAAAGACAACAAAGTGTCACCGCAGTCCCTGCGGACGCCGCAACCGCTTTCCAATTTTCACCCTGCGGAAGATGACAAATTAAGTCGGGCAGGGAGACTATTATCTATTACTCTTCTTATTATGAAAGATGCTGCTTTCAGCCACAGGGACTAACATGTTTCATAATATACTAATTCATAGCTGGGAGATATACTGAAAAAAATTATTCTGGCAAAACATCCTCTTACATAGAGTAAAGAATTTCATTAACCGCTACGCCACCTACTGGGGGTACATTAACACTGTTACTTGTGAGGCAGGTGTCACTGGTAATGCCTGCCCCTGTCCTCTATGACTTGGTATAAGGGTCAAGATGCTGATCATGATGGGTGAATCGAACCTGATATACAGTCTGGACACAAGTCAGGCAAGACATACTGAAAGCCTGGAGCTTGAGATACAGAAGATTCATTACATTTAGGATTCTGATCAATAAAGTGCTCGTTGGATGAGGTCGCAGGGGAAACGCGGATGTTTAATGAATGGGAACCACTCTGGTCACCTACTGCTCTCTCTCAGGCTGCTCCACCTCCTCCCACTTGCTGACCGTCTATGGGTGCATGGCAGCTGGGATTGGTAGAAGAACCAGAATCATAATCGGGTTTATTGGCCAACTATGTTCACACACAGAGGGAGTCCGTCTCCGGTTGTCAATGGCTCTCATGCGAACAGTAGCACAAGCATTCGACAGCGAAAATAAACGGCAAAATATCTGCGAGAACAGCAAGAGCAACCGCTTTATTCATACAGCACAGCACAACGCGCACGCAGCGGCATAATGTCAGCTCCTCGCTAGCTCAGGCGTCGAGGGACACATTCGAGATTCACGGAATCCTGTCAACACAAGTTTTTGCATGACAAAGGATTCAAAGAAATCTGAATAATGAAACCCAACGAGCAGGGGACCATCTTCTTTTTCAATGTAAATCAATGTAAATACTGGAATGGGGACTGTACATACAAAATCAAAATGATAACCATAAATTACAATAAACATTCAGGCATTCATAATAATTACAGAATGGACTGTCCATTTGATCAGCCCTTCCGATGAGGTGTCACATACCAACTGCAGTTGTACAGATGATTTCTATGCTCTGAAACAATTTACATCATAAACAGAAGCGAATTTGCTTAGACCAAAGAGCTTCCCTTCTATGCTGGAAGGTCGATTCGCTTTTTTGTGTTCGCAGGTCATGGAGAGTGGATGAAAAAAAAATGAACAATGATACTGGCAGGAATCAATATAGCCCTTAATCACGTACTGTTGTTCCCAGACCTGACGATTAACCTTTTTAGCATGCGCTAAACATCAGAGCAGACTGGACCCTTCACATCTAGAAACGAGCGAAGAGGATGAGCGTACACGGGCAAGTGGGGCTTAGACACTGTCTAATCCTTTGTAATTAGCCCGCCTCACTTTTCTTCTTTCCCCTTTGTGGGGCTATTGCCACGTCTTCCTGCCTGCCGTTCCATTATATATGATCTCCGATGAAGATCCCATTCCCTCTCCATACGGGCATTCTTGCAGCGCACAATAATACCTGCCATCAGACGCAAAAGATAAATACAACTCTTGCACCTCTCATACCCTGTTCTTAAAATTCCCCTGGGCTCAAACCAACAATCTGTCACGTATTTCCGATCGGCACAAGGACCGGGGTACTGTGCGTCATGGGACACCTGCAATTTACTGGTAAATTTGAAGCTTATCTGGCAAGACAAATAAAACACGTTCTTATCTTAGGAAAACCCTTTGAGAAGAAACAGTTTGAATGCCACAGTGCGAAAAAGTGATTAAAGATTGTAAATATGAATAATTGTAAGCTTAGTGTATGAAATGCCCATATCTAAATCAAAGGCCGATCTGCAGCATATCAGTATACAAAATCTGTTGGAGTATAAATGATTTGTGGAAAATAATGAATATCCCCTTGGGATCAATGTAGCATATCTTATCTTAAATGCCGCCAGACTGATATATTAGACTAGATATACTGGGCTGTGATCCACCTCTATGGTTTCACCATGAGGTGTGTGGTTCTAGGCCACCACACAGCTTTCATTTTCTTCATACAATGATAGTTAAGTTGGCCCCTTTGAGACGTCCTACGGCACCACTACATGCCTTTGCCAGCTAAATTCCCACAGCCAGCTGCATCTTGGGAGTTCGGACAGCCACAATCCCAGCAGGCGCCATTTGGCACCAGATGATTCTGGGAAACTTTTTTTTTTTTCTCCCCTCTGAACTCAGAAAAATAGCCCGATTCCAGAAACAGACACGAGACGCTAAACAGGGGGCGCTTAGTAAGTGTTGGATGGAGGTGAGAGGTCTATATTAACTAGATCTGAGAGTGAGGCTGTTAGCTCAGACGCCCAGGATCCTCCCGCGATGTGAGAGGCATGCACCAAGCACTCCACTCAAGTTTTTTTTTCATATGTGGGGGCGCTTCATCTGTGCACTAGGACCCAGTGTTCTACCAGCTTAAGCAAACAGCAGATAACGACATTAAGTAGCACAACAGATGCCTGACTCTCAGTCATACCCACAGAGCCTAGCTACAGCTCCTGTTGAATGAGGACCACAGGGACTTGCCCTCACCATTGAGTAGGAACAGAAGGACATGGTTCACAAAGCATTGTAGGAAGCAGTAGTGAAATAGTAATAGATTATCAATCCATCCATCCATGCATCAATCTTCTAGTCGTTTATTCTAGACAGAGAAACGGGGGGGGGGACTTACTTCTCTGGGGGACCTAGGCTAACATGGGTAGAAGGATGCTATTTTTCAATTTGTGTACCACCCTAGCGAGACAGTATCAGAGACACGGGATATATGTCGTCTTGTATCTTTGTGACATTTCCTTCTTCTGTTAGGCTACTTTGTGCCAATTCGTTTGGCAGTGAAACAACCGGTAGCCAGACTCCAGTGTTAAAAGAAAGATGGGCAGCTTGAAGTCTCAAAGTCCATTACAGCCGGGATGGGGGACAACTTCTGATCTGCTGCTAGAAATGCAAACATACTGTACATGTTGCTACGATTTAAATGATCATACTCTGTTATACTAAATGTAACTTTTGGAAATTCTGCCTTCAAGGGGGCCCTCGTTTTTGGGGACTTTACACAAATTACTCAGACTGAAAAATATTTGCTGGCATAGTTCATTGGAGCTGTTCTATTTCACAGTCCATAAACTCCACTACGTATTCTATAACAACTAATCACCACTATTTATCAGACTTCTTTACATTCTTCATATTTCTTACAAACCCACTTTTTCTGCCATCTGGCTTAAGCTGGGGGGTCACAAACAGGCCAGCAACACCGGGGTCTCCAACGCGTTGTCCTGATCCAGTACTGCGGCAGGCCTCTGCCCTGTCCCCCTTCAGGTCCTCTTTTCCAGGCAGGTGGATCCCTAAACTCACTTTCTACCAGAATCAAGCTGTTTCTCATGGGCCGTTAACTTCTGCATCGTCAGCTGTACCACATCACTGCTTCCCAGGGGTGCATCCCTGTACCCTGTATCACATTTCTGCTCATATTCTTCTGATTTTCTCTGAATGAATTGTCATTAATGGCTGCAATGCCATGCCACAATAAATAAGTATTTCCTTTGATTTGATTTGACTGCTCATTTAGCTACATTGTTACTTCAGTGTAGGACTTGTCGATAACAAAACATCCACAATCGTTGAAAATAAAAACTCCTCAATGAAAATAATTGGTTTTGGTCGATTTCAGTATGATCAGCTTTGCATTAATGTTGTTTACGAGGAGTGAATATATTTTGTGGTTGTGAAATGGTGCCATTCACAGCCAATCATAAGCCTCAGTTGGTTGCTGTTTACGCACTTCGTGACTGAAAGGCGAAAGGTCCCAGGCAATTTATGTCACAAAAGCAAACTAGCTGTCAACGCAATGTGAATGACACACTATTGACAACCCTATTGTTGACAGCCTAAGTCCCTCTTGTCAATGATAAGGAGTTCGCCTGAAGACGCTCTTGAAACTGAGTTTAAGGAGCTATTTAATAATTATCACTGGTTCAAATGGTTCAAAGCAATGTTTTGATTATGATCATTCTTGGCCATATCGCCTATTTTAACCTGAAAAGCAAACAGCCATTAGTGGATCTAGAATCATGGTTACAAATGGTTCATCTTTGTGCCTGGTGGAGCACCAGGTTGGGCACTGAAGAAAACCCCAAATAACACAAAAAGAGTTGAAAGGATTTTGCGTTTCTTAGCTGGTTTTGAACAAAGTCTCAAGCCTCTGCTTCAAACCATGGCTTTCGTTCTGAATAAACCTGAGATACGCCTATAGGGCTGCAACCAGCAAGAGGAACCAGCCATCAGAAGCCAAGAGGGGTCAGAACGTAACTGTCACAGCTCCGGAGACTCACATGTGAGCGATTAACCGGTGGTACAGCAAACAAGCAAAGAAAAACCCGAGATACGCCGGTGAGAATGAAGCACGAATCAGAACCAGCTCTCAGAAGCCAAGTGGGGTGACGACGTAACACTCGCAGCTCCTGAGAGCCAGATGTGAGTGACTGACCTGCAATATGCCAAAAAAAGACAAGGAAAAACCAAAGATACGCCAGAGAGGATGAGGCAGGAAGAGGATCCAGCCTTCAGAAGCCAAGTGGGGTCAGGATATAACACACGCAGCTCCTGAGAGACAAGCGTGAGCAATTAACCTGCGCTATAGCAAAAAAAACAGGGAAGAAACTAAGGCTAAGTGCAATATCAAGGAAGCAGCAGCTAAATGAAAACACATTTTGGCATTTTTTCCAAGCAAAGTCCAGATGTTTTCACCGTCAGCCTTCCTCAGATGGCAGCACTGCACTCGTCTGGAGGGGGGAGCGATACCGAGTCGCTCCGAGGTCTGAGAGGTCGACTTCTGAGAATCGGGCAAGCAGTCCAGGCAAGAGACCGGCCTAAGGAGATGCTGGCTTTATATCCTCTTAGTGCCAGTTTTTGCTTCCAATACCTCTGAGCTACATTCCACACCAAACTCCAAACCACCCACGGATACAAAAAAAAAAAAAAAACACAAACACAAACAACAAGCAATTTAAAAATCCGAGGCATTTTCACCGCAGAAACGGTGGATCGCAATGTCATGCTCGCATTTTGTTCAGCAACATAACATGAAGACATACCAGCCATCAATTATACTTTTTTAACCAAAGTGGGTTCATTAACTCCATATCAAACATACAAGTAAAATATGACCACCTTGAATGTGTTACCCAAAGCGGAAATCCGCTAAAAAGAGGCACATACCTTCACTATTATCATTATATTTTACAAATTAGGTTTAACGAAACCAACCATTACTGCTGAAAGTATCTTAGCATGTGCTACAGGATGGATTTAAACTCAGCCTCAGCCAGGCTTTAGGGATTAACTGTGCAATCAAAGCATGGCCTGGGGGCAGGTCAAAAGGTCACGGAGTAGGTAGCTGAAACGTATGACCCTGCATTTTAAAAGGCCAAGGACGACATGCTGAAGTCTCTACTCCAGAAATACAGACCCAGAATAGGGTATCGTGGCCTCACACCCTATGGCTTTATATGTCTGAATGAAAACCCGTAAAAACACACACACACGGAAAACATGTGTGTGTGTGTGTGTGAGTGTATATATATACATCATACACGCGCTGTATAAACAAGAGGAGGAAGCAATTCATTGGGCGTATTTAATGGCCTCTGTGTCACGCTGTCCAGTAAACATCCCCCAGCACTGATGCTTGAGGCCAGTAACCTGATGCTCTGGAAAACGGGGAATCGGCAGCCCAGACCAGACAAGCTGTGCCCATCCACTGCTCACTGCCTATGCCCTTTAAATACCTGCACTAATAAGCCCCCAGTATGGATCCAATTAACCGATTAATGGCGGCTGTAACCACAGTAAGAATCACAGAGTAAACAGCTCGTTACGTGAGGGATAATAAAATAAAAACGTAGCGTCCCCATTCGTGTGCATCTCACAGAGAAACGTCCATTACTGCAGTTCCCTGTAGTGACATTTTTTTTTTTATTTTGAAGGCATGATTTCTAAAGTAAAGGTGGGTAAAATGGGGGAAAAAAATGTAAAAATTACTTGTTCATACATAAGCTGTGGTGACAGAAACGCCATCACCCCCTGAAAGTCCCTCCATGGGTGATCAAATTCATCTGGAAACAGGAAGAGCATCCAGTTTTTTTGTTTGCCAATCAACTTTGCAGGGACTGTAGATGGAGCCTTAGAGCCCTTAACCCCTCGGTCCCCTAGAGGTCAGCGGCGAGACCGGGGGGAGAGGGGGCGGGGGGCTTCACGGCACTACAGTCTGAGCACCATTCCAGCCAGGGCGCTATAAATACGACAGGAACATTCCAGTTCAGTTGGGGTCTGCCAGAGGAGCAGGTGTAGGTCATGTTGGACTCCAGTGCCACTCCTGGCCCGTATCCCCAGTGGGATTTCGGAAAGTGCTGGCAGCATGCAAAACGGACTGCCGTGTCGGGACGGGAACATCAGGGCTACCCTCGCTGGTACCTGTGAAAAACCTGTTTACAAAAAGGCTTTATCAGAGGCTATTAATATCCGGCATATACACAGAACTTAATTACCAGTAAGGACACAGACGATAATATATCAGAGCAGCGGTACAGGAGACAGATAAAGCAAAATGAAAGTAAAACTGAAAAAAACTGAAAGAAAAACAAGTTATATCATGTGTTTTAAGCCATTTCAAAGCTTAAAAAAGCTACACATCGAATAACCAAATCCTTCTCACATTAACTGTTTTTTTTTCCTAGTTAAATAATTTCAGGAAGATTACACTTTGAACAAGGCACTGAATGTGATGAGAAGCCTCTGTATCTAGTCCTCTGACACCAGGTTACAGATTTTTCATTAGAGAAATGCAAGGGCGTAACTTTGGCTGGAACATTGGGGGGGTTGAGGTCTCCACCCATTACAGGGGAAACATGATTATTGGGGGGGTTGTATTAGCTGGTTTTGATTTATTGGGGGGGTTATAACCCCACCACCCCCCGTAATCTACGCCCATGGAAAAATGTCACTTTGCTTCGTTGACGAGCGGTGGCGTGTCTGGGGACACGTCCGTACGTCATGGTTAGAGGGAGGTAAATAGCTGAAGCATTTTTCAACAAATGGGCGCGATCACAATCACGAGGACAATGCAGCGTCCTTACAGACAATCATGGCTGTTTGCTACACCGGGACTTTTTGTAAACCAGCCAGCGGGGATGAATGAGGGCTGTGATGAAAGGTCCCCTAACTCAGGTGCTCCTATGTTCACGAGTAGCCACTCAGAAGGGCATCACAGACAGGCACGCCCCCTCCCACGCTGCAGCGAACGTGGCAGACGAACTTCGCGCGGCTCAAAGTCACAGTGCCGTCCTCAGCCAGCCAATGGGAACCGGGTGAGGAGGCAAAGTGGGTCTCGAGTGTGATGTGGGGCGCGCCGTGAGGAGGACCTGTCCTTGTCGCCATGGCAGGGAGTGTCCTCCGGTGCTCAGATGACTCTAGTGGCAGCGTTGCGGTGGCATGTGAAAGGACCCAGATGACAACCGTAGACCTTGCTGCTCCACAAACGGCCTGAGCCGGCCCACTCACACGGGGCGCTCCTCCCAGTGCTCATCTTTAACCCCTCACGTCCTACAGAAGGACAACGCATCAGAAAATGCCTTTATAAACCTGCCCCGTGTCATGAGTCTGTCTGCCAAAGGCAGCGAGGAACTCCCGACGCCATCCAGTTTTACACAGAGCTACTAACGTTCCGCTAACGTAGTATTAACATGCTGCTAACGTACCGCTAACGTAGCATTAACATGCTGCTAACGTACTGCTAATGTGCTAATAACTGGGTGCGCGACATCAAGCTAGGACTATCTGCTCCCCAAATGATGCAAGACAGAAACATAAACACGATAAATAAACAGTAACAACCAGCCATAACAAGAAAAAAATGCGTAAATTCAGACAATCTTTGGTTCTCCACAACAATGAGAAAAAAAATTGTGCACATGCCCAAAGTGAAAGGAAACCACAAGGAAACGTCAGGAAAAGCGAAGCTCGGCACCGCGGGTCGGCCATGCAGGCCTTCTGCATCTCACCATTATTTTCTTTGCCCTCACAAACCCCCCGGTGGTAAATCTGCCAGTTTCAATTCAGGTTGTTTCCTTTGGACGAATTCCAAAATGCCAGCTAAAAAAAGGCCTTCACAACACTTCCTGAGATGTCTTAGGATTGTCTGAGCAGGAGAGACCATTTTATTCAGGCTGTTACAGAACGATGGGTTGTTTCCATTTTGTTCAGCTCGAATGCGAGTTCACCTTAACAGAGCGCTGGGCCGGCCCCATCTCCTCCTTCGTCTTTGGCTCCTTCGTTAACGCCTCTAAATATATGTTAATTATAGAAACAAAACCTCTCCTTGTCTCAAGCGAAGTGACAAAACAGTGGGTCCAATAGGCTTGGCAGAAATCGCTCTGGCAAGATGAAAGACGCCTTCCACTCTGCGGGGCAAAAAACAGGCACTTCTCAGACGGCACGTTACGCTGAAAATAAAGGCAGGAGGCTTCAAATGGTCCTCACCATTTCCCACAGGAGGAGAAGCAAGCAAAGCACAGCAGAACTGAAAGACTCCATTGCTCGACAGGCTCTGATAGTTGCCCGTTAGGCATTAAGAGGCTGTCAGGGAATCCAACCAGGGCCACCCCCAACTGTACCATCATGCACCATCACTGGACTCTTGTTTACTGGGAAGTCTGTGAAGAAGCACGCTTTGGCTAGCTATCTGTGCGGAATGGCTCTAAGATTCAACTCTCACCTGAACAAACACACGGACGCTGTTCTACAGATAAGAGAATGAGGAAGCATTGTGTTTTCAAACCTTGGCTAGGCTCACGATCTCCTTAATGCAGAATTTCACCCATCCATATTTAACAACTTTATCCAGTTACACTGACTACGATCATCTGCACACATGCACCCACACACAAACATACAATCTCACATTACCATACATTAAGAGTGCTACTTCAAAAAGCATGCTTGATAATATTTTAAATAATTCATGCACGTTAAGTCGGAGTATTGCAGTGAATCTATATGTCTCCATGTCGTCTCAGCTGCTCAGATGATGCTTTTATCTAGAGTGACTTGATCTGTCGATACAGAGCAATGTTACTTCTTTTTCTGCTCTGTTCAATGGCCACTAACTTGGGTTCTGACCCAACAAACTTCTGGTCTGGATAACAAATACACTGCCTGCAGCCCTCATTAAGACACCAAGGTCTCAGGTGTACCGGAAAAAAAGAGATGATCAAAACGTACCAGGAATGCCAGCCCCCAATTATCGAGAACCCTGAATAATGAGAAGGCACAAGTCTTTAGATCCTCAGTCAAAACAAATGGTTCCTCTGGAAGGAAAGATGGGAAAATGAGTTGAACTAATAAGGGCCCTGGACAGCGCCGGTACAACAGCAGAGCGCTGACAGAGCGAGCCTTTGTCCCCCGATGAACGGCTTTTTTCGTTGGTGCTGGCAAACGTCATTCAGGAAATGCCTGAGCGCTGGGCCAAAAAAAAGAAAAGGGGGGGAGAGACGTTCGCAAATATTGGTTTCCTTTTCACATTTAATTTCATTCTCTTTGACATCCTCCCTGGTGAAGATGCCTTCCAAGGCACAGAACCCCACGGAATCATGCTGTGAGCTCACAGGGGCCCACCCCAGGAGGACGGGCTGGAGGGTGCAGAACAAGAGTTACCGCTGTACAGTATGTTCATTTGATTAGATAAAGTGTCTATTATTGAATAATTTGAAAATATATTTACAAAATGATTTCCTTGGACCCTGACTACAAAGGGGTGTTTTTCAGGACAGTGCTATTATTTCCCTGTCATTGTACAGGCTGTCAGGTCAGATAATACTCAGTTTTTACGAGTTAGAAAATGCCGTGGAGGTAGTCGAGATTGACATAGATAGGAAAAAATGAACCAACTTCAGGCTCATGTCAGCACTGAGTAAAACTGCGAGTGGCTGCCCATGTCTAATGAAGCAGGGCCGATCTAGTAGCCCTATTTCTACATCTCAGAGCTTCAGACTCATTTGCAGGAGTGTGAGCAGAATGTGGGGCAGCACCTCCAGCAATCCGGTAACTTCTCAGCAAAAGGCAGAGTGACAAAAATCACTTTGGATCCAGGAAGCCTTGCAGGAGGAAGCAAGGGAATAAATATTCCCTGGTGGTAAATTGGAGATGGATGGGGGGGTGGGGGGTGGGGGAGAAGGAGACCATACCAAGAGTCAGGGAGGTGCGTTCCTCAGCCGCAGGCTTTCATCCAACACCTCAGATGGTGGTACTCTTCAAAGCCTGAGGTCTGACCAAACAAACACGAAGCCAGCGACTGACTGGTCAGAACATGCCATTGAAAAGGACATGAAACAGAGTATGAGAAACGCAGCACTGAATTCAGAAACATACCAGACAGGAATTCTGCCAGCGATCAAGGTTACGTTGGAACTGGGTGTCCAACAGAGTCGCTTGATTCACAAGAATGAGGACGTGCCAGCTGAGAGGAAACAAAGCAGACAGCATGCCGAGCCAATCGGCCCTTTCCATCAAAGATGCGCACGGTGAGACGCGTTACGGGCACTGGGGGGGCGCGGGCGATGAGGCAGCGCTGCGCCGGTGGGAGGCCCTTCAGAGGAATCCTGCATTATTCACGGCCCAGCATTTCCTGCTTTTAAACACCTTGTAAAAATCCACTGTAGATCCCGGGACACTGGGGATGGTTCGCGGAGAAGGCCTAATTCCGCACGAGGCAGACTAACGGAGCATGACGCCTCTGACTGTCCTCCTGCTTCTCCGCTGCGTCGGGCAACGCTAAATTAACACCACTTAATGCATCACAGTAGAAAGCGGGGCAGTGCAGGGGTACAGCGGGTAGCCACACGCCTCCGAAGACAGGCAGGAAGGTACACTGCTGTCTCCTGTTTACTCACAGTGTGCGATAATGTGCCTCAGTGTGACAGTCCAGTGGACTCCGAGGGTGGTCCCTGCCTTATGTAGTCTAGAATAGGCTAGAGGCCCCATGCAGCACTGTAGTGAATAAGCAGTTGGAAGAAAGATGGCATGCATGGATGGATGGGTGGGTGGATGGATGGATGGACATTGGAAAGAAAGAACTGAAACAGCCAGCAGCTCTTTGCCATGTAGTAGGTTTGGGGCCATTTTCATACTGATATACTCAAAATCAAGAGGCCAAGCCTATTCAGATACAAACATATTGAAAGCGTAAGAAATCCTGCAGAGGCTGTCCATCAAGGCTGACCGGGCAAGGCTGAAAGTCATGGCTGACCGTGTGACCGAGGCTGATCGTGCGAGGCTGATCGTGTGAGGCTGACTGTCATGGCTGACCTTGTGACCGAGGCTGATCGTGTGAGGCTGACTGTCATGGCTGATCAATGGACCGAGGCTGATCGTGTGAGGCTGACTGTCATGGCTGACCGTGTGACCGAGGCTGATCGTGTGAGGCTGACTGTCATGGCTGATCATGCGACCGAGGCTGATCGTGTGAGGCTGACTCTCATGGCTGACCGTGTGACCGAGGCTGATCGTGTGAGGCTGACTGTCATGGCTGATCATGTAACCGAGGCTGATCGTGTGAGGCTGACTGTCATGGCTGATCATGCGACCGAGGCTGACCGTACCAGGCTGACTGTCATGGCTGACCGTGTGACCGAGGCTGATCATGCGAGGCTGATCGTGCAAGGCTGATCGTGTGAGGCTGACTGTCATGGCTGACCATGTGACCAAGGCTGATCGTGCGAGGCTGATCATGCAAGACTGATCATGTGAGGCTGACTGTCATGGCTGACCGTATGACCGAGGCTGATAGTGTGAGGCTGACTGTCATGGCTGACCGTGTGACCGAGGCTGATTGTGCGAGGCTGACCATGCAAGGCTGTCCATTGTGCTTCTTTCAGAGGGTTTATTTACTTCAGTATTTTACCTAATCTCACTTTGATCACAGCTCAAACCCACTCGCTGTGAGAGGCAGCAGTTTAAAATCCCCGCTGACAGACATGATGGCTCACAATACCATGCGGGATTCCCAGTGTTTCTTCTCTACTTCCCCCTCCCGATGAGGCAAATTTAAATGGATAAGACGCACCGATTTGCATTTCATTTAGTGGGATCAGCCAGTGTCCGCCACTCTATTAATTCTTTTAATTAACCGGCCTTTGCCTGCGTTTACGTAAAAACATTATGGGTGGAGAGAGGGAATTTTCAAATGCATATACTAAAGTAAATTTAACTAAATTAAAATGAAATCAACCTTTTTTCCGGCACTGAATGTATGACTGAAATCACATCAACGCTCAACACGTTAAACTGCATGAAGCATCCACATGAAATGGTGAGAAAACTCCAATGCGGGGCCCGAAATGTGCAAGGCGGAGAGCACTTTGATGGACAGGCACCCACGCAGGGGGGCAACAGTGCAGAGACTGCTGAGACACAGAACTTACTGCAAAGATAACACTGTGTGCCCTGCATCAATATGAGGGTCGCAATTCATGCGATCCCCGCAATTCCTCTTACAGATGCACCCGTCACCTTGTTCTACGCAAGAAAAAAGCAGATAGGAGAATCATACTGAGTCGCTTAAAAGACTCTTCCCCACAAACCTTAATGCATTTCCAAAAAAATTAAACAGGACTGCAAATTTGCAGTAGAATGATTTAAGATGGAATTGCGCAAATACTGATTCCACAAAGGGCAAAAGGAATCTGGAATAAAATATGAATCTCAGCGTCATCTGAAGAACAGCTGGGCGAGATATTGGAGTTGCTGAGGTAACAAAACAACTGCATGTTTTCTCTGCTCCTCTTAACAAGCTTTGTCATTTTTATCTTTCTTTAGTTTATACAAACGACATCTCAAGCCTTTCAAGTTATGTTTATATACTGCAACGTGTTAGTGATGTACGGCACATGTTTCTATTGCTGTTCTGCACTTTAACCGGTGTCTTAACCCCTCTTTACTGCAAAATGAATTACCCACACTGCACTGGGGCATCAGATGGCCCAGCCAACCAAGGTGACTCAGTACAGATGAGTGTCACACACCAACACACACAGGAAACCATGAGGCTGCCTTATGGATTACCATGTCCTGATTCGTTGGGATGGAACCATGTGAACAGCAGAAGTAATATTTAATAGGCTGAGGTAGGGGCCATGGATGGAACCAGCAGAGATGGTTATTGGGAAGGTAACAGAGGTTGGGACATACCTCTTGCCCCCCAACACGACAAGGAGCAGCCTGCACCTCTCTGACTTCCTCGAAGGCCCACCCTTCACTTTCCCCATGGAGGTCAAACAAGACGAGTTCTTCCACTACGCGGGGATCTGACAGTTGTTTCCAGGGTAACACTCCGCTGTGCCCTAGCTACATATTAAAGTGCATTTTCACTGGCAGGTTGGCTGGAAGAGCACAGTAGAGAGCCGGGCCTCGCTCAGCTTGTAGGAAATGCCTCTTTTCAGTGGCCAGGCAGCGGCCTCCTAATGAAATCCGACTGCGGTCATCCTCAGGGCCCGACGATGTGACAGAGTGGGCTATCAGGGTGAGGCGGTGGCCCAGGGTGACCCACCTCCCCTGGGGCTCACATCCCCAGCACTGCTAACCTCGCAGCCCAGACGCCGACCCACACATGGGATCCATCTCCCGAAACGGGAGCCGTAGACGATCAGCCTCGTCTCGTCCCGCCATCCATACCGCCGGTGACCCAACGCGACAGGAAATGGATCACATGTCCGACAGGAAGCCTGGTGAACTCTTCCCCTCAGTAGAAGGCTAATTTACAGCAGCGCCAAATGCTAACCATGTATCGTAGAGTCCCTATGTTCTCCAGGACGTCTTAAGAAGCACAGAACTCCCTCCCAAACCCCTCATAGCCAACCGCTAAACTGGGACAATTTGGGACAGTCCAGTTCAGCAGAAACACACCTACAGCTTAAGGTTCATGGTTTAGTTTGGGCGGACAGTGAACTGGCAGTCTTTGTTTGAAGACCCCATATGCCCTTTCCCACTTTCTCTTCCATTTCTACTGCCCTACACCTAGAATATGCACCATCGCTCCACAGCAAAGAAAAAAAAAAAGACTCATAGCCTCCTTCCCATCATGTTTTTTTTTATATATAGATGGCAGACACAGAGGCCTTTAAATCACAGAAAGGTAGGGGGGGGGGGGGGTGGGGCATGGGTGGCAAAGAGAAAGAATTTTTTTTTTTTTAAAAAGCCACACACTGTGTTGGTTTACAGAGTATGACATCACCATCTTTCCAGATATCTGACTGTGCAACAGTGCATTACAGCACCATTCTATTCAAACAAACTGCAAATAAACACTAACTGGCCAGAGACCTGAGAAGGCTCTCCTCATTTGCGTGATTTCTGCAAGGAACCAGGAACCCGCAACGCAGCTCAGCTGCGGGAAATTCCCAAGCCATCCCCTCATAAAGCTCTCGCATTTCCCATCAAATATTAAAACCTCCCTATCACCCATACTTTTAATTCATAAAATGAACTACGTGATTTTTAATTCTGGGTTCATAAAATCAGCAGAGTGCTGTTGTACTCAGAGCCTCATTTCAAAACTTAATTTTTATAATTGGCTTCAGTTTAGTCCATCTGCATTGATTACATTTCTGTAGTCATTTATCCATATATTTTTTTTATTTTTTATTATCCACATAAAAATGAGCGTCTGAGTGGGAGAATATGAGGATGCAGCAGGTTCAGCCAAAGTGATGTTCAGGAAGCACAAAGAGCCTCTAATTCATACTAGAACAGCACAATTATACTGGAACATTTTTTAAACAAACATGAAAAGTACTCCGGTATATTAATAAAAAATATATATTACCCCTTACTGAAAAATATCAGCCTACAAAGTTTAATTACACTATTTCTGATTTAATCCTCCCATTACATCTTCGAATCCAGGAAATGTGCTTAGCAAGAAATCAAATTTGTGAGCAAAAAAAAAAAGAAAAGAAAAAGACTAGTCAGTTGTAAGTGAACTAATCTGAGTCTCCTTGTTCTCAGGGAACAGAGGCCAGTCAAAACCAAACTAACATCTGAAAACCAACGACACGGTCGCTGCTGGAACGGCCCAAAAACCGGACAATGAAATGGATCTTGCCGGCCCATTTGTCAGAAATAATAAACTGCTTACAGAGAGATGGATTGGGGGAGTTAGGCAGACTGCAGGGATACACTGAGTGCCTAATTAAAGCAAAAATTCCAGTGTTTTAATACCCTATAAAAGCTGCACCATAAAACACGTCCTAGAGTTACCATGGACACTGTTACCTGCCCCCCAGGCCAGCCTACCTAACCCCATGGCCCATAGCTGGTGGCTCTTCCAAGAGCCCGTCACGCTGACAGGCACACGGTGACAGAGCCGCGGAGCCTTGTCGACAGGCCATCTGTCAGTGAGATTTCACCTCGGTGCTGGCAAAGCCTGCCCTCCATCACGGACAAGCGAGCGGAGCTCCGGCCGTCAGCGGAAATAGGCAGAGCTGCATGCAGACGGCACAGCCTTCCTGTTCAACAGTGAAACCCCCACCCCCCAACCCCCACCTATTTCTGGGATTTAAGGATTCGGATCATTGTTTACGGACCTCTTTCTGAACTTGGCTTCAACAATCGAGCATCTTTCCAACAGCGCACAGATATCTAGGCTTTACTCCATTATTCTGCAAGGTAATTTGTCCCATTAAGTGATAACCAGAGGACTGGTCATGTATGAGGAAGTTGGACAAAAGAATATGAATCATCATGAATCGTTCAGAAAAAGGAAAAAAAAAAAAGCTCTTTCGAAACAAATAAGACATGCACTTACATCAAAGTAGCCTTGCGCTTATAAAAGGGGGCATTAGCTCGAACCCGCAATGAGGTACTTATGCACAGATCTTTACCTACATTGCATGTTCTCCAGATACCAACTACATAGCTGTTTGGAAAGGAAAAGCTGAATAAAAGCTAACTTGGCTAATTGCTAAATGCTAAACGCTAGTCGGCGTAGACTGACCTGAGTGTGCCGTACATCTGGAGGAAACACAGCAGCAGCTACTGAGCGCGTGCAACGGTTTCCCATGTAATGTTCCTGCACCAGTGGCTTCTTGTTTCTACAAATAGGAAACTAACTTTGAATGTTTCACTTTGAAAGCTTTGTTCTTGGTTGCTCAGCCTCATCATTCCTGCCACCTTGACGCCATTCTGTTGAGGACTGACTTGGCTTAAGATGACAGGAGGTCCTGCAGGAGTCCCCCCCACCCCCCCCAGCCCCCCCAGCCCACTCCAAAAGATCAAGATGATTCAACATGAGTATCATCTGGCAACAAGCCAGCCCCCTCCATCCCCTGCCTCCCACCTAAAGACCACTTTCCATACCAATCATAAACATCATGTCTTCTCTATAATCTCTGCAGTATTTTTTATTTCTGTGTATTTTTGGCAGCAGAAGAACAAAGCAGTTTGATCACTGGTCATTGACTGGCGCAGCTGTTGGTTGATAGAAAAATCCTGCCTTGTACTGTACAGCGTGGTGGACGATAAGGTATGCAGCCGTGGAAGCCAGCCTATGGGGGCAGTCACGTAGACCCCCCCCCCCCCAGCATCCTCGAGAGACGGGAGTTTGGGGGCCACTGTGGGCCTCGCATGTGCATCATCATGGCGCCTCCTCCACAGGCAACCTTAGCAGGACCAGAGCTGCTTGATGAAATTACTGCACGCTAATGCTAATGGCAAAATGCCAGATAGATCAAGCTGGGCTATTTGGACGTAGCTGAGGCAGATAACAACAGCACCCTGAACTCTATGTTCTAATTACTTCTTGTGGTGTATTAGCAGCACAAGATAAGTACCTGCTATAAGATGAAAATCAGTATTCAGATGTATAATAGTATGGTATGAGTTAATACCTGGGTCTTATTAATGTTTTATTAATGTCAAAGATTACTAATGTAATGAAAAGGTCATTTGAATTTATACCAATAAATTATTAAATGGCAATGAGTGCATTGTTGGCACAAAATTTGGTGATTTGCTCATGCAAATTCAAGAAACTGAACAGCAGCTTTAGGCACAGCGATAGAGAACCACATATAGTAGGTAGAATTATCTAAAGCAGTGATTCCCAACCCGGTCCTAGGGGACCCGAAGACAGTCCACGTTTTTGGGCAGCCGGGAGCCTGGCAGGGAGCTGGGAGGAGCAAAATCATGGACCGACTGTGGGCCCCTGAAGACCGGATTAGGAAACACTGACCTGAACTAAGACGCAGAGGCAAAAAAAAGCCTGAGTTCAGTGCAGGTTCTAATAGGGAAACAATCAAGAGCAGGACCATTTCACAAATCATAGGGCCTTTCTGACTTTCATGGGCTTGGAGTAGATAAGGAAAGCAAAGACACAGCCATACAACCTGTTCAGTATATCTCATAGAGCCTAAATCAGATAACGTTCTCTGAATTTTCTGCAGGTTGCGCAACTGTAATGCTTTCATAGATCAAAACGGAGACATGCAAAAAGGAAAACAAAATCAAAAAAGCACCAGTGGAAACCATATTTCCCAGACCAAAACCTCAATAACTCAATTATTTAAACATGAATGTGAAGTTAAATACCATGTTTAAGTGTTATTTTTCCCAGACCACGCAGAGAAACATTTAAGGAAAGCCTTGTCATAACCGACTTAATGGCAAACAGTGTTTAAGAGAGTAAAACAGACTTTGGGACTCGAGAAATTTGGTTTCAGATGGATGTACTCAGCAAAATGTTCTTCAAACGAGGAACAGAAATTGGGTTAACGGCAGGGGGCGGGGGGCATGGGGAGTGGGGGTAAGCTGCCAGAATGACATTAACTCCTTGGCTGACAGCACACATTAAACAGCTCCAGGAAATGACACTGGAGTTGCCATATAGCAGAGCCAGAGGCCCCTTGTCGGTGTGTGAACACGAGGCTACGTTAGCGAAAGGCTCAAGAGGGCGCTCTAAGGGTCTGTACACAGACACCACCCTTAATTAATTTTAAATGACTTCTGACATGTCATCAAATATTCAACGGGACTAAAAGCACCTAATGATTGCATAAAATCCCTTATACAAATAGATTCAACTGTTTTTTTTATTATTAATTTCCAGGAAAGTCTAAAGTACTTTGAAGGGAAATTTAGATGTCATTTTGCAACAGGTTGAGGCCTTAAACTAGGTAATAAAGTCTATAATAAAGGTTGTACTGTTCTGCAGGCGAATGGCTCAGTGTATCTCAGCACTGCGGCTGCAGTGACAGCTGACTGTCAGATCCCTGATGGCATCGGTCAAGCTGAGGCTTGCTGACAGCCATGAAATGCAAGGTGCAGCTTCTGTACCATGGGCCCCCTTACAGCCAACCTCTGCCACCATCTGTTGACTAGGGTCCCAACAAATACATCAAGGCTTAATAATACGTCCAGGACGGCCGAGCGAGAAATGGGAGAAATCTCTCGGCTTATTGTCGTGTTTCTCGAGCAGGACCGTACCCTTCCCACCACACCCAGTGAGGAACTAGCAGGAGGCGGCTTATGTGTGAGGTCACATGGCTTTGGGCACTAACAGGATGGCCCGCCTACCCCCGTCGGATATCAGGTCAGGACACACACCCAGATATGAGAGGACGAATGGATGTGGGGCCACTCAGTGACTATAAATGAATGTTCTACGATTTCCACATGATTTAAACAAGGATGGCAGCACAGACTGGCTGCAGTGCGTGTGACTGGCCCATGTAGAGTAAGGTGGAAGTTCCCCTTTGCCTGACCATCAGCATGTGACAACCTGCGGTTTCCTCCAATTACTAAGAGGGCTTGCTCTCTATTTCCCTCCCTCTCCCAGGGTACCAAAGTTGCACTGCGGTTCAGACTCAGCTCAGTGCTCCATCACAAATAATGGCCCATACGGCGTCCCACACCAATTAAACTCCAATAAAAGCCAATAAATAACTGACATGGGGCTGCCTTCCTAAACCAGACTCAAACACAGTTAATTACAGGAAACATTTATCCAAGGTTGGTAAAGATCACCCACTCACTGGAACGCGAGAAGCTAGAACATGCATTAGTTATGTATAACATGTCTTCTATCGTCCACATTATAGACTAAAATTAATTAGCGTTTTCCAACATCTTACAGTGAAGCTGCACTTATAAGCAGCTGAGGTTTTCAAAAAGAGTTTCATTTTGATCTTTCATGCGAACAGGGAAATATTCCATCCCACGCTTTGGAGTCCTCAGTCGTCAGGAAGCTTCACAGGTTAGAAATCCACTCCGAGCTTCGGGTGAAAGCTGCTTTTCGGCCATAGGGATTTTCACTGTTGTCATGGCTGCGTTCCGTGTGTTTCCCCTAAAGACCTCGCTTTTATTCCCCCCCAGGGACAAAAGCCCACAGCCTACTCAGAAACCTGTGCTCATTACCCAGAGCAGGCAGGCATATCTGGGCCACGGATGATTAATACCTCTGCAGGCTCAGAGAGCAAACTGTGAGCTTGTTCAGGTGTCAACGTCACGATTTTTACAGCGGTACTTCACCTTCCTGTACCTGCCTTCCGCAGAAAGATCACCAGGTTACCACTGCAGGGACAGACAAGCAGGCTCACAGTGAGGCATGCTAACTGGGAATAAGGGTGGGTCCCTCTGTGACTGCATACATCTGTGACTTCTAAAGCGCTCTTGATGAAAGTGTGACCTTTGAGAGCACTTTTCAGTATGCAGCCAATCAGTACTCTCTGTAAGTCATCTATCCTACACCCAACCTCCCCCTGACAGAAATGCCTGCCTGGCTAACAGGTGGGGAGGTGTTTTCTCATTTACTCACAGTTTCTGTCGGCTGTGCCGGCACAGAGTTCTGAGGAGAGACGGCTGCCTGTGCTTGTCATCTGTGAGATATCTAACATGCCTTTGCAGGTAACTGTCTCGGCATTGTTCTTCCATAGTGTCATAATGAGGCAACGAGGATGCGTGGTCATGATTATATTGCAAACTAACATCTGCTCTCAGAAGGTGCCAGCCACCTCCTGTTCTTTCATGGTCAAGATGGAGATTCTTTGCTGGCCAGGAGTCCATTGGAATGCTTACTCAATCAGCCTCACTCAGATCCAAAGGACTACACAAGACAGTACTAAACGATACCAGAAAGTGTAAAACTAGACAGTATGCAGCCAGTGGGTGATAAAATGCAGTAACTGTGCTATAAAGTGCAGGTGCCATTGATGTGCCTGGCATGGGAAATGCGGTTGTTGGAAATGCAAATGTCTCAGGGACAGAAGCTGATAGTAGCCAGTGTTTCGATGCTGTGAAACCTATTACTAGTCTCCATGGGGTCCAGGCTTTGTTCCTGCTTTAGTTATGGTCTGGAATTATAGCTTGTTAGCAGCATTTAAGGTGCAGCTGGTGAATGGGAGGTACTTCAGTCCCTGTGACCTTTTAGCCAGACGTCCATCTTGATCCTCTGTCAATGACATCTTTGCAGTTCCATTCAGAATCCTGTCCATCCTCCACGCAGACAGCCCAATATAAAGCCTGGATTTTGCCTTTACCCTGAGTTCCTCCACCCAGCTACATTTCAGCTATTTTGCTTAAGTTGCTCTGAAGGCCGTGATAGTTTCCTAATCTTTCCGACGTAATGCAGTTAGAGACTAACTGGAACTTACAAGTGCCGAACAAGCGGTTGGTTAGTGAACATTCAAGGTCAATGGGAAAAGTTGACAACAATCTAATAAGTAAAGAGCATCAACCGACAGAGGCCCCATCAGCCACTTAGTTATTAGGAATAAAACCCAGTCATGAAAACAGATCAACCCAAAGTTGGGACTTTACTATATAAGGAGGGGTATTTGAGAAACTGTGCCTCATTTATGGAATAGGTGCACATTTCGGATGATGATAAAAACAAAGTTGCTTGATTTACAAACATAACTACATAGCCAAAAGCTCATAACTAATATGTTAAGTCAATCATGTCCCTGACACACTGCACAACCATAAACGCCCACTTTTATTACCCTTACACAATCATGTTATTATCTTGTGGACAAGCCAATAAAATGGCTTGAAACAGCAATGGGACATAAATGAACTGGCCCCTGGCGTGTATTGAATGCACGTTATGGATTTCTGTGACGACGGCCGCAGGGATGTTATGTTACGGGCCAAGGGATCGACCTTTACAAACACTACGAAACACACCACTGTCAAGGTCTTCCAAGAGTTGTCCCTTTGAATGTGAACGACTCAAAGCACATCTACGGCTCCATCAATGGTGGTTCAGAGTGTCAAACTATGCAAATCTCAATTTTCGGGATAACCAAAAGGCCCACTCATTGAGGCATGAATCATCAGCAAACTGAACAAGGGTCAAATGAACCTTTTGCTCTGAAACTTAAACAAGAGCTGGACCATGGCTTCCAGACCCTGTCTCCCTAACAGTTTGCTTTATCAAGATCTCATCTTATGATGCATAAGCACAAAGACCCATCCCTAGAGATGTACAATATATCATTAATATATCGACATGGATCCAGTGTGTCAGTCTTGGTTGATGTTGCTATCCAATATATAGACTTCATACTGAGTCTATACATATTGACAGATTGGTTATTGGTATTGTGATATTAAACAAAAAAATATTGGTATCGGCCAAAATTTCCACAACAGTGCATCACTCATCCCCCATCCCCCTGCCTCAATACCTGCCACGAAAGATCTACAGTCTTCCAAAATTCATTCACATGCACATTTGTCAAAAGGCACTGTTATGCCACATCCACATGATAAAGAGTTTTCTGGCTGTTTTATCTTTCAAAAACCACTTAACCTAAATTGCTCCAGTAAAACACCCAGCTGTATTTCACTGGATAACTCATCAGTCCAGGGACTAAATGTCACATAAATATAATTACAATATAAATATTTAGTGTATCATAATTACACTGCCTTATCTTAATGTATTGCCTGATTTTCTAAATACTGTATCCTTGTATTTTATGGGATTAGAATTATAAAATTTATTGCGACAATCTACATTTTGCAGATGGTTTGAAACATCTGTGAAAAGTTTAAGGAGAAGTGCATTTAATGCCAACAATGGAGTTTGGACGGCCATGTGGAAACAATTATTAATATTTCCGGACATTTTCACGTCAATTTCAAATTTTATACGTATGAACACTCGTGTGAATTTGCTGTATCCCTCATCAAATCCATGTGTAGGCTACACACAGGCACTGTTAGGCTAATGTTAAAAAGACGCTGGAGTGCATTCAGCTAACACGCTAAACACGAAAGTCAGCTTGGGCCTCCTCTTCGGCGGTTCATACAGGACAGCCAGTCACATTTTTTCTGGCTTTAACAGCTGCTATCATAGGTGCAACACAACCGTTTAGACTAATAATATTCTAAAGTTATGGGTTTTGAATGGTAATGTGCGATGTTTTAATTATACTGAATTAATAGGTAATTCAAATACAACAGCCTAAACTATTCCCTGCAGTGTGGATGTTATTTTCATAGTAATACTGCACCCTTTACAGCAAAGAATATTTTAAATTCAGAGTTGGGAATACTGTTAATAATAAAGGTAAGAAAGTGTCGTACACATGATAAAAAATGAACATCAAAACATGAAAGTGACCAAATCTATCAAAGTCAGAGTGTGTCATCGCAGTTACTTCAAGGTTCACAGAATGTCGCGATAGTCTTTGTCTTTATACGGGTGCATTTATGATACCTTCCGAGATTCAGCATCACGCTGATAGAAGCCTGCATTATATACAGGTGTCATTATTAAATTATCACATAGAGCCTGATGGCTTTGAATACCCTACAAATCTCATAAAGGAACATGCAATATTGGTAATGTTAATACAGTATCTCCAAACTAATCAGGAAATGATGCAGTGACAGTGATGTGTAGCTGGTCATTGACATTATTACCACATACATGAATCGTTGTTCTTGCAGTACATACATGATATGTCCAGGTAACACAAAAGGGTGACCAAAAGATGAGCATTTTCTGACCAGATGTGTCAATCTCACTTAAAACAGGCATCCAGAAAAAAAAACATGGGAGAACATCACTAAACGAAACAGATGGTTGGGTTCAATGAGGATGTCCTTTTAATTAAAATCATGATCCGCAGAATTTGCCAGAAAAGACTTAACTTGGGATCACAGAATGCCCTGTTGTCTGACGTCATGCGAGCCAGCAATAAGCAATATCGTCTGGCAGAAGCGAGAGGGATTGTTGCTCGGAAAAAGATTTAAGAAACCTGCTTCCAGACAACTGGTGTCAGTTTTACTGCAGTGTATATGTCAGACATGTTTGCTTCTTATTAGACGTTGTCTGTCAATGACTGGAAGCCCAGCTGGTACCTACAACACAAGCACAAGATTCGTCTGCTTTGTTATGCATTCTGCTAATTCCTGAGAAATAATCTTTTCCAGACTCAATGTTATGACTCATGTAATCACGAAATACAATTGGTTGTGTCAACCGATTGCTGCATCACTAGAGGCATACAGTGCGATGTAAATTTGTGCATAGTTGCATGCAGATCCACTGAAATCCATTTAGGATAATCATTTAGGCCATAACTTTTGCTGCAATGATGTCAAACACACCCGTTTTACATTCTGATCTTTTAGTATTTCAGAGGTCTGTCTTCTGAAATTGACACTTCAATGGGGATTTTAAGGGCTTAGATAAGTGCTGTAATCATGAAATGGCTTAAACATCACAGCAGTCTTGGTACTGCTATAACCACTCATGAAGTTGAGGAGAAGCTCTCCTGGCCGTCTTCAGCAATAAAAATGTACGATCCACTAGGAATTTCTTCAGTCTAAGTCATGTCAACAAGTATCCCTGGCAAACAGTTTTTAGCTGGGGCAGCTGTTTGTGTAACATTTTAAGGTAAAACACAATCCTCACTGACATGGTTGACATTTTTTCCTTATTTTCCACATTTCAAATATCATAGCTCTGCTTATGCTGGTTAGCTCACATTCGCCTTATATAAGCACAGTTTAAATGACCAAAAAGTTTATGTAGCACATTCGAAGTGCATTTAGGAAGCCCCATTTTATCTGTAATAGATTTACAGGTTACCAGACTAAAAGATGAAGTTCTTCTTGATTCCACTCCTATCATATTGAAAGGAACAGCTCTCTCTCTCTCTCTCTCTCTCTCAATATATATATATATATATATATATATATATATATATATATATATATATATATATATATTTACACACACACACAAAGACGAAATCACGATAAAATGCTATTACACTTTATTACACTATTTTGTCAGTCCTTTTGTTACACATTATTTTAACCGTAACGTTTATCAAATAATCCTATGCTTTATAAGCAACATACATCATATTTTTGAACGGGCATTCAATCCCTTCTTTACCACGGTAAAAAAAAGGGTACACACGCCGGCACATCTTTTTCACATCCATTAATCTTACCGTAGATTGAGACAGCAACGTTTGGGTGTATTCCGAGACACATTAACACTGAGATACATGGTGAAATCAAGCACATGGGCATGGTGCCGATCAGACGGGCTCCCGGCCCCTGAGGCTCGTTACGGTACCCGGCACGGTGCCGATCAGACGGGCTCCCGGCCCCTGAGGCTCGGTACGGTACCCGGCACGGCGCCGCGCCTCCACAGCGTTCACAGCTGTCCGTGTAACGGTGCCGCGTCCTCAGACGTGAAGTTGCACGGCTCGGCGCATCGCCGCTTTCCGTGCTGGACACGGAAAAGTTCAGATTTACGTGCCTGCATCGCGGCTGGACGCTGCACATGTCCGCCAATGTGCCCGGGGCCGAAATGGTCAAATGACAGCGGCATTACACCGACGTGACACTGAAATCCTCCAGCAAACTCGCCAACAGCCATCTCCTGATGGCCAAACAGCCCATGCATTTGAAAAGTGCCGGATCGCTTTCTGCATTTTAACACAATAATCCATAAAAGAATGAGCGCAATCAAAGCAGCGGCTGAGCAAACATAAGCATAGAAAAGGGAGCGTGTACCGTACCTCGGAACGCAGCTCGGAGACGTGCGATCTATTTCCCAGGTTGCAAAAAGGTTCATAGGCACTGGGATCGGGCCAGAACCGGTCGAACCCAAGACGCCGCTTCCAGCCCCAGGACCGAGCACGACGGAGACAGGAGCCGGAGCAGAGCCGCCGCCGCCGCCGCTGCCTGGATTCAGGAAGGCGGCCCGGACCCCTCCTCTTTCCACAGCCGCCGCCATCATCGCCTCTCCCGGGTTGCAGCTCAAGCTGACAGTCTGGCGTTGTAGATCGCACACGATCCTCTCCCTAGTAAATCTGTCTCTCCCTCACTGGATCGACTCAGCTCAGTCCAGCCGAGGTACTCCAGACACGCGTAGGCGGGGCCTCTCCGCTAAAACTAACTACCATGCATTCTCATTCATGACCGCTAGGAGCTCTCTCTCTCTCTCATTTCTCTTTCAGCTGATTTACTTTTTTTTTTTTATTATTATTTATTTTTCTACTGCCACCTTTATTATATTAATGCATTTTGGCCATTTAAACGTGATTTGTGTTTTGGTTCAAGGGCATAATGTTAACTGGAATATTGTTCTAGTATATTTTCCTTTAGTCGGTGATCGTGCGTTTACTGTGTTATAACGCAGGAGAAAGGCTAAATTCTTCACCAGAAATAAATGACTATCATTATTGTATCTCGATTTTCAAAGCGACAACTTAAAATCCGATTAAATGGCCTGATATTTAATGACTGCAGTGTATTGCCTTTGCTGCTGTCATATTTAATCAATGCCACATGTTTAATAAAGGAGGCCATTTGCTTCTGTCAAATCCTTATCTGTGTTCCTGTTCACCTGTTCGGCTGCTAACTATAATGAAGTGTTTTGACCGTGCAGGGTCCCGGACACATTGTTCAGTAGCTTGCGATGGACATGCACAACGGATATTCCTTACCTTTTCATGAATACCCCCACGGTCATAGAAAATCTGAACCATCCGCAAACCAAGATTCAATGCCTTTCTGCTTGTCACTGTTGATGTGGAATCCCCTTTCAACGTATTCTCCTGCTACCGCCTCAAACTTAATCAATTCATTCGCTGTACTCAAAGGTTAAATGTAAATAAGTCTTTGCTTTCCTTGGTTTTGTATGAGAATCTATAGAATGAGTATTAATTCTATTCTTTGCTACCTGCACAATGTCCCTCAGTGAGGATGTTCAGAACATTAAAACAAACCAATGTTACGACATTTTATATGATTTTTTTGTTCTATTCGAAATGCCACCACAAAGAAGTTAAAACAGTTATGACTCTCATTCACTCATCTTCCACATCTTCCACACCCATGTACATGTTATATGCAAGATCACGGGGGCACAGCAGTGCTAACCACTGCACCACTGTGAAACCCGTCATTTCACAGACAATAAAACATAAATACCGACATGTTACTAAGCGGAATTACTGCATACATTTATATAGGTTATGTTTCTTAAAAATCTAACACAGTATTACCTTTAAGTATAAGGTTGGTGTGGTCCCTTTTGCATATCAACCTGATAAAGTATTTTTTTTCCAAATTAAAGAATGTCATGACTGTTTGCACAGTTTGCAAATAGATTCATTGCAGTATGGAATATCTTCCTTTTTAACTGTTCATAATGTTCTACCATAAGGCTAATTGCTATAGTTATAAATGTATTCTTTTCAATCATGTTCTGAAAGGTATCTACAATTCTTAATCTTTGCTTATCTGGCAGCTTTATAATAAAGCGCAATATTGTTCATTTTTCAAGCACAAACAAAAGAAAAAGCTTTATAATGAAATAATGAATATTTAAGAGGATGAAGTGCTATTCTGAACTTGGAATCACACCGTCCCCATTTTTGAGAACGTCGAACACCCCTTAAGGCTCTGTAACCATAGCACCAAAACACTCTACCCATTCATTCACGTGCAACTAATTTAAAAACTGTCAGGAAATTATTAATGACTATTAATGGTTATGCACTAAATTATTAATTAAACAGGTTTGCATTGTCGATTGGGGGCGAAATGGAGAGCGATATTCACAGAGTCATAGAGTAGCCTAGACGCAATGATACATGCATATATTTGCGCAAACGTAATGTAAGTGAAGCATTTATGAACTACTTTGGATACAAGCAGTTATAAATATCACAGATAATAAAGTTCATTAGCGGTTCTACCTTCTTTGCTTTCACAGGGTTACCCAGAGAGGGTTAACATCTCTGGATCAGCCACGCCCGTGCTGGACTGGCTTGAATGAGAGACGGGGCACCATCTGTGAGCGTGTGTGCACCAGTGCCTGGGCTTTTTCAAGCTGGCCTTCCTTTTGTTGTGACAGGTCGCGCACATATGCTTTGCTACGCCAGAGCTGCCTCTAACTTAACGCTCTCTCTCTCCTGCATGCATTATGTCTGCTATGTTGTCTAAGTATGTTTTCGACAGAAATTGTCTTCGTGTGCCTCCAGTATATTTCCAGTATAACCCACACTAAGATATATAACCTCCTTTCCAAATGCTTTTCAATTACAGTTCAATTCTCAGCCAAACTTAAAACTTGCAATCCCCCCCGCAAATTTATGTTCAGGAATGAGCCGCTATTTAAATTTTATGGCAGTGAATGGCATGTACATTTCAAACTAAGTTTAAATACAGTATGTTGGCCATAAGCTTTACCAGTTAATTATAAAAAGAGCTACCGAGAATCATTACCACGTTACATTCATTATGCCATTGCCAGTATTTTGTACTTTAATTGAAGTACTATGGTGCCCTCTATAGGCGTTTATTGCTTATAGTCACGTGATAATGTGAGCATTCAACTACTTAATAGGTTTTATTACCAAAAAAGCTTCGAAATGCACAAATAAACAGATAAAAATCCAATGTAATCGATATGACATATTGATTTAAATGACATCCTGTTGTAATTGTGGGCTATTCATTGTAGGCCTACTGTTTGTTTGGTATACTTTCACTCATAATCGGCTAACCTCAATTGGCTTAATTTATTTTAATAATACCTCAAACAGTATTATACTGAGGTTACATTCATTTAGTTGATCCATAGCATGCTTGCGTGGGGTTAGTCTCAGAAACAGCATATCATTAAGTAATACATATTTACATTTACATACATTTTTGTGTGTATAACAAACCAATCAGGTGGCTGCCTTTATCTACTTGTAATGAATGTATTAATTTTGCTTGTTAAACAATTACCATCCTAGGCGACGATCGCTGCTTTGGCATCTGAACGTAAATAGGAGTTGCGCTGATTATGCAAAATTGGCTTATCTGCATTTAACTGAAGTTTCATTCCATTTCTTGCTCCATTAGATTTTCTTGTTTTTTTTCTATGTCTATCTCAGTAGATATCTCGATGGATAATTAATACCACGAGTAAATTAAAAAATAGCTTACAGGGTAAATATTTTGAAAGAAAGAACTTACATCGAATCAATATTTTGCAAGGGTATGGGTATTTTAAATGTGCAAAATAAAGGCATAAATACCAGAAAGTTCATGGCTGTGTATTTTGCTCGACACAGGTAATTAATTTTCTGATTACCTGGACAGCAGAGAACATCAAACCATTACAGCCTGTACTGGATAAACGTTTGAAAGATGGATGGAAGAGCTCCCTCTACTGGTCAAACGAAAGTGCTTTCCTTGGCAGGAAACCAAAAACGTGTGGTTTGGCTGTAACATTTATCTTAAATTACACAATAAACAGTCCTGGGTAATTTCGAACTTTTTCAGTAATAAAAAATATTATTTTTGGATTACTTGAGTACTACTTTTTAAAGCAAATGTTTACGAAATACTTGGCTGAAACTAGCAAACATGGGGGCACTTAGAAAGTGGTATTATGTTGTATACAAGCCAGAATTCTGAAAAAGAATTCTTTCCAATATAAGGTTATAACAATGAGACTATGCTGTATATTATAAAACGTAGGAGGAAAGCAAATAAATCTATATTTGACCGTTGAAAAAATTCTCAAAATATTTTAGTTGAAATTTTTTTCACATTTCTTCTAAACTCAGGTTAATTTATGTTTAAAAATAGTATAATATGACTTCACTCATACAATCATAACTCCTTTTCTGGGAAAAAGTAACAGCATTTTCTTAAAACAGGGTGCATTTGCTAAAGCCTGGTAATCTCAGTCAAAACAAAATCTAAATTGGGCCTCAAACACATTAAACGATTAAACCCAAAAGACATCACTTCCGCAGCGGTTCACAAAAATGAGCATCTATAATAAAGAACTATTATCCTATTATCGCTTTCAGGGGACATAAAAAAAAATAATTTAATATCATAGTGAAGCTGGCATTTGGCCCTCCATAGGAGATAATTACCCTGGCCTGGGGTCAAGCAAAGCCCCTCCCTTACTGGGGGAGCAGTCTCATTTACGAAGCACTGACCCTTCTTCTTCAGCCTTCTGTAGATCCTCCATGGAGGCACAACAGGGAGCCGTTTCTGGGATTCAAGCTGATGTTTCTGTGTGACTGTGGACTTCAGGTTGCACTTACGGGGAAAATGAGCAAAGATAAAATGAATTACATCACTAACGATTGGTTAAATTTGCTCTGTCTCCGGTGGTTGGACAGACACACACGCCACACCCCTGACTCCTATCAATGTATGGTGTCACTCAATTTAGCTGTTTTCTATGCATATGGTATAAGCATTTTCTGAACCTTTCGCGTAAATTCACTTTTCCTGAACGGCGGTGTTCATGTTCTTGACTTATAGCTAATAACAACCTGCTGCCTTTGATACATCACTGTGTCAGGTCCTTCCTGACAGGCATCGCTGTGGAGCACAGAGCCTGGGTACGCCAGGATCGGAGGGATCAGTAGAGACTGAATAAGCTGGCAGGGGATTACCGGGTGCCGCTCTGTCCAGCTGAGTGGCTTGCTGGATGGCAGCTGCTCATCTTTCCGCTGCTCTGCGCACCTTTTCCTCACTACCTCCTTACGCTTTCTCTTACTTCCGGAAGATTTCTCTGCTGACAACAGACTGAAAATTGTGTAGCAATTCCTTAGAGTTTTGAATTATATAGGTAATAGTAAGAGATGAATTTCAGACCCCCCCCCCCCCCCCCCCCGACACACACGCACACACACACACACAGTTTCAGACTATCAATCTTTCCATGTCTGCACTGGAGAAATTTCATGCAGCATCCGTTGGGTAGCGCTTCTTCTCTTCTTGGATAGCATCTTACCCAGCAACCTCACTTATTCTTAAAAAATATCACACTTCATGGAAATCAGCTTCTCACCATGATTCTGGTAACAAGACAACACCTCCCTCGCAACACGCAGCTGATCACCAAAGGTCTCGCTGTGTAGCAGATTGCCATCCAGGTATGGCTGCCGTGTTCCTCAATACATCTCTCAAGCATCTCAGGCACTCCTCCCTGCTGTGCTGGAACATGCCGGAGCTGATGTACGACCAAACGGGATCGTGTCACACTCACATTGGCCGCAGGATGTAATGAAGGCAGGGAGAGGCCTACTGCTGTCCTCAAGGAACCCTTGGTCACACGCCTTGCTATGATCCACCGCAAAGAACTATTATCTGTCACAGAGTTTAGATGATGGATTCTATGTCATGCATGAGCAGTATTGCCATCATTGGTACTATACTGCATTTTTCAGCTGGTGATAATTTTAGTTATTACTTGCATTTAAGGTTGTTTCTTAACTATATTTAGGCAATTTCAAATAACATTTTACTCATTTGTATCCTGTATCGTTACTGCAGGACTACAAGGGAGTCCGAACCATGGAAGGAGTTTGCAGCGCCTGCTAATTAAGTCGATCACTGAGTACAATCTGTTTGCTTTTATCCAAAGTGACGTACAATTGAGAAACAGGGTCAGACAGTCTCTGGAGTGATTGGGGGTTAAGGGCCTCACTCAGGAGCCCAAAGGGGAAATCACTCTGCTGGCCATAGGATTTAAACCAACAACCTTCTGATCACAGACACTGCATCCAATTTGCACAACCACACACCACCTCCTAGTTCATGTTTTTTTTTTTTTACAAATGTATGTTGTGTCATTTTTTTGTAATAATCTGAATATTATGATCCTTATTCCTTCCTGTGTAGATTTACATGAGCATGTTAATCACAAAAATGAAGATAGTATCAATATGTGGAATTTCAGACCTCTTCAGCTGTGTATTGTTCTTTAATTCCTAAAGTTTTGATGTAGCATTAATTATTTTAAAAATGGATTATCCGAATGCCTTAACATTTTCCTGTGAATTTAAATTTACAAAATACACATGACTTATTCAGTTAGCTACATGGAATGGCGATTGTTCTTAGTTTTCAATTTAGTCAGTTAATTGAACACAGTATGTGTCTTCTGAGAATATCCTTGGCCCGCATGCATAACCATCTCCTACCGACAGTGGTGCAGTGGGGGATGAGTGTCTCCCTTTTGAAGGAGTGTCTCTTGATTCCAATTTGCAGGTGTAATTGCCAAAAGTTTATTTTATCATAATATAATAAGGCTCACATGATGATGTTTACATTTTGTATTGGACTTGTGAAAAGTTTTTTTAAACACCATTTTTGAAAACCCCAGTACAATTGTCAGGCTGTTATAAACGTGGATGTTAATCTGATTATATACCTTTGATCATTTCGTAATCTTAATGAAATAATCTTGTTAAACTGTTATTCTAATTTCACTGTCACTTGTCACTACTTATTGCAGATAAGCTATGTCATACCAAATTATCACATATATTATATGTCGTCATCAATTATTCAGCAAATGCAAAACCACAAACTGTGAGAAACAATCCATAATTACAGCTAATGATGAAAAACTGCCTCCGTAGACAACATGTTCATATTAAAATGCTGCAGTTATTGAATATGTGCTTTACATTACGATGATTACATCTCTAAACACCTCAATTGTAAAGCTTGGGGGCAGATTAAACCACCTTAAGTGAATTTACCCCACTTCCATTTTCTGTAACCGCTTGTCCTATTCAGGGTCGCGATGGGTCCGGGGCCTATTGGAATAAAGCAGGGAACAACCCAGGATGGGGCGCCAACCCAACGCAGGGCACAAGGCAGGGAACAACCCAGGATGGGGCGCCAACCCATCGCAGGGCACAAGGCAGGGAACAACCCAGGATGGGGCGCCAACCCATCGCAGGGCACAAGGCAGGGAACAACCCAGGATGGGGCGCCAACCCATCGCAGGGCACAAGGCAGGGAACAACCCAGGATGGGGCGCCAACCCATCGCAGGGCACAAGGCAGGGAACAACCCAGGATGGGGCGCCAACCCATCGCAGGGCACAAGGCAGGGAACAACCCAGGATGGGGCGCCAACCCATCGCAGGGCACAAGGCAGGGAACAACCCAGGATGGGGCGCCAACCCATCACAGGGCACAAGGCAGGGAACAACCCAGGATGGGGCGCCAACCCAACGCAGGGCACAAGGCAGGGAACAACCCAGGATGGGGCGCCAACCCATCACAGGGCACAAGGCAGGGAACTACCCAGGATGGGGCGCCAACCCATCACAGGGCACAAGGCAGGGAACAACCCAGGATGGGGCGCCAACCCAATGCAGGGCACAAGGCAGGGAACAACCCAGGATGGGGCGCCAACCCATCGCAGGGCACAAGGCAGGGAACAACCCAGGATGGGGCGCCAACCCATCGCAGGGCACAAGGCAGGGAACAACCCAGGATGGGGCGCCAACCCATCGCAGGGCACAAGGCAGGGAACAACCCAGGATGGGGCGCCAACCCAGGATGGGGCGCCAGCCCATTGCAGGGCACAAGGCAGGGAACAACCCAGGATGGGGCGCCAACCCAGGCAACGACACAGGCATGAGGAAGCTGTGCTGAACGCTGAGCCTCCATAGCACATAAATACCCACTTTAAAATACTAAATATAGCTAATAAATAAGTTTTATAACTAAATAGGGTAACTAAATAAGTTTTATAAAATAACCTTGTAAAGTTTTTGGGAAAAAAAAAGAAAAAAAAAGTTTTTGTATTTACAGATGGATGGAACACCATTAAGCAAGTGTCTGTTGTCCCAATGTTTCCCAGCACCAACTGCATGCCTGTCACACGTGGTCAAAGAAGCAGGAGGGACCTGTCAAGGAGCCCAGGGGCTGCTGGTCTTAGTAGCTCTGTTCCCTCTGCATGTCGTCTGATTCAGACTGGCTGCTTCTCAGCTTCCCACAGGTGATACAGAACTCCCCCTCCCGCAATCAGATGGACAGGCTGCGCTATGCACAAGGTGCAGAAAAGCCAGCTGTGTGTACCTGTGAAGGCGTTCCTAATGCCTACAGCAGCTGTGACTGCCATGTGCAGAGACCAATCACATTAAGACATACAGTGATGCAACCACTCAGAAGAAAGAAAGGCTGTGTGATCACCAGGTGTCCACTGCACGTGCGAGACAGATGTTCACAGGCACAGGATGGTACGGCCTGGTACGACACAAGGGGGTTCTCAGAACTTTCAGACTTACAAACTTCTTTCAGTCCATGTCTCAACCAGAGTCATCATCAAGGAACAATACGCTAGGATAATTTGCTAATACAAGAGTATTGCAATATCTGCTCACACAAGCCCTTCATGATATGAAATTGAATATTCCACACTTCATTCTCTTGCAAGTTTGACCTGAGCCCAGAATTCATTCGTACTGCCATTTTATGTTGTAAATACCCTTCTTGAGTACAACTAATAAGTTTCTCAATGGTGGCAAACCTTCTCAAGCCTATTCATGTTCATCTAGGACTCCAAAGTGGATATATTATATTCTTTTGAGAGGCATAGGCTGGGCTTACCCACTCAAACTCATAAAAAAAGATGAAATAAGAAGCACAGAGACTCTAATATATCACAGGAAGTGACGTATATGTAGCTGTTTTTAATACATTTCACGGACAGAAAATTTGGCAAACTGGAATGCAGTGAGACCAGTGTTTATTACTAGGCACTGGCGAACAATGCTGAAATTGGAGTTGGGGTCATGGTGCCAAGAGGTTCAGTAGACAGATCAGTCCTAGAAGGAACATAAGGGGTGAGAGGAAAGCACATGGGGAAGGTCTGACGGGCTCAGGTACAGATCAGGGCAGGAACAGGTAGATTATCGGGTGGATCAGGGCTGGAGGGAAGACAGGGAAGATAACACTGCTCAGTGTGTTTCATATGCGCACTGCAGTACCTTGCAAAAAAGGGAGTGGGACAGGACAGGTGTGTCCAATTATTTTGACAGTATTTTGACAGCATGACAGTACATTAATACTTCTGCTTTGCAGAGGTATAAAGTTACGGTAGAATTTTAGATTTTTTAGAATTTTTTTTAACTTTATTGAGTAGTTTAAAATTGCCCTGCTTTTATTTTTATTTCGGTATGTATGAAATATTGTAAAGACACTTTTACTCTGCTATTTACACTCTATGTGTAATGGCTGCTTCCATAATTTAACCTACAGGTTTTACTGGTTCATGTTCTCCCCCCATTTTTTTTTTACTCCATCAATTGATTGGACTGATCATATCCCAGAGCCAATCATATCAGAATCAGGATTGTTTATTTATCATAAATACGGTTACATACGAGGAATTAACTTTGCAGTATTGTGCAGTACAAGCAATGACAATCAAGTCAATCAACATGTAAATTAGGTACAGAAATAAAATAAATGTGCCGTGTGTCATAATGTGCATAATACGATATAATGTAACAGTAGGTTCTTTAGATGGTGGGGGGCTGTTGATGAGGCCTACTGCTGGGGGGGGGGGGGGGGGAGACTGTTCTTTAGGCTGTGGTTAGCTCTCATTAGACCTCAACCTCTTTATTTGTGTACTGTGTGCTGTCTGGCCATAATGACCTAAGCCCATATCAAAGTTACTCAGATCCCTGCCTATTACATCTGCATTCAACATGCTAACTATGGGTACATACTGTTAGGTCACCATCTAATACATCCCAGACCTTGGCACTCACCTTTTCTATAAGATATTCATCATTATTCACTTCATTGGGCTACTCATAATATCTTGCCTCATCTGTGCATGTTGACATATGAATCTATTTATTCATTTAGAAGAGTGTTTCCCAATCTGGTCCTCAGGGACCCACAGACAGTCCATGTTTTGCTCTCTCCCAGATCCTTCCAAGCTTGTAGTTTTGTAGAGAGAGAAACAAGACGTCCCCCATTCATACCACCCAACACCGCTTGTTCCTGCCAGCTTGATAGATTATGGCAACATCATGTCCTTTCTCAGAAGCTTTTATTAAATCTCCTTCTAAGATATCTTCCCCTGCACAATGTCCTCATCTTCCCTCTCTCAGTTAGACAGTCTAGGAACGTGGACTGTGTGCAAGTTTACTGGGGCTAATGCTTTTAAATGAAAGAGTACAACCAGTGTATTAGGGCCAATTCCCCTGCTCTTGTTGGGAGATGAAAACCTCAAGCAGGTTATTCTCTTTTTTTATCACAATACTCTCACCGCTAATGATGTGAGAGAGTTTCTGCTCGCACCCAACTGTGTTAATTAAAATGGATTTATACTTTGTTTGGTATTGATTGGAGGGGGAAAAAAGAGCTTCTCAAAAAGAATATTAGTATAAATTGTTTCTTAATGAAAGGCCTTTCTCAATTAGACTAGTTCCATAGTTTCAAAGCTACATTACACAGATTATATTTTGTCTGTTACTTACAGTACATACTATTCACATAGCAGCTGCAAATTTGTCATGATAAAATAAGGAAAGCATTATGTCTCTCTAGATCCATCCATCCATACATCCATCCTCCTTCTATCATCTTATCCTGGTCATGAATGATCAAACATTTTCCTTCGAACCTGAGGCTCATCCCTTACCTGCCAGTTCAGGCTTAGTCTCTTAGCTTACCGGACCTGTCAGCTTATTGGTAAGTCAGACAGCCAAACAGTATTTGACAGAGTCCTAGATGACTGATGAAGAAATAACAGATAAGACCCAATCCATGAGGCCTGGAGATGTCTGTCCGCAGAGATCAATGAGGATTTCTCGTCTGTCCATGAGAATGTGATGATCTGCAGTGCTGGAATCTGAAGGTAGAAGAACAGAAACTGCCACAATTAGGGGGGATAAGCAGGTCATTTTGTATGTTGACAAAGGGCAGCTTCTTTGGTGGCGTTTTCTGTGCACCCAGGATGAAATGTATCACAGGCATGATTATTCAGCAGGAAGGCAGCGAGAAGCTGGACAAATGACAATAACTGCTCATAAAATGGAAGCTAAACCTGTCATTCTGACTTTAGATTAGGGCGTGTTACTGCCAGGAACAGCTTGAAAGGTAAACTTTCACCATCTCTCTGTCAGCAGGTTTTAAATAACACTATTTCCATGTTTAATTAAAAAAGGACAGTACCTTCGGATGTACAAACTTTGGAGCATATCAGGAAGCTGTATGTGGCACAGTATCCTATGGGCTTGCACATATTTCTGACTGAAATTGTTTCGTGAACTTTATTAATAGTGGTTTAAATAGGCCGGTGATCTGGGTGGGGGACAGATAAAAATCAATTTGGTCATTACGAAGTGGAGAGCTGAGCGAGGCGGCGTCTGTTTACAGTGATATACCACCTGATTTTCATTACTGCCCACACCAGTTCATTTTATTTCCATATGGTGTCATTCCTATACGATAATTTTAACTTGTTTAATAATTTATTTATCAGGTAGCAACCTAATGTGTGTTGGTGAATTTTGGTGCTAATAAAGCACCTTAATTTTGAATCCTGTAGTTAGAACAAGCTTTGTCCTTCCTATGCACTGCATCCTTCTTTCCATAACCTGACACATCTTGTACTGTGTATATCTCAACGGTCCATGATAACGTTCTTATTAGTATTTCATTGTCCAGTATTAGCAGACTGGTGCCCATGCCTTGCTCTTGATAAAATAAAGAGGAGGATTATGGGAGAACAGCTCTGGTCCCAGAAACTCATTGTAGAGATTGAGAGGCAGCGGAAGCCTGGTTTAGCACCAAGGTGTCAGTCACCATTCTGATAATATTTAGGGGTTGGGGGCACCTGCAGATTCTGCCTTGCCATTGAGGTCATTATTATCACATCACCGCCTTATCCATCACTGCCTCAGAGAACCACCAAATAGATCCTCTCTTTCAAACCTAAGGCTGAATACACAGGAAGCAGAAATATATACTGTCCTAAAAACCCCCCACAAAAACTACTGTGCTTCAAAAATACAGAGCCTCTGCACGTTTTATTTTTTAAAGGCTCATCATAAATTTGTTATACTGAACAACAGCCCCAGTCTGTTCTTGTAAGAATGCTTCTCTCTTGTAGGAATTTTATCTTGCCATGGTGACAAGTCACTCCAGACAGCAACAATAGCCAATTGAATAAAGATTCAAATGTAAATGTCAAATGCATGTAATTAGCAAATTTGACCTGACTCATTCGTGTCTTAGATTTCAATAATGTCGGTCGAAAAAACATTTCCTGTTTTATTGTAATTATTACAAGCATTCAGATGGATTTCTTGTTCGAACCGGAAAATGTTTATGTTTATTTAATGAGCTGAGGATAAAAAGATGGATGGACATAATGCACTTGAAAATATACAGATTCTACATACAGATTTTATCCAGTAGATGGCAGACTTTTTCTTTTCTGTGTCTAATCTCGGCGTTTAGCCTCATCATCAAAGGAGCGTTTTATTACAGAAATGCTGATAGATGAAACGCATTTTAGGTGATACTGCGCCCTAGACTGATCCTAGGTAAGAATAAGAGTGTGATTTTCAGCTGGGATGTATTAAAAATGTAAAGGCTTGCGTTAGAACTGAAACTTTAGCACACAATTGGTTAATACTGCTGTTCGCTTCCCTCTCTTCTAATGTATAATGCATCGGATTTCATCCTTTTAAATTATAGTTTGTTGATCCGGCAGCTGTTTTCGGTCCGTCGATATGCACGTTTCATAAAGAGCATAATGTGGTACTCAACAAAAAAAAAACGTAATTTCTTAAGCGCACACTGAAAAGCAAAATTGACAAAATTGAGTAGCTAAACTGCACTTTTTTGTTGCATATTTAAAGCACCACCCACAAATTTCAAGTGATGATTTGCAAAATAGACAGCGAAAACAATGTCAAATGAGCATATCTTATATGTTATCCCTACTCAGGATTAAAAACAGGCAGCATATATAGAAATGATGATGCACCTGTCCCTAAGATGAATATAGGAGGCTTCCGTGTTGTCAGATTTGAAGAGTAGCATCCTTACCACACCCATATCTTGCTATGCTTAAGAGTAACATTTATTCTACAAAATCTCGTTATTTTCACCTGGTTCAAAAAAGCACCATAGATCAAATGGGGACTCAGTAAAGAGAAGACAGGGTGACAGTTTCATATATAACGTGCATTTAGAGGGCACATACTGAGTATGACTGAGAAAGAAGGTCTCGTGGCAACCTGAAAAAACTAAGGGTGACAGTTACATCTTCATGCTTTAGATGCCAGGGGAATGTTCTATATTCCCTTTAATGTCTCATCACAATGCTGTAATCAAGCTGGTGTTTTTCTCTTAAAGAAGGAAAGGGATTTTCGTCCCAGTTAACCGGAAAGACCCCTTTCTGTATCATTCCTGCATGTTGTTTGTGTAAGAAAACATACTGAATCTGGGATTCTTTTTTTCTATCACTGTGTTTTCTATGGCAAATGTGAATGATTTAAAGAATATTTTTGTTAGTGTATATTTCTTTGCGCATTATTGTTTTTTGCATTAATATTTTTAAAGCAATGCGGTACTTCTTTCAGTAATCATCATGTAGACTGAAGATGTGTAAATGACATCAAAAACTGTAACAGCAAAACTGACAATTTTTTTTAACCAGCAATCAAAAGTAGAAAAAATGATGATTAAAATCATATTTATTAACAATCCTATCAATTAATTTGTTTGTAGTGTGTTCTGACTCTACAGCACCTTATCTTTTATTGGACTACTAAAATAGATTATCATGAATAATCACAAATTATATGGCCAGCACTGTGTCATTTAATTTGCATCTATAGGTCACTGTTGTATTCAACTCAATAGTGTGTGTGTGTGTATTAGGTTTATATTACACCGTGGGGACCAAATGTTCCCCACAACGTGATAAAAACTTGTTATTTTGATATTGTAGGGACCATTTTTCAGGGCTCCACAAAGATCTGTGAATGCAATTAATAAATGCCTGAAAATGCCAAAAGTCTCATGTTTTGTTTGGTTACTTATGGTTTTATGGTTAAGGTTAGGGCTGGGTAGGGGTTAAGGTCATCATGTTGGGATTAGAGTTTTCCCCATAGAAATGAATGGAGCGTCCCCACAAAGATACAGTATAATTACAAATGTATGTGTGTGTGTGTGTGTGGTGCCCCACATGCCTATGCAGCACAATCAGCCACCCTGATCAGAAACACTTGTGCAATCCTGCCTATAAACCCGTCCCCCCTTGCAGCCAGTTTGAGCTTTTGATTCAATGCCTTCTATCCAGCCCTGATCTTGCCTTCCTGCAAAGTTCCAGCCCTGCTTCCTCCCCATTTTCCTTAGACCTTCCCAGTGTCAGCACCTCCTGTCTCCCGTGTTCATGTCGGACTAACAGCCCCAGCAACCGCTTCCATTGGATCAGTGACTCCAACTTGGGGACCAGCCTGTCAGTTTAATCATTACATGCCTATTTCCCCAATAAAGCCCCAGATGTTCGCATCTGGGTGTCCAGCATTCTGTTACTAATGTGTGTGTGACGAGAGCTAAATGCTAACAAGCTAATGAACGATGTTCATGTAAGATCTACAGTATTAATTAATGATAGGATTAAGTATTTGATGGTATGGTGCATATATGAAGCTTAGAGTATCAGAATCTGATTCTTAATAACAACACAAGCAAGGCTGGTTGGACATTTCTGTTCCCACTAACAACTAACAATTTGGGCATAAATAAATGCAAGACAAGATACACTATACTCATATCAAACCCTGGAGGCTGTAGCTGATAACAGTACAGTAAGTGCACAGCATGCCTGCAACCGAATGGAAGTGCAAAAGCAGAGCCTTGCAAAAGTCAAAAGCAGGAAATGTTTTAGCTTTTCTAAACATTTACATCAGACATGTGTCAGGGGTGAGACTACAAAGAGGGCAGCCTGGACTGTCTGCCCACCAAACAACCCACCACAGACCAAATGTATCCAGTCATTAGTGATTTGAGAATTGAGAATTGTCCTGGGACCCCCCACAAGAAGGAAAATATGATTCAGTACTGCTCTCCCCCCCCATGTACAACTCCCCCCCCCCCCTCCAAGACCTCTGGCATAATTCAAACATTGGTGCCCTCCCAACATGCCCAAATTCATCCCTCCCTCCAGGACCACATCCTGGTAACACAACTTACAATCCTAGTAAGGCTCTTTCAATACTATAAGTGTCACCCATACTTTACATTCAGACTCTGTTTGGAAGTCCCCTGTTCCTCCAGTTCTCATCCTATCCCACTCATCTTCAAAGCCACACAATAACTAAGATTGTAGGAGAGTCTCTAGCTTCATGCTGGTGACTAGCAATCTGCAGGTACCTGCCAAAATGACCAGTGTGAAATGGCAGGCAGACCACATTTCCCAGCTTAAAGCCCATCCTTGTCTTGGTGAGATGGTGCCACTTAGGGGTTCAAGGTCACAGCTGTCACAGTAGTTATCTGAGGGGTAGAGCCCAGTTTTCACTTGGCAAAAACACCTCTGAACTGATAGTAGTAGGTTTAACTAGGCTTGGGCTGCCACACTGCCCAGACATTACACTGCTCAGACATTACATTGTGGTGTATACAATTTTCAAAAGCAACACTATCCTGGCGTTTTGGAATCGTAACAATAAAATTTATGGGGGGGAGGGGTATATCGAGGTCCCTAGCTGTTACATTTTACTATGGGTTCCCACAGTGAATGTTACTGTAGGGGAACCATCCACTGGCCCAGTGGCGGAATCCAATTGGACAGCCGAAGGCTTGAAATGCATGTGGATCCTTCCGAGCGCTTCTGTAAAGTTACTTACCCGTTTTAGGTAAAGACCGAATTATATCTGACTCCAATTTAATTAAAGATCTTTATGGCAATTTTAGTCATGACATTTCTGTTATTTAGATTACTTCTGGGCTGTGCCTTCTATTGCTGAACTCCCACTAATCCCGGACGATGGGGCACATCGGATTCGCCTCGGCCGATAAGGCGATCCGTGGATCTGCTACTGTATGTAGGTTTAGAAGTTGGACAACCACTACAATGTGATACAGTGCCAGCCTAGATACCCGTCATGACCCGGCGGCCCATAACGCCCCAGAGGCTCAGCTGCCCGTCGTACTGTGACCATTCAAACGAGACCAAACATGGGTGTATGTGTCCCTAATGTTAGTCTGGGGTAATACCTCCTGTACTGGTGTGAGTTAGCAACGCAGCCAGGCCTTGTCGCTGGAATTTGGCTGTGGGGTTCTGGCCGCCCAGTGGGGGTGAGGTGTCCCTTTTGATGTGGTGATCAGGTGATTTGGGTCCAGTCTTGTCGGAGCCGGTGGACCTTTGCTTCAGGACACTGGGTGGAGCATTACAGGCTTGCCAGAGCTCAGACCGACGGGGCCTGCAAGGCCTCCAGCCTTACATTACTGCCAAGATTTCAAAATACCGCAGTATACCACATTACCCTAATACTACAAGCCTAAGTTCAACTCATAAACAGCAGTAGAGTCAGTATAGTGGTGAACTGATGAATCTCCTTACAAGTCTTATCGCATTGGCATGTAGAATACGCATGCCAGTCTGCTGGACAGTGCCGTGCAGTGCCGGAGGAGTTGGCTTACTGTACGTCTTTATACATTCCAAGAAGTTGTATGTGAATGTATGCATGACATTGTTACAGTAAGTAGAAAACCAGGAGGTTCCTCAGATGTGTCCCTTGGAAGCTCGTATATCAAATCCCTGCATGAAGAAATTGTCAGGTTGGGTGCCCGTCTGGCCCTGTCCCGTGTGCTCTTTCCCCATCCGGCCAGCAGTTCCCACTGGCCATACCGTTTGGTGCTGCCCTAGTCTGTTTTCCCTGCTCTCCAGGCTGCTGTGTGGCTCAGTGGTCTGAGTGTGCAGTTTAAAGGCAGACATCCATTCTGTCATGAGTTTGACCATGACCTAAAGCCAACGTCACCTTTGTTTGTTGCGGTCTGATAATGTTAATATATGTCTTTGCTTTAGTGTCATTGTTAATGGTTTCCCTGCCCATGCCTTGTTTAATTTATGTTTTGTTTTTCTTTCTTGTATCTCTGAGTATAGATAGCCCTCGGTGTTTGTTAAGATCTCCTAGTCTCTAGTGCCTGCTAATTGTAATATATCCCACCTGTTCCTTGTTGCCCTGAGTCTTTAGTGATTGGTTGATTGGTTATGGTTCCCTCCTGTCCTTTATCTTGTCTTGTTAGCAGTAGACTTAAGTGCCTGCCTTGTTCTGTTCCTTAGTGGGTCATTGTTGCCGTTGCCCTGTGTCAGTTAGCTGTGGTCGTGATTGTTAGCTGTGGTCGTGATTGTTAGCTGTGGTCGTGATTGTTAGCTGTGGTCGTGATTGTTAGCTGTAGTCGTGATTGTTAGCTGTAGTCGTGATTGTTATCCCGTGTATGTATGTAGGTTTCCTATGTTCTTCCCTGTCTTTGGTATTGTTGTTCACAGTGTTGCACCTCGCCCTTAGTTTCTGTTTTACCAGTTTTGTTTTGACCCTTCACGATCCCTTTGCATTCCATTTAGTCAATATTATCCTGTTGTTTTTTTTTTGGAACTGTTATGTGGATCGTCTTTCCCTCACTATGCTGTCACTGAAATATCATTCTGGTGATAGACCTAAATTTAAATGCAAAGAAAACTGTTTAATACCTTAATGCTTTTTCATTATATGATGTGGGAACCACAATCAATCCTGAGTAACAGCATCTGGCATTTCAAAAGTATATATGGAAAGATCAAAGCAAAGGAAAATGAAACAGATGAACATATAACATATAAAGTATTTTATATAGAGCAAGGTCATCTTCTGTGAAAGGCCTGTGGATAGTCTGGAGAGACATTTAACTAGGAGCATGCCAAAATAATCCCCCACAAAATCCTTTTAGGCATAAGGCAAAACACTGCAGCGTTTACTTCTAGATATGATTATGGATCCTTGGTTTTGGCCTTGGATCTTGCAAAGGAGTCAGCTGTCAAAAACCAACATGATGACTTCAGAATTTCTTTAAATGGAAACTGATGATATTTGAGCTGAAAGAAAAGTTATAATTAACAATATAACAATAATTAGGCTTATTATGTGAACATAAACTGAAACAGAAGGTACGCCAAGGGAATAAACTGAAAAAAATATCACAGTTAATTAAAGATAGAAAAATCCTATGTATTTTTACTGAAACCACCAGTGGCCACAAGGAATGAAGATCTACTATTCGCAGAAATCTCACAAAGGCTACAAAAGCAGGACATCTCAAAGGACAAGTTAGGTGATGTCAGCGGGTGGCAATCTCATTGTAGATATTGCATGCAGGACGCTTATCAGAGATTGTTATTGAATGTAGAAATTGGCGTTTCAAATGGCAGAATATGTGTGCGCAGAAATAGCCAAAAGCAAATTGTGACATTCTGCACTTTTGAGCTTATCTCAATCCCAAATATAACCAGTTTTGCTTCACTGTCCTAATACTTAGGGACGCTGCTGCATAATAAGCAGTCGCTATAGTTACAGTTTCCAAATCCTTTTTTCGTCCAAATGGATGTCAAACTTCTCCACACTAAAATTAAATGCAATTTTATATAGAATGCACTGGGGTCGCCCAAAACAATCTGAGCAATAATTTATCTGTCTGAAAAGACAGTGAGATAAAGGGAGACTACTCCACAGAGTAGTTAACGGGGCCTTTTGATCAGCATGAACTAAAAATGGCCAAATGGGGCTATAAAAAGCTAAGGGAAAGTGATGGGCGGAAATCAGGCCTTCACATCTTCAGATCTTCAGAGCATGTTTTAGTCCAGAGACTCCCACTGTACTATACTGAGACCAGCACTGCTCCTACAGAAATATATAATGTTGAATCTTTAAGATGCCATTGAAGTATGTCAGGTCTTCTTGAAGAATCTGTATTTGAATTTGTTCTGCCTTAGACAGGGACGGCATGGTCACCAACAGGTACCTCTGTCACCGCACACCTCCTTTGTTGGTGGTTGGTGTCCCTCTTTGCACTATGTGGAGTTTGCACATTCCCCTCGTGCCATGTGGTTTCCCTGCTGCCCAAAGTTTTAACAGTTTGCTTAATTGGTATCTTTGAATCACCCATCCACGACCCTGAATAGGACAAATGATTTCAGAAAATGGATGGCTGACTGAATCACTCATAATGTGTGGAGGGCTGGCATCCGTGTTGGTTATGTGAGGGATCACGAACAGAAGATGTAAGTGTGGATCAGTGAAAAAATTGGTGCATACAGCAGGACCCGAATCGGTGGGCATAAGCAGAAGTTGGGGGACAAATCAGGTGATGTACACTGGCAATCAGAAGGGCAAGGCAAAACTCAGGGTCTAAGGTTAGGAACAGGATTGGGTGATGTGTATCAGGAATCAGAAGGGCAAGGCAAAATGTAGGGTCTAAGGACAGGAACAGGATGAGGTGATATATTTTGGCAATCAGAAGGGCAAGGCAAAACTCAGGGTCTAAGGTTAGGAACAGGATTGGGTGATGTGTATCAGGAATCAGAAGGGCAAGGCAAAACTCAGGGTCTAAGGACAGGGACAGGATTGGGTGATGTGTATCAGGAATCAGAAGGGCAAGGCAATACTCAGGATCTAAGGACAGGGACAGGATCGGGTGATGTGCATCAGCAATCAGAAGGGCAAGGCAATACTCAGGATCTAAGGACAGGAACAACAGGAGGCGATGTATGTTGACAATCAGTTGGGCAAGGAAAAATGCAGAGTCTAAGGACAGAAACAGGATGAGGTGATGTATGTTGACAATCAGTTGGGCAAGGAAAACTCAGGGTCTATGGACAGGAGCTGCATCAGGCAACCAGACAGACAAATAAATATTCACAAGGGAAAGCGCTCTAGTTCTCTGAAACCAAGAAGATCTTGCTTCTGGCCGACGCACTACAGATGCATAAATACAGAAACAATCAGGGCAATTGGTAACTGCTGGGCAAAGCGGCGTGGCCGATAACAGGACACTGGAGATCTAAGGTGCATGCTGAACTGGGCATCCCTGCCTGGGCATTTCTCGCTGGTAAGAATCCCTCGGAGGGCGTGAAGGGCGGATCACCAATCGACATCCATGTGATCCCCCTGTGCCAGCCTGTGACAGGTTATTAGATAGATGTGTTTGACATAGTTAACTTTAAGCTATTTTTTAAGGCTCTTCCTGAATGCAGGTGGAGCTACAGAGTTCAGAATATTGAAATCTAGGAATAACCATAAGCACCTTCTCCTGACCTACACTTAACTGGCCTGCTCTCCTGATAGTCAAGTGATGGCAATGTGATCAACTTTTAATCTGTATTAACATCTATATAATGCACCCATCCATCCATTTTCCATAACCAATTGTGCACAGCAGGCCTGCAGTGAGCCAGGAACTGAGGAAGCACAGAGCACAAAGCGGGTTACTCCTGTCGATGGGATGTCAGATCGGATTAGAGTGCATCAGGAGAACAGCCATACTAGCTGGGCATGAAGGCCTTTGAAAACATCCCAGTCCAATGCTAAATTAGGTGAAAACCCTAGAGTTTAAAAAGGAGGGGAAATATATGTGCATGTCCACTGATATCTATTTTAACCACATTACAGTGCTGACATCGAAACAGTATGACACTTGGATTATGGGAAAGTTTCATCTGGAGGACATCCAATGGTGAGCGCCAGAAAGGTACACAGATTCAGATCCACTGCTCTGGGGCTGGGAGCCAAAGTTCCACCTGCTGAGGGAGAGAGTTGTCTAACATTTAGAGAGGAGTTTGGGAAACGGTGTCCAGGGACAGACTGGATAATCTCAAACTGAAGATCAGCAGTCGCTGGTAAAGACAGTAGATAGGAGAAGATATTGCTCACTTGATAATTTTCCTCCAACAAAACCTCATTGAAAGTGCACAAAATTTCAAATACAGCCATTTTACAATTGAGAACTGAATGACCAATTGTGCTCCTTCTCATTATTAGTTATTTGTTATTTATGCCTTGTCCATACGTACACGGGTATTTTTTAAAACGGTGTTTTTCCTCCTCCGTTTTTAAAAAAATCCCCGTCCACACATTGTCTTCTAAAATATTTCCGTCCACATGAAACCGTTAAAATGCGCTTTATAACTTTAACATTATAACTCTAACCGTACTGCCATGTTAGCCAATCAGAAGCCTAATTGCCAGTCCTGTTGAAAACCATGGCGCACATTCCGACGCCTGTGTTGATCAATATAATGCGAGAGTGACTCAACATTTATCTGTACACATGTAAGAAGTCCTGTCAGCAAGGTTAGCACAAGCACTATTTCGGCTAAGTCCGCCATTGCTCAAACTCGCCTAATGTATACAGCAAACAGCGCACGCTCTGATGATAAACGAAGTGGACAACAGCACACAATCTGACATTTTGAGCCAAAAACTCTGTTTTCCCTGTCTACATGTCGACGCTGAAAATGGAGTTTCTTAAAATCTTCACCCTTGGTGGAGTTTTGCAAAATCTCCGTTTTCAGTGACCTAAGACACCGTTTACGTGTGGACAAAAGCCCAAGACGTATAGAAAAAGGTACGTTTTAAAAAATACCCGTGTATGTGTGGACAAGGCATTAATCTGGTATTAAGAATCTCCTGCTGTCATTTTAAATTAAATTACTCTTTAAGTCATTGCTCTGAATTATGATAATTTTCTATTTAGTTAAAGATGGAGGCTGTGTGTAAATTAAGATTAAACTGTTCCTGTGTCCTCCCAGTGCGCTGCTGAGCTCTGCGTGGGCAGCGGAGTAGAGATCTCTGTGGGTCTCTAGGCCTTTGATTAATAAAACAACAGCAAATCTGCACTGTAGGAAGGTGAGAAGACTGGAGTCTCTCAGAGCAGGATGGCGACAAACGCGTCTCAGTGTGGAAGACAGGCACCTCTGACTAAATATTCTCCATTTACTTCATTTGTTTTTTTTTTGTTTTTTTTAACACTATAATTAATATAGGAATATTACTGACCCGACTTGTGATTGCACCATCATACTCTACATGACAAATGACCTAACTCATCGAACAAATGAAATCGACCTCTGTTAGACCGGATCCGTCCAACTTACTGTATACCGGCTTGTCTGGATCTGGGTCACAGGGTTCGGCATCCTGTCCCAGGCGGCATAGGGCATAATGAGGTGGTACACTGTACACCCTCCACAGGATACCAGACCATTGTAGGTTTTGCCTTAGTTATACATTATTATGAATGAATAGTGGTTAATCAATGAAATCTGCAAGCAAGACCTTTTACCGTGTTTATTCTATCCAATCCCATGCTGTGCATTGTACTGTAACTGCTGCATGAATCAGGAAAATTAATAAGGCCTGTAGGTGCATTTGGATACGGCTCCTTCTCTGCAGAGGTTGCCCTATTGTTTTGAAGTAGGTGATGAGGAAATATTTTACCAGCTTTAGCTATTTGCAGTTTTGCTGCTGGTATTCATGACATTGTCTATTCATCAGTCCATTGTCTGGAAAAAGTGCAAATGGATTATCCATTGCATATTAAAAGGCATTTAAAAATTCTGAATGCTATGTTATATGTTGTGCATTTTTTTCCCTACCTTGTTTACTTTCCTTGTTTTCTTTGTTTGCTTAAAGAACAAACGGGGGAGGTGGGAGCTGAGGTTTAGGTTTGTAGGTGTTGCGGATTGTTTCATGCATCCCGGTCGTTTTTGTCCAGACATCGCTGTCCCGCCCAGCAGGGGAAAGACTGTCCTGCTAATAGCCTCAGAACTGACGGAAATGTTCAGCATGGTTCAGTTACTGTAATAATGAGATTGCCTAATTATTTTGAGCGACCCTCCGGGATCAGGGTGTAAAACCACAGACAATAAATACAAATGATCAAGTTATGGCTCAGCTGGAAGGCAAGTCCACAAGTAAGGGGGGGGGGGGCACAAGTTATGCAAGTCTGATATTTGCATTTTCCACTTTAGCTGATAAAACCATAAAATTATCTGTTTGTCTACTGACTGAATTGAGGATGCATAAGTGTGCATGCCTTTGCTTTGGACTTGTTTTTGCTTACAAACCTTTTCAAAAAGCACTCAGAAAAATTGCTCCTCTCTCTGCCGATATCCAATTTTGGAAAAAGATTCTGAGAAAAGCTTCATCTGCACAGTTGTAAATTTGTTTGTCATGGTTTATGTGCATATCGATTGAGTTTTTATATCAGGATTTTGACAGTGTATAATTTTTAACTTAGATAGGTCGGGAGGGTAAATAAAACAAATGGGAAATAGTGCAAAAACATCTATTGGAAGTTTGAAACAAATTATTATTGAGGTCAAAGTCTGATTAAGCCATTCTATTATATATTTTATTTACATATAGAAAGAGACAGAGAGAGAGAGACTTATTGAATTATTGGCACCTTTTATGAAAATCATGAACATGACTGTATATAATGAACAATATACACAACTATTCAAATATCCGGCTCAAATGTTTGGGGGGAGCTTTTTATTTTAACAATATTTCAAATACAAAGAAATTTATTGATTTTTTTTTTTTCTGAAACCACATAGGGCCTATGCCTAAACGTACCCCTACAAATTACCCCCACATTCCTTATTTAATGGAGCGGATAACAGCACTGAGTAACTTTCTGTAAAAGTTGATGCACCCTGTTGGATGGTCCCTCGGCCACTCTTCTGTGACAGCCATTTCAGGATCCTTAAAGCACCCTGTTGGATGGTCCCTCGGCCACTCTTCTGTGACAGCCATTTCAGGATCCTTAAAGCACCCTGTTGGATGGTCCCTCGGCCACTCTTCTGTGACAGCCATTTCAAGATCCTTAAAGCACCCTGTTGGATGCTCCCTCGGCCACTCTTCTGTGACAGCCATTTCAGGATCCTTAGCAGCTTAGGGTTGTGCTTCTGAGATAACCTTTTAAAATCAGACCACATGCTAATACAGAGGTACCTCAGTTCTTGAACTCATTAGAACTCGAATTTCTTAAAAAAAAAATTACTTAGAGTTTGATCTGAATCTCAGAAGTCAAACCGCGAAAGCCGAAGATAACTTGTACGCGTGGGGAAATGAGTCACATGGCACGTCTGTCAGCGGAAACAAAGGGTAAAGCTTCAGTCTCAGCCTCGCATTCGCTGTGATAGCATCGTGCATTTTTACACTAGCTAAATACATATATTTAGACAGTAAAAATACATTTAGACAATGATAGACAGTAACAGTATAATTATTATTATATATTACATTTAAAAATAAAGATTTCTTATTATTTTAATATTAACAATAAACCATTAATACATTTAATTATAATAATATCCGTCGTGCCCAGCGGGGACGGAACGGAGACAAAGGCGCAGACGTCAGGGTATCGGGGAATACGGGGTTTAATTACAGGTAAGGCAGGCAAAACGCAGACGGACAATACAATGACCTTACTGGGGAAACAAACTGAAATGCAGACTAAATACAGAGGACTAATGACAACAACCAGAAGCAGCTGATCACACGGGAATTCCACACGGGGTTAACGAGGGGACATGGCACACGGAAGGAGCGGATGATCGGTGCAGGACACATTGTTTGGATACATTTATTTTCTGACTTTACAAATTACTGTTTTGATAAATGTGCTTAGATGTGTTTAGTACAGTATATGCTCTTCTTGTTTTATCCGGTTCATTTTGTGTTTAAATGCTAAAAAAAAAGAAAAATTTTGGTGTAATTTTTGGGGGCCGGGAACCAATTAATTGGTTTTCCATTATTTCTTATGGATCAGATCTCGAACTTTTTAGGATTCGATTCGGAGTTCTGAACGGATTAAGTTCGAGTTTTGAGGTACCACTGTAATAGGATTCAAGTCTGTACTCTGAGATGGCCATTAAAAAAACTTTGATTTTACGTTCCATTTAATTTCAGTGAGGCCCTGGGTCATTGTCTTATTGATATTTCAATCTTTGGCCAAGTCCCAGCCTTAGGGGAGATCTCTGAGGCCTGCCCTAAAGCATGAATGATCCACCTCTGTTTTTCCTAGTGTGCAGTCCACTTTTGATGGCAGGCATGCGTGTGCGTGTCCAGAACAGTTGTTCTCTCTTCTGACCGCAGCACACATTTGCAGTCATAGTTCCAATCATGCTTGGCAGGGTTCAAGCACTGAAATGTGGGTTATGCTCAGGAAAAGCTTCTTTTGTGCAACATGTTCAGAGAGGTTCTTGACATGGAGGTTGGGTTTAATAGCTGACTTTTAAAACTAAAAGTGGCCCTTGAGTCCATTAAGCTTTGTTCATAATCTCTTCTTTGCATTCTTCCTCACTTCTCTCACCATCTTTCCCACTGCTGTTCCACACATTTGAAGCTTTTTTGAATATTGACCTGATGGTGCTTAGTGGTATTAGTGTAACATGAACACATCAGGAACCAGTGACCCAAAGGCAGAGCAGACAGGTACCAAAGACGAGAGGTGGTAATCATGGTCAAAAGTACAAGTCAAGGTCAAGAAGGTCAGAATGTCGGTCCTGAGGGTGCAAGGAAAGGCTGGAACATGTGCAGACATGGGAAAGCGGAGACACACACGCACTGAGAAAGGGATCAGGAAACACTCTCACCAGACAGGGGATCGGGAGAATCACTCACACCGAAACACAAAATCAGGCACTTGGGGCAGAACAGGGATCAAAGGTAACACTTGGTGCATGAGATAACAATTCCTCACACTGAAGGAACTGGCTCGACTGATTAAGTAGGTTAGGTAATCACTGGGATGCAGGGCGACTGCCAGGGACAGGGAATGAAGTGGAGCTGTCAGTACTCAGGGGTGACAAATATGGTAATGAGTCTGGAGCTGAGGCAGGGACTGCATATGCTGGGGCAGTGTCAATGTCAAGGGGGGGCAGAGCCATTGGTTAGTCGGTGGAATGATGCAGTGGGCTGTTTGTGGATCTCATCAAGGAAAATGAAGACCTGTGAGTTGTCCCAGGGATGCGGAAGTTGTAAGGGACACTGGGAGCAGACATGGCTGGCCTCCCCGCAGTAAAGACAAAGACAATTTAGCATTCGCCATTGTCATTTGAGTTGAATCCCCCTTGCTGCATGGGATCTGTTCCCATGGTAGGAGGAGAAGTGCATGGGTGCAGGAAGAGCAGACACTGGGGATCGAGGTGGATTGAACCTTGCTGGTTCAAGATGGTAGCAGTCATTGAGCCAATTTTCCAGATGGATTAAGAGCTGGATGTACTGCTCCAGACCAAGATCTTCGCACCGGCAGACCATTTCTGTCTGAAGGTCTGGATTTATACCTCTGTGATAAACCATGAGGAGAGCTGGGTCACTCCATGCACTCCAAGGAGAGATGGTCTGGAACTTTATGGTGAGAGTCGGTGGAGTTCAAGCAGATGGAAGCTGAGGGCCGAGCTGCGTTGATGATATGAAGCTGTTGCCCAATCTCAGGCTTTTGAGGAGTGAAGTGATGAAGTTGGCCCAGTTGCTCTCTTGGGTGGAGAGTTGTGGACCTGGCACTCAGATGGCACTAAAGAAACCAGTTTGACCAGTTAAGTAGGTTACGTAATCACTAGGATGCAGGGCAGCTGCCAGTACCCAGGGCAGAATAACTCGCGGGGAAAACCAGTCGGTAATGTACTATAAACATTAGGGTTGTCGGTCGAATAATATACTTAATTGTGATTAATCGCATAAACTGAACGATTATTAACAATCACATATCCAATCAGGTTATACCTTCTTTGAAATACATTGTAGCTATATTCAGCTTCAGGAAAATTACTTATTGCAGGTCAGACACATTATTACATTATCAAACAAATAAGGCAGCATTGATAAAATTGTTCAAGTGCAACAACATAAAAGAGGATAACAGTGTTTTCCCCACTAAACAATCTATAACAAGCTTTACTTTGCCAAAATTTAACAACATAAAATTATTATAAGTATGTAGGTACTGTAACTATCTGTTCAAAGAAAAGAAAAGAAAAGCAAAGGCCTGAGCAATTACAGTAACAAGTAACAAAGTAAACAGCAGCGGGAAAATAAACTATAGATAGAGTCATATTACATTGGCAGAGACAGAGTCGCCTCTGCATTCCTTCACCACATATACATCAAAAAGTTGAACAATAATTATAGTTATTTTTAAAATTCAGTCAGGCTGCATTATATTCTACACACTTGCATTTGTGGATAAAACACATTGTTAGAATAATTGTTAATAAGACTTCATACTTTAGAGCAAACTTTCTGCATAATTAACTTTCTGCATAATTTTGATTTTTAAAAAGGAATTAAAGAAGTAGCAGAAGTGACAAGAATGTTTCTCTGTACTTATGTTTTTATTTTGAATCTATTTATGAATACCTCCATCCATCCATTCATCCAGTTTCTGTAACCGCTTTTCCTATTCATGGTCACGGGGGGGGGGGGGTCTGGAGCCCATCCTGGAGGCTCCAAGTGCAAGGCAGGGGACAACCCATCACAGGCCACCTTATAAAAACCTTTAAGGATGAAATTTGAAGACGTAAATGTAAGTTTTATGTGCTCTCTGTTCCCAGCGGTGGAGTCAAATTCACCATGTAAAAGATACATTTGTAAGGTGTCTTGTAATCAGCAACAAAAGCGGGACTTTGTTTTCTCTTTAAAAGATCATCATTGTCTCCTTTTTGTTATCTAACTTTATCAAGTGTCATAGATCAAAGGTGTAAAACGAGCGTTCGCATACATGCATTGTCCAAATTGAGCTTCCAGTCTGAAATACACAGAAGTGACTGCAGTAACCTTAAAAGCCCAGAACACATGACCGGAGTGGGTAAACTATGTGGTACTGAGAACTCAATAACGGCACTGTCCTTAGCCCAAACAGGGCTCTGCAATTGGCTGTGTGTTAACGTGATTAAAAAGTAATACCACACCATTCTTTTAAAATGAATTGCACATGCCATACTTACATACCCCACGACCCTGAGTAGGACAAGCGGTTTCAGAAAATGGATGGATGGATGAATGGATATTTATATACAGGAGTTGGACAATGAAACAGAAACGCTAGTCAATACAGTACTGTATTTGAGGTTTCACACCTATATATGCATCACCTGGTGGCCAATCTTTCATTGATTGCACTTACCATCAGTAAGAGGTTAAATAAGCAGAGTAATAGCACAGCTGTACATATAATATTGCATTCCACACTATATAAAAGGAGACATTCTAGAGTTCAAAAGAGGATACATTATTAATGCGTGTCTCGCTGGCGCAACTGTGACCAGGAAAGCAAGTCTTTGTGGTCGAGAGCCACAGTATCCAGGGTAATGTCAGCATACCACCACGTAGGATGGACCACATCTAGCAGGAGTAACTGTGGACACAAGAGGAAGCTGTTTGAAAGGAATGTCCGGGTACTAACCTAGATTGTATCCAAAAACATAAAACCACAGCTGCCCAACTCACTGCCAATTTAAATGCACACCTCAGCTCTCCTGTTTACACCAAAACTGCTCCACAGGGTCAATATTCTTGGTTGTGCTGCTATATCCGAACCTTTGGTCACTCACACTCGGTTTCAATGGTGCCAGCAGCGCAGATCTTTGGTTGTGGACGATGTAAAACACGTATTGTTCTCTGATGAGTCCACCTTCACTGTCTTTCCCACATACGGGAGAATTACAATGTGAAGAAGCTCCGAAGAGACTTACCACCCATACTGCTGCGTACTCAGAGTGCAGCCCTGGGGTAAATCAGTGATGGTTTGGGCTGCAAAAACATGGCATTCCCTAGGCTCACTACTTGCTCTAGATAAGCACATCACTGCCAAGGACTACCAAACCATTCTGGAGGAGCATGTTCACCCAATGGTTCAAACGTTGTACCCTGAAGGTGGTGCTGTGTACCAGATGCTACTGTGCCAATACACACAGCAGGACTGGTGACATAGTGACTGGTTACATCATGTTTAATAAACATGAAAGTGAAGCTGATCGTCTCCCATGGCCTGCACAGTCACCAGATAACACTATTATTGAGTAACTTTGGGGTGTTTTGGAGGAGCGAGTCAGGAAACATCTGCTCCACCTGCATCACATAGTGACCTGGCCGAAGTTCTGCAAGAAAAATGGCTCAAAATCCCTTTAGCCCACTGTTTTTCCGGTCATCCCCAGGACAAATTGATGCTGTACTGGCCACTAATTGAGGCCCTGCACCATACTAGTAAATCACTGTGGTCTAAAACCAGGTGTTTCGGTTTCATTGTCCAGCCCCCTATATAATTTATCTTCATGATCAGCCCCACATAACTTGAATAATGTTGACAAATGGGTGGCACGGTGGCACAGTGGTTAGCACTGCTGCCTCACAGCTAGAAGGTCCTGGGTTCGGTCCCTGGGCTGGGCACAGGGCCTTTCTGAGTGGAGTTCACACGCTCTCCTGTGCTCCCGTGGGTTTCCACCAGGGGCTCTGGTTTCCTCCCACAGTCTGAAAGTGTGCAGGATAGGTTGAGTGGTAACTAAGTTGGCCCCGTGAGTGTGTGTGCCTTGTGGTGTGTTGGCAACTGGCCAGGGTTGGTTCCTGCCTTTGCCCATTGTTCCTGGATAGGCTCCAGTTGTGATTGAGTGATTATGGTGATGGATGGATGGATCAATATGTCAAAGGCATAAGAATTGGGAAAGGATGATAAGACATTGTTATGTGTCAGAACATCTCTGAAATGGCAAGGTTTATGTGCCCTTCTCTTGGGTCATATGACAGTGACAAGTCTTGGCCGCCCAACACCAAGTTGGCAGATTATGGATTTTTCCCTTCTCTTAGTAGATACTCATCTCGGCTCACCATGAGCACCCCACGACCCTTGCAGTTTTGGAGATGCTACGACCCAGTCATCTGGCCATAATGATTTGACCATTGACCCATTTCTTCTGCATTCAACATGTTGACTATGAGTATTAAATGCTATCTTACAGTCTAATATATTCTAGGGATCAAGGCATTTTAGACTGATCGAGATCGGGATTAATGAGTAGATCATCTCCCCATCATTTTTTTTTCTCACCCATGATGCTGCATGTGCCACAACATGGCTGCTTTATAAAGTGGGACCACGACATGATGCATGCAGTGTGGAAATATTTTACACTGAAAAACGAGAGCTGTGCAACTGCAACTTGTACTGTCTGTAAATTAAGCATTTCACGAGGAGGTAGTAATACTGTAGATCTTCATTTAATACCACAAATTTGATCAGACATATAAAGTTAAAACACACGGCTGAGTACAGCGAATTCACTTGGCTCACTCGGGGAATGGCTGTGTTGATGCAACACACACTGGAGGAAACTTTCAAGAAAACAGCGATAACGCTTTTTGTTTAAACTGCTCATATTCATATGAATTCTGTTTTTATTGATTTCATTGAAGTTGCTGCACTTGAGTTTTCGGGATTAAAACCTTTCATTTTATTACAATGATTATTTTTTTAATAAACTCATACTATGTGAAAGTTCCCAAAAAAATTAGACATTTCTTTACCATGTTGATAAAAATTAATTGCATTAACAAAGGTGGTATTCCTTGCTGCACTGCAGATCTACTGAGTTGTCAAGCATATACGCTATAGATGTTAATAATTTTAATGTACTTATGGTCTATAGTTTGCACTGTGTGCTGTTGGAAAATACATGTATTGGTTTGAGACTCCGTATCGGCCGATACTTAATCTTAAGTGACTCGGATCGGTGTCGGGGACAAAAAATCTTTATTGGGACATCCCTAATATATTCCATACCCTGACATGCTTCTTAATGAATCAACATTATTCATTTCACATGGAAGTGGTCACAATGTTTTTGCTCATCATTGTGTTTGTGTGTTTACGTATACACTCGAACTTAATCCGTTCAGAACTCGGGTTCGAATCCTAAAAAGTTCGAGTTCTGATCGAATTTACCCCATAAGAAATAATGGAAAACCAATTAATTGGTTCCTGGCCCCAAAAAAATTACACCTAAATGTGTTTTTTTAGCAGTTAAACACAAATGCTATCAACATCAATTTCAGGATTTCATAACAATGCCCACTTTGCTTGGTTTTATTTAAGATATTCTTTAGGAGTTTCAATAATTCTGAAACAAAAATGTACCACTCAAAATCATTATGTTTATTGTGTGTTTAATGCAATCATTTTTGCTCATGATGAGTACCAATAATGCTGCTGGCTGTATTTTTGTTTTTGATAGACCTGTTTTTCACCCCCAGATCTCCCAAGTCCACATGCTTTCCACCCACCCTAACAGCTCATCAGCTTTTAAGCTGATGACTGAATCCATCCCACTTAATGCACAGTAATCTCAGTGTGTTCTGGAACTTCTGGGAACTGGTGCCAGTTGAAATATAACCACCAACAGAGAACATATGGTCTAAAAAAAGAACAGGACCCAAGTCAGTGTTTAGGCTTCTGCAAACTAGCCTTGTGCTGGCTTTTTATTCTCTGGCTGATAGTAATCAGCTCAAACACATCTGCCTTACTGTGATTAAATGCAGGAATGCATGAGCTACAGAGGACAGGTGTCTGTGTTGACATCCTTCCTCATGCCAACCTGCAGAGCTGTATTTCATACCATATTATTCCACTGAGTTTGTGTTTCTAACAAACTGATTTCTTTGTAACCGGCTTTGCACTTGCAAACGCTTAACTGTCTTTCAGATCTGTCCACATAATCTTCTCTGTTCCATGCTGAACTGTTGCCTTTCAGGAATGCCTCAGTAGGACCATGATACATATCAGACTGTTAGTGTGTTGAATTTTATGTAAAAATGGAGACTCAAATTCATAGCCTGCCCCAGCATGATATGCGATTGGTAAGGCTCAGATGTACCCACTGAACAAAAAAATAACTGTACTGCATTTTAGCGGCTATCATGAACCTAGGAAATCTTCCCTTTTTTAGTGTCAAAAAGTGTTAAATAGCTCCCATGTCTGCTAAGTAACTCAATAGGTGAAATTTCAATACAGAAATTATATGAAAAATGTGCATGTGCGGTGTGTGAAGTCAGTAGGTTAAGTTTTGAGTTTTATGTCTAACACCACAAAAAGAAATTCCTCATTATTTGATTAGCTATTGTATTTTGCAAAGTAACTTCACTGATTTAAATAACCGGATGTTTCTATTTGAAATTGATTAAATTCAGTCCAAATATGAACTCATAATAAACTACACTCGCAGAACTCTCACAGTAAACTCAAGAAAAATTCACAGAATACTCACAATGCATTCAGAAGAAACCGTTCGGCGATTTATTTATTGTATGAACATCATATGGCATACCTACACAAACCCAGATGCTATAGCTTAATTCACACCTAGGCTATATGGTATAGCCAAAATAATAAGTATAGTAAATACATAAACCAATAACATAGTGGTTTATCATTATGAGGTTTTATGTATTGTACATAATTGTATGCACTTTACTTTTATACAATTGTCAGCGCAGTAAGTTTGTTTACACCAGCATCACACAAACACGTAACACATTTTGCTGTAACCGTACAACGGCTACAATGTCACTAGGCAATAGGAATTTTTCAGCTCCATTATAATCTTGTTATAATCTTGTTGATAGGATAGATAGGTTTATGGTGACAGTGCACTCAGGGAAAGCTCACAGTACACAAAAAGAGTGAGTGTATGATCTCCTGGGGTGTCACCAAAGTCAGTGAGTGTGTGATCTTCCGGTGCATTGCCAAAAAGTGAGAGTATGATCTCTCATGGCGTGGCATGGTGCAGGCGGGAAAAAGGTGATAATCCACTTGCAGGTCCAAGACAAACAAGTGTTTATTGAATTAAGCAGAACACATGAGGGAAAGGCACAAATTAAATGCACTACAAGGGGTCACAAAAAAAAAAAAAAAATAATAAAACCATAAAATAATAACACCAGGGACCAAAACAACACAGGGCGCAGGACTAAGAAAGAACGAGAAACAACAGACTAGAAAACAGCGTAGACACAGGTACTTAAATATACTCAGGCTAGTAGGGCAAACAAGGGACAGATGTAACTTAATAATCAATTAACCAATCAGAGGCACAGGGCAGCAAGCAACAGGTGAAACAAATTAACACTAAATGTAGTCATTGCCACACGCTCAGTGACAGTTCAGGGAACAGGGAAAACACACTAGGGACTTAGATACACTGGGGCTGAAGGGCAAGAGACAGGGAGGAGGATGGGGTGGCCAGTCATGCAGGGTGGGCTCTGAGGGTACAGACCCTGACAGTGATCTTCTGGTGGATTACCAAAGAGAGCGAGTGCATAATCTCCTGATGACTTACCCAGAAATCCATTTCTCAGCTGAATGCAGTGATGAAGAAACGTTTCACGGCTGAAATTAATGCCTTTCATCAACGAGCTGCTTTGACAAATTGCTATTTTTCACTATTCAGAGTTCTGAGAAGGCTGTCTGACCAACTATGTTCGTCTGACAGGTCATGATGGAGACTGTGGTTCTAAACCATTTTCATAATTGCAATGGCAGTGTGCTGAATTCTAGAAATTCATTGTGGAAGAACGGGTATAGGAGATAGTAACAGTTAATGTGGGTTTTTGTATTTGATTCTGTAGTCTGGAGCATTTGTCTGACTAATTTAAATAAAAAATAACATTGTACATTCTGAATATTGAATATATTAAGGTTAATATGTATTCATAAATTGTCTGTCTCTGTAACACAATAATTAGAATGCTGGTTAATTGATGGTCTTATGGTCTACGTATGACAAAATTACATAATCATTAAATGTCTTAATATGACATCATGCACTGTGCCCAATCAATTAAGGTGGCTAATAAAGCCCAAAAGGGGGCTTCCAGTGAGCCAGATGGCTGGTATTTATCACCTGTCCATCTGTTTGTTATCCAGCACTGCATTCCTGCATCATCTATACTTTTGTTTAAACATTTATAAAAATGACACTGACAGCAAGCCACATAAATACACTGGTGGCCAAAACTGTGGAAATTCTTCTCATTTATAGAGATTCCATTACTTTGTTCCAGTTATTTATTTAATCGTCAGTGTATGATATTTCTAATCATTCTTTGATTGCCTATAAACATTACCACCAATATCCATGCAAAAATTTTTAAAGCGTAATGCCCAAAATTTTGGGCACTAGTATACATTTATTCATCTATTTCCAAAACTCCTGTCCACCTGAGACTTATGATTACATGTTAAGATTTCAGGGGAATTAGCTAATCTAATTAGTAATCAACATAATCGATGAAGTCCCCCTACTGCCACCAAAACAACTCTGATCCATTGAGGCATGGACTCCTCAAGGCTGCTGAAGGTGTCTTGTGGTGACTGGCACAAGGACGGGAGCAGCAGATCCTTTAAGTTCTATAAGTTGCGAAGGGCTTCTATGGATCGGACTTGATTGTCTATCACATCCCACTGATGCTCGACTGGATTGAGATTTGAGGGATGTGGAGGTCCAGTCAACACCTTGAACTCTTTCACGTTCCTCAGACCATTCCTGAACAATTTTTATGGGGTAGCACGACGTATTATCTTGCTGAAAGAGGCCACTGCAATCAGGAAATACTGTTGCAGTGATGGGGTGCACTTGGTTTGCAATAATGCTTAGGTAGGTGGCAAGTGTCAAAGTAACATCCACATGAATGCCAGGACCGAAGGTTTCCCAGCAGAACATTGCCCAGAGTATCACACTAGCTTGCCTTCTTCCCATAGTTCATCCTGGTGTCATCTCTTCCCCAGGTGCACACGCACTCACCCACCCACATGATGTAACAGGAAACGTGATTCATCAAACCAGGCTACCTTCTTCCATTGTTCCCTGGTCCAGTTCTTACAGTAGGCTCACATGCCAATTGTAGGCACTTTCAGTGGTGAAGAGGAGTCAGCATGGACACTCACCGGTCTGCGGCTACACAGCCCCATACACAGGAAGCTGTGATGCATTGTGTGTTCTGCCACCTTTCTATAATTGCCAGCATTAACTTTTTCATCAATTTCCGATACAGTAGTGATACAGCCTTCACTCCCCACTTGGGCATCCGTGACCCTGTCGCCTGTTCTGAAGTTGGCCCTCCTTGGACCACTTTTGGTAGGTACTGACCTCTGCATACTGGGAACACTGCATAAGACCTAACAATATGGAGATGCTCTGACCCAGTCATCTAGCCATCGCAATTTGGCCCTTGTCAAAGTCACTCAGATCCTTACACTTGCCTGTTTTTCCTGCTTCCAGCACATCAACTTCACGAAGTGACTGTGCACGTACCTATTATACTCTGCCCGACCAACAAAAAAAAAGTCGCCATTTGAATCTTTCGTCGGACCACCTTTAGCTTTGATTATGGCGCACATTTGTCATGACATTGTTTCCACAGGCTTATGCAACATCGTACTCTTTATTTTCATCCAGATTTGCATTCATTTCTCACCAAGATCCTGTATTGACAAGTGAGTTGAACCACTCCATAAAGCCTCCTTCATCACATCCCAAAGACCTTCAATGAGGTTAAGGTCAGAACTCTGTGGTGACCAAGTCATACGTGAAAATCATTCCTCATGCTCCCTGAACCACTCTTTGACAATTTGAACCCATTGAATCTTGGCATTCTTGTCCTAGAATATGCCCATGAAAACAGGGAAGAAAAAAATTCATTAATGATGGATGGAGGTGTAACCTGGCGATTCAGTAGATTCTGGTACTCAGTTGATTTTACTTTATTGCTGCATAACGTTGTTGAGCTGTAGTAATGATCCAGTCATTGGCTCTTACTGTACTGTAAGTATTTGCTGATATAAATTGAAATGGTCATTTTTTTTTTGGCCGGGCAGTGTATAATGGCACTCTAGACAGGTGCCAATGTAATGAGATAATCAGTGGTTTTAATGTTTTAGTCAGTGGTTTTAATACCCTTTATAACAGGGTTATTTAACTCACGGTCCTCGAGGTCCGAGCACTGCTGATTTCCCAGCCTTCCTTTACCTGTCAGTCAGGTGTGAAGCCTCTGACTAATCAGAATCAGTAATTATTAAACAACTACCTGGGAGAACTGAAAACACGGCCTGGATTTGGATTCGAGGTCCAGAGTTGAAGAACCCTGCTTTATAACAAAATCTTTAGTCTACCACACATTCTTTTTCTTTCCTCTGAATATTGATGTAATAAAAGGTGCTTATTAAAGGAGTACGTGCAGAAAAGTTCATTTATATTATACAGTATATTACCTGTATCTTGGTTAATCTTAAGATGCACTAACCCATGCAATGCTGAAAATCCTTGTAAAATTTTAACAATAAAATTTTGATTATTAAAAGTATTCATTGATTTAAAACCAATTTAGTAGCATTTCTCATCCATCCTCTGTTATGGGTTAATTTCTATATATTTTTATAGTTTTAAAATGATATTTTAATGGTACATTTTATGAAATCTGAGTATATTTGTGCCTCGGTGGTGTTTATTTGTTCCTGTATTTCAGGGAGGCCTCGAGGTCTCCACAGAGCTTCATTAATAATAAAAAGAAGCCTATTATATTTTTAAAATGTCTTTAGATGTGGCCCTCAGGATAGAAGACTTGGAAGGACATGTAGTAGAATTTAATAACAGTCATGGCAGGGTATTTTACAAAAAAGGCAAAAAGTGGTATGGTTGTATTCAGGCTGAAGAGACAAACATGGCCTTAGGGGTGGGGGGTGGGGGGGGGGCTGGCTTCATGTCAGTTCAGTACAAGCTGTCAGACAATCAATGACATGAGAAATACTGCCAGTGGGACAGGTTCATCTTACATGTCCAGTTATTTGGACAGTTAATAATTAAATGATGGTTACTTATTTTATTTAGTGCTTACTAGAATGAATCCCAGGTGTGTGCACTTGCAACACCCCCCTTCTCCGGCATGATGAAATCCTTTCCTTAATCACAGAGGAACTCCTCCCTAGCCAGTCTCCAAATGTGGCCGTGTGACCGAGACTCAGGAATAAAGTTGGCACCAGGGCTGACTTACCTGTTCCTTCCCCCTCAGATTCCCTCTGCTTGAATCACGTCAAGGTCCTTATACAGCAACCTGTGAAGGCCTGGTATCAGTCTCCTTACACTTGGCTGAACCTGCATGAAGGTCAATACGACTGAGATTGATATTATATTCGCATTAAAGAATGCAGGTGAAATACTACTCGTACACTAACACTGCCTCATGCTTGCTTCTGATAACAGGGATTCAGTGCACTTAGAGATGTATCTTGTTTGCTTTTCTGCTTGCTTAGTCACAGTGCTGTTGCATGGAGATAGAAGGCTCTCTGTAAACCTTTAACTCCCCCTTCCTTCTATAAAGGGGCTCCTGTCAGCACCCTGTCTGCCTTACAGTGGCAGTTGTGTTGCACCTTACGCATGATCCACTTATATGGTGTCACGCAAGGTAACCCTAAGTGCACTGCAACATTACCTAGTTAAATATTAAAAGATATGCACAGAGAACTAAAATACAACAATTAATATATGCTGCTAGACTCTAATAGTTACTAGAATAGGCGTGAATTCAGTCCCCAGAGTGTAGATTATCATTGAATGTCTCCAACTTAGCCTTAATGAGGATTAAGAAGTCAGTACTGAAACATATTTTACTTGGAGGAAAAAACACTGATAAATAAATCTGCCATATCTCGCTGTAGTGTATTATTTATTGGATAGAGAGTGTTGTTGCTGTACTGTTTGCTTGCTATTCTGAGAATGGAGAATTATTCCCGAGTGAGTTATTTCTGAGTTCTGCAGGGTTTTGAAATACCCAGCAGGTGGGCCAAAGTGTGTGTTCAATAATACACTGTGAAAATTCATCCAGTCCCCCTGCCATGGGAAGAAAACGCTACAATAAATACTGCAAAAAATACTTCAGTGACATGCTTCACCTGGATATGCTGTTGTCTGTCAGTTAAAAGAGAAACCAGGAGATTAGTCAAAGACCCACCAGCATGTTTCTGCTCTCTGAAATTTGCAATGGTGCCTGGTGATGGCGGTGAAGTGCAGACCCCACATTCGGATGACACTCTGAGGCAGCAGCTTGGCTGGTGATATCAACCCTTTTCCTTCCTCAACATAGTACCCATGCAGTATTTAATAGCACACACTGGCCATGATGTCCACACCAGTGTTTAACACAAGGAGGTCATTTCATGTTAAAGGGATTTAAAAGCAGTATTTGAAAACATAATTGCTGCAGAGTAGGGTTAGGGTTAACTTTGGGCCAGTATTTTCAACAGTGCTCAATAAGGGGTCAATAAAGTTTTAAGGATGCATGACATTGCAGTCATATGTCTTAAATAAGTTCAGTTTGAATATTAATTATTTAAAATATTACTTATTTTTAAAATAAATATATGATTCTCGCAGCGGCTTCACAGTCCCTGACATGTTACAGACTAATTCTAGCTGTTGTGAGATTCTTGCATTTTGTTCCGTCTTGCATTTCGTAGCGCGTAAGCCTGTGCCCCCTTTTTGAAAATAGCACCAGCAATTGGGCCTTCCCGAAATAAAACACTTAAAACATCCAAACAACTTGCACAAACATGCCCAAACATGTTCTAGTTTAAATCCTGACAGTACTAGATACTAACCAAACACAAACTGATTTCTAAAAATTGATTTTCTAAAAATTACAATCAAACTTGATTGTAAATAATTTCGGGCTCACAGATGTACTTACGTGTAATTTTCTTGGCATTATAAGCATTTTGGAGACTTCTGTCACTAGACATTGTTTTTAAAGCACAAACCCTAGATTATAAATCTTGTTTCCACCAGTGCAGCAACGACGACATATAACTAACTTTTCAAAATTTGGAAAGTTGCAGCTGTACTGCAGACGGGTTGAATTGGGGCAAGATGAGCTAACAAATACTGAAAGAGGAAATCTTGGTAACACTTTACTTAAAGCGTCCATGTATAATGCATCATGGATACCTTCATAATACATTATAATGCATTCATAAAATATTATAAACACAGCCGTAACTATTTTTTAAAAAGGCATAACACATTATAAGCATGTTTATTATGCATTATGAATGCTCTATGAAGCTCTCATCTATATTGCACTATAAATAGCTCCATAATGCATAATAATGGCCTATACTGATCATTATAATGCATTATGAAGGTATCTACAGTGCATTATGATGACTGCTTTAAGTAAAGTGTTACTAAAACCTATTTCAGGGGGTCATTTATTTTTCTAGATCTGGCCTGTGGGCCAACGTTTGGCAACCTGCAACCTGCCGTGACGTCTGGAAAGGGGGCCCAGGCCAGGTGCAGATTACAGAGTGGGCTTGCACACTTTATAATCTGATGACCTAGATTGGGAGAACAGGGCTTAGAATCTGTCAGCTCAAGGTCGATGTGTTCGGTTTTGATGACCACTAGTATTAATGACTTACTGGTCTTAATTAGAACAGGGGTACCTTTATTAAATTCATTGGATTCCTGCAATGCCCTAGAGTCCTATGCAGGCTGTGCATGACTGTAAGTCCTGTACTTCCTCTGAATCACTGGTCACCTAATTAAATGAGTTACATAACTTTAACTGTTTCGTTTCAACACATCGTGTGCCTTGGTGATTAAATGGACCAATCAGGAAAAACTGAAGCTGTGTTCGGAAACGATAGTTCCGGCTTCATATGTGTCGTCCACTGTTCTGTTCTACATTGACATTTTTCTGGAAGTGTCTGGCTTTGTTTGTAATAGGAGTTGCCAGCGTTGAAGGCTGCCCACAGACCCAGGCTTTTGGCAGCAGGACTGGCACAGTTAAAGCGGCAAGTACTGCAGCAGTAGCCATTTTAACCTGTGCGAGATTTCACTACCGGTTTCTTGTGCGTTTATGTGTTGTGTTCATATGTATATGTGCATTTGTGTTTTTTAAAGACATTACATTTTTGCTTGTTCTTACCTATTACTCTTTTAGGTTTGACACACCAAAGTCATACAGAAACGTTTCCTGATCCACAGAAATAGAACAACTAACTCTCCAGTACGAGTCCATAAGTTGGATTCTTGACCGGGGGACTGCCTGTATGTGCTGAAGCAAGATTACCCTACCTGGTCTTTCTTTGCGGAATGCCAGGTAGGCTTCTTGTGGTATATAAATAACTCGGATGTGAACACAAAGCTTTGCTTATTAATTTACAAAAATGGCACTGTCATTTCATCAGTGATATCAACACTTGCAAGATGCCATGACCGGTGGATGATTTTTTAAGGCTTCTTTTGGAAAATTCTCCGGTGTTCTTACAGCTTGTCATTGCGAGTCCTTGCAGGATATTTGGTTGACCCAGACACTTTCTGCCTGGGCAAATAAACAAGTAAATCTTTATTAAGACCCTCAGTTGTTCTGGAGCAGACCTCGCAGTACCGCCCTTAGGGGCAGACTACCCTACTGCTGTTAAAAGTCTAATACATATGCATGCGTATTAGTAACAGGCTCAGTGAAATATCAATCAACCGCACTCAGCCCCAAAGCAAGGCAACCTTTGCATTATAATATGTTTTGAATTATGCCCAGTTCATGAATAATGAAGTGTTAATATTACAAAGACAAAAGTATTTCTGTGTAGCTCACTGATGGGCCCCACTGAGACCAGCCTTTGTAGCATTCATCATGTCTTAATGCTCAAAACATCAGACTACAGGGGCACACTCCGTAATTTAATGAGCGCTAAAGCTCAGTCTTATTATTTTGTGCTGTCACGTTCCCTGGCCCTTCTAGATCGGTCTCCTTGGCAATGGATTTGTTTTTTTTTTGGACCCCATCATTTGGTATCACTCATATTCCCGAGGTCCTCTCAATCTATCTCCCCAAACATACTATTTACATCAGGGTCAACATTATTCCAGTCTGTTTCACCATAATGCTCTTCTCTGTGGCACTTCTGCCATGGCTGGGAGCTCAGAGTATCCTACTGGGAATTCTGGGTAAGTGTGCCTCAGTTGCTACAGTCATTATCTATATACAGCCTCATATAGCACAGATCGCGGTCTGAACCTGGACATTAACTGCTGAGAGTGAGCAGAAGCCCCCTGGTGGCTGAAGAATCAAAGCAGCGAGGCGTGCTTTGGCGGGCTGTCCCCCGCAGCCTCATTTCTCCGCCAGGCACCCGCGACGTGCCTCTTGCCAGTTGAGACGACTGCGCTGTTCCTTCCATGCTTAACCATCCCGCCTGGGGTCAGTTCATTCGCAGCGTGCAACAAAAACAGGGTAGTCAGCGTGCCTCCTAATTTATCTATTTTAATATTATGACACTATTTACCAAAGTAGGGGACAAATTTTACATAGTGCTGACATAAAGGAATGCAAAAACCCTGTCCTCAAAATACTAATGTGAAAGTAATAGTAAAAAGTCAGGACAGCAAGCTAATGGGACGATACAAACTAGTTATGATCTGTGCTACAAGCTAGCTTTTTTGATACCATGTAAATAGTCATTAAGCCGGTTAATCATTGTGATTTTCTGTATGTGCGGCAATCCTGATAAGACGATATCAAATGATGATTGGTGGAAAGTTTAAGCACATCATGTGACTTGGGACTGGGACAGCGTACAGTGTCTTTTTGGGGATAAGTTTCTCCTCTTCAAGGGTAGCAGGGATCAGGGAATAAAGCTATGGTTTTGGCGGGAACTGAGGCCGAAATGGGCGATGCGGAGCATGGCGCTGTGCTGACACCGATCTTCACTGGTGTCATCCTGGGTTACTAAGCACAAAGCCAAGGGTGACCGAAAGTAAAAACACTGAGCATGACGGACAGATCAATACGGATAATCTGACCCTCCTGAAATAGCTTGCCCCCTTCCTCATTTTTCTGTCAGTTTGTTTCTGGTTACGGATGAAGAAGGTTGTTTTATCCTACACCTCTGGGTAGTTTCACCAAGAACCTTTGTACATTTTCGCTTGATATCTCTTATTGGGAGTGTTTATTATCTTGCAGGCAATTCAATTTTCTGTTACATGTGCTGCTGTCAACTCGTGAAACATAAATGAATTCAGTGTGTGTGTAGTTCAAGTTCAGTGACAGATGAGCACACTCCTGGTTTGCATTTCCGAATATACTGTAACTTTGTGTCAAGCTGAAACAAATCATTACAAGTTCACATATCACACTAAAACCTATATCCTTCACCCTATAAAACTGAAGTTCACAAAATTAAAATTTCACTGTTGTGTTAAGTTTAAAAACCTTTCTCTGTCAAGGTCAGAAAACTGTTAGATTAAATGTAAGACAGGTGATAAAATCAGAGTGAAACCATCACTGTCTTCAAGGTAGATGAGTTTAAAATTTCCGTTTCAGCTCCAAATGGTCCTGAGTGTTTTGTGGTTGACAGCATAAGGACTAAATTGTTATGGACTGACTGCTGCGTATTTTTAGGCCAGTTGTGGGACTAAGTGAAGCCAAGAGAACCAGGCGCAGCCTGCTGTCCTGTTTCCTGGAGTTTTTGTTGTTCGTCTTGTCTTCCGATCTACCCAAGCGAGCGTTGCCTGGGAACCACTAAGCAAATGCTGTACCCTTAAGACTTGTGGTAAGTGAGAGTGGCATTTGGGCGAAGGCTCTGTTCATTTGTATGATTTACTGGGGTGTGAAACTTTCCCATTCCTATATTTAGTCAGAGGAGAGGGAAAATTAGTCATTCTGAGCATTTGTGTGTGAAATTAATATTACGCGAACTTGGCAAATCTCTACAAACTGTGTCAGCTTGTGAGTTCAGATGGGCCAGGAATTATCTGCACTGTTTAACTTTGAGGCAGAAATAGACATCTAGTAAACAGTATTTTCTTATGCTTCAGGTATGTGGGGACTTGCCTTCCTACATTTTGGAACGCACCGGTCTCCTGGCCCTCTAGGGGGTGCCACTGAGTTGTACACCAGGAATGCCTCAGTAGTGGAATATAATAATACTGATTTATCTTAATTAATTGTTAATCCATTGTTACTTATGATCGTCATTTTAGACTGCAATGCAGTTACAACACTATAATTATGTTAAACCATACTGTTCAGCTAACTCGCCTTCTGAGTGACATCATTTCGGGTGCGACATTTGCATGCGAAAGGCATAAATTGTTCCCCAGAACTGACTAATCAGGCATACATCTATAGAAATCTCAGGGGGGTATGCAAGCATGGAATAGTTTCTAAATATTGCTGTGCTTTTATAAGTCATGTAAAAAAGATTATGTTAAGGACATGACAGTAATAGGCAGGCTCTTTGGAAGATTGACTGTATGAGCAAAATTCTTTGAGAAATATTCATAATTGCTTTAAAGGATTCAACTGACTGCAGACCAAAAGAATAATGGGAGATATTCACATTTTCATAACGATATCAGCAAGGTAAAAAAAAAAACACACATTAGTTGTTTTACCGTTTACTGAAATAATTATAAAGTTTATGGCTTTTACAAATGAGTTTTATGATCGATTCCTTGATTAATCAAAATTAAAACTTCCTCCTACTATTATAAACTTGGGGAATTGAACACCCTTCAACATTGAACATTACAGACTTGAAAAGGGACATTAACACCAGGCGTGTTTGTAGAAGCAAAGACAGATCAAAACAAAACATTGCTGCTGCCATATGTAGAATTCAGATGTTCTGTGTGCCTTTCCAGCTTTGAAACAATTCAAGGCCTTTTTTCTTGGCGTTGACTGCAGTGTTTTTGATAGAAGACAGTCAGTCAAGCATGCATTATGGCTGAAGCGCCTTCAGGAGTTGTATTTGTTCTTTGAATTTAGAACCACAGCAAAGAATGCTGGGTAATATAATTGCACCTGGTAATATTGGACGCAGAGTAATATTACAGTATAAGGTGATGTTAGACACAGATTAATGATTCTGCCCATGTGTCAAATTCTCTGCTGGTCCTAGGTAATCATTGGCCCAACATTATGTATTCATTTAAAAACTGTTCATTTTAAAACATCCTGTACTGCAATGCACTTTATCAACACTATCCGAGCCCTATATGCGAAATATTAGTCACAAATAAAACACTTAACTTGTCCTGTTTATGTCTTCTGAAGGAGAAATGTATGCATCACTGAATGTAAGCTGGTAATAATAAAATAATATACTGTGCGAGTTTATAACATGTCCAGAGTCCAGGGGTTATCACTCCCCATCTTGGGGGTTTGCCCCCACTGTATGTGTGTGGAGTTTATACTGTATGATGTCATGCGGGTTTCCTCCACGTCCTATGGTTTCCTCCTTCAGTCCAAGAACATACCTTTAAGTTACTCTGTGTCTCTCCTGTGATGGACTCCTGACCTGCTCAGGTTGAACCTCAAGATTGTGCTTGTAGTCCCTGGGCTAGGCTCTGTCTAGACCCTGAAGGGAATAAACAGTTGAAATTTGAATGGATGGATGGATGGATGAATCAGCAAAACTACAGCTGGCGATGAGCTGAATTTAACTCCCCCGGTGAAGGCTCAGGACATACCTCCTGCATCACTGTGTCACATCAGCTTGATGATGGACCTTCATACAATGTGGAGTGTGCATTTCACTGAGTTGTTCTCTCTCGCTTGGTTTCCAGAGAATGACACTCATCCCCAAGTCAAGCAGTGTCCCCCCACAGCCTATTAGAAAGAGAGAGGAATCTACTGCATGTCCTTGGCTCCTCCACTGGGAAAAGAGCACAGAACTTCTTACCAACATGACATTTGCTTATGTGCAGCCACATGCAGATACAAACTTTCATGACAGTAAAGGTTATGACTTTATGTTTTTTTTTAGATCCGAAAGATTAAGATATTCTAGGGCCAAAATCCTGCAATATAGTAGGAACATAAGAACAAGAACAAGCAGTTTGGTTTGAATTATTAGGGTTCTGCCATAGGATGTGTGCTTCTTATCATCTGCACTTCATTTTCCGCATAACATCCTTGTTCACTTTGAATTTGATAAAACTTGGTGCAAATACATCTTAGAATCTGAGAGACAGGAATCTACAGGCCAAGGATTTTACCGACAGGTTTGTCAGCTCATCCTACAATGTCAGACCAGAGAGGTGAATAAATTTGGGCAGTAATTTACTTTAGACTTTTTGACATAATTCTTATTTCCTTTCTCTGTTTATTTGAAGACCCCAGAAAATATCTGCATTTTAAAGTGAAGTTGTTCAGCATATGGAGGGAAGTCAGGTGACTGGGGTTCTGCATCAGGACTGGTTTTGCGACTATGGTAACCTTTTCCAGTATCCATGTTGATGTGACACTGGGTCTTCGACTCCCATGCATGAGTTTCTGTGTTTTGTTTTCTCGTCCCCTAAAATAACATCTTTTTCACGCTTTCTTTCATGCCTTGTTGAACTGGACTCCGCCCCGTCCTGTAACTCCTGAGAGAAAAGCATCACATCCCAATAGAGTTTGATTCCCCACATCATGCAAAGTCTGTTTATTCTCTTAATGCCTTACTAAGAAACTGTAAGACTTTTTTTTGGATGTGAAACAGATGTATATGACAGGTCTATGTTATGTCATCAAAGACACTAGCTATGGATGGATGATGGGACTGATATCCCAGGTAAACCCCCATGGCTGAGTGTCCCACAGCTCAGCAGTACATTGAGAAGAGGCGTGGCCCTACAGGCTGTATTAAAATGATACTAATTAGACAGAGAGCTATCATCTTCACACTCAGTGAGATGGCTAATGATGTACGTCCCATTGCCCGTTGCTTAACAAATGGATGAGTTGGGAAGGGATGGTCTGGATGGGGCCATTATTGAGACATATGTTATGTCGATGTCCCCCGCCCCCCCACTCCGCATGCGTACGTGATTTGTACGGACGCTAATATGAGCAGGGTTGCTCTGATTTACCGAAACGGTAAATTACTGAGGCGGCCGAGCGCACGGCCCGACGAAGCAGATTCATCGCCGGGTAGGGGGGGTTGGGGGCGGGGGAATAGACCGGTGCCAACTTGCTGTGACCGCTGGGGCCCTGTGGCTCTGCGCTGTGCCAGGATGCGGGTGTGAGTGTGTACCCTGCGATGGGTTGGCACACTGTCCTGGGTTGTTCCCTGCCTTGCGCCCGTAGGCTCTGGACCTTCTGTGACCCTGAATAGGACAAGCGGTTACAGAAAATGGATAGATGATTGCAGTCACAGATTTTTATACAATTGAATTTCCCCTAGAGGGGACCAAAAAAATGGTCCCCACAATGTATAATATCAGGTTTTTATCACATTGTGGGGACATTTGGTGTGGGGACACACACCCCACAATGTAATATAAACATAATACACACACATGCATGCACATACATATATTTAAATATGTGTGTGTGTGTGTGTGTGTATATATATATATATATATTATACATTCACACCCACATTCTATGCACAACATACTGTATATGTGAAATACAGCTGATGCTTTTTAGTATGCTCTGAAATGGTATACAAGTGTAATAATTGAATATCCATCCATCCATTTTCTGTAACTGCTTATCCTAATCAGGGTCATGGGGGGTCTGGAGCCTATGCTGGAGGCTATTGACGCAAGGCAGGGAACAACCCAAGATGGGGCACCAACTCATTGCAGGGTACAATCTAATATTCATTCACACTATGGACAATTGGGTAACTATGAGTGAATATATAGTTAATTTTCAGCTCTGACATAGGAGACAGCTTGCTAAAAGCCCAGCTTGTTACAAACATACTGTACTTCACAAGGCATAATGCCAATATACAGCCAATTCAGGGAGCATGTTTTAACGTGCAGGTACAATGTAGCACTATAAAATGTACTTTCTTTGAAGATTGTAATATATACCTTGAAGAAGACAGAAAACTGAATTTTTCTCACCCACAAGTTGCTTTAGAAATAATGTTAAGGAACTATGTTTGGTAAATATGTTTGATATAAGATAGGATGAACTTTATTGTTCCACATAATTAAATATGCCTGTTATTCTCTGCAAAACACTAAGACACTAATTTGAATAATGTTGTTAAATGTAAGCATGTTTAGACTTACATATTCAGCCTTGGTAATAATAAACAACAAAACACAGCAGGTAGTGCTGGAATAAAATGCGTTATTTTCAAAGTGTGGTTTCCTGTAGTCTGAAAACAGGTCCTGAGAGCTTTCATGAAATTATTACTTTATCTGATTTAATTTCTAAATTGGAAACAAATTACGTGTTTTTTTTTTTTTGTATCTGTTTTGTGAGCAGTTCAACATTTCAGAGGTAGTTCAACTGTAACTGTGCTCGTGAGTAACAGAAATAGAGTATTCTAACAGAAACAGGGTATTCTAACAGAAACAGGGTATTCTAACAGAAAATATCCCCTGAATGCACTAGCAGACACTGTTCTTAAAAATGCTAAAATAGATGTACCAGCTGCTTACTCAAGCCTAAGAGAGAAAAGCAATTATTCCTTTTCAAACAAAACTAGATCCATCATAAAGCTGTTTATATATATATATATATATATATATATATATATATATATATATATATATATATATATATATATATATATACACAGTACATGTGTGTGTGTGTGTGTGTGTGTATTCAGCTAAGCTACTTAATAAACACATGGTCTGGTTAAACTATTATTATGATAATGCTATATTGTGCCTTCAAAACTGAATTGCCTACCCTAAAATGACTTGTGTTTATAATTCAACTGCTCACTGAACAGCCATCTTGTTAACTTTAAACAATTTGACCTCTGGCTCTTCCGAAGTATCTCAGTTTTTATGCCTACATTTTTTTTATTAGCCCAAGCTATCACCTAAGGCAATCACAAACCTGCGAAAAAGTGCTTCAGCCTGCAAATATTATCCTGCATTGGGCTTACACTCTCGTTATGGATGTAATGGATGGCTGCCTAGCTAGGTACCCATGGAGGAGATGGCATGTGGATCTATATCTTAGACATGTGGATCTATATTTTAGGCTCTGATCCACTTGCCACTACTGCTTCCAGATGGTCGATAAATTAACCATGTTCTCTGTACCTCCTAAATCTTGGAGTCTAGGAACCGCCTTGGCCTGTAGCTTATATATTTATATAATAGATTTTCCCAAAATTTATTTTCCTGCCTACAAGTCACTATTTTCAGTTGAAGTTTGCCATCCTCTCCCTGAGTTACACTGCAATGATGTTCTGAAATCCTGAGACAATGAGAACATGGACTCGAGGTTCTGTCCAAATCTCTTTACCCTGTATCTGTACCCTCTGTGTTTTATGGTCATATTTGGTTGCAATACAATGTAATACTTTGCTGATGACTGATCTATTTGCCAATAAGTGAAGCTGTTTATTTGATCATTAAATGAGACCAATGATATTCCACTAAATAGTCCAGCCAAAAGCTTTCCTTCATACCCTAAACACCTGGCAGTGACATAACATAAATTAGGACAATGAACTCAAAAAATTATCATTACATCTCAGTATTTTCTTTTTTTTAATGTGCTGGATCAGCTTGATTTTTAAGGAAAGTCATCATATAAAGTAAAAAAAAAAAGTATATGGTATTTATGGTTTACTGCACAACAAAATCATTATAATATAATATAAATATATATTATAAATATAATTACACAAAAAAAAATATTGCAAATGAATCAATCAAGTATTGGAGTTGAAAAAACAAACCTATATGCCTCTGAAGATGCATATACAGTTTACTACTGTGTAAATTTTCTCATATATGAATGTAGCTGAAGTGATTGTTTAAAATCACATAAAACATTCATGTGTAATTAATGGTCTCAGGCCCCAGACCCTCAATAACAATATTGTTAATTTTTCATTCTCGTGTTTTCTCTTGTCTATCTTTTTCTTACAGATTCATTTTATACACAGCTGTGTGCTTTATTACTCTTAGGATATACTGCTTTGTGCTTGAGTCATCAAATTAAATCAAGTCAAATTTATTACCCCACTAGGGGAAATTTAGCTGCAGCCTGGTGTTAAAAACATAAACTGTGCATCATAATAAGCAGCACACCAGACAGATCACAACAATTCAGTGCAGTACAGTGCAAGATCACATCATGTGAATGTTAAAAAATGAGGCAAATTGCAAAGTATAAAAAGCGCTTAATACCATCATCTGTGTTAATTTAGCCTGCTAACTGCAGTACAGAGAAAAGAGTCTTCGAATTTTTAGCCTATCAGACGCACAACACTTGCCACATGAACAGTTTCCCCATGCAACAATACAAATCAGACATGCAGTGCGTTGCAAATAGAGCGTATAACTGTTTTATGAACCTGATTTATTCATAACCATTACAGTATTAAAGAAATAGCAGGAGTACAGTCTGTGGGATGACTGGGCTACTAGGCACAAATGACTCTTGATAAAGAACTGTACAGTGTGTGATAATTCCAGTGCTCAGTGATGACATAAAAAGTGAAAAGTGCCTAGATCTGGCTTTCTGTTAAGGCATGAGAGGGCACAGGGCGTAATTCTATTATGGTGATGGTAATTGCACTTCCATTTAATTGCAAATAACACTTTGCAAGGGCACTTTGCATATTTTTGCCAAAACTGTGACACCCACAACCCAAATGCATCCAACTGCCACCAAACCACTGCATCATTCATCCTGATGCTCTGGAACTGCCTTACCTCGGCCTCATTTTGGAGCTCGTATGAGAGCCCTACATGGATAAAAATCGACAAAAGTATCAATGCCCCCACTGCTTTATTTTGCTTGTCACATTAGATCTCAGCCAGTGCACTGAAAGGTGCTCACCTTTGCGGCATCCATTTCCTGATGATTTCTGATCCTGCCATATGGAGCACTGCGGTCTAGCCCTGATGGACTCTATAAATCTGGGATATTTAAGAAGAAGATCGTTATTATTCAGGGTGATGCAAATAAATGTATCTGAATGTTGTTTTTCTAAACCTTTTTAACAGATTTTTACTTCCCCGGAGCTTTATATCAACCTAAATCACTGCATCATTTATGTGAAGGATATATTCTGGTTTGAACACTTTGCATTTTAATGTACAAAATTTGCTTATGGATTAACCATTCAATCATTTTGAAATTAATTCAAAGTTGGGTGGCATTGTATGTTTCTCTCTGTGTTGTGTGGGATATTTCCTGCGGCCCAAAGATATTCGTTTGAGCTAATAAGTGTCTCTAAATTGCTCTTCTTGTATCGGTTTGTACCCTATGATGAAGTGCAATTGTATCAAACGTCTACCCCTGTGGTGTGCACTGGGCAGTCTGTGAAGTGCTCCAGTGGACCCTGATTCGGATGAGTGGTTTGAAAATGACTGTTTAAGGTCACATTCCACATTGCTTTGCCCTGCATTGCTGTTATCAAAGTAAGATGTATAATCTATACCAGTTATGTAACATTTATAAAAATATCTGCTAAATATAATTAAACTGGATTTTTAAAATAATACTATTAATATACAGTATAAACTCAAATAGCATCTAAATGTCGTAAATGTAACTTATACATTACAAAATGTGTCTCCTTGGCCAGAATGTCCACTTGGGGTGTAGTGAGTGAGTGAGCTGTATGTTTAAAGTCCACTGTAGGTCAGTGTTTGGTTTTGCCCCGCAGTTTGTCTCGATCACTGCTGGTGCCTAAGATCTGACCTCACTGTGATAGGATGTCACATTGGGAATAACCTTTGGAACTTTGCTTTTTTGGCATAAGGTTCCTGTCAGAGACACGGTGCTGAATCGGATGCGTAAGCACCAGCGGCTGTGACTTGCAGTGGTTAATCTTGGAAATCACATTGAGGTGACTTTGTGCGTCATCAGAAAGGCTGCAAATTCAGGCAAATTTTAGTAATGTTCTACTTGGTGGTTTAACAGGGGCTGGGTGAAGGTGTCCTGGTTTTTCCCATTACAGCTCAACAAATACACCATCAACAACAGCCCTGTGTTCTTTTTCTCCAAAATGCCAAGGAATTTCTCGAAAGGCCCCATTTCAATCATCATATCAATCCTGCAATGGCCACTTCCTCGACACGGAAAATTTAGCTTATCGACAGACTTTAGTAAATCAACACGGAATGCTAAACTGCAAGCAAATTGGCCATCTGTCAATGTACTCTGCAGGAGGAACGCCTCATCGTGGAATTCAGTCAGCTTCCCAGGGAAGGGCACGTCAAACCAGTGAATGAGCGGCGAACAACCAGCGACTGGGAAAGGTTGTTTCACAAACTTTGCAGTTTTACCAGTCAGAATTAGCTCAGCCGTGTTTTTCTTTAGCTGCGTGAGCAAAGCAGAGCAGCAGACAGCGGGGGGGGGGCAGACACTGCGCTGCGATAGCCGAGCTTCCCCCATCAGAACAAATTTCGTGTTGGAAATATCTCTGCTATCCTCTATTCTTACTTGGCAAATCTGATCAAATATTTATCGTTCGTATTAACCAGCTTTGCCATATTTGTGTGGGATCACATAGCATTCATCTTGGGCCAATAACTAAATCAAATATTTTGTTTTGTCTGTGTTGTTTTGTTTATTTTGACAGTATCATTTCCAAGAGAAATAGTGTTTTAACACAAATCCCAGAATGCACTGTACTTTATGCAGCGTGGAATCAGACCTGCCTACAGCCAGCCTTGTCAGTGGCCTCCGTGGACAGCGGCTTTGAATGCAAACCCATTTTCATTTCAGACCTTTGACCTGCAAGCCATCTGCCTTCAAAAAACAGTCACAGTCTATCAGCTGCACTCTTCACTGCTTCTCCAACACCTCTTTTTTGTTATTTTTCTACTGCAAACACTTGAGTCCTTTTTGCCTATAGGTTAGATTACTAGATGCTTCTTATTGTTCAGTGTGTCTCTGTTTGCATTAATAAATAAGCTAAAACCAAGTCCCACACATACTTTTAAAGACAAGCCTCTTAGTTAATAAATTAAACAATCAAATAAATAAACATTTTGGATGCCGCAAATAAAATATGAAAAACAAACTGATAATTCATTAATATGACATCAGCTTCACTCCATATTGAGGTGTGCTTTGTGTGGTTGGAAGAACTATGTGAATATTTCATGCGCAACATTGGTGGCTGTGACCAACCTTTACAATGCTGATCAATGAACTCCCAGGAGAGATGGTGTGGCAACTTAGGAAAAATTCAATTTGGGCATTATTTATATAGCAGGGTCATGCCCGATTCAGTCTGCAAAGCTTTGGATACCAACATTTTCTGCAGGACTTGGCTCCAACAGCATCTGCCTTTAGTCTGAAAAAGAAAATAATTAATATTTTTCCCCTGATTTTATGTTTGAGAGAGGTGTGGGAAAAAAAATCCAAAAAAGTTAAGTAGTATTCAATCAATCTAAACGTTTCATAGCAACCAAGAAGACTTTGCAAACCTGCGATTTGATTTATTCATCAATTTATTCAAATAAGCATTACATGCATCAAAAAAAGCATTTTGTTTAAGGAAATGTCCATGTGTCTTTAAGTTAATAAATTACTGTAAGTTGTAGAAAAAGCTGTTTGGATGCTGCTTATATTTCCAACAGCACTTGTATGAAATAAAAAATATAGTTATAAAAAACATTGGAGAAAACCTACAGGGACCATAGATGTGAACTTGATGGCTCTTTGCTTGGTTTGCTTTTTGACAAAGGCTCCCAGCATGCAGCTGTTGTGCAGACATTCACGGTACATGGTGTGTGAGTTTGCTGTGGACACCCCAGGCTGAGGTGCTTCACGTCAGGTAGGTTTGCCCATGAACTGACTCCAGTGGAGATTCATTTCAATCCAGATGACTGCAGTCATTTTTGCAGCATGTATTGCATAAGTCGATAATGAGTGGAAGAAGTGTCCAGTGTTCCTGCCAGCAGCCGCACTTCTGTAAGTGCCACAATTTCCATTTTTTGCTAGAAATCAGTCAGTATGCATTTTATATATATACACATACATACATATATATACCTGTGATGGCTACAGCCACACAGTAAGACCTGAAACATTCTTACATCCTTAGTGGATTTATTTTGTATGCTTTTTGCTTTATTTACAGTAATTGATAGGTCTTAGTTGATGTGTTTTGCCTTTTGTGTTTGTGGTAGTATACATATGTTGATATTGATATGATTAATATAGACAATTATTTGGTTTGCAGTTATTTTGGTTGTGGGGGATGGTCTTTTTTTTATTCAGCATAGAGGTGTGGCTGAGGTGTGGCTGAGGGCGGAGATCTCTTAAAAGGACAACCCCTGGAGCAGGAGCGAACCATGTGCTGCCATGGCAAGAGGGGGGTGTTGGGGTTTAGTTGTGTTTTGCTCTGTTTAATTATATGTAGTGATTATTTGGTATACCCCTTTGTGTGTTAATTGGTTTGGCCAAACCACTATATATGTTCCCTCATGTCTCTCTATTAGGAATGTCAGTTTGTTTCAGTTAATACTTTGCTTTGTAATGTTAAGTTTTGTTTATTTTTGTTGACCTCTTTTATGGGCCCAGTGATTAAGACCCTGAGTTTGTTATTGTTTGTATTTTGGGGGTTAATAAAGCCCTATTTTTTTAATTAAGTTCCTGTGTTTGTGTTGCCTTACTGCTTGGTCCCTCACGATGCCATGTACGCCATAATGTGGCATGTGGATTTAGTGAGTACTTGCATCATCTACAGTATAACCACTTTTCCAGTACAGGGTGACAGTGAGTCTGGAGTCTATCCCAGGAAGCACAGGTCACATCCTGGAGAAGATGCCAGTCGTTTACCGGGCACATGCTAGCATATTTAATCACACACTATAGGCAATTTAAGGACACCATTCCATCTAGCCACAAGTTTTTGGATTGTAGGAGGAAACTTCCACAAACTGGGCAAATATGTAGACAGAGCCAAGGGCAGGAATCAATCCCGTGACTGAAAGTGTGCCACCCAAGCTCATGAAATGATCCTTTATTAGTCACTTGCATAAGTCGGGTAACAGGTACATTGCAATGGTCTTCATCTACCCCGTCTTGCTCACAAAGACACATATGCAGGTGAGAGTAAGCTTGGGGGTGACAGTGTACAGTCAGTCAGTGTACGGCATCCCTGGAGCCGGGGGTTAAGGGCCTTGGTTAAGGGTCCACAGAAATGTGACAATTTTGCTGAGGCTGGGGCTAGAACCAGCCACCTTCCATTCAGAGACATAGAGACTTAGCTGGCTGAGTCATACATTGCCCACACGCTCACTGCTGTCCTCATCCATCTATATGTACCGGTTTGTGGCAGCACAGCCTTCCCACAACACATGGTGGGGATGTAAGAGCTACCTCCACTAGACCATATGGTGCCCTGGGGAAATGGAGCTCCGGGTTTCATGCCTTGTCTGCACACCCAGTTTCACCCTTTATCAGCACATGCAAATGAAGCCTGGCCTCTACTTCTGCTGCCCGCCTAGAGGCTCCCTCACATTCCTCTGCTGCCCACCTCAAGGCTCCCTCACATTCCTCTGCCGCCCAACGTGAGGCTCCCTCACATTCCTCTGCCACCCACCTCAAGGCTCCCTCACATTCCTCTGCTTCCCAACTTGAGGCTCCCTCACATTCCTCTGGCACCCAACTTGAGGCTCTCTCACATTCCTCTGCCTCGCATCTCAAGGCTCTCTCACATTCCTCTGCCTCGCACCTCGAGGCTCCCTCACATTCCTCTGCCTCACACCTCTAGGCTCTCTCACATTCCTCTGCCTCGCACCTCGAGGCTCCCTCACATTCCTCTGCCTCGCACCTCTAGGCTCCCTCACATTACTCTGCCTCGCACCTCGAGGCTCCCTCACATTCCTCTGCTGTCCGTTTCTCCCATCCCTTCTTCAGAGTCTCCTCTCTGACTCTTTCACTACAGGGATGTGTTTCACACAACTTTCTGCCTACTGACGCTTATCAACCTCAATTTTTCATGTCTTATTTATTGTGTTTGCTCACCCGGGGTTATTTTTTGCAGTTTGTTTCTCCTTTTTTATTGCTCTCATTGTATTATATATTTATGCTTATTCAAAATAATTCCACGTGGGCTTTTTCAACACCCCATCAGTTTTAAAAAATGAATAATATTAAGCAAATATGATTTGATTTTTGTTTTCTTGTGTATATTTGGTTGCTTTGTGAAGTGCTGTGTAACACATCCTTGGGGAAGGATGGTGTATTGTTGATTCCTTGAACTGAATGGAGCAATACTGAAGATAGATTGTACAAACACAGGGTGTGAGGCTCAATATTTCAATTGCCTGCTGTTGTTTAGGGCAGCATAGCTAAAAATAATTTAATTAGATGATAATTTAATAACCTGTAAATAATATAAATAAAAACTTAAAACACATTCACGTATCCAGTATAAGAATGCTTTAAATCACTAAGTATACAGTATTATTGGATTGTTGTGTTTGTTTTTGTTTATATGAACAATTTACATATGCCCCAGTTTTAAAATGTCTATTTATAAAATTTAAATATGCAATTCAGGTTACCTACTAGCGGTAAACAACGGGTGCTTTCCCAGTAATTAAACTTGCAGGTTTTTGTTGTTTCCTTTCTTTTCCTTAGCCTCGCACTGTCTATTAAAAATGCTTTCCTTTAGCCTGTTAACCCGAACGACTTTCTGCGTTATTCCTTAATACTAGCGCTCAGTGACAGGGAGGACCAGGGGAAGCATTGTGCTGGTTTTAGATCGTCCGCTTGAGATGCACATGGGAGAGAGGGATAGCACTCGGGAGAGGGGAAAACGTGCCCAGAGATCCTCTGGGAGAACAGCTGTGAGGCTTGGCTTTCCATTAATTGTAGCACAGTCGGGATTTATGTGTGACAGCGAGATAAAACCCGCCAGTGGGGCAGGCGAGGGTGAATAGCCTTTAGCAGCAAACGAGCAGGTCGAATATTTTTAGTCTTTTGGAAATGTAGGTAGAAAGATTGTTTTCATCCATAATTGAAGTACTATGTTTATCGAAAGCTTTCTGATACAAAAATTAAAATGGCAGTGTAATTTTACTGGTCTTTCAGATAATGGTGCAGTTGGAGGTTTCTGTATAAATTTGCTTCATGATTGGGACTGTGAAAACAGAAACTAGCAGTCATGTTAAAAACCAAAGATGAGGTGGAAGAAAACGACGGCGAGTCGATGCAAACGCCCGACTCACCCTCCAGGGATGGATGACGGCTCTACTGCACTTCACGCTCATCTCCTTTTTACTTTTCACACGGGACTGCATCTTGTGATAAATCAATTACTTTCTTAAGAAAGCACTGCATTTTGGCGCGCTCTGCACCAGTCAAGAGCATATGTTCTGGCACTTGGCCTCCCACAGCGTTTAATCATGGGTGATTAGAATGTGAAAAATATTTATTTTGTTTTGCCTAGTCTAGCCATATGGTATAGGGGAATGACTTCTGGATATACGGGCAATATTTTACCTTAAACAGTCATGATAGATCTTAACCATATGCTGCTTCTGCTGGATTTTTTTTCTTCGTTGCTAAAGAAAACTGGTTAATATCAAAGTCAAAAAGAAGAAGTGTCGTCTTATATATTCCAACATAATCCTGGAACTTTATTAAGTAACAGCCACTTAGGGGGTCTTCAAAAGTATGGAGATCATGGTCCACAAACACAGCTGCATAGCTCAGAATTAAGTACAAGCATGTCCTTCTAGGGTTTGATGTAGCTTCTGGTAGTGCATACTTCTCATTTGGCGGATTTTCACAGTGAAAATTACCATAATACTGCCCCTTCAATAGTTGCATAGTTCCCTGCGTAATAGTTTAATAGTTGTATCATAGTATGTAAAGTTTGTTGCAGTTGGGTAACTACTGCACTGGATCCAAACCTGCTTACACTTGTAAAAGGCCTTCATTGGAAGCTCAGTCTAGCTGCATTTATGCCTAGTTGACTCCTTGACAACATGAACTTTTGCATTGTGCTACTTGCCTCACTCATACTTCGCTTTGAACAAAAGCACAAGAAGAAGCCCAGCTCACAATAACAAACAACTTTGTATCTTTAGCTGTAGTGCTGCTAATTTCTAATATTGATAAAGTTTAAACATTGGCCAGTGATATTGGTATGATAACTGATATATTGTACATGTCTACATATTGTTTCTTCCAACCTCATAAAGACAGGATGTAATGCAAATTAATAAATATATTAATTAAATATATTGCTGAAGAATCATGAGACAGACACTATCTTTATTCCGAGCGGAGAAAAAAGATCTTCATTCATATTTTACGCAGGATCGTGCAGCCCAACTCCTTTTGAAACATTTCTGTTGCAGATGAGGCAGTAAAAAACCACGTGCAACATTATCGAAATAATAGTCTGCAAACGCACAGTGCATATTGGCAAGCAGCTATAGGCGACCATGCCTCCATTCATGAGGTGTGGAATCAGCTTTAAAAAATGTCTGTCCACCATTCACATCTACATCAAGTTAAATAAGTGAGTGCCATGTTCTTATATTAACAAATTATATGTTCTATAGTCTATTTTATAGCCAACAAGGTTTTATAGCAAAATTGCATTTTTATTTAAAAAAAAAAAAAATTCAGTAAAGGAAACGAAGATGGAGTGGAATACAGACCTGATTTCATAAGTTAAACGCAAAATGTTTACAGTTTCACAGATGTTTCAGTATTCATAGTATTTCAGCATTCATGAAATAAAGTTCCGCATCTTAAAACAGAAATGCAATTTCTCCAGTTGACAGTCCATTAAGTTAGAGTCATATTAGGAGAATGGTTGAAGGGTAATGTTGCTAAGCTAAAAAGTAAGGTCATTGGCACTTAAAAACAGTTGAAATCTCAAAAGCTATGGAGACAGAAACTGTGGGAAACACTAAAGCTACACAAAGTGACCTCATTTAAGGTACATCCTACATGCTAGTTATCAGTAAGTAGGATATCAGGATATCTGTCATGCACTATCAAGGTATCTGTTCATTTGTAAGACAGCCGTCAGGGTGGCGGGGCATGGTTCGAACTGAAAGAAGGTGACGAACCACTTAGCGGCTCTAAGACAACAAGGGTTTATCAAATAAACTGAACACAGGGGAAAAGCTCCAAAACAACAGGACCACTAGGGGTCAAAACAAACTGGAAAAACAGACTAAACTTAAGACCATTAACAAGTCACAGAAAGGAACTTAGAGATAATGTGAACAGGCTAGACAACAAGTAATAAGAGACAAAGTAACAGCAGGCAGCAACAATACAGGGAATAGAACTAGGCAACCGGGCAGAGTAACACACAAAACAAAGTACAATGACTAACTCAAGAACATAGCAAATGCAGGCACTTAAATACAAACAGATAACCAGCTAACGAGGGGGCAGGTGTGGCACATAACAATGAACTAATTAGCACAGTACTAGTAACCAGGCAACAGGTGGAGGAACTTCACTGAACAAACATAGAAACTAGGGAACTTTAATAAGGAATATTGACACTTAGCACATGCAGACCAAACCAATGACCAGAAAACCAAAATAGAACACAACAAACACAGGGGAAACAGAAAACCAATAATTATTAATAAATTGATGAAGTTGGCCAGAGGCTAGACTTCAACCCAGAGCTATAGGATACTAGTCTCAGATCCAGACACTCAATCCACAGAGTGCTGCAGCAGTGCAAGGAAGAAGGGTAACACGCAAGGGCTATCAAATAGGGAGTGAAAAGACAGGATGGCCAGCGACACCTGCTGGCCAAACAGGGAAGGGACATGAAGGGCAGGGTCTGACAGGCACCGTCCCTGACAACAACTGGTCAATCCCTCCATAAGATTGTGCTATGGCTCTAGAACTAGACCCCAAAGCCCCCATTCAGTGACAAGCAGATATCAAACAGTGTTTCTTAAACTGGTCATCAGGAACCCCCAAACAGTACATGTTCTCTCCCTCCTTTTTTTTATTATTGCGGTGTCCCTGTCTGAACATGATTTTAAAACATACTTGAACATACTTGAAGGTGCATTATTAATCTGCCTGATAGCTACCAAAATTTTTTGCCTGAGACAGTGTTGTGGATGAGGGGCTCTGGCTTTTGGGATCGGTGACGCCGTTAGAGGTGTGAGTGCAGCAGGGAGCCGAGCTGTAAGAGCACTAGGAGACGACATCTCTGCTTTAACAGCACTGTCAACCAAAGGTCAGTAATAAATAAAGTTAAGAAATAATATGTCTTCAGAAATCATAGGCAGCCAATGGGGAAAGGACAATAGTACAAGAAATTTGCATGACAACATGACATATAATTATTATAATTAATAAAAATATCAGTGCCATGTCTTGTAAGTCTTTATGTGCTGGTGTCTGAAAAAGAATCTAATATTATTCAATAATACGGCATTTTAATCATCACTACATATTTTTTGTGAATGAAATAATTGTCATTATTAAAAAAGAACAAGAGCAATACTTTCTTTTTCTCTGTTTCCCCCCCCCCCCAAAACATTCAAAGCCTTTAAATGAATAAAATCAAAACTTAATGTCAGATGGAAAAAAGGAAATGCTTTTTAACTTCCTGTCATTGCTTTCTAAAATAACATGGAACTAAAAAAAAAAAAAAAAACAACAAATGTCCATCCCTTTTATGTTTGAATTAAAAAAAAAAAAATCTACTAGCTAAAAACCGAATAGAAGAAAGCGAAATTTTTTATCGCCAATGTTTTTCTTTCAAAGGGGCCTTTAAAGGTTAGGAATACTGATATTTTATTTTTCTACATGCTAGTAGTTTCTGTTCAATAACTGTTAAGGGGAACTTAACATAGATTATGTTTTATTCTTCTGCTAAATAATTACGAATTACATGCAAGTGAAAGCAGACCATGTGAACCAGTGACACTTTCTACAGTTTAGTTTATTCATTCCCCATCCACTCACATGTTTGTTTAGCATTCCTGTCTGCTCAAGAATCATGTCACTCCCTCCACAGTTCAAAACACATATTTCTTACATGCTTATAGGTGTGTCTAGTGTTTATAAATATTTTATTTTACCATGGCTTATGTGTACAGGCTGCTTCATGAAAAATATATAGGTGTTTTTTTTGTTTTATTATGCATAAATATGCATTATATATACAAAAACAAATTAAATAGAAAGTCAAAACACCCCTTTCTTCCCTTTTCAATATTTATAAGGATCCTTTCTAAAAATGTGCAGGTGCACTGGAAATAGATTTGTGATAATAAACCGATAAAACAAAGACAAATATAAAAATATGATGGCACCTTTCAACGAAACATCACCTTTATCATTCTGAAACAGCATTAAACATTAAAACTCTGTGTCAGCCATTTGAATCAATTTCACGATATATCTCGCCACCATATCTGGTGTTGAGCAAAGTGAATGTTATGCTTTAAAAATGTACAGTAATAGTCCCATCTTTCTCATGCCTGATAATGGCAAGTACACGTGTCCTGTATTTGGTATTTGATCTGCTAGTAGAATATTTGAGGAAGAAGTTCAGGGGCCTCATTCATCAAAATCCACTGTGAAAAAATGTGTACACATATAAAAATATGGATTTATCATGCCTATTGTGTGCATATTTCTGCTCAGAAATGTCAGAAATACACTATTTGGACAAAAATATCAGGCACACCTCAATCATTGAATTCAGGTGCTTCATTCAGACCCATTGAACACCTTTGGGATGAATTAGAATGGAAATTGAAACACCAAGCCTGCACATCTAACTTTAGTGCCTAACCTCACAAATGCTCTTCTGGATGAATAGGCAAAAAATCCCATAGACACACTCCAAAATCCTGTGGAAGGCCTTCCCAGAAGAGTGGCAGCTGTTGTACTGTAGCTGCAACTACATATTGATGTCTATGGATTTAGAATGGGACGTCAAAAAAAATTCTGTAAGTGTCATGGCCAGGGGTCTCATTTCTTTTGTCCATATAGTGTATCTTGTATATATGTGTATGTGCACATAATGTTAGCATAACTGCTGACTTGTGCATTAACAAAATGAAATTGCTTTTGATTGGCAAAAGTAACTGAATTATCACTCTTTGTCTGCATCTACAGTACTGCTGTATACTACACCAATCAGCCATAACATGAAAATTACTGACAGATAACCTAAATAACATTGATTATCTCTTTACAATGGCACCTGTCAAAGGTGCCACAATATATTAGGCGAATTAACAGTCAGTTCTTGATCTGGGCAAGCGTACGGATCTGAGTGACTTTGACAAGGGCCAAATTGTGATGGTTAGATGTTTGGGTCAGAGCATCTCCATATTGGCAGGTCTTCTGAGGTGTTCCTGGTACGCATTGGTCAGTACCTACCAAAAGTGGTCCAAAAAAGGCCACTTAGCAAGCTAAGGCTATCCAGTCTGGTCCGATCTCACAGGAGAGCTACTGTAGCACAATCCAGTTTTTCCTTTTCCTTTAGACTCTTGTATACCTTTATGTGAATATAAACAGACTGCGAAGTCTTAAGACCCAAAGTACACGTCAAAAGGAGAAACTCTCACCACTGAAATCACTCTCCTCAATGCTGCCTGAAACCCCTTGTTGGAAATTTAACCCTTAACACTGTGACATGGTGGGGTCACCTCGTAATACAGTCCTTATCGGTCACCTACCAGGATCTGTCTGTAAATTGCAAGATAGGGGAGGAATGGGTAGGGCAAGCTCAGCAATCCGCAGGTAAAGCATTCAAAATCTCTGAAAACGCAAAGATCTTGTGTCAACCCGAGCGCTACAAAGAAACAATCAGGACAATCTGTGACAGCCGGGCAAAGGGGCACTGGAAATTTAAGGTGCGTGCTGAACTGGGTGTCAGTGATTGGGCATTTCTCGCAGGGTGTGAATCCCTCACAGGGTGTGGCTGTCCAGTCAGATGTTGTGGGGATCCCCCTGGTCCAGTCCGCGATAGGTGGTTTATGAAAACTCATTCCCTTCCAATCATTGCCTTTACATAGTCACTAGCGAGTCGATCCATGCATGCTTATATCTGATGACTACAGTAATTCACATTTAGTGCTACTAGTGACAATTAGAGGAATTTTTAATTCATGAAAAGAGGACAAGACGTAGCATATGAAATGGCAAATTAAATTATCAAAGGCAAGTACATAGTCTTTGGCTTACACAAATAAACGGAATCCCAGGAGAATAAAATAAATGGAATTAATAAAATAATAATAATTGAAATACATCCCATTTCACATTTTTAGATATATGGTTTTTCATGTGAAGGCGTGGATTGATGTTATGAATTGTTGACATGTGCACGGCAGTTCCCTGCTTTACAATGGGTGCCGCCTTTTCCCGATTTGTCCAAAATGCTACATACACCTCCTTCTCATTTTCCGTAAATATACACATTTTTTCCTTGTCAAGTTTCGTTTGATAAATTTTCGTATGCACATTTTGAGCATCTGTTTGTGCATATACAGTTTTGATAAATGAAGCCTCAGACATTTCATATGTGAAATAGTGAAATTTTCTGGTTCTCCCCATGTCCATGTGCAATTCATTCTAGTTTCCTCCCAGAGATCTGTTCCGCTATCTGCTCTAGGCCACATCTTTTCTGTTTCAACTGAGCTCTTCCACTGTTTGGCACTGAGAATTCAGTTTATGCAACTTCTGCAAACTCCATCTGGTGATGTCCAGGTGTAAAGACTGCTTGAAGAAGACACTGGCAATGAAGAACACTCTGGATTTTCATAAGCTGATTGGTTGCTCTACAGCTTTATTTCTGCTGGCCAGCTGTACTTTCCACCTTCTCAGTTCTGACTTCTCCAAGTCTCCAGTCTTCAGAAGTATATCTTGTTTGCATGCCCTGTCAATTTCTGCCTGAACCTGGCCATAAAACTTTTCAATTTCTTGTCTGCATCAGTTGTTGGTGCATTAGCCTATATAACTGTCATAGTGAAGGGGAGTCTACGAAATTGAATTGATATCATATGGTCTATCAGAGCATCATATCCAGCATGTCTTTCCCATGTCCTTCATGACTAAGAAAGTGACAGCATTACTTCTAATAATTATGGGCTCAATCATCACAACAGTGAACATGGCCCTGGGAAGCCTGAAGACCCAGACAGAAGACAAGACATCCAAGCTGCACGCTAATGTAACCCTGTACATATTACGGATGATGGAGGGATGGCTATATGGATATGTGATTTTAAATCTGTTTCAATAAACATTTAGAAAACAAGGAAATGTTTTCATGTTAAGCTACCCATTGAAGTACATTTTGGAAAGACTGAATGTTGCAATTTTCAAAAGAATCTATAGAAATATTAACAGGCATCTTACATTTACTCAAAATGGATGTCTATCTGGTTCAGTCCTCTCAAAAGTTAGTAATTTTTGATCCATTGTATAAATGCACAATTACAGCTCAGACAGCATCTGTGATGGTCCTTAGCGTGGAGAAACAGCGTAACGTGATCGAGCCTGTGATGTGGCAAGTGATGAAATTAAACGCAACACTGCATTGTGAGATATGTTACAGCATCTGATACAAAACTGTGTTGAAAACTTCTCATACCTAATTAATTAATTGTCTTTTCTAATCTTCGAACTGTGCTGCATACAAAATTTTCCAGATTTCATCCAGAATTAAATAAACGTGAATCATAACTGAGGACTACTTAAACTCAATAATATTATTTCTCATTTTTATGCAACTGTCTTTCCAGATATACAGTACACATACCTATTTTTATTGCCATTGCTTACAAAAGCACCAGATATCTCACTGCATGGCATCTGCCTTGATTTTGTCAAATATTTAAGCGTCCCACAGGAGTTGTGTATGATATAAAAGCAAAACAAGCAAATGTGTTTCAGCCTTTGAGGCTCTGTTTTGAGGCAGCCTGTTAACTGAGCTTGTCCATCTGCTTAGATGATTCAGAGTGAAGCAGAAACGCAGTGCTAATTTATGCATAATAAATAACATCTTCAACCATGTACATAAAAAGAAAAAGAAACAAGTACGACATAAAGAATGAATAAAATACATTATCAATAAGCAATTTTTAAAAATCATGACCAGTGCTGACATTGTGTGTGCATTAACTTTTTATGACTGCAATTAGTGAATGCCACTTGCACATTGTTAGAACAATAAAACTGCTTGAAACAGAAGTGATGTGTCAAATTAGTGGAGTCATTACAGATTACTGCTGAACAGGGAATGCTGAAGTGCTTAAATCATAGAAGCAGCCTAGCTAAGCTACAGTCTCTAGTTCAATCACTATCCTCCTCCATTTTGTCTTGGCAAACAACTTGCTGTCTGCTTTTAATTGTTTAATTGCAGAATCTTGTACATAACCAGATCGACCCCAAATGCTTTTTGCTGCTGAAGTAAGAGCTACACATTGTCTGCTCTCGGTAAATTCCTCATAATAGTGTATTTCCTTGTATTCATCCAGACTTTGGGTTCCACATCCTGTCTTCCAACGCACAGATTTCACATCATGCTTCCCTGCATGAGTATTTTTCAGTATTCCCTTTGAAAAGGTACTGGATGACATTAACTCTGAACTCGTCCATCTGTGACATGTTTGGCACTGAAAGGACCAGAGCTGTCAGCTGGCTACCTAAGCCAACTTCAGAAAGATCTTTCAGCCTTGGTTCCCATTTTAAGTCCAGGAGTCCAGATGTTGAGTCTTGAGTTGTAGAAGTTCAGTTCTGTAAACCGAACATATTTTATATTAAGTTACATTTGAGGCTGTGCAGCAAGCGTTATATCTGAGAACTGGGACAGTCTGTCTGTGGGAATTGTATATTAAAACAATTTGCATAGTATTCTTTCATACTGAATATCACTCGTGTCGACAGACACTGAATAACGTGGCTGTTAAGTTTGTCTTTAAAATAATGTGGTTTTAATGTATATTCATTCTGCCTGGCAACTTAACATTAAATTAACATTAATGTGCAGGCCGGTGGCTCATTTAGTTACTTATCTTGGCCTTAAAACACCTTGACCATTATTCCTAGGTCAGCTTAAAACAGTGAAAACAAAGTGTAAATCATACCATAGGAATTTTTGTGACACTAAATGATTCTGGAGTGTACAGAGAAATCCACTTACAGTGTAATCCAATTACAGTGTCGTGTGTATGTGTGTGTGTGTACCATGTATATACCACATTGTGGGGACCAGATGTGCCCACAATTTGGTAAAGGGCTGTTATTTTGATGTTGTTGAGACCATTCTATAAAAAATCTGTAATAAAAAATTTAAAATATCAAAAGTCTCATATTCAGATTGGTTACTTATGGTTAAGGTTAGGGCTGGGTAGGGGCTAAGGTTGTCATGCTGGGGGGAGAGTTTTTCCAACAGAAATGAATAGACAGTCCCAACAGAGATATGGATGTTGTGTGTGTGTGTGTGTGTGTGTGTGTGTGTAATGATGCTTGGAATCTTTTGAATGTTTTCCCCAGGCTAAAAATCATCTAGGTTTTGGTGACATCACTGGAAAGATGCTTCAGTGTATTTTTGTCCCCTGCAGCATAACTTTCTGAAATAAATCTATTTAGTATAGTTGAAGGCACACTGTTATATCAAGCAATATTTTCTTTCTGTACTCAATTTTCAGGATATTGCAAGGAGGTCATTACTGCTCAGAGGTTTAAGCAATATGTGACTTTTGATCTATTTCAACACATTTCAGGAAGCTCTGTGGTGGTTAAAATGTATTTGCTGTGTGATTCTTAATATTTCCAAATATTCTTTCAAAAAAGTTTTAACAAAGTATTTGAAACCTGTCGCTGCAAGATACTGTTCATGGTGTATGTATATTTAAAGCTGATTCTTACTCCAAAAAAACTACATGATATTGTTTTGTGTCAAGATACAACTCTTAAATGTTCATAAAGAAAGCAATTAACTAACAATAACAGTAATTTACTTGTGATGCCCGGTGAGAATGGAGGAGGCGGACCCCGGAATGCAGAGGCAAGCAGATTTAATGAGAAACACGGGTGCAAACAAAACCAGGAGGGGAATGAACCAGGCAAGGGTCGAGAACCAGGGAAATCAATCCTACACAGACTGACGAGACGGGGTTCCGATCGGAAGGGAGGAAAGGGACCGGTGAGGAAGCGGGGCAGGACAGGGTAGGTAGGCAGGGCAGGCAGGTGCAGGCGGGTCGGAGAAGCAGGTGAGGCAGGCAGGAGACAGCAGGCAGGACAAACCGGGGAGACAGAAGACAGAGAAATTGCTCAGCAAGGCGCATTCGGAAATGGCAACAATACTTCGCACCGGCGTCCAGGAGAAGCCGGTTTAAATAGTAGTGTTAGTGGCACTATTGGCTGCCGATTGTCCACCAGCGCTCGGCCCCACCCTTGTGGGCATGACAGTACCACCCCCCCTCCCGACCACCAGCTCCCGGAGGCCGAGGAGGGCGGTGCGGATGACCGCGCGGCCGCGGAGCCGGTTTCGTGGGATGGGCGGCGTGAAAGTCCATCACCAGGTGGGGGTCCAGGACGTCAGCTGCCGCGACCCTCCGGACGAAACCCTCCCAATCACCCAGATACTAGAGACGTCCGACTTGGTCTTCATATTCATATTGACTGGTGTGTGTTACAAATGAAGTCTTCCATTCATCTCCTCTCTGGATATGAATCAAGTTATAGGCGCTGCGGAGATTGAGCTTCGTAAATATCATCGCCTCTCGCAGCTGCTCCAGAGCGGAGGGTATCAGGGGCAGCGGTTCCCTCTGCTTGACCGTGATGGTGTTAAGGGCTCAGTCGATATAAGGGCGTAACCCCCTGTCTTTCTTTTTTACAAAGAAGAACCTGGCGGTGGTGGTTGATGTTGATGGTTGGATTATATCTTGTGCCAGGGCCTCACGGACATACCGCTCCATCGCCGCTTCCTCGGTGACTGATAAGGGATAGAGCCTCCCTTTTGAGAGTGGGGCTCCCTCGATGAGGCCAATTGTGCAATCACAGTCACGGTGCGGTGGTAGCTGGAAGGCCAGGGACTTGCTGAAGACATCAGGGAAATCCGCGTCTTCCTCAGGAATGGAGGTAAGGTCCATTGGCGAATGCCTGGCGAGGGGTTGTAATTTCTATGCTAAGGCCAGTTCCATGAAGTTGCCTGCAGCTCCGGAGTCAATCAGAGAGTTGGGATCGGCCAGCTTGTCTCTCGAGGAGCTGGGTGACCAGGGTGGTGAGCTGGTCCACCTGCTGCTGCAAGCGTTGGATCTCCGTGGGGTCCATTCTGTTGCGGCGAAGTATTCTGTGATGCCCGGTGAGAATGGAGGAGATGGACCCCGCTCCTGTCTGGTTCGTCCTTCTCACTCCGAGCCATCATCTAAGGTAGACCATTCAGTATTTTTGGGGATATCACAGGCGCAGTTGACAGTACCCGTCGAAGTTGCTTTCGCAGGGGAATCACAATCGGTAAGGGCATGCCTTGTGGGCGTGACATTACTCATGCTCAAATTAATTTAACTGGGGTAGGAACTTAACTAGATCTACAACACCAATGAGTACATTACTTAATTTGGTGAACTTTTCTGTAATATTTCTTGGTCATGTGGTCATACTGTAGACAGGTATAGTTATCCTAATTAAGAATTTTCCAGGTTAAGAGGGATGCCATTTCACTTGCACTCTTTAATGAAAACAAGAAAAACAGCATTAATATATGTACATTAGTTTTTAGCTGGAAAGCGTGTATTAAAAATGTGTATAATTATGACATCGAGAAAACTAATAAGGACATTTTTATTTCTCCTGTTGTGTGGACAAATGTATGAATAAGTGATGCCATTTACTCCTTCATTGTTTTTGGAAATTTAAAATAAATGTCACAAGAAATACAAGCTGTAAAATAAAAAAACACTGTGGCAATGACAACATTATATTCCCCCCCCCCCTCCCTCCCTGCTCCTACCACAAGCCCCTACCTGTACAATTTCTAGAATTATTGGATGGAAGAACTGGAAAAGTGAAAAACAATTTTTGCTTTAACCTGACAATCAACTCTGAAACTACACCTATTCCTATATTTGTTGTACATTCCACTTACATGGGAATTTGTAGAAGCTTTTCCCACCCCCCTGTGGTGTATTTAGTATGTATCTGTTCAGTTTTGAACTTCAGTTACAAAAAACTAATCCATCAATCTTGTAACCATTTATTAACCTACTAGTAAATCCCTTCACTGGCTTCCTGTAGCTTTATATATTTTAAAGTTCTTTTGCTTTCTTTATTTTTAAATGTTTACATAGTCTTGCTCCATCCTACCTCAGTGACATGAATATAAAGTATGTCTCAGGCAGATCACTCAGATCATCCAGCAGTAATTTACGGATTATTCCGTAGGTTTGATGCTGGCCGTTTAATGTTTGTTGGTTTTATGTTCTCCTGGGTTAATATTTGTATAGGTATTTCTGTTACAGTTCCTTGTTTTTTTACCCATGATCATGTTCCCTGTTCCTTTAGTTTCCATAGTTTTGATTTTCCTTAGTGTTTAGTCCTTTTCATTATCTATTAATTGACCTCTCTGTGCCTGTTGATTGCAAATGTACCCCATCTGTTCCTTGTTGCCCCAAGTCCTTCGTGATTGGTTTTGTGTTATGGTTCTCACCTGTCTCCCGTCTTAGCAGCGTATTTAGGTGCCTACCTTTGTTCTGTTCTTCTATCATTGTAGTTGTTACTCTGTGTTTGTAGCTGTGGTTGTATACCAGTCTTGCTCCTTATTTTGCTTTGCTCCCTTGTTGTATTATTTTATGGTTACCTTTACTTAGTTCTTATTTTTCCTGTTTTGTTCTCGGTCTCTTTATTTTCTTGTTTACCCCTTTTGTGTTCTGTTTTATTAATAAACCTTTTTTGTTGTGAGCCGCTCTGTGGATTTTCCCTTTTTTCCCTCCTTTGTCACGCCTCCCCGTAACAAATGTATGAAAATCAGTCATTTTGTTAATTTATTTTGTGCACTTATGTTATTTCTTGTTTTTTGTCTTTTAAAATGTCTGTAAACACATTGTAAATCCTGTGCTTAAAACTGTGCAATACAAATAAAGATTGATCTGCTTACCCACTGTAAGGTGGCAGTGGGTGTATCAGAGGGAATGCGACACCATGGATGCTACGACAGTCCATCTCTGAGCACATACCCACTGTAGGCAATTTGAAGACACCAGTTAACATTTCCAATTGTGTCTCTACCCGCACCTCGGCAACCCAGACAGTGCTTGTTTTTGCATCCTTCCAGAAACAGTCTGGGAGGGAGCAAAAACATGAACCATGTTGGGGTCCCCAAGGACTGGGTTGAGAAACACTGGCCTAACCACATATTTTCAGACTACAGAAGAAAACCAGTATATAAATTAATTCTGTGCACTCACAGGGAACATGCAAAATTCATACAAACAGAGCAGGGATGGGATGTGAAATCCCAGTCTGACTGGGTTATGGAATAATGCTAGTGAACAGTTCTTCAAGCCTAAAGCCATTGTTGCACAATCTTATTTGAGTGTTGTGCTAGATGGTACATCATGTTGGTTGACTGCAATGGACCTTGTTCATGTCATTAATCAGCAACAATGTCCCAATGATCTTCATCCTGTATCTTATACATAGGCTATATGTTAGGAATGTATTGGGATGTCTGACTCTTACTGAACTATTAAAAATGCTATCTATAATTTATAAAAGAAAATAAATCAAGATTTATTGTGGTGATGCTGTACCGTATTTTTGATGTTAGTATTATTGATTTCAGGATTTATTGTACAATTGGCCCTCCGTGTACACGGGTTATGTCGCTACAGATTCAACCGACAAATCAAAAATATTCAGGAAAAATAATTCCAGAATTATCCAAAAGGCAATATATGAATTTGCTGTGCACTGAGCACTACTGAATGAATAAAATAATGTGTAGTTTTGGGTGTTGGTGAGTGTTAAAATAGTGTCTGTGTGTGTTTGTGTGTGTGTGTGAGAGAGAGAGAGAGAGAGAGAGAGAGAGAGTGAATATTTTTTTATCTTTCTTGTATAATTATATTTTCTATATGTACTATGATGCTTGTGTCTGTACTGAACGCGTACAAGCGTTTTTTCTGATGATTCCATAATCAATACAATATAACAGCTATTTACATAGCATTTACATTGTATAAGTAATCTAAAGATGATTTAAAGTTTACACCAGCAACTGCATAGGTCATATGTAAATATTACACCATTTTATATAAGCGACTTCAGCATGCACGGGTTTTGGGATCCGTAGGGAGTCCTGGATCCGATCCCCTGCAGATACCGCGGGCCGACTGTGGTTCATTATCTACTATTTATAGTGATTCCCTTTTATCCTCGCTGTGTCTGCAAAACTTTCCATACATAATATGTTAATACTATTGAATGTATCGATTCCGATGCATATATTGATTCAAACGAAATTATTCAAAGCAGTAAAAAAAGCCACCTTCATTAGCTGAAAAACTACTGGCTTTTAGTACTTAGGGTAGCATTGTTTCCAGAACTATCACTAGGGATATTTATTCATAGTATTGGATTGTGAGAGCACTAGTTAGTCCATGTACCCAATAGAAGGCATGTTTGTTTCCATTTCTTGAACATTCTTTAACTCGGGGTGGTGTGTGGTTTAGCAGGCTAAGCCTCCCTAGCATGCTCAGAATGCTGCTGATTCAAGCCCCACCCTTGGTGGAATAGTCACATGTCTGTGTGTCTCATGGAGCGCAAGATGGGGGAGGCAAAAAAAAGTGTTTCCCCACAGGGATTAATAAAGGTTCTGTATTAAATTTCAGACTTAGAAATTTGAGAAAAATCCGCTGTAGACCCACTGTGCAGAATAAGTACATGGAAGACGGATGGATGAAGAAAAAATCACCAAAAGGACTCCATTTAGTCCTTAAAATTACTTTTGAATAAAATTACCATAATATTATCAAAAAAAAAAGAAGAAATTCTGACATTTCAAGGATGTTTGTAATCAGAATATGCCTAAGAGAACTAAGCAAACAAACTATGCCGTATGTAATGCAGTTTACGTTTTAACTCTCTGGTTAAATAATAGCCTTCAAATGTCAAAAAGCCTACAGGTGCATGTGTTGATATACAATTAAACTAACTGTCATTGTGATGTTATTAACATTAGTTCAGGGTCTTTCCAAATAAAAGAAAGATGAAATCATAAAATTTACCTAAAGCTATATTTAAAGTCTGTTTGTGGTCCTAATGATGTGAAAACACTATGTGGAACATAGTCCAGCTTATTAGGCCACATTTCACAAGAACAAAAATCCTGAAGGATGTACAAAAAAACTAGCTTTTTAGTCTGTTCAGTGAATACTTTAATAGCTAGAGTGGTGGTTAAAGGAGTGTACAGTAATATGGGTCCAGTAGCCTACTGAAAATGTAGGTCAGGAATCAGTGACTGGTGCTCCAGGGCACCGTCTCCCACTGCGAAGTGGGATGTAACACTTCATCGCAGCTAGGAAGGTGCCTTTTGTAAGTATGGCCAGACTGAAACACTTATTAACTCATATTTTCCCTCCAGGAGTGCAAGGGTATAGTGTTTACATAGACGTCAAACACAATAGTGAAAATTAAATTGCTCTCCGGCTCCAATTCTCAACCAGCCATTGCACAGGACCAGAGCATGTGAGCGGAGTGGAGCGGTGAGAATTTCCGCTCCTCGTTCACGAGGCTGTTGACTCCGCCCGCTCCTCCGCTCTTATTCACACTAAGCCGCTCCGCTCAACACCGCTCTTCGCTCCAGTCAAATCGCTCCACTCTCGCTCCAGTTTAAAAGAGGGACAAATAAACTGCATGCCTAACAAACATCACCTTAAACCGAAGCCTTATATTATAAAGAAATATGAGCAACGGCAACATTGCCAGTCAGAACAGAAAATATTTATTTTTAAGCAACTTATAGGCAACAACGGACGGGTTTGGCGATGGCATTCCACACAAAAGTAGGCTTAAAAATAAAGGAATCAGTGGGCTTAATAGCCTAAAGAATATACAGGCACATTTTAAATTTCTCGTTTTTTTTCTGTTGATGCTGGTGCATGCTGCGTCTCTATAAAATAAAATTTCACTGACAGCATTACGTTAAAATCCTATTAGACCTACTTTGATTTGAATTTGATCACCAATATTTATTTTATAGGTTTTTATACTTTAATTTACTTTATAGACTTGATATACTACAACCATATAAAACTTGCTCGCGTTTTGCTCTGGCTTCCGCCTGTTCACGTAGCACACTCGATCATGTTTCTGAGAAAAGTGATTCCAAGTGAATCTTTACTCACTGAAACAGTTTCATGACATTGTTGTTCTTGCTGTACATTATTGTTATCTATACGTTTGATAAGAATAGTACACTTGTACGATTTATCAGTTTCCTTTGTGAAATACTTTGCGAATTCCATCTCGGCCAATTTGTGTAACAGTCTTAATAATTGTACAGATGAATTCTGGGTAGATCTGGCCACGCCTCAGAATCTTAGGCCCAATCCCAAACTGGTCCCTACACACTCCGCCTCACCACTCCGCCTTCGTTTGCGCGTTCCCGAGACCCGTCGCCATGTTGAAGTGTGTCTCAAAGCAGTAAGGGCTAAGGGGGAGTGGTCGATTATGCCCTCCTTTAGCGAGTCAGCAACGATGGTGGCTCGCGCGATTCCACTACCACTTCCATATCCCACAATTCCTAGCGCACAGGAAACAGAACAGCGCGATAATTTAATAATTGGATTCTAACAGCACTGGGAAATACATATAGAAAGTCTATGTTACATGTTATAATTCATCGCTGCAGAAAAAAAATTAGGAAAGCAGTTATTTATAGGTGGTCAGTACAGATTGATTTTATCGTGATCCGATTACGAGAGATTTTGTGTACTTTTCAAACTAGAAACCACGCGAAGAAACATTCGTACGCAAACTCGATCAACATCACACCAGCAATAACAATTTATGTTTCATATTTGCCTGTTTTTTCCTCTACTGATCTGGATCTGGTATTTGGTACAGAAGTAATGCGTAATGTTTTATGCGTGTAAACTAATTAAGTTTACACGCATGGTAGAAATTGTACAATCGTCAATATGACATGTGTACATACTTAAAATTGCTCAGTGCAATAAGACGACGTAGCCGTCGTCTTCTCGCATTAGATAAACTTTGTGCTTTTTTAAAATAACTGATATGTCATTAAAGAAAATACAATACAGCTTCTTGATGGATCCATTTCGTTAAATCACTACGTAATGCATTTCCTCTTTCCGGTAAAGAAGACTGCAAAAAGGCGCTGCGAGGGCAAGTCTGTCTCAAATCTTTCCTGTGACAGTTTCCTTCAGTTTAAGTGCATATGGCGTGTTGTGAGGGTGACTCGGCGGGAGTGTGACTCGAAATGAAGGCGGAGTGTTGAGGGTATAGTTTGGGATTGGGCCTTAGTGTGAGCGGTATCGGAGCGAAACTGGAGCGAGACAGAGCGACCGCTCCAGTCTTAATTAAATAACCGCTCCGCTCCTCACTCACGCTCCGCTCCACTCCGCTCACATGCTCTGCACAGGACCCAGACCTCAGAGGAAACAAGGAATCTCATGGATCACACACTTTAGTCATAAGGGGATAATATTTCTGGAAAGTTTGTATGTAAGTAATCAAAGTGCATTAGTGAATTGTTTTTCGCAATTTACCTGGTAAATACATTTTCGTGAACTGTCACTAGTTTTATGTTGATGTAAAAATTACGTGATTAAGTAATTATGCACTTATTGTAATAACAACTTGAATGAATGTGTCAAATTAGTTTGCGTAATTAATGTAATGTAAATTAACGTAACTAATTAATTTGTTTTTCTGGCACACAGCATTTGAATAATTTGAAGCTGATTTCAGATTAAGAAACAAATGAATATTACAATAATCATCTTTAAACATCTTATAATCATCTTTAAACATCACTTCTTTGTCTAGGATTTTCTGGGAACGGTAATGCAGGCCTTCATCAGGTAGATGGTAATCCAACCTCATCAAAATGGGTCTATATTCAATGTGGGATCTGTGGGCTATGTACATTATTTATGGGGTGCTGATATGAACTCTTCAATAATGCGGCATAGCTGAGTAACAGAGGGGAGAAATATCAATAATTCACATTATATGTTTGGTGAGATTATGTTTTTATCAAAAGAAATACCTACAACTCACTGTTTAACACATAAAACTTTTATGCACTTGGTTGTTTGACTCAAACTATTCAGGTTAAGCTTTACATTAAACACAGTAAACCCACACGGGTATCTCAGCAGTCATGTGGCTTTTGCTGGTCTTCATATGAACAACCCAGAAGTGTGACCATCAGAGACTGTGACAGAAAGTCGGCTTTGGTCTGCCTACAACAGATGCTTCACATAACTCACTTTAACTCTCACATACTCTGTTTATGAAGCTGTGAATCTCCCTTTACAATCAGCGCTGCAGCCATGAAGGTGGTGTTCTTCACTCCTTAGGACCAATAAATTGAATTTCATCTACACACTTCCATAAGGAGCAATATCCTCCTTCCAGCAAATCACGCTTAGCAACCTTAAAAGAAGACTGCATATGTGTGTTTGCAGTTTTTGTCTACGGATTGATTGTATATATTTGTTATTTTGCTTAGTCAAAATATTTTACCATGTTTCTTTAAGCTGTTTGTTTAAATTATATAATAAAAAAATAAACTGTCTTCCGGAAGTATAATTAAAAAGAAATCCTTACTAAAGGCTGATAGCAAGGACTCCAGTTTCGTTTCAAGTCCATCATTTTGCTGAACATTAATAAACAATTTAACATGAAACAAATGAAGTTGCTTTAAAGTGACCCTTTAATGTTACAACAGTTCAGGCTGCTATCCCTCAGTGTCTGTTGCTGCTCCTGTATTTACATCATTCATTTTATTTAAATTTAAGGTGCAACATTGTCATTTTTTACACTCAACAAGTCTGTGCAATTGGGAATTCATAATGACGAAGTGTGATCATTGCAAAAACCATGAAAGGTTCTGCTTTTTTTTCCCAGATTAATTAACTTACAAATAAACAAAAGTGGATGTGCTGTCAAAAGTGAGTACTTGAGACAAATTGGCTCATAGATGGTCTACATTAATAATTATGCAGCTTCTGGACTGACATTCAATCAGAACAAATCAGTCTTCTGCTGCTGTTTTGCTACAGTATGATATAAAAACTGTGTTTGGAATTCCAAGTTGCCTGGATTGTAAAACTGTCAAAAAAAGAATCTCTCTATAATTTTTGGTATGCACAAAAAATTGGAGAAATATATATATATATGTGTGTCTGTTTGTGTGTGTGAAAGAATTACATATAAAATACAGCATGCCATTTAGAAACAATTAACTCACTGCATTTTAATGAACTGAACTCTTTCATTTGTAATAATAATTACCCTGAATTTTAATGACACAAAACAATCAGGAAAAGCTAACTCACTACATTTAACCTCATTCTTTTTTTGTGCCTAACGTCATGAACCACATGTATTGTTAGTTAAAATTTACACAATATATAAAAATAGACATTTTTTATACCTGTTTGATTTTCTAAAAAAAAAAAAAATACATAGTCTTCTTCACCTTCTGTGAATAGCCTTGATCTGCGAAGATTTGCAGTCTGGGAGGCCATTCTGTCTGTCACTATGTATTATGTGTCATGTGTGATCACACACAGTCACCTCAGGCAGGGATGTCAGGTCCTGAATAAGCACCTGCGGTGGGGCGGGCATTGGCTGCGAATGGGGAGTGGTGTTCTTCTGGAGTTCTACGCCAAGAGCAGGGGGCACGTTTTGCATATGGGACTTGTATTGCACAAAACTGCAAGTCTTTAAGACAATAGCTATAAGGTTCTTTCCCATCAGAATTCCAGAAACCCTCATGTCCTTGTAGAAGATCAAGTTGCCACCTCTTATTAAGAGGGTGATGATGTTGATGGTGACCAGGCTGAGGATGGGGTACAACATCATCTTGTGGGGAACGATGTTGATGCCCTGCATGCTGATCTCACTCAGGGACACGCAGGGCAGGATCAGCAGCAGGATGTAGCAGTAGAAGAACATCAGTCCCTCAGTCCACAGTGGGAGTCCTTTCTTCTGTGGCTCCCAAAGGTTAGCCTGAATGTCCAGAATGTCCAGGAGGTCCACCACCACCCAGAATAGCCGGTTGCGGATCTCCTCCTTTTTCTTGAAAGCACGAACGTATTCCATGTGGTCGATGCCCACCAGGATGATGTAGAGCACTGGCACCGAGACGGACAGCAGGAGAGTGAGGGCTTTGCGGGCGATGGTGTCCAGGCTTTTGCGATCAGCCTTATAGTTCTGGTAGATGAAGTAGACCTTGATCTCCAACACAAAGATATAGAGGAACCAGAGGATCATGGCATAGCCACGCTTGGCTGTGCGTACCTCGGCACCCACCCACACCGCCACATAGCGCAGGACGATGAGGAAGCAGATGTCGCCCACTGTCACCATGATGCATACACCGATCTTGCGTGGTCCTTGGTTCTGCTCCACCAGGTAGGCATCCATCAGTGCCATGCTGCCCATGATAAGGATAGTGGACAGGCACACGTGAGGCTTATTAGAGGGTGGGGGCGGAACCATGTTGGCGTGGGGGCTTGACGTTGATCAGGCGGGTGGTCCTTGGGCAATCAGAGACTGGAGGGTTAGATGGGCGGTCCTCCCTGGACCTGCTCCAGCGACTGGGCGTTGTAACCTACAGGGTGTGCTGTCCTTCTCTCTGCCCACACGCCAGCCACAGAGCAGGTGAACAGTGAGGGAAACACTTAGCATAGGTTCTGCAAGACTCAAAAAATAGACCACCTCTCGTAGCTTGTGCTTTTTTGACCGATGTTACAGGGTAGTTGAAATAATTATTTTTTTAGCACAATAATCAGGTTTTAAACATTAAATATATTTAACCTATAGTGTAATACTAACATGCACAATGAGGGGCAATTCAGAGATGCAAGATACTTACTCATTTCCTTTCTTTATTAATTAATCATTATGATTTGTGGGGTGCTCTGTTCCATGAGAGAGTGTCCCGAAACAGAAATCCGTGCTTATAATCCATAGAGACGCTTTGACGGAAGAAAGTCCTTTTCCCTGATGAAGTGTACCACGAAACAAAAAAAAAATTGCATTATCCAAAGTGCAAAGGAACTCCACAGGATTTATTCCATGTTTATTTCAGACTGAAGAAAAGGTGAATGATCAAGACAGCTTCTTTTTCGACATTTACACAGAAAAGCCAAAGACGTGAGTGTTATCAAAACGTAGCTTAACTTTAATTAACAAGAAATATAAAAGGAAAAGTTTTTTGTTTAGTTAGTGTCAAAGACAGCCTATAGTCCTTAGGAAAAGAGTTTGTCCACTTTAAAGGTGCATCTACCTGTCTGTGTTGGAGTGTGGGTCTGGGTCTGGGTCTGGGTTCAAATGTAGATGACAGTGGAGGCTCCTAGTCGAGCGTGAAACTGCCCGAAAGCCTCTCTGCTGTCTCTACAGCTCATCCTGGCTGAAGAACAGCCTCCCGTGACGATCATCGCTCCTGTGACTTCCTCAGCCCCCCCCTCCCTCCCCCCCCCCCAACTGCTGCCCTGAGTTCCAAGCAGGGAAGCACCGCTACTGGATCGCTGACAGCCACGCAGCCTGCTCAGCTCGGCTTGGCCAGGAGCTCTGGGCCAGTGGAGTGAGCATAGAGTCCTCCTTTGTGCTTTCACTGCCCCCCACCTCTCCCCTTCAGCCAGTGGCGTTTGTGGCGTTCCAGCTGAGCCTCTTTTATTCCATCTCTGCTTTCCCCCCCCCTCTCCTCCCTCGTGTACTTTCAGGCATTGGCTGTCCGGGGAGTGCAGTCAGTGGTCCACAGCTGCGGGGAGAGAGGTCTGTCTCAGCACTGGTCCTGAGCCTGAAGGGGAAGAAGAGTCAGCCTTGTGTGGTCCTAAATTAATGCAAAACTCTCCTGCCTTCGTTTCCTTAGTCTTCTCTTTTGATTTCTACCTGTCCCTTCCCCTCTTCATGACAATTGTCTACTATTTCACCTTGCCTTGGTTTCGTGCAGATCTCAGAGGTAGGAGGTTTTTTTTAATTTTTTTTTTTAATTTTTCTTAAGCCATCCAGACTGCAGGGGAAAAAGGCATTAGTTTGGGAAGCAGTCCTCTGTGATGCTCTTCAGCCCAGGAGGAAAAGGCGGCAGGAGAGAGGCACTTTCGCTGGAGCCTTCCCTCGTGTGAGGGGGTAGTGAATCAGAAAAGACTGACTGAGCTTCACTGAGAAGGAGAGAGAGGAAGAGAGGGAGACGAGCGGGAGGGAGGAACAGGGATGTGGAGAGAGACTTTCTCCTTACTGGCTCAGGGAATAAGAGATAAGCACAGTAAGCTTCCAATCTGTACTACATAACGTGATTCAGAGCATCAGCCAAAGATTACCTAGGATCAGAATATAAATATTGATCGCTATATAAGTAATACACACACACACGCACACACAGAAACCTACATAATTTTTCACAGCAGCCTTCATGTGCACATTATATCAAGGTCATTTTTATTTTATTTTAGGTTACATTTTATTTCAGTTATCAAATAGCAGTGATTAACGGTATAATATGTGAGCCAAATGAAAAATCCCACGCAGAAGAATAAATACAAATATGCAGATAGGAAGGATGAAAGGAAAATATAAAAAGTGCTTACTGCTTTCAATCCATCTATTTTAAAATGTGATGATCACTGACGAAAATATTGTGCTACCAGAAATATCAAAGATACTATTAATTGACAGTAATTTGTTTCTTCACTCAAACGGGAATTTTTATGAATATAAATAAGAATGTGAACATCCGTGTTAGAATTTATTGGGAAGTGGTATTAATGGAAGGATTAATGCCTCGTGTACAAGATTGAAAAAGTAGCGTGAGTAGGACAAAGTTTTTTTTTCTACTTTTTGCAAATTCAAGCATATTCTTTGATTCGTGTAACAATTGATTTACAGGGGTTTCATGGTTGGGTAAAACATTTGAAACGCAGACAAGAAGCGCCCACGTGGTTATGGTCTGTCAAAGGTACGCAGTTCTGGGTGATGGAAGTTCGGATTATAATCATTATTCTCACCTGTCTGTCCCCTCTCCTTGTCTAGACATACATACATACAAACAAACATATTTGCGCTGGTTGCGTACGTCCTGCTGTGACTCTAAACCCAAGCTTTCACAGTCGCGTTAACCCTCCATTTTAGAGGGCGATTAGTTCATACAGAATTAAATTTCGATGTAAACGAATCCAGCCCCCTCGGTAGCTGATTTCTCAGCCATTACAACGGTGTCCAATTCACCCATTTCTTGCCCTCAGAGTAAATCAGGGACGTCTGGCTTTATTTGGAATGACAGGCATTTCTCACAGCCAGAGCAGTCCTGTGCATCTAAATCAGGATCATTAGCACATTAATTTAATTCTCTTGCACCTTTCTAAAAGTTCTTGGTGTCAGCTTTAATTTATGCGGGGAATTCGGTTTGTGCAGAGGAAATTCGAGCCGTATCTCCACTGACAGATGTTTTGTAGTTAAATGCCACAGAAACCCCAGGTTACAACTCGATTAAGTTGCGGTAGAAAATTAGAACATTAAGGGTATAAACATTTCTATAAAGATCCAATGGACATTCAGTGGTGTGTCTGGGTACTTCTGTCAAATCAATCGCGTACGTCCTTTAATCACTGATGATGCTGATTTGCGGTGATTTTTCCTTGTGCTTTGATCTCAATCGATGGCATAAAGTTATTTTTCCCCTGGCTAATTTATATTTTAATCAACTTATCATTTATATTCATGATTGCTTTATACAATATATAATGCCCAAAAATACAAATTTCTGTTGATTTCTTTTGCTGTTGCTCAGGTAACGTAGATATTCTTTGCGCAATTAATCTAGAAATATGTAGGCTATTATTTAAATGAAATACCCTGCTAATACCGAGTGGTCTATATTGTGTTTTTAAAATAGTTTTTAACATCCACAGAGCTGCTAAATGGCACTCAGTGTAATACAATGCAATTTTGTGACGTGCAGGCTACGATAAATAGCTAGGTCATGTGACGTACAGGATGACAGGAGACCAATTAAGTTGTCTGTCATTTCCTGTGATCTGTGTAAATGTGCCTTTTCTATCTTGCTTCTTTGTTTTATAGTAACCTATGAGAAGCTTATGATAAACCGGTGTAGGGAAGGTTCCCTTACTTTCAGATCTTTTCGGTCTCTGCCCTGTCTGTTCTCTAGGCGCTGCCCTCACCACGCTGGCTCCTAACCTCTCTTTATTCAAAGAATTGTCTCATTTCTCATTTCTAGCTCCAAATCACCTGGTTCTGCTCACCGTGCCAACCTTGCACACTTTGACAATTATACTGTATATCTCAAGATTGTTGGTTTGGTTTTGACTTTGCTAAGGATCAGATCCACTGCCCAGAGCACACACAATACTCCCACAATGGTGGGAGCACATCCCCACCATGCATGCCTAAATCAACGCCCAGGCTATACAGTATGTCTGTATACCATTGTGCTGCATTGTAAGTCATGGTTCTCTTATATTCCAAATAGAAATTGTAGAATTCTTTAATGAATGGGATGGCATGGTGGTGCAGTGGTTAGTACTGTTGCCATGGTTCTGTGTGCGTGTGTGTGTGTGTGTGTGTGTGTGGAGTTTGCATGCTTTCCCCATATTATTATGGGATTTCCTCTGGGAAAATATTTGCAATATTTTGACTGAATTAAGCAAGCGACCCAAGATCTTGTGAGCACCATGTGTGTGGATGTGTGTGCGTATATATAGATAAAAATTTTTAGATTAAATTTTTGCTGATATTTTAGTGTTTGTAATGTCATTCACGTGCAAGCATGCAGCCTGATATATTGACCATACCCTCATTCACAAAATGAAACAGAAGCCCCAGAAGACACATAATTTCCATGGTGCTATCTAACACTAAATTATTGTTGATGAATTCAGTCTTTTGACTTTCTTGGCACGCACCCCTTAACATAATTTGCTCCTCCCCCAGCTCCCTCCAAAGGACACGGGTCCACCAATGAGCTGAGCTGGCGAGAGGGGGAAACCCCACCATATCGACTGATTGTGTCACATCAACAGACATGGAGCACATTCAAATCTAATATTTCAAAATTAGCATATGTAATAAATCCGTAGAACACCTTGCCAATGTAATTAAGTTGATTTAGGAATCATGGGGTAATTTATTGGACAGCATTATTGCTGCATGAGAAATCAATCAAGAATTTCAAGTCGATATCAAATCTGCAAACAGTTTAATTTCTAAATCTTATTTGTAAAGTCAACCCACTGCCTTTTTCCCCCTTTAATTATATGTCTAATTTAATTCCAAATGGCACACGTCATTTTGTAATGAACAACCGAAGGTAATTACTGTAATGGAGCAGAGAGCTGACTGTCAAAAGAATGGTTTTCACTTCTTATTATATGAAATGGACTGTGAAATCAATTTAGAGGTTGTAACATAACGTCCTTTTGGCGTACATGCGGTAAAGCCATCCACATGTTTACCCTTAACTCCTTACCCAGTGCACGGTTGTGGTGAACCTAGAACCTCTCCTGGGAAGCACAGGGCACATGGCAGGGTGCACCATTGGATAGGATGCCAGTCCATCATAGGGCATATGTGGATTGTGGAAGGAAACCTCAGTGGAGACCCAAGCAGTCACGGAGGGAACATGTCAGCTCCACAGACACAGAATCAGAATTAAATTCAGAACGCTGGTGGTTTAAACTCGCTGCAGAGTCCCTGAGCAAAAAAGACAAAATGTCTGTTGCCACTAGATCAATAAGACCGTGAATGTCAGGTGTTCATTTTAGGTGTATGGCAAAAAAATGATATGATAAAATATCATTATTATTTCTAAAAAGACCCAGGTTGATTAACAATTTATAATACTACTATAAAGCAAACATTTGCAAATCATGCATATTCATGCAAGTAATTATGGTTACCTGTCTTGTGAGAACATGTAACGTGGACGTGGATTGGGTTCATGTCCTCGGAGAGGTCTTACTGTAATACCCTTGAGGAAGGTGCTTAAATTGGACCACTAAGAAGAAGAAGAAAAAAAAAACAGTTGAATTTGAATGAACGAAGACAATTTCCACAAAGCATTATAGACCATGGCACAAAGGATAAGATGGAAATAGGGTAGATAAATCACATTAGCCGTGACCCTGCACCTCCATCGATTAACCAGAGGAGAATGAATGGGGACATGCCACTGATCTTCCTGAATGTGCAGAGACCCGGAAGCTACTGGGATTCAAGGCTAAGAAAGCGGCTACCAGTGACCCGCAAACCCTGATGGATGGGGAGCATAACCCAATAAGTGACCCCATGTCCACCTCCGCTCACTAATTTAAGAAAACATTTCATGAGTACACACCTTGGTCAATCCTGTTGATCCTGAGCTGAAAAGTGAGTTTTCATACTCTCCGGTCAAAATGATGCATCCAAGTAAATCCAGTATGAATTGCAAAATGGAGGATTTTGTTCCTGCCACAAAATCTTATTAAACATCAGTAATAAACTGAATTAACTGCTTTATGCAGTGTATATTGATTCGTGAAGATTTTGGAATGTTGTGGGGTGGGGGTCATCCACAAGGCAGGGGTGGAGGCGCAGGAAAGCAGGACTAATCCAAACAAAAAAATATTCAGAAAATAGAACACAAATCTGGGACGAGGCTTTTACAGATAAGGCAACTCAAAACACTGGAAAAAAGAAAAAAAAACAAAATGTAAAATGCAGACACAGCAGCAGAAATGTCTTAATACTACAGATGCAAAGGGCTCCTCTACGCTTCACCCCCAGTCCCTTTCACACAACATTCTGCTCATAGCAATGGCAAGTAGACCAATTACCTAGAACTGAGAGCAATGGGTTATTTGTTGGCATGTGTTTTGTGGTCAGTCACCTCAGATACACAAAAGTAACACCGAAATCCAGCCCTTAGCAGTACTGCCCCCTCTGCATCACAAGAGGGTTTTTACAGGAAGCTCGCGCCAACATCATCTCTGCAAGCTACACCTGGCAAAGCCCCCAATCGGCCATAAAAATTGAGCTGTATGGCATGACAATAATTAATTTCAAGCTTGCACATACTGTATGTATAAGGGTACAATTACTGAGTGATAACTAAATAAAAGATTTAATCACTGCATAAATACCGATTTATAGCCCTGCAAGATAAGCTCTATTTACTCTGGACTCGGAAATGGCAAGGAATCACACAACAGCAAAAGTAAGATATAACTGATTTATTATTAACGATTTACCAGGCCAAGACAACACTCTTGGGTTGAGCACCGCCACAATTTACACACAAAATAAAAAAAAAGCAAGCAATTAAGTAAAACATGACAAACTTGCCAATATGAGTCGTAAAACCAAGTGCACATGTTTAATTAATGTTTGCTGTGATACTACACATTGTGTTTCATCAACAACCATGAACCTTCCCTCATAAAACAACAAACTCAATTCACACTTAGTCAAAGACCTTAAAACCAACATATAATATCAGTGGAGACAGGAGCTGGAAAAGCCATCACCTGTTCAAGACCTCGGGCACAATCCACTCTTTATACTACAACCGAAACATCTGGCAACCAGTACAACTTCCAAAAAATAAATAAAATACAGCATGTCTGGGGGGGGGGGGGCTTCTTATACACGAGGAGTCTCAAGGTGCACCATAATTGGCTGTTGAGGACAAACCTCTCACATCAGTTGACCGAACTCAGTCATATGGAAAGTCAATAAAATAAAATACCCCCTCCCACCATAACCCTATAAGCTCTGAATACCTTTCATGTATACTTACAATACCCACATATTCAGGAATACCATGGAATACCAGTATACATACATCTACTTCCTAACTACCTTCTTTTAGGGGGTGGGAGGAGGATGTGCAAATAAGAGAATCAAAATGCTTCTGACAGGTACCAGCAAGCCAAGCAGAAAGCAGCTTTGGTGGGTAATGATGCAAAAACTCGAGTGTGGGAGGAGTTTGGTGAGGCTATGGAGAGGGACTTTCAGTCGGCATTGAAAAGGTTCTGGCAAACCGTCAGGTGACTCGGGGGGCTTTACCCACACTGTTTATAGCAGGGAGGAGAACTGCTGACCTAAACTAGGGATATAGTCAGGTGGTGGAAAGAATATTTTGAGGACCTCCTGAATCCCATTGATACACCTTCCTTGGAGGAAGTAGAGCTGGAAGACTCTGAAGGGGACTTGCCCATCTCTAGGGCTGAGGTCAATGAAGTAGTCAAAAGAACTGTTTAGGGGAAGAGCTCCAGGCATGGGTGATATTCAGGATCGCGTCTTTGCTTTTTATGGATGATGTGGTTCTGTTCATGCTGTTGGCCAGTGACTTGCAACATGCACTGGGGTGATTTGCAGCTGAGTGCACGGTGGCCGGGATGAGGATCAGCACCTCCAAGTCTGAGGACGTGGTTCTCGACTGGAAAAAGGTGGATTGCCCTCTCCTGGTGTGGAATGAGTTGCTGGCCCAAGCAGAGGAGTTTAAAGGTGTTTTTCCACCGCACAAAGTACGGTACTTTCGGTACGGTACTTTTGGTACTTTCACTTTTCCATTGACTTCCAGTCAAGTACCAGTACTGAAAGTGCCAAACCAGCTGGGGTACTTCTTTGGTACTTCCGTACTTTGGATTGGGACTTGCAAACGTATTTGCTGTTGATTGGTTATGCAAATAGCCTGCCGCTGAAACACAAAATACAATCTTTTCAAACACACAGTGAACAGCAAGAAACGAAATAAAAAGCAGTAGAAACAAAAATATAAAAAAAAGTAAAATGGAAGGATGGACAAATGAGGAAATACAGGCTTTAATCACCATATGGTCGGATGAACAGATCCAGCGGGATTTGGATGGCACGACTCGAAATAAAAAAGTATTTGCCGTAATAGCTAGCCGCTTGGAAGAAATGGGGCACACACGAATCACAGAACAATGCCGCTTGAAAATCAAAAAACTTAAGCAGGATTACAGGAAAGTGAAGGATCATAATAACATGTTTGAATTCAGCGAAAGAAATACCGTGCCATCCTTTGTGATGTCGTCAGTCAGGGGTGGTCACTGATGATGTCATTTGGCGCCGGTACCAGTTTTTACGGCAGTGGAAAACCGACATAAAAGAAGTACCATACTTTTGATACTTTATGGAAGTACCGAAAGTACTGAAAGTACGGTACCTGGTGCGGTGGAAAAGCGCCCTAAGTATCTCGGGATCTTGTTCAAGAGTGAGGGATAAAGGGAGCAGGAGATCGACAGGTGGATCGGTACAGCATCGGCAGTAATGTGGACGCTGTACTGTTCTGTCGTGGTGAAGAGGGAGCTGAGCTGGAAGGAGAAGCTTTTGATTTACCAGTTGATCTACGTTCCTGCCTTCACCTATGGTCATGAGCTCTGGGTAATGACTGAAAGAATGAGATTGTGGGTACAAGCGGCAGAAATGAGTTTCCTCTGCAGGGTGTCTGGGCTCAGCCTAAGAGACAGGGTGAGAGCTCAGACATTCAGGAGGGGTTCAAAGTAGAGCCGCTGCTCCTCCGCATCGAAAGAAGCCAGTTGAGGTGGTTCTGGGCAACTATCTAGGATTCCTCCTGGACGGCTCCCTGGGGAGGTGTTTCAGGTATGTCTATCCGGGAGGAGACCCCGGGGCAGACCCAGGACATGCTGGAGAGATTGTCACTCTCGGCTGGCCTAGGGATGCCTTGGTATTCCCCTGGTGGAGCTGGAGGAGGTGGCTGGGGAGAGGGAGGTCTGGGAATCACTGCCTAGACTGCTGCCCCCATGATCCGACAACAGATAAGCAGCAGAAAATGGATGGATGGATGGATAGATTATGCCCAATTTCCCAGTGAAAAAGTGAGAGGACATGATTAGGATTTTGTCTGTTTTTTTTTCCCGAACACTTACAGCTCAGGTCCGGCAGAAGTGATATCCAATGATGATTGGTTCCCTTATCAGCTCTTGTGAGAAGAAGCTATTAATAACAGATCTCCAGGGGATCCCACAGGTCACATCGAAATGATTGAAGTTTATACTAGACTTTTGACCTACCAATGTGCTGTGCACTAACTGAGGCCAGTCACTGGTATCTCCCTTTTTTTGGGACAAAAAAACCCTTCACATTTGTAACCTGTTACATGATGGGAATCAATCAGCCTCCCCTTATGCAGCCAGAAAGACATGTCACACCCTCTTGCAGGAGATCCAAGGACTCTTGATACAATTTGACTCAGATACCGAAAGCAGTTCTGCGTCTGCTCCCACATCTTCACGAGGTAATCAAGCAGGCACTTCGCAATTTTCCCTGCAGCAAAAAAGAACTAGAACAACCTGTCAAAAATAACAGAACTCATAACTGTAAACCTTGCAGCCTAGGAACAAATGAAGAATATTACACCAAACTTCCCCCGTAACCAGCAGCCTCCTTGATTCCGCCCAGCTAAGGTTCTTTATCCCAAGAATTTCAGTTGATTCTATCAAGGCTCCCGCAACCTTGTCCAGGATATGTGATTGGACTGATGATGGATTGAAGAACGTATGTTCTCAAGGCTGACTGTTTCTGTACTGGAATTTTGGTGATTGATCACCATGGTAACTTAGTCACAGATACCCAGCCATGTTTGGTAGCTCTACCTCCTAATGGATCATATTGCATTTCTGAAGATTCATTTGCCAGTACGGATGACCACGAGAATAATGAAATAGGCTGATGATTTTAATTTGAAACAGGTGATAACATTTGAAATCAGCTCCAAATCATTCTTTACAAAGACTTTTAAAGTCATTATTTTCAAGGGATTTGAAATATAACAGCATATTAAAGACTTATTTGTTGTTCTTTCGCACATTTCCTGCCCCCATCTGATGGAAAAAAAAAAACAGTAAGACTGGGATATTGATTCAAGTATTATTTCAAGTTGTGGTGAGGTGGGTCACCATGACAACAGCTGAGACCCAAATGACGCAGCCCCGTGTATTAAATGTCAAATTAAAGATGTCATGCAAACAAATAATAGAATCCATGGAAGTGTAACTGCAAAAATATCATTACGGTATCATTACAAACAGAAAGACAGCTGTGCATTAGAAGGCGCCCACTTTTAATCACTTTACTTGACAGGCATCACTTGAAACATTAGGAGGTGGACACACTCAGTCAGTGAGATTAATGCCACACGTCATTCTCACCATCATCACATGACCAGCCTAATGTGGCTGCTTTCTGCATGCATATGTGCATTTCATTGACACTATTTACTGAAACAATACATTTGCATTCCGTACCTGGTGTGTAATGGATATGAGATAATTTGTCAACATATGGGACAAACAATACAGTGTTTCAACCAGAACCAGTGATAGTAGCTATAAAATTACAAAGTGATAGTATATCCTATATTTGTTTAGTAAGTTTATTCTTAAGCAGTTACACAAGAAGCACAGTGCTGTGCAAAAGTCTTAGGTAGTCAAGAAAATTATGTTTAAATGATAGTTTTGGGCACAACTATTATTTTAAGTCTTTTAAAATGTATCAGCTTTACAAAACCTCTCCTAAAGTCACTCCAGTATTTGCAGCAATTATCCAATATACCCACATACGTTTTTTTTACTCTTATGACCAATACCCAACCTTGTTTGGCTAATCAGCATCTTGTTGAGTCATTTAACAAATCAAGTTAATCAATCAATCAATCAATCAATAACTGAACTGGTTGAGAAATTTTAAAAATACATACAATGGCTAGGGTGCCCCTGAAGAGAGGTTTGTGAACCAAAGCGCAGTTTATCGAGCCATACAATAAGATATCAGTAACTTTTACGAGAACAAAAGAAATAAGGGTTTAGCTTTTATCGTGTAACTGCTAATTTGCATATGTTCTAAAGTTAAATGTTTCTTTTGCTGAAATATACAGTACAATCACTGCCCAGATAAACAGCTTTAAACATTTTCTTTGACTGCCTAAGACTGTATATGTAATTACTATTTCTTTAAGGTGAATATTATCATTTAAGTAGTACTTTAGTGTGCAAAAAGCAACCAACCAGAAAATATTTTACGAGGTTAAATGTTTCATATTGAGAATCGATTCTAACATTGAAATATCGTTTTTTTCCCCTTGGTAATTTAAATGATCACATTGTTATAGGGAGCAGAACATGAACTATTACTGTACCACCCATAAGAGGGGAGAAAGGGAGCCATACGCTGGGGAAATGATCGGTCCCCCCCAACCCCGTTCAGCAAATTTTATCATGGTATTGGGAAACTACCCTCGATATTACTTGGTATCAGATCAAAAAGAAAATCAATTATTTCGACCATCCCTACCTCATAACATGGTTATGAGTGAGTAATCGTAAATATGTGGACTGACATCCCTCCCTGATTGCAATCTAATCTTGCAAAGCAGTTCAAAGGCAGATTGATATCTTATACAAACCATACATTAAAAAATAAAATCTTGCATGATTCACAAAATCTTATCCATTTTTCCCACACAGACGCTTAATTCAGTCAGGCTGACGGTCATTTTCTATTGTCAAAAAATGATTCCACATCAAGTTTTTAAACCAAATCTGAAATATTTTACAAGGGCCAAAAAAAATAAAGCCTGTAAAGATGTAACTGCTGGCTCTTTCTTACCTGCTACATGCTGCTAATCCACTTTGCTGTGAAGGTATCTCCACCGACGTGGTCTGGACTCCCACCGCCTGCCGTCTCCTGCCTGTAATTGTCACTGATGCTGTTTAACTTAAGGCCAAGAGAAGGAGGCCGTAGCTAAAAGGTACCATTCTGAGATGCTCCTGAAGGGGATTAATTGAAACAGGACAGCAGATAAACTAGAACTGAATCAGTGGACTGGGACCAAGAAGAGAGAGAGGCTGATGTTCCTGGCAAGTCACCAGCTCCACCAGTCACTAGCTGGAGGGAAAAAGTGTATTTTTGCATCATATATTTAACATAGTTTGAGGAAAAAAATATAAATATGTCAATGATTATTTTGACTTATTATTGTAATAAACGATCTTATGGCAGGTACATTTATTTTCAAACCCCTAATCCAGGAGGTGTTTGATATCAGTGCAACTCACTGAGCCACCTTGCCTCATATACACATCGCTGGAAGAAATTAAGAGACGTCAGTGGCGTTTTTAGTTTCACTCATTTCTCAATTTATGGGTATGCTTCTGTGTCAAATATACATGTTTGGTTGCTAACTGCAACCTGGCTCTTCTCTGGATTAAAGCAGGATTTAAAAATCCAAATTTGATTAAGAAAATTGAGTGGTCTCTTAATTTTTCCCACGGCTGTATATAGTATAAACATATTGTGGGTTATTAGCCTAATCATGAAAAATACAAGTAGGCTAAACGTTGCATAATGATCTTATTAACATTGGGCTACTGTTAAAATAGCTTGCGCAGACATCAGGGGAATGTCAAATCAATATTCAGTAGCAATGTCTCTGTGACAGAGAGATGCTTTGCTGGCAGATTTTCAAGCATCACGGAGATATCATTCCCAGGAGTGTTGGAGGGGGACGGATACCCTGACAGATTCAGGGGGCCCAACACTTTACAGGGGCCCTTGAATAGGAAAAATGATAAAATTATATAATGTAAGGGGGGCCCCAAGGTGATATTTTGTATTGGGGCCCAGAATGTCTAGCAACTCCCCTGATCGTGCCGCCTGGGTAGTTATATTAATTTAGTGTTGCTGCTTTGACACAGTGTGAGACAATACAACTGTAAAATTTGATCTCTCACTGTCCCGAACATCACCTATTCACTGCGCCACTGTGAGGTCAAATGATGTTAGATCATAAACAGAATATTAGAGGAACAGACTGCATTTGTCCATTAATATTTTCACCCAAGAAAACCAACTAGTAAGATAACTAATAATTAGCCTATTTAAATTTCAATACTTTTAATTGCTTTATTTAATTTGAAAAGGTAAATAGTTACATTATTACTGCCAAAAGTAATGAAATTACAGTAACACACTACTTTGTAATGCATTATTTTGTAACCCATTACTACCAACACTTCTGAAAACTATGGTAACATCAAAGGGAATAGATGGCTTAATGTGTAGTTTATTATGGGAAAAATTTTAATGATACCATAGCTGAGACTGGGCCAAACCACTATGGCAGTGTTTCTCAACCCAGTCCACTGGGACCTAGCAGGGAGCAAAAACGAGGACTCTCTGGGGGTCCCCAAGTCTAGGGGTCCCTAAGTCTGGGGGCCCCCAAGGACCGGGTTGGGAAACACTGCACTATGGAACATAATGTTAACCTTCAGATCACAGAGACTTCAGAGAAAAATATAGCCTTTGATATGTATCAAAGAAAAGATTCTGCATGAGTTTACTGTATATACTACTCTGTAAGCATATGTCAGTTTCAGAAAGCATTTAGAAAGTTATGTGTTATTTATCGTCTATAGCTGGTAGGTTGAAATGGGACAGACATGAATGAGTTAAGATGGCTAATGCTGCTTCAGAATGCTGTGTGCAAGCAGGGTCTTTCTGTGCTGCCATTTTCCCAACACTTGGGTGCATATTATTGGTGTGGCTACAAGAGCAACAGTCACGTGACAGCCAAAGTGCAAGGGCAAGTTTTGTTAAACTAAGAATGCAATGAAGTCACATGAAACATTAAGCAATGCAGCATTAAAGTTACATGACACATTATGCAATGAGGATTAGAATCTCTGCGCTTTTAAAATGAATGTGTTCAGTGCTTATCAAAGTGCATATAAAGTATACACTGAATATCTACATTAACTGCTTAATGCAGAGAAATAGATGTTTGTTGCATTGTAGCATTGCTCTGCATGGCCAGTAGTATGACATTCAGTTTTTTCAGTGTCTTTTTCATTGTAAAATGAAAATCAGCTTGGAATCTAAACTATTCCTTTAGGGGGAAATGAAACTAAACTGCTTATAAGCACAAGATCTTAATAAACTGTCTGGGGTTTAAACTGATGCCCATCCAATTTCTTTTAATGCTTTTCCAGCTCAGGGTCATGGAAGGTCTGGAGCCTATCCTGGAAAGTACAGGCACAAGGTGGGGGGCGACTCAGGATGGGGAGCCAAACCATCACAGGGCACAATCACACACCCACTGGCAGTTTGGCGACTCCAATTCATCTCAGCATGGTTTTGGACTGTGGGGGGAAACCAGAGTATCCAGAGGAAACCCCACAATGACACAGGAGAACATGCAAACTTCACACACATGGAGCCATGGTGGAGATCCAAACCCTGGTGTCAAAAGTGCGAGGTAACAGTGCCTACCACTGCACCACTATGCCGTCCGGTAAATCGCTATATATAACTGTTTCTCATCCCAACTAAACACGCCTGACCCAGATACCTGCTCTGACTCTGGTTGGAATAATTTCACGTTCTTTCTGAAGTAGATATTGTGTTTTTGTTCCCATGTTGTGCTGACCTTGTTTCTATCCAACCCCTAGGTACCCAGGAAAACTGAATATCCATCTATTTGGCCATCTTTCTGTCAAATCGTTGTATTCACTGTGCTATACAAGACATTCACTAAGCCCATACGGCTACCTTAAGTTTTTACAAGTCACAAGAATGCTTTTAAGATTGTGTGGGTATAATTTAAAACAGCCACAATGTGTTTACAGTGTACAGTAATTAATTGTATATTACTGCGGTAGCATAGCCTCATTCATATACAGTACTTATATGTCACAGATTTAATCAACACAACGCATGGCACTAAAGTACACTAGCTGCAAGCTGTGAGAGTTTAGCAGTTCCTATTTTTGATTAAGTAGATAACTTCAGGATATAAAGGTCACTTTGGTGAATTATAAAAATGAAATTATAAAAACTTTCTTTGTTCTCAAAAAAAAAATAACCAAAAGAAGCTTCGATTTTCTTCCATCTATTAATCTGCAGTCATTTTATAGCAATGGTGCCTTACATTCCCTCAGCTGATGCAAAGTGACAACAAAAACAATTTGAAAAACAGAAGTTCAAAATCAAGCTAGAAAATGCAATAGAAAGCACAGAATATGGAATCAGCAGTTACAGTGCCAGCAGGTGCAGGCCTGAGTTTGCCCCCAAACTACCTGAGTTTGTAGTGTAATTTCTGAAATTTTACTTTGCATCAGGAGGCACCACCGTGATTCCGGTAAGGTCTGCAATTTCTGAGAATCTCGATGAATCTCTCAACTGGTGCTGGGATCTGGATTTTCCAATGGGATTTTTAGTATTTCTGCATGGCTAAGCAAGGGCTTTACAAAGTCACTTCACACTGAGGTCTCTTTGTTGTTGTATAATTTGTCAAATGATTACATTGATTTAAAAAATAAAAAACCCTTAAAGAGATCCATTCTGGATTATTCCCTGCCTTGCGCCCATAACCCACAGTATAGACTTCGGACTCCCTTCGTGACCCTGATAGGACAAGTGGTTTCAAGAAATTGATGGATGGATAACCATAAAGAGGCCCTAGATGTCTCCATCCATGGCTCAGAAGCAGTGTTCGCTAAGCACACCATTGTACTCTGACAGGCAGGAATATCTGGGCTTTAATTTTACACACTGCAGTTTTGTGGTCAGGTCCTCCCTGCAATCGCAGCGCAGACCCCACTGTGTCCTAGATTACTTTAACAGCCTGACTGTGACACTAGGTGACCTAAAAAAAAGAATCTCCTTGGTCTATTTTGTTGGTTTTAATAGTAAACAGTCTGTCTTCCTAAAAAATAGTCTCCAGAAATACCCCAGTAGCTTAGCAGTGATGATGCAAGAATTTGACGAATTAATACATAATACAGTCAAACCTCCCTTATCCGGACAGAGTGGGACCGAGGGGTGCCCATAAGTAAGAAATGGCCGTGACTTAGAAATACATGAACAGTACGGTACAATGTACATGCGTACACATACAAACTACATGTTTATGATGTGCAAGGATGTTATAATAGGATGTTATTTCAGTCTGAGCTAGCGAATCATGCCGTTTTATTCTTGAAGTGGTCATTCAGTTTTTAACCAGCATTAAGTGAGCTGGATGATTTTTTCTTTACTCTTCCAAATATCGCCTACTGTAGACTTAGCCACTCCAAAATGGTCTGCAACAATTCTGTGTGATTTTCCATTTCGTTTCTCTGTAACGATATCGAGCTTCTTTTGGGAGGACATGACACTACGCTTCCTTCTTGAAGCCATGCATTTGAGAAGGGTCCAGCTGCAGATGCCTGTAGAGTGGAGCTCCACCGGAAATACGTCACCTCCACAGGAAAAACGTGGCCTCAACTCTGTGTCACAGCGAAAAAACCCTAACCTTAACCCTAACCCTAACCTTAACCCTAACCGGAGCTCCACTTTACGTCCTTAAGATCACGTGTTTCCTGTGGAGGTGACGTATTTCCGGTGGAGCTCCACTCTACAGGCGTCTGCAGCTAGACCCTCTTGATGCATTTTTCACAGTGTTACACGCCGCCATAAGTTCAGCTCCGCCCACAGCCTCATCCTCTTGCTCGCTCTCCATTCAACTTTCGCTCCGCCTCCACGTGCAGCCTCCGCCCACAGATTCGTCCTCTAGCTCGCTCTCCATTCGGCGTTCGCTCCGCCTCCACGTGCAGACTCCGCCCACAGCCTTGTCCTCTTGCTCGCTCTCCATTCGGCGTTCGCTCCGCCTCCACGTGCAGACTCCGCCCACAGCCTTGTCCTCTTGCTCGCTCTCTATTCGACGTTCGCTCCGCCACCACGTGCAGACTCCGCCCACAGCCTTGTCCTCATGCTCGCTCTCCATTCGGCGTTCGCTCCACCTCCACGTGCAGACTCCGCCCACAGCCTCGTCCTCTTGCTCGCTCTCTATTCGACGTTCGCTCCGCCACCACGTGCAGACTCCGCCCACAGATTCGTCCTCTTGCTCGCTCTCCATTCGACGTTCGCTCCGCCACCACGTGCAGACTCCGCCCACAGATTCGTCCTCTTGCTCGCTCTCCATTCGACGTTCGCTCCGCCTCCACGTGCAGACTCCGCCCACAGCCTCGTCCTCTTGCTCGCTCTCTATTCGACGTTCGCTCCGCCTCCACGTGCAGACTCCGCCCACAGATTCGTCCTCTTGCTCGCTCTCCATTCGACGTTCGCTCCACCTCCACGTGCAGACTCCGCCCACAGATTCGTCCTCTTGCTCGCTCTCTATTCGACGTTCGCTCCGCCACCACGTGCAGACTCCGCCCACAGATTCGTCCTCTTGCTCGCTCTCCATTCGACGTTCGCTCCGCCTCCACGTGCAGACTCCGCCCACAGCCTCGTCCTCTTGCTCGCTCTCTATTCGACGTTCGCTCCGCCTCCACGTGCAGACTCCGCCCACAGATTCGTCCTCTTGCTCGCTCTCCATTCGACGTTCGCTCCGCCTCCACGTGCAGACTCCGCCCACAGATTCGTCCTCTTGCTCGCTCTCCATTCCACGTTCGCTCCGCCTCCACGTGCAGACTCCGCCCACAACTCTATGCGGAATTCGTCACTTCCATGTTGTTGGTTTACTTTTCTTTGATGGATATTACTGTATATGATTTGTTTGGTTTATAGGATTTCAGATTTTCACCCTTTGCCCTTGTCTGTACTTTCGTAACAACAGCTACTGGTTGTGTAAAATTAATTTGCGCATGCGTGTGCCTAGAGCTGCCCGGTAGAGGGAGGTGTCCGGAGGTTTGGCTGTAGTAGGAAAAGGTATTGAGCTCCTTAGCATGCAATGCAGCAAGATACAGTAGGAATGGCCACACACACTTATCCAAACACGACGACCTTAACCCCTACCCAGCCCTAACCTTAACCACAAGTAATCAAACAAAATACTGGATTTTTGGCATTTTTAATTTTTTGATTGCATTCACAGATCTTTATGGAGACCAGAAAATGGTCCCCACTATGTCAAAATAACACTGTTTTAGGGGACATTTGGTTCCCCTACCAATAAATAAATAAATATATATTTAAAAGTTTATCTGCTGTCCTGTTTCAATAAAATTTTCTTTTAAAATATGGAAAATCAAAGTTTCCCACAGGTGCTTTAAAATATCAAAATTGTCATGGGATGTATCAGAGAAATATTACACAGTATAAAATTGTCATAAAATTGTAATAGTGACATTATAATAAAAGGCTTCATTTACATTCAATTGTTAAACTCCTCATTCTGAATCATTCTTTTATAACTAAAGATACTTTATTGATTTTGGGGGCAAATTTGTTTAAAAAAAAAAAAAAAAAAAAAAAAAGTACTCTTTGATTAAGTGACCTAAGAATATCCATCATTAAGATTCTACAGTCCCGCCTCAGCTGAGATATCTAAGAGAGTAACACTGAAACAAATTATATTGCTCGTTACCTTCTCATTACAAGTGTCTTTGGAAGGTACAATCATGACTTTATTTGCTTTTCTGTGAGAAGCCATTGGTGTGGCCCAACCACCGTACTGTGGCACCCTCCGAGGACTTTCATGTGCTAACATTGCATAAATTAGACTAATGTCATATTTTCACTAATTTACCATTCAATGTTTGGTGGTACAGGGCTTTAGTAATACTGACTGTCATCATACATGTTAAGTTACTGTCATGTATGTACTGTTGTTGCGCATCATACGTAACTGATGTCTGTCTGTTTTTCTCTCTTTGTCTGAGTTCAATAACTTCTAATTAGCTGCTTGAAGTCAGACACAGAAAAGAACAAAGGAAACTCTGAAGCACAATTTAGGTGATAATTGTTTCTTTGCATGGCCTGTGATGACTTGGCGCCCCGTCCTGGGTTGTTCCCTGCCTTCTATTCTAGCATATATCTCATCCTTTTCTTTGTACTGTACTTCCATTTGTATTCTTTATGCACAGTGTGTCTTTGTACTAGATGTAATTAAGGCCTGTCTGCACAATGAATCACACCCTATGGGATGTCCGCGTTAATGTATGCCTGAGCAACAAACAAACAAAGTCAAATCCAAATTGGTGATTAAAGTTTTAATTGAGTTTGTATTGTCATATTTTGATTCAATATTGTATTTTATAATGGCTTTTATGCTGCAATAATGAAGCAGATATGAGTGAGTATTTGCCTGAAAGTGTCTGGTTCTGTTACAGGCACTGTGAGATTGTTTGGATATTAAAAGCAAGTCGCTACATGATAGCTAGTGGGAAGTTAGATGCACTGTACATTGTCCCTGTGGAATGAAAGTAGAAATGCACAAGTTAATATTAGCCCTGGCCTATTTCTCCATGAAAAATCGTCCCCTGACAAGAAGCCTGTTTTGTGGTGCCTCCTTGCACCGCTGCATGGCTTCGTGGTCATCTAAAACCAAAAATAACGTCTTCCAATGTATAATAAGTCAGCACTGCTTCATAAAAGCCAGTTTATGGTTGATAATAGCAACTGTCATGGTTAGTGAGAGAGCATGCTCCCTCCTTCACTTGATTACAGTTCTCTTTTGGAGATGTAAATGAGTGTAATACTGCTCAGTCATGGATCCATGAAGTTGTCGCGCATTGACAGCAGTTATTGATTTGTGGTCTTTTGAGCAAGTATTGAAGTACTGTATGTATATACTATACACTCAACTAAAGGGTTATTAGGAACACCATACTAATACGGTGTTTGACCCCCTTTCACCTTCAGAACTGCCTTAATTCTACCTGGCATTGATTCAACAAGGTGCTGAAAGCATTCTTTAGAAATGTTGGCCCATATTGATAGGATAGCATCTTGCAGTTGATGGAGATTTGTGGGATGCACATCCAGGGCACGAAGCTCCCGTTCCACCACATACCAAAGATGCTCTATTGGGTTGAGATCTGGTGACTGTGGGGGCCATTGTAGTACTCATTGTCATGTTCAAGAAACCAATTTGAAATGATTCGAGCTTTGTGACATGGTGCATTATCCTGCTGGAAGTAGCCATCAGAGGATGGGTACATGGTGGTCATAAAGGGATAGACATGGTCAGAAACAATGCTCAGGTAGGCCGTGGCATTTAAAGCGATGCCCAATTGGCACTAAGGGGCCTAAAGTGTGCCAAGAAAACATCCCCCACACCATTACACCACCACCACCAGCCTGCACAGTGGTAACAAGGCATGATGGATTCTCATTCTGTTTACGGCAAATTCTGACTCTACCATTTGAATGTCTCAACAGAAATCGAGACTCATCAGACCAGGCAACATTTTTCCAGTCTTCAACTGTCCAATTTTGGTGAGCTCGTGCAAATTGTAGCCTCTTTTTCCTATTTGTAGTGGAGATGAGTGGTACCCGGTGGGGTCTTCTGCTGTTGTAGCCCATCCGCCTCAAGGTTGTGCATGTTCTGGCTTCACAAATGCTTTGCTGCATACCTTGGTTGTAACGAGTGGTTATTTCAGTCAAAGTTGCTCTTCTATCAGCTTGAATCAGTCGGCCCATTCTCCTCTGATCTCTAGCATCAACAAGGCATTTTCACCCACAGGACTGCCACATAGTGGATGTTTTTCCCTTTGCACACCATTCTTTGTAAACCCTAGAAATGGTTGTGCGTGAAAATCCCAGTAACTGAGCAGATTGTGAAATACTCAGACCAGCCCGTCTGGCACCAACAACCATGCCACGCTTAAAATTGCTTAAATCACCTTTCTTTCCCATCCTGACATTCAATTTGGAGTTCAGGAGATTGTCTTGACCAGGACCACACCCCTAAATGGATTGAAGCAACTGCCATGTGATAGGTTGATTAGATAATTGCATTAATGAGAAATTGAACAGGTGTTCCTAATAATCCTTTAGGTGAGTGTATATATTTTAATACATTATGCAGATCGAATACATTAGTAGTTTTTATGCATTGCATTGAACATTCCTTCTGGAATTTGGCTGTGAAAGCATCTTATAATGTAATTGAACATTAAGTTTGCTGATCAATAAAAATACTATCCATCGCAATTTACATGCTTAAAAATGCATTGCATTGTGTCATGAATTGTCAGACACACACACAAATTAAAAAAAAAAATTTTTTTGCTTTTCTCTGTAAATACAAAACCAATGCAAATGGGTCGGTTGCAGTTCAGTCCATTGTTAAACAGCAAAGTCTGTCATTCTGTTTTGTGGCAACACGCCGCATGTAAGAAAATGAGCTTGAAAGTGTTGGCCAAACTACTTTCATTTTTTTTAAAGCTTTTCAGGTTTTCTACCTCCTTTACTGCCACCGAGTCCTACCTGCAGCAGTGGTTCACACGGCAAAAACAAAATACCGCTATGGCAGGAGATGGCGACGAGGTTTCAACGCAACTTAGACCTTCTGCAGAACTCCAGATAAAAGGAAAATTCCGAAGCTGTCTGTCAGAAGCGCAGCCTCACACAGAATGGCTCGGTGCTGACAGTGCCTTAAAGTGGCCGTAGCTGCGAGATAGCAGAGAATAAAAGAGTGAGGGAGAAACCACTTGAAGTGCAGAAACCTTCCGGCTGTTTCTCCTGTTGTAATTAAACATCTCCTTTTCACTTACTGCGAACAATAGTAGCCTAAAACACAGCAGGTGGCTACGTTACCAAATAAAGACAATACATGGACTTCAACATTTTTTTTTCCAATTTTCACTGGACTCAGAAGAAAAATTTGTTTCTTAGCTGATGTTTAAGGTTCATTACCGTTATTTCTATTTTACAGCAAGATCTGGCACTTCACATTAAATGTATTACCTTGCTAATCAAGAACCAGAGTGAGATTCGCAGTCAGGAGTTCTGGTAATACTTTATTTGACGGGACACAAATACATAGTAGTTACTCAGTTACTACTGAAGTACAAATCATGAACAAAGATAGTAACTGCTTGAGATAAAAGATGTCGATTCATTAATGAAGAATGAACATGCGATCAGTATGTAACTAAGACTTAGTTTGTGGTTAATACATACATAAGTACGAGTATAATACAAAATTATTTCTGCCCCCGCAAGTAAAGTGTTACCGGAGTTCTTAAATATAATTTCAACATTCTGAAAAATAAATGGCATGCAATAATGAACCTTTCTTCCACCTCACTTCTTCGGTCCATACATGTTTTATCATTTTTCATAGTCAAATTCAGCAAGTGTGTGATAAGAATTTTGGATGTCTAATGTGCAGAATTTTGTAAAAAATACAGCAGTGTCGTTGTTCTCCCGCTGAAAAATGTTGGTGTTTCTGTCAGAGAATGATTAAACCTGCAGGATTCCTGTGAGGCCCCTCTACCAGAAAACTCGGATAAACACTAACAGGCATCTGCTCCCTAAAGATGACAAGCCAGCGTAATCACTACAGACTGCAAGGCGATGTGAAAATATGCCAGGCTGATCCTGAACAGTAAGCCTTACAGAATGGCTTAAAATCCTTATTTATGTCTTTGGTTTGAATACATTCTACTACAAGAAAATCTCTTGACTCACTGAAAAAGAGCTGCTTTTAGGTATGGTTTATTCATAAGTAAACAACCTTTATTAAAGAAAAGGCACTTTTCTTTAACAAAGAACGTTGACCAGATAAAAAATGAATCTTTAGGTTTAAAAAAAAGATTCAAGGAACTTACTTTTATCCCGTCTTATCCTTATATAAAATAAGGGATGATTAATGAGAATATTACTTTGCCCTGATTAGAGTTTATTCTATAGGCATATACAAAAGTATAAGGATTAGTTTAGAAGTTGAATATGAAACTTTTTGTCTTTTACAATGGTGGTTCTGTGAGATCCATGCTTCATTTTCTTCAGCCCAAACATCAAAAACATTGCTTACCATGATACTTTCTTCAAATCTCTTTTTAAAATATTGTCTCATATTTACAGTCATATCTAAACTCATTAATATGGAGTGTAAGCAGAAAAATGTTAGGGCTAATATTAAGCATAAGGTAAACAGACTATAATCTAAAATAACAACATTGTTGCTCCTATTTTCAATTAAATTAAATGTCAGAAAGTCACCGTGCTTCAATAACTATACAGTAACAGCCTGTCCTGTCCTATTTCACATTATTAAATGATCTCATTTCACTTAACGATTTGAAGTTCTAGCCTTTAATCAATTTCCTCTTCTTGTCACGGGTTACTCTAAATTAAGAATTATTACTAACATACAATGCTGGCAACTTGATGTCAGCCCAAGTTACCATACATGTAGCATTTCTCCAGAATGTTCTTTCTTATGTCTGGGTCAACAGGCCTCCAAATGCCATGTTCATTGCTGATAAAACTGAGTCCATCCACATTGTGTAAATTGTCATGACACACAGGGAAGCAGGCACAGGAGTCGGGAATGTCGAGTGAACACGGGACTTAATTGGGATAAGCAGACTCAGAAACATGAAAGGATGTTACTGGTGTTAATGACTGGACTAGGGAAACAGACTCTGACACGGAATTAAATACACCACAATAATCACAGGACTTGAAACAGCTGGGAACACGGGAATTCCACACGAGGTAGATAGGGGGGCGTGGCACACGGAAGGCTCAGGATCAGGGCATTCCTTTACAATGAACAGGGTGTACCTTATTGCTCTGCACATTTGTGCATCAAGTGAAAATTCAGACTTGATTTGTTTAATATGTAAACATTTCCTTTCCAAGTTGCCCCTGGCACTGTTAAAAGTCTTGGCCAGCACCAGAATTCAAAAACTTCAATACATTCCTTATAAATGTTTTGAAATCTTCTTTATTTTCTATTACTTTTAATGTTTCATCAATCTCAATTCTATCATGTGTCTTGTTCCTCTGCCATCCAGCTTGTACATCAGTTCTATTTCAATGTACGGATCTAATCTTCATTCAGTCATTTTTATCGGAATCTTATGGACATGACAAAAAGGAAATTGCATAATGTAGTCATGTCCAGGCAAGGATGGCAGTTCATAATGTAGCTTTCAAACTCAGGAAACTTTATTGCAAGCTTAATTCACACAACAGATATAGAACAGAGTTTTCAAAAGGGACCATCTACCATCAAACATAGCTGTGGCCTAATCATAAATGATGCGACCAGACACAGAAGAAAATCTCACTCAAAATTGCACTCATTAAAAAACAGCATTAATATGTATAATTTTGAAGGTCTGAAATAACTGGCATACATAAATGATTAAACGAAAGGAAAACTTACAAAACCTACTACAATTTGATCTAATGGACAGGGCACATTAGACGTCTATAGACAACAGTGGCCAGCACCTAATAAAGAAAATAAAATACAACAGCAATATCTAACACTTTATAACAAGGACACAAATCATACACCTAATGCACAAACTAGCACAAGATGTACCACAAACCCCCACCACCACCAATGATAAAGTAATCATAGTCCCATGCAGCCACCCTACACCCACCAGGCCAGCAGCCACGGGACACCAGCCCACAGCCACCCTACACCCACCAGGCCAGCAGCCAAGGGACACCAGCCCACAGCCACCCTACACCCACCAGGCCAGCAGCCACGGGACACCAGCCCACAGCCACCCTACACCCACCAGGCCAGCAGCCACGGGACACCAGCCCACAGCCACCCTACACCCACCAGGCCAGCAGCCACGGGACACCAGCCCACAGCCACCCTACACCCACCAGGCCAGCAGCCACGGGACACCAGCCCACAGCCACCCTACACCCACCAGGCCAGCAGCCAAGGGACACCAGCCCACAGCCACCCTACACCCACCAGGCCAGCAGCCACGGGACACCAGCCTACAGCCACCCTACACCCACCAGGCCAGCAGCCACGGGACACCAGCCCACAGCCACCCTACACCCACCAGGCCAGCAGCCACGGGACACCAGCCCACAGCCACCCTACACCCACCAGGCCAGCAGCCACGGGACACCAGCCCACAGCCACCCTACACCCACCAGGCCAGCAGCCAGGGGGCACCAGCCCACAGCCACCCTACACCCACCAGGCCAGCAGCCAGGGGGCACCAGCCCACAGCCACCCTACACCCACCAGGCCAGCAGCCAGGGGGCACCAGCCCACAGCCACCCTACACCCACCAGGCCAGCAGCCAAGGGACACCAGCCCACAGCCACCCTACACCCACCAGGCCAGCAGCCAGGGGGCACCAGCCCACAGCCACCCTACACCCACCAGGCCAGCAGCCAGGGGGCACCAGCCCACAGCCACCCTACACCCACCAGGCCAGCAGCCACGGGACACCAGCCTACAGCCACCCTACACCCACCAGGTCAGCAGCCAGGGGGCACCAGCCCACAGCCACCCTACACCCACCAGCCCACAGCCACCCTACACCCACCAGGCCAGCAGCCACGGGACACCAGCCTACAGCCACCCTACACCCACCAGGTCAGCAGCCAGGGGGCACCAGCCCACAGCCACCCTACACCCACCAGGCCAGCAGCCACGGGACACCAGCCCACAGCCACCCTACACCCACCAGGTCAGCAGCCAGGGGGCACCAGCCCACAGCCACCCTACACCCACCAGGCCAGCAGCCACGGGACACCAGCCCACAGCCACCCTACACCCACCAGGCCAGCAGCCACGGGACACCAGCCCACAGCCACCCTACACCCACCAGGTCAGCAGCCACGGGACACCAGCCCACAGCCACCCTACACCCACCAGGCCAGCAGCCACGGGACACCAGCCCACAGCCACCCTACACCCACCAGGCCAGCAGCCACGGGACACCAGCCCACAGCCACCCTACACCCACCAGGCCAGCAGCCACGGGACACCAGCCCACAGCCACCCTACACCCACCAGGCCAGCAGCCACGGGACACCAGCCTACAGCCACCCTACACCCACCAGGCCAGCAGCCACGGGACACCAGCCCACAGCCACCCTACACCCACCAGGTCAGCAGCCAGGGGGCACCAGCCTACAGCCACCCTACACCCACCAGGCCAGCAGCCAAGGGACACCAGCCTACAGCCACCCTACACCCACCAGGTCAGCAGCCAGGGGGCACCAGCCCACAGCCACCCTACACCCACCAGGTCAGCAGCCAGGGGGCACCAGCCTACAGCCACCCTACACCCACCAGGCCAGCAGCCAAGGGACACCAGCCTACAGCCACCCTACACCCACCAGGTCAGCAGCCAGGGGGCACCAGCCCACAGCCACCCTACACCCACCAGGCCAGCAGCCACGGGACACCAGCCTACAGCCACCCTACACCCACCAGGCCAGCAGCCAAGGGACACCAGCCTACAGCCACCCTACACCCACCAGGTCAGCAGCCAGGGGGCACCAGCCCACAGCCACCCTACACCCACCAGCCCACAGCCACCCTACACCCACCAGGCCAGCAGCCACGGGACACCAGCCTACAGCCACCCTACACCCACCAGGCCAGCAGCCAAGGGACACCAGCCTACAGCCACCCTACACCCACCAGGTCAGCAGCCAGGGGGCACCAGCCCACAGCCACCCTACACCCACCAGGCCAGCAGCCACGGGACACCAGCCCACAGCCACCCTACACCCACCAGGTCAGCAGCCAGGGGGCACCAGCCCACAGCCACCCTACACCCACCAGGCCAGCAGCCACGGGACACCAGCCCACAGCCACCCTACACCCACCAGGCCAGCAGCCACGGGACACCAGCCCACAGCCACCCTACACCCACCAGGTCAGCAGCCAGGGGGCACCAGCCCACAGCCACCCTACACCCACCAGGCCAGCAGCCACGGGACACCAGCCCACAGCCACCCTACACCCACCAGGTCAGCAGCCAGGGGGCACCAGCCTACAGCCACCCTACACCCACCAGGCCAGCAGCCAAGGGACACCAGCCTACAGCCACCCTACACCCACCAGGTCAGCAGCCAGGGGGCACCAGCCCACAGCCACCCTACACCCACCAGGCCAGCAGCCACGGGACACCAGCCTACAGCCACCCTACACCCACCAGGCCAGCAGCCAAGGGACACCAGCCTACAGCCACCCTACACCCACCAGGTCAGCAGCCAGGGGGCACCAGCCCACAGCCACCCTACACCCACCAGGCCAGCAGCCAAGGGACACCAGCCCACAGCCACCCTACACCCACCAGGCCAGCAGCCAAGGGACACCAGCCCACAGCCACCCTACACCCACCAGGCCAGCAGCCAAGGGACACCAGCCCACAGCCAACCTACACCCACCAGGCCAGCAGCCAGGGGGCACCAGCCCACAGCCACCCTACACCCACCAGGCCAGCAGCCAAGGGACACCAGCCCACAGCCACCCTACACCCACCAGGCCAGCAGCCAAGGGACACCAGCCCACAGCCACCCTACACCCACCAGGCCAGCAGCCAAGGGACACCAGCCCACAGCCACCCCATACATCAACTGACATGCCGCCAAATTAGCTGGCACACCAATTAATGCACAAAGCAACTGAGAACCATCACCCACCAACAGACGACCAAGCAAGCGTGAGGCAACCATGTGAAGCCACAGAGACCCGACCGCCAGCTCACAGCAAGCAGCAGGCACCCACAACACATCCCACACCAATCCACGCAAAAACTCATCAAGAGCCACGAACCAGTCAAGCACCACCCAAACCCATGATCCCCCAGCACAAAGTGCCACCCTAGACACATTTCTTAAACTACTCTTGTATAGTTACGTCAGTGACGTACATTAGTTCACCAGAAAACATACATTCAGAATATATTTTTACAACCATTGTAACATGAGCTCTAAAAAAAGCATTTCGAAAGATAATCATCAACTCACTCCAGCACATAACCTGTGTGCTAGAACATACAAACCTGGAACCCACTCGGTCATCTGTCTCCCCACTAAATTAACCGGAAACACGGTATCCACAAACACGGGATGATTCCATCCACCAGAATACTCTATTCCTACTAAATGACTAAAAACATGGCCTTAAGTAACGTGTTAACAAATTCATTAAATACATCTTGGTTGTCGATGTCTTTGCTGTATATTCCTCTCTACTTAATCTTTGCTGTCCCATCTATAAATATTTGCCCACTGATGTCCTTTAGCCCACCCAGTCAAAGCCAGAACTTATTTTTAGTGTCTTGGGTCTTTTGCAGGTGTTGTAATATTAGTCTTTGCCTTTCCTGGTAGCTTTGAATTCATAATTCCTGAGTACTTTTGCTGACACCAGTCTGCCATGGGTGATCCTGATTGAAGTGACAATCTGCTAGAAGCACATAGATCTTAGCTGCCCTGATGCATGCAGGCTTCCTCACACCGATAAACCATAATGCATTATAACTAATATAATTTTAATCAAACATGATTATGAATGCATACATCATCACCTGCATTCTGTGAAATCAGGACGCATTTGTCTCAAATTCTTATGCAATAACGAGACCTGAACATTAACCCAAACTGACATACCTTGAATCTGCCGCTCATTAATTTCATTGTGTAAATTTCTACCTATTTTTTTCTCTGAAAAAAATTACACCAGTTTATATACCTAATATCCAGAGCAGTAATAAGCATTTACAAAAGCACGATTCCTCAGGGAGACTGCTTATGTCACCCCGTCTGTTTTTCATTTTTATGTTGGCCTGGCATTCATTGCCCTTTAAAAGAATGTATATAACCATCAAAGAAACACACATATATAGTGTAGTTCAGATACACATATTTTCCACTTTATATTAGCCACCCAACCATTATCATCTAGAAATATATTGATGTGACCTTCACAGTACTGCATGAGGAATTTATTCTTGGCCAATTCATATCCATTGATGTTCAAGAACAATTCATTCACACAGCCATTAACTAAAGGCAGTTTAGAGTTACGACTTTACCTGAGTTGCACTTGGGGCTGCACTTCAGCCATGTCACATGATCAGCACATGACCAAATTTTGATGTCACGAGTCTCAGGCTACCTGAGTAGACTGGCAGATGAATCTAATCCAATCCTAAACACCCTCAATGGGCAAAAGTTGTGTCTGTGTGCTTTGTGTATTTAAAATGATCATTCACATGCAGGTGTTAAAACAATAAAATTCAGTGGAAATGTTTGTTGATTAAGTTTTATGACTTCAATTACTCTCTTTTCAGAAAATAAAGATTCCTTTTGCAAAAAAAATTATCCATCCATCCAACAGGGCAAAATTTGTATTGTTTTAATAATAAATCTGAAACATTGCCCTTAAATTAGAATTCCACAACTAAATACAGATTATCTTACAGGAAAAAAAAATGTGAAGTGCCATTTTACTACAAGCTGATATGCTCTGAATTAAATTTTTCTAAAAATGTTGTGATTAGCTTATTTATTTAACCTATAATCAGTCTGATAAAAAAATCAGTAATTTATTTTCTTATCAGGATTCTTTTTTAAATAAAACTTCCTTGGCAAAAGATGTTTTTATCCTGTATTTCTTCATTATTAGGTCATTTTACTTTCCCTTCGACACAATCATGAGAGTGAGTCAGGTGACCAGTTTTATGACTCTCTTTTTTTTCCCCAGTTGGCCCAGTCTTTGTTGCCATTTTTTCGTACCTTACCAAAACAGCATCTTTTTGCTTGCCAGAGAATAATGTTTAGTTTTTTCCTGATTTGGCTTTGTAGTTTTTCATCCGGAGTGGCAGGAGTGATTCGTGAGTGAAAAGGAAGGTTTGGACACAAATGATCCGGTGTGGCGACCCTTAACGGGAGCAGCAGAAAGAAGACAAAGATTCTTTGATTCCTAGTTTCCTACGAAAGCTGAGCGGGAGAGGGAGAGGTTGAAGATGCTCAGCTGGCTGGAGTGTTCATGAACATCTTCAACTTCTCCCTCTCCCTGTCTGTGGTTACTGTGGTACCTGCCTGCTTCAAATCGACCACCATCATCCCTGTACCCAAGTCTTCCACAATCATCATCGAATGACTGGCGACCAGTTGCCCTGACCTCCATTGTAAGCAAATGCTTTGAGAGGCTGGTCAAGGACTTCATCTGCTCTACACTCCCTGACTCACTGGATCCACTGCAATTTGCATAGTGCCAAAATAGGTCCACTGATGACACCATAGCCCTGACTCTCCACACTGCCCTATCCCACCTGGAGAAGAGGGACACCTGTGAGAATGTTGTTTGTAGGTTACAGCTCAGCGTTCAACACCATTGCTCCCTCGAGGGTGGACTGGAAACTGTGGGACCTGGGCCTGAGCAGCACCCTGTGCAGCTGGATCCTCAACTTCCTGTCTGTTACGTGCCGTAAGTTCCAGGGTGAGCCCTGCAGAATCTCCGGACCTCCCTCCTTCGTCGTCATTCGCCGGCTGCATCTTGGCTCCGCCTTGCTGACCAGACCCCGCCCACGGCTCCTCCAATGCGTCGCGCGTCACTTCCTGGTTCCCGGAGTGAAAAGCTGGACAGCAAGACCCTTCGGGAGCTCTGCTCATATTTTGGATTGTGTTTTGGTTTGCTTATTTGATTGATTATTGTGTATGACGGTTTTGGTTTCTCGGTTTACGATTTCTCGCTTTGCCCCTTCTCTGTACTTCTGCCCTGGTTTTGTTTGCTTTCTGGTTTTCGATCTCTCGCCCGGTTTTTGGTTACGACTTTGCGCGCCCCTCGGACTCTGACGCTTTGCTCTGTATATGTGCTGTGTGTGTGTGTGTCTGGTGCGTAGGGAGTGGTTGCCGTTTTGTTTGATATACTTTGTGTGCACTAATTTGGTTAGGGAGTTAGGTATAGGTTTTGTTGTTTCTGTGTTCTTTGGTAGTTCAGTTAGATTTGGGTTTCGTTCAGTAGTTGGGGTTTTGTTTATTGTTTTGGCCATAATCACTCCTGAAGCTCTTGCACCAGGTTTGCTGTTCTGTGTCTGTCGCGTGTAAATAAAATAAGAAAAAATAAATAAAAAAATACCCCTTTGTCCACGTGTGTTCCCTTGTGCACCACACCCTGTGTTTCCCTTATTCCCATTCCCCTTTCCCTTCCTCTGTTACGCCCCAACCCTAGACTGGGGTTCGTAACACTGTCGGACAGATGCCAGGTGGTCAGATTGGGCAATGTCGCCTCACCCTCAGTGATACTGAACACCGGTGCTCCCCAGGGATGTGTACCGAGCCCTCTCTTATCCTCACTTTACACCCACAACTGCTCAGCCACTAACAGCTCCAACATCATCGTGAAGTTCGCAGACGACACCACGGTGGTGGGTCTCATCACCAACAGCGATGAAACGGCGTACAGAGAGGTCAGCATCCTGACACACTGGTGACAGGAGAACCACCTCACCCTCAGCGTCGCCAAGACCAAGGAACTGATAGTGGACTTCAGGAAGCAGAAAGGAGCTCACATGCCCTTCACTATCAATGGCACTGCTGTGGAGATTGCAAGCGGCTTCCGTTTCCTCTGAGTGCACTTGGCAGAGGACCTCACAGGGACAGTTTGGCGTCTCTTCTTTCTCAGGAGACTGAAGAGGTTTGGAATGAGCCGCTCATCCTCAGGACCTTTTACAGCTGTGTCATTGAGAGCCCCGCCTACACCCGCAAAGCTCTGCAGAGAGTGGTGTGCTGTTCTGAGAGGATTACAGGAGGTGAGCTCTCCTCCCTCCAGGACATCTACATCAAGAGGCGCCTGGGGAAAGCGGAGAAGGTCATCAAAGACTCCAGTCACCCCAGCCATAAACTGTTCAGGCTGCTACTGTCAGACAGACGGTACTGCAGCATCCGGTCCCTGACCAGCAGACTGAGGGATAGTCTCTTCCACCAGGCCATCAGACTGCTGAACTCTGACCATTAACTATGGGCACCGACACTCAGCCATTTACCACACATTGCCCATGATGCTTTACTGCACATTATTTAACTGTAGATTCTTATTACACAAATGCATATACTTTTGTACAGACATAGATCTGTCAAATGTTTTATGTTTTATATATTGCTATATATATTGATTGTTAATTCGTGTCATACTACGGCTGCTTCGAGAGGCTTTGCACACAAGCATTTCACTCACATGTACAGTACCTGTGTACTGGTAACAAGTGACGTGACAATAAAAGTGATTTGATTTGATTTTGTGGTGTGTGTGTGTGTGTGTGTGTGTGTGGGGAGGTGAATTCTGGTTAAGCTTAGGGCTGGGTAGGGGTTAAGGTTGTCATAGATGGGATTAGGGTTATGCCCATAGAAACAATGAATGCAAGTGTGTGTGTGTGTGTGTGTGTGTGTGCGCACACACAGTGGCTTTGCTTAGTACTTTGGTTTCCTTTCACAGTCCAAAAATGTGTAGCTAATGATATCAGTCTCTATATCTTGCCCATAGTGTGTGTCTCTCTGTGCCCCGTGACAGACATCAGTTTCTTGGACTTGCTCCTAGTATGTGTTTCTGTGTACCCTGCGATAGACTGCCATCCCATGCACCGTGTCTGGCGTTTCCTGGCTCATGTGAAACTGCACTGGATAAGCAATTATGGAACACAGACTGAAGGATGAACTGTAATGGACAGAAACGTTTTAAACAAATCGTCTTTCAAATATAAACGATATACATAAATATAAATGTAATAAAACAAGGCAGCAAAACAGGCTGATACAAAAATCCTAGACTATTACACAACAACTTTTATAAAAATTCGATGAAGCTATCATTCCTTTATTGAAAGTAAATTAATGAGTAAATTAATGAGGCACAGTAGTGATCAAAATGAGTAACATTTTGCAATTTCCAAAGCTACTGCTTATTTGAATTTGCTGTTATCCTAACATGAAGAGAGGTATTAATTGTATTTCCTTAGTGAACACCATCCCACATCATAAATACAAGGCTGTAGCTCCTCGGTCAGTGTAAGCACAATTCAGACATGTGCTTTAGTGAAAATGGTCAATTTGACTGAACTATAAGCATGTTTTCTTGACCTATTAACGACTGCCAGGTTACTGTGTCATTATCCTAAGAATAATGCTATTAGCAAATGGATGGGCAATCAGTGCTGCCTTCTGACTCGGAAAGTGTTGTTCTTTGTACTTTGGGTTTACACATGACAGCTTAACGGCAGAAAAAGACATACGTAGACTCTCCTTGTCTTCGCTCGATCATTTCGCCGCCATTTTTGTTGAACTTTTCCGAAGCTCCAAGTTGGTCATGTGATCAGCTGCTAGCATTCTGATTGGACATTCTCAAAAAGTTGCCAATGGAGATCAAAATTGTCCAGATAGAAATTTGTTTCCCATTCTCAATGGGAAAGTGCCAGAGCAATGTTGCTCAAACAGTTGAGCTGTGTATTACCACCTTCATACCTGCACATTCACTGGAAGCTCAGTATATAAATATAAATTAATTTATACTGATTAAGGAGAGTGAGCATATTTAAACATACAGTATGCAGTTTACACAACAAACAATAAAGGCGTAAAATGCAAGACATAAAAAAAGTTAGAGCAAAATATAAATAAGAAAAGCCAAACTTTCACTCTAAGATTATTTTAGCACCTATTATCACATAATACACAGTGACAAGATTAAAAATGTATTTGTTTAGTTTCATTTAATTCTTTTGTCGAACTGCAGTGAATAAAATTAGTACATCACTCACTAGTTTATTGCTTACTAAATGCTAATGCATTTAGCGTTTATTTGAGACTGAAGTAATACAGTATATTACAATGCCTTGTGAATTATTTCTGCATATGTTGCTTGACAATGAAAATATCTTAGCAACCATGACGATCTTAGAGAAGTCGTGTACATTTATATTCTTTGCTTGGCATACAGTATAACCTTGAAGAGCTCGGTGTAATTTATTAAATCACACATTGCCTGTCTCATTATTCCCTTATGTGTCGTTTTTTTAAAACATTATTTACCCGCATGCAGTAAGTTATATTTTTCATTATTTCTTTTTAACATTGAATATCCAGTGGTTCAAGTTAACTTGGTCACACTGTACATGACAGGTTACAAATAGCATAATATTATAGGCCTAATCAATCAAGAATAAACTCTCACTGAAAGTACGGTCCAACAACATCAAAATAACAGGTTTTTATCACACTGAGAGGACATTTGGTCTCCACAGTGTAATATATACAAAACAGTGTGCATGCACTAGGACATATTGTGGTCACCATCTTACATATTACCTGACCTGGATGTTTAATAATGACATAGCTTGAGCCCCCAAAACTTAAAAACTATCGGTAAAAAAACACATATTGCAGTCAACTAATGTTATTACCCCCTCCAGCTTGACAAAAGCAAGCGACAGCTTTGCCGCTGCAGCGGCCTTGAGGGATTTTGTGACGTCCATCAAGTACGCACTTCAGAATTTCGTAGAATGCAGCATGTCATCTGAGTGCCCTTTGCATACTGTCTCATTCATACTGAGGATTCTATTTTTCACCTACTACATAACAAATAAGTACGTAATTTCGGATGCATTTACTGTTTTTTTTTTAAACGCAGGTATACAGTACCTTACAGTCCATTATTATTCAAGGTAGGGGTGTGCAAAGCAGCCGGTATTTGTATCTGTATTTGTATTTGTTGAGGGGGGAAAAGTATTTGTATTTGTATTCGAGTAAAATTCAAAATAGGCGTAAAAATCCAGTTTTTTGCGTTGCACTTCTAATTTACGTTATAGTGTAAGTATTCTTTAATTATATCCATTATAATAATTATGGATATGCAGTAGACAGAGTAACTTAAACGTACCATATAACTCCTACAAGTGCATACAATTCGACACAACTACACAACTATTGTTTTAACCTTTTTAACCAAACGTTAACGTTACTCTGTCAACAGCCTATTGTCTAAATTACCGAGCTAACAGAGCTACAGTACGTAAACAGAGCGAACATGAGAGCACCTGACTGCAGACGTCAATAATGCAGCGTAATGGAATAATCTCCCGATCAAACTCCGCTTCCCGAAAGTTATAAACTGCCTCCGGAACCCAGTTAAGGTACAAAAATCTATTCAACAAAAATAGTGATAGTTAAGTCTTTTTTCGCTCACCCGAGCCTTCTCTGTTGCTGTTGGAGCAGCCTGTGTCAGTCACCTCTTTTACCCCCCGACTCCTGAACTCATCACTCACTCACTCACCCGGGCATGCACTGCGGTCTCAAGAGGAAACGCAGCTTTTTGATATAAAGTTTTTCTTGTTCCCGAATACAAATATTTTTTAAAGTATTTGTTCGAAATAAGTATTCGTAAAAAACACATTATTTGTGCCTTTCCGAATACCGTATTCGGGTTCGGCTCCACCCCTAATTCAAGGATATTAAAACCCTTCATAAGCCAAGCTGACTGAATTATGTAAAAAAAAAAATATGCACAAATAAGTTTATGAAATTGAACAGCAAAACCCACCTACGATAGGATTGAGGAAAGCCCAAGAACTTAACATCTAATCTACAGAGCGTACTAAGCACTCTCACCTGAACCATCCATTCGTTCACAGGTAATAGATTCTTACATGAAATAGATTGAAATTTAGACTTACAATTTGGCTTTAATAACCAGAAGAGATTAAATTCAATGCACAGAAAAGTCTGGCTTAGACAAAATTAAAATTTTACAAATTTTACAATTAAAAATAAAATTTACAATTACTTGATATTTTAGCAATATTTATTCACAAAAGTTTTTACAACATTTTTATTCACAAAGGGTATGTGTGTGTTTGATGTGAAGCTCCATCAAAACAGTTGAAATACAATGTGTCCATTGTGTAACTGGAACACCTCCTACATGTAAAGAGAATGACATGCTACAGCGTCTGGCTTGGTTTGTTGTTTGAGGTTAAAATGCCGACTCAAAATTTCCTACTCAAATTTCACTTGACCAATCATAGCGTATATAGGCGGAAAAACGATAGCAATAAACATTCAGTATTGGACTCTAAAACCGTCTATTATGTCTGTGTTTATCCAGTTTCTTTCAGATGTTATAAAGTAATAAATAAGAATATATATAAAAATATAAAACCAATACATGCTGTCCATCAGATAACTAACAAGTTACCAAATGGATGCAAAATCAAAGATATTCCTTTCCGTCTGGCACTAACCATGTATTCCTTCACAATACTAAGCCATAGAAAAGTCCCCAATGAAACCCCTGCATTCATAAGTCCCCACATTGAGACTCTAATCTCAGCATTTATAAGATGATATTTGTAGTGCCTGCAAATTTTTATATTAGATGAGACTAAAAAGTGAGAAATTTCAGTAGGCGCAAGTAGTTTTTCCTCATAAGGATGATCAAGCATGTGTCAGCATTTACGCATCAAATTATGACATATTTCAGAATGTCCTGAAAAAACCATAGCGTATGTGTCTAACTCATGTACATACAATGTAATAAGCCTAAAATCAAAGGGATAGAAAAAAGCTCAAAAATGCATAGGGTTCAAAGGATTAACACAGTACTGTGATTGAGTGTAAAATGTCCTGTTTCAAAGTTAAACCAATAAAGTGTCTTATTTGAAAAAATGTTTCATTTGTACAGAAGCATTTATATTGAAATTTTAAGAAAAAACGCCCATGGTTCAAATTATACTATGGCACAAATTTGAGGCCATACTGCCTAGCCCCATGATGGTGTATGTACTCCACATTTTATAGTGTGTTGTATTATGTATACTCAAACATTAGTTTGTTTCTTCACTTGGTCTACAGTAGCTCCTACTTGGTCTTGGTCTTTCATGGTCTTGGTCTTGTCTCGGTCTCCCCCTGCCTTAGTCTTGGTCTTGTCTCGGTCTAGATACATTCTGGTCTTGGTAATGACTTGTCTTGGTTAGGTGGTCTTGACTACATCACTACTATGGGCACAGCAAAAATAAACTCCCGAAAGAGCCAACAGTGCCACCTCAAACATGCAGCTCACTCTAAACACACTGATCCACACAGCTGGCTTGTCCTTACTAAGGTCGTCAGTCTAATCAGTCTCAGCTGAGCCACATTAATTGGCGCATCTGTTGGTCTGAGTTCATCGTCAATTGCTATGGCAACATAAAAACCACAAAAACCTAAGACTCAACAGTACTTTGATTCCTGATTTAATTAAGAACTGAAATTTAAAAGTTTTCCTCTAGTGACACATAACATCAATGAGCACTACTTTGTGCACTTCAATTGAAACTTCTTAGGCATGTTGCACTCTGATACGCCGACAGACTTTCTCGTGCTTAATTAGTTGTTAATGTGGTGCATTTTGGTCAGTATACTTAGCCGAAGACTGCTATTTGCCAAAGTGTGGATAAAGTGCATGTTAAGCACACTGCACTTGGCTTTGAGGGACATAATTCCCTTAGATACTTCTGCTAAGTGTGTGAATGCACCTGCAAAGTGTGGTAGTGTGTAAGTGTGTACTTGGTGGGGCAAATGGGACAAAGCCATAAAGTAGGACTCAACAACAACCAGAACAATTTTCTGGCATCAGCTTAACGGTGTTCCGGAAAGAAGAACCGGAAATAAGAACCTGGAAATAAGAAAGTAAAAAAGTAATCGTAAAAGGAGTTAAACCACAGAACCGGTAACACTATTTAAGAGGTACTACTCAAGAACAAATCATATAAATATTCTGCAAGAAATACATGAACTATCATGATTGATTACTGATGAATGAACATGTGATTAGTACATAACTAAGACTGAATTTCTGGTTAATTGATGCATTAGGTAAGCATGTACTACTATTCATGTCCCCTCAAGTACAGTGTTGCCACCAATTAAAATACAGGCACAGAATGTTAGGACTTAATGTGGTTTTAGGTATGATGCTTTGTTAAATATGCAATGATTATACATGCAATGGGTAACAACCTCATTGTTATTCTAGTATGTTGAATTTGTGCTGCTGTTAAGACAGATGGGAAATCTAAAGGAATGGGAACTCACTAAGAAATGAGATTTAGTGTGTGCACGGAGGATGGATTACATTTTGTGTGCTTGTTTATGGTTTTCTATATCCATCACCTTATTCATATTCAGAGATCTTAAAAGGGATGAGCTGACTCAATAACCAGTGTGTATATCTGCACGTTACACACATTCTGCACTGTTATAGGGGGCATATTCTAGAGTTACAGCTTAGAAGTGACAGAGCCCTCTATATCACAGCTGATTGCTGTATCTCTAATGGAGTGTGGCAGACTATTGGGTGTCCATGGTCTGCACTTACCTGCAGTATCCATGATTGGCTGACAGACAAAATATCCACAAGTACATGCAGGTGACTCATTTTTCCCCAGTGGAGGTTAATGACTGAGGGTCACCTATGAGCTTGGGGGCAAGGAGGTTGACATAGTCGTTTAAATTGATGGATATACTTTGATTAGGTCTAGTTTTCTGTGTGTGGTATCTTGTGTTGCTTTTGCTACTTTGCACCTCTTACTATCATTTGTCTTGCTACTCATTAGACACCATCAGCATATTATTTGAACAAGTGAAAACCGGTCTTAGGGCTTTTAGAGAGGAGTGTAACAGAGTTGCCGACTGTTTGAAGAGGGAATCCGGTTATTTATTATTCTTCTAGTTGAATCATGACGTTTGTCAGTTGAGTCTAGGGTCTATACACATATATTTGTCTTTACCTGTTGCTTTGACAGTAAGCCCAGAACAGATCCTTTATGTTGTCCGTACTACAAGGTACTTCTGTGTGCAGGGTGTTTTGTACATTTGTCTCTTCAAAAACCTTGCATCTTTTCTTCCTTCGTAATTCCAAAATCAAACTGTAGTCCATTCCATATGAATTCCATTTAGCCTTTCGCACAACACAATTGTCTTATAATAACAGTGAGTTTTGCTACTTGTCTGACTTTCTGACACCCTCTGGGGGGCCTGAGATTCATATCACAAGGGACATCGAATGGATGAATGAACTAAACCCCTTCCATGTTTGGTAATTGGTTCATATGGGTGCAAAATAAAAGGAGCAGATGCAGCACCTCACAGAAGGGACCATAGTGCTGTGATAATGAAGTGTTTGAGCTCCCACATCTGTCTCCCAGGAGACAGAGAGAGTGCAGTGTTTGTGTCGATTCTCCAGCTGCTTTTTCTCCAACCTCCAGAACTGTAGCCTAATGAAACCTGCTCCTAGGTGTTTACTGAATTTAGAGTCTCAAACCCACTGTGTGCCATAAAAGAGTAACTTCACCTCTCAACAGCCACCCTCAGCCGCTGATGCCACCAACCTCTTGCCCCCATCTCGTTCCACTCTGTCACTTATTCTCTGCGATGTGATACACTGGGGAGTGGCTCTCAGTGTTAGATTTTATTAATTTGTCTGATGCTTTTATCCAAAGTGACTTACAGTAGAGGAAGGGTTACACTTTACGTGTGCTCCTTGGGATGTTAACACAATGCTCTGCTGGTTGAGTTACAGGAGCCTACAGGAACACAATGGATAATTGGATTGTTGCTGGCTGTATCACACTATGACAGTAACAAAACTGCGAGTACCACAAGTAATCACCAAGTGGCAATATGTGCAATTCTCCGTAAGCTATTAGCAACTTGCAAAGTTTGAATATGTAATATAATACTGTATAGTATAGCATAGAACAGTGTAGTGTAGATTAAGCATAGGGCAGCACAGTGGCTCAGTCAGTAAAGCTGTGGTCTAGATCTATAGGGCTGAAGGTTTGAATCCCAAACTTGCTCTGTGCTTGTATAATACCAGAACCCTGTGGAAAACAAAAACAGCCATGAAAGCCTGGGGAACATGGTGAAAAGCATCTTTGGTGACATATAACAGATAACCAAAAAAAGCAATGTTAGGAGTACATATGTATATTACTGATTACCACAAAGCGTTCCATGGTGTTGGCTATGTCACACTATAGGACTTTTCAGAAAAAATGGGTATATTTCTGTGTGGATAATAAACCAGTCAGAATACAATTTGGAAAAAATATAACACATAATGGAAAAGCTGGACCAGAAGAAGAGAGTTATGGACTGGATTGTTCAAAGAAACATCACATCCAGTAATAAGCTGATGACAGCATGTTTATAGCAGAAAACGAAGACGGTCTGAAGATACTTCTAAGGTAAAAGAACAGATCGAAAAGATCTCAATGGTTAGATGTGTAGAGGACAAAGGTTATGACAATGTGAAGAAAAGCTCACTTTAGTGTTTATGAGCACCAGGTTAAGAAACATGTTACTGTCTGGCACTTGGCAGAGCTGAGAAGAAGAGCCTAGGATTGGTCAAAATACAAGTGATATAACTGATGGAACTAAGAACGAAGATCTTAGGGGAAGCTATGAAGACTTTTGGGAAGGTATCTTTTGAAGCTATGATGCAGGTGAATATGATGGACTGTAAATGAAAATAAACAAGAAGATCAAGCCTGAACTTTCATCTAAAACCTATGCTATTTTGGGTACCATAAGAAAAGACCCAGTGCATTGAGGAAGACCCTAATTGCTGTAAAAGTTGAAAAGAGGAATAGGATGACCAGCAGCAAGATGAAAGGACTGTGTTATTGCCACCATGACCAGGCGGCTGAGAAGCCTGAGAACAGACTGAATGGCCTGGTGGAATGCCATTTACTGTATATCTGTACTTTGTAAACCATTGAAATTATCAGGATTTCTGCATGAATAGCCCCTTAAATATTATAATATAAAAAGGTCAAAATTAAATGAGACTGGTCATGATGCATTATACGCACATATTTTTTCATATGTTTCACTTTTCCATATATTTATTCACTCTGTGACCCTGATGAAGATGTGGTTGGAGAATAAACTGATGGATAAATATGTTTCTGGACAAACGATTTAAACCAAGCACATAACCATGTAGCAAACAAGTATTGTGTTCATGGGAGATCACCACAGAGGAAACCCCTTTTCTGCAAAAAAAGACATTGCTTCCTGTCTCAAGTCAAGAACATATACAGAGGATGTTCCACATCATTACATAATAAATCTATAGACAGATTAAACAAAACTTAAAAATTCTGGCAAATCACTGCACGAAGCTCTGTTGAACGGCATTCAGAACCACAACACTGGGCAGCAACTGCGGTCTTCCCATGTACAGCCACAGAGCCACCCAGAAAGAATACAGCCAGAATATGTCTGGTGGTTACTAATCACATTCGAAAGGAGGACAGGATTGTGGCCAAAATCCAGGGAGGACTGGCAGGAGAACAATCTGTAAGAGATTGTCAAGAGAATGCCCAGAAGATGACTACTCAACCTTCAAGAAACCAATCATGAAGTGTTCTGTTGATTGAATAGCTCATCTTATTTTGGATTATTACAACATTTCATTTTGTAATACACTGTATAGCTCTTTCTCTAATGCTAACTTGTTACTGGTCACTCATTGGAAGCTTTAGGTAGCAGCTGTACACTTGTGATGAATCATCTGACTCGCTTGTTGGTCAACTTGGGAAAAGCAACTGGTAAATAAAAGTAAATTAGTAAAAGTAAAAAGTTTAACAGCAAGCCTTCTAAAGATGATATAACCATTTACCTTGGTTTTGGTCTTCAGTCATTGACATTAGAGTGTTTATAGTTGTGTAACGTTGCTCTGCACATTCTAAGACTAATCATGTCAGCTATTAAAAAAGGCGAACAGAATGTTGGGTTATATCTCTAGATGTGTGGAGTTTAAGTCAAGGGAGGTGATGTTACACTTATATAATTCCTTGGTAAGACCCCACCTAGAATACTGTGTGCAGGTTTGGTCACCATACCTCAAGAAGGACATTGCTGTTGTGACTGGAGAGCGAGCGAGCGAGCCAGGAAGCAGGCGAAGCAAGCCGAGAGTGCAGGCAAACGGGGGTTTATTCCGGACAACAGGGTAGAGACACCAACAAACATCAATGACGTGGCCAGCAGGGGGCACCGCAGCGGGCGTGGCTGCTGGTGAGCAGGGCAGGATGGGCAAGTCAGGCAGTTCAGGTGCCGGCAGGACGGGCGCCGCCGTCATGTGGCCAGCAAGGGGCACCTTGGGTGTGCGGCCAGCAGGGGGCGCCTCGTCAGGCGCTGCAGTCGTTTGGCCAGCAGGGGGCGCCGCAGCAGGCGCCGCCAGCACGCGGCCAGCAGGGGGCACCGCGGCGGATGCCGCAGCCAGAGTGGTGGCAGCTGCAGGGACTGCAGGCAGAGCAGGCAGGACAGGCGGGTCAGGTGGGTCGAGCAGGACAAGCGAGTCAAGCAGGACAGGCGGGTCGGGCTGGACAGGCGGGTCAAGGGGTGCTGCAGGCAGATCGGCGGCGGCAGCAGGCAGCGCAGCCGCGGGCAGAGCGGCGGCAACAGCAGCTGCAGGCAGCGCAGCCGCGGGCAGAGCGGCGGCAACAGCAGCTGCAGGCAGCGCAGCCGCGGGCAGAGCGGCGGCAACAGCAGCTGCAGGCAGCGCAGCCGCGGGCAGAGCGGCGGCAACAGCAGCTGCAGGCAGCGCAGCCGCGGGCAGAGCGGCGGCAACAGCAGCTGCAGGCAGCGCAGCCGCGGGCAGAGCGGCGGCAACAGCAGCTGCAGGCAGCGCAGCCGCGGGCAGAGCGGCGGCAACAGCAGCTGCAGGCAGCGCAGCCGCGGGCAGAGAGGCGGCAGCTGCAGGCACTGTTGCTGCAGGCGGTGCAGCGGCGGTGTCATCCCAGGCGGGGAGTAAGGAGCAAGCCCCCAAGAGGAGCGTCGGGGCGGCTGCTTCTCCTGTCCCCTTCCGCTTCTTTTTCTTCTTGCGGCTGGGGCATGACGATGGTGGCGGGGTCGTCCCGGAGAGGGCGAGCGGCCGAAGCCGCTTCTCCGTCACCCTGTCGACGAGCTGTCGGAGGTTCTCGCGAACCTCCGCCATGACAGGCGCCGCCGTGAGTGGAGTTCTCCTGAAGGAGGGTCCCGCTTTTGCTGGCTAAGGCCAGTAGTCCGGAGTCCTCCCGGACCTCCGGCTGGTGGAGCCAGTAGATGACCTCCTGAAGCAGATCGAGTCGTTGGTCCTCGATCCGCGGAGGTTCGTTGGGGAGATCCGTCATTCTGTTGTGACTGGAGAGCGAGCGAGCCGGGAAGCAGGCGAAGCAAGCCGAGAGTGCAGGCAAACGGGGTTTATTCCGGACAACAGGGTAGAGACACCAACAAACATCAATGACGGATCTGGGGTAACAGACTCAGACGCGGACTAAATACAGCAGACAAGCCAAACTAACAAGGAACAGCTGGGCACGATCGGGAAAGCACACGTGGATAATGAGGGGGCGTGGCACACATCAGGAGCGGACGGAGCAGGGCGTGACAATTGCTGCCTTAGAAAAGGTGCAACGAAGAGCTACGAGAATGATTCCTGGTCTTAGAGGAATGTCTTACGAAGAGAGGTTAGCAGAACTGAATCTGTTCAGCCTTGAGCAAAGGAGACTAAGGGGGGATATGATTCAGGTCTATAAGATTCTAACGGGTCTGGATGCTGTTCAGCCAAATGACTATTTCAATATTAGTCTAAATACTAGAACTCGTGGCCATAAGTGGAAATTAGCGGGAGAACATTTTAAAACAAATTTGAGGAAGCACTTCTTTACACAGCGTGTAGTCAGAGTATGGAATAGTCTTCCTGCTATTGTAGTGGAAGCTAAAACCATGGGTTCCTTTAAATCAGAGCTAGATAAGATTTTAACAACTCTGAGCTATTAGCTAAGTTCTCCCCAAACGAGCTTGATGGGCTGAATGGCCTCCTCTCGTTTGTAAATTTCTTATGTTCTTATGTTCTTATTGGTTTCCAGTTTCTTGTCTCTTGGAGGGTTTCACTATTATGTAGAGCTTAATGAATACATGTGAATGGGTTGTTCCGTTCAGCTGCTTGATTAGATACCAAGATACCTCTCTGTAATTACTATAGTGTCTCACTGAGCTACTAAACTATTAACCTGTTTTCAGCCATTTCAACAAACATAAAGACACTAGAGAATTTCACCAAGGCAACTAGCAGACATCAAAGCAGTAAAGCAGTCAGTAGCAATTTCAGCTGTTATTCTCTTAGTAATATACCAGGCTATGTGAGGTACCTTAAGAACAAAGCTATAGGTGTTTAAATCAATTAGAGCTTGTCAATCCTGGTCTTGATGACCCTCAGAGTTGGCATTCTGCTCAGGGGTAGTGCCTCATACATTAATAGGATAAGCAGTTATTCATAGGAAACGTTGCTGATTATTTTATGCTCATAGTGTATCTACTTATATTAACAAATTATTTTGGTGTTAATGAATGTGAAGTTAGAGAAAGTAGAGTTATTCCTCAGGACTTCATGCATAACAGATAGGCATTACGGCGCTAATGAAATACACTGCCACTGAATCGGAACCCAAGGAACAAAACTGGCTGTAAATGATAATACAAAAATTATACGGCAACAAATATGCCAGATCATTCACTTTCCTAAGGGGGTTGGCTGTCAAATGCGGGGAAATCGCCTACGGTAATTGTTAATGAGCAAAAATAATACCCACTACCTGCCATTATTCACAGGTGAGTTAGTTTTATTTATTATTTACAGGTGAATATGCTAAGAACACCATTAACAGATAATAATAATTAACAAATTTTTGGCTTAATGACTCGGTAAACTGGATGCTCTGTGCCAGATATCTTCAGTGTCAAATGCTTTTATTGTGTGTTTCTTGTGTGAATGTGAGAACTCTGTTTATAAAGGTCAGCTTGTTCTTTGCATTTTCATTATTTTTGCATTTTAATTGTAAAAATACTCGACAGTATTACTGAAATGCTATTTTTTCTTCTTTTTTATCAGACATCTAATTTTTTTAGGTTTTATTCACCTGACATGTTTCGACGTTCGCTGTCGTCTTCCTCAGAGTGTTACCGGATGTTATCGGTAGCTCATAGGTTATTAGCTGATGTTCACGAAGAAAAAAGAAGAAAAAATAGCATCGTCATAATTACTTTAAGACATAATGAATATAATTGAAAGAAAAAAAAGTATTACTGAAAACTGTTATGTACCAGGTTTCCATAGTTGATGTGTAATATGTGTAAGTAACTATGTAAAGGATATATGTGTAGTTAATAATTGTTATTGATTCATAGTATGTGTCACGTTGAAGGCAAGGACAATGGAGAAGGCAGGTGTGCGGAAAAACCAAAAGGGACTTTATTAAAGGAAACGGACCACAAGGGGTCAAAACAGGACAGGGAGCATCAGGCAAGAGCACAGGGGAGAGCAGGCAGCAACATCATTGACTGGACTGGGGAGCTCAAGACAGGGAGGCACGAAATACATCACTGACGAGGGAGCAGACGAGAGGCAGCTGGGGGGATCCAGACGAGGGCTGTAACAAGAGGTAAGATTAAGCAAGCAACAGGTGTGGCTCGTTAGAGAGCGAGGGGGAATGGATGCAGGACGTGACAGTATGGTCAATATATTAAAAAGACCAAGGATAAGACTCAGCAATTCCTCTATGCTCTCTCTCATTAGCAACAGACATTCAGATGACACCTTTAGAAGTGTTAAATCTCTACAGCATGATAACAGATATTGTGTTCTGAATTTACAGGATCTGGAAATGGTTTATAATGCATTATCAAAAGCTCTGTGTTGGCTGGATCTGGTAGCTGCGTACTCTGCGGATCCTCAGATATGCCTTCTTTACTACTCTATGCGATATTAATAGCCATGTTGTAGTCATTTTAATTCAGGCAGTTCATTCATATTTTGTTGCAAATTACACACACATCAAAGTCAGGCAGCTTTCAGACAAGGTATTTATTTTTTTTTTATTGTAAGCTGAATTATAGTCATTTAAGAAAAAAAAGTCTGTGGTCAGATGGAGACTTGGGGACCATGTAGAGCCTCTTGAATTACTATTGAGAATCAGAAATAGGAGAGGAATGTAACTGCATTCACCTCATTGCTGTTCGTATGAAATCCACAGTCTTGTTTAAAATAGCTTGAATCTCCTGCTGGCGAGAACAAAGGCCACTTCCCGCAGCTGACGGACGTAGCTGGATCAAAGGTAAGCCTGGGCCCCCTTGACAATACAGTGTGTGGCAAATGTACCTTTATTGTGTGATGAAAGTTACAATTCAACTGATGAAGTGAACAATTTCTGTCACATTTTACTCTTTGGGGCAGTTCTAGGGTTTTTTTTTTTTAATTGGGAGAGGCATAAGATGGTCTATACTTCATACGGTGGGGCCAGTCTTAGCTTTAGCCGATGATGTGTTTTGATTCGGTGAGTGACGGGAGCTTTCGGATGGGGCCAGCGACCCTGTATGTGCCCCTGATTCCTGTACATGAGTATAAATAACCATCCATCCATTTCATAAGCATTTATACTTCTCAGTGAGCCTAAAGTCTACCCCAGGCAGCATGGGGTGCTAAGCTAGGGGACACCCTGGATGGGGTCCCAGTCTGCTGAACAGCTCATACATGCCCCCACTCATGCACACATGAACAGTGAGTAAACATCCCATACGAAACAAAAATATATGGAGATACATAGGAAAATATGATGCAACATATTAAATAACACATTTCCATATATGGGAAACTAGTGCTTATATGTTTCAATATTCTGCAATATATGCCTGGCCCATGTATAGTGTACATGAAAAAAATGTATATTTACATGCAATAGTTTAATTGAAAATTCATTTATCTTTCATGAGTTAACTTAATGCTTGTGTTGAAAGCCATAGCCATGGAGTCAACACTGGGGGTTGGGGGGGCAGGCCATAATTACTCTATATATTGGGAGGACATTATGAGCACATCTGTGAGCACCTATATATACATATTACAATTAAGGCCTTGCATCAGTTTATGAATATTGCCCTCATGTTACGCCCAGCTCGTCCGATCCTCGTGTGTGCCACGCCCACCTCGTTACCTCGTGTTAATTCCCGATTGTCATCACCTGTTTCCTGTTCCTCTTGGCTTGTCCTGTGTATTTAGTCCGCGTCTGAGTTAGTCTTGCCAGATTAGTCATTGTCATGTTCGATGTTCGTCACCTGTCTCTCCCAATAAACCCCGTATTCCAGTATACACGGCTCTCTCGCCTGCTTCCTTGTTCGGCCGCCCGCCGAACGCAACACCTCATGCAAAGACAATATTTTTCATATATATTAATTGTCAATATGTTTAGTCACTTAGTGTTCTGATTTATTAGTTAAGTAAAAAGATTTAAAGATTTAATAAAGTTAATATTCCTTTTGGCTGCACTGACTGATACTCACATGACACTCATATCTATTCATGGCCAGCCTTGAATAACTGCGCATTCTCTGGTACACTGCATGTTTTTTTCTGCAGCCTCTCTGTGTGACACTGTAAACCCAACTGGGCTTTGTTTTCATTTCAGAGCAGAAACTGCAACATGATTAAACACAAGATTTTCCACTAGTTTGCTTTGTCTCAGACAGGGTCTGGCTGAAATTTGGTGCTGATGTAGCAGGGGAGGGCAGTCTAAGCTATGTGCCAGAAAAGTGGGAATTAAAAATATGATAGGAATAAAAAGAAGCTAGAATTACACTGATATTAATTCTGTGTGTGCATGCCGTATGGCTGCAAAAAAGTGTATTTCCGTAATGCGTAATATTTTGCTTTAATATGATTTATGTTTAACTGGACAGTTTATGACAGTGCTGCTTGCCACTGAAACCTTGCTTCACTTTTTGAAATTGTACAATATCTTCGTTATGAATGAACTGACAGCAGTGCTCTCCATGACCTGCATTAAATAGCTATGGATCATTTTGTATTCTTTAGCATCATCGCTCACCTTTGCTGCATAAGTTTGATAGTCGCGTCACTGCAACTGTCAGCAATGTTGTTCTTTCTTTATAGTCATTTAAGTGCAGGGAGAGACTGTAGGTATTTCTCCACATTTTCTTTCTCTATTGAAGAACAAGCAGAGAAGCACAAGACAAACAGCGGAGTCTCCTCAGTTCCAACAGTGCAAATGCCTGTAATGAATATCAGCTCAAACGGAAGGGTACGTTTTCATATGGGAAGCGTGTGCCTGACAATGGAAAGCTATTCAAAAAATGATGTGTTTGTATATCTGAAGATAGTGTGCTTGGTATGTCTGAAGACAGGGCGCCTTTGATCTCTTTTTTGCAGTATTTATGGTTAAGCTATTGCACACCATCTCCGACATCTGTCATCCAGAATCTACTTCAGTCCAGACTGGGGGAAAGAAGAGCACTGATCTGAGTCTGACCCCTGATCCCAAAAGCTGAAACAAAGTGTTCAGTAATTGTCTATTAAACAGGAAACAAATCTTCAATAATATTTCTTTTCAGACCTTTTAAACCTTTGCATTTTCAAATCCTCAGACAATGAACAGAAAAACTGACCACAAAAATGGAATGTGGACAGCATAATATTTAACCTCTTTTCCAGATTCATGAAATTTTTTAATAAAAGCTGTAGAAAAACATGGAGAGATGAAAAGCCCTGTATAGTTACTTTTGGACTGTACATGGTGAAAAACCAGGAGAGAGGTATCTGTGCTTTAAACTATGTTGGCTGTTATTCGCCAGTTTGTGTGGCATAGAGACACATGAGAGGATTTTTCTGTAGACTGACTCCAAGGATTTGTCATTGTAAAAGACCGTGTTTAATACCATATCTTTCATCATAATAATCCTAAAATAGTCCCATGATAATCCAATAATAACATCCAAAGCTTTGAGATTGAGAATCCTAAATGGTCTCCTAAAATAGGATCTGCATATATTGTACTGGCACACAGTCGCTCTATATAGCAAGGGAAATGGGAAATGCTTCTTCTCAAAGCCCTGTGGAAGCTGACACATGGGACAATTTCAAAGAGCTATCTGGGGCAGAATTGGCTGATGTTGCTCAATAAACAAGCCGTGTGTATATAGCAAGTGGGTCAGCATCCTTGGGTTGGGACATCAGGCTTTGACAAAGAGCCCTGGAGGAGCACTCTGCACATGCATGTTCCCTCAAGACATGGAAAAGCAGCTGGTTAACGTCTAGTCAGGCATTAGCTGCATTTCAAATGCCTGCGCCGTTAAAACATTTGTATTTTGACTTTTGTAAGAACCATTGAAGTATGCAGCTATATCAAAAATTACAATTATGCAGCAGCATTAAGGAGATCAGAGAAACGTTTCTTCATGTAACATTAAAATAAATGTTTTTTTAATGTTAAGCGATCCCTTTTAGAATTTGTTATAAGGATTAGATGGATGGTGGGTGAGGTATGAATGTTGTCCCCGAATTTGGGGAGGATTTTTCTGGGTTTTTGGGTTCATAGTGCTTCATGGGAGTGTGCCCTGTGGACTGGCATCCATCACAGGGTGGGCATAGCCGACCTGTATTTGCAGGCCGAGGGGGTGGGATGCCTTTTGGTAAATACTCTCTGCTTGGGGGTGGGGGGGCTGGGATACATTTTGCATGATCGTTGATTATTGAAAAGGGGCACTTTGAACATGATATAAGTGCACTCAGGTAAGAGGGGCAGGTGCTCTGACACCCTTAGTCACCCCTGCACATGCCTGCCCCCGCCTGTACTCTCTGGGATAGACTCTGCCTGACTCTGCATTGGTGAAACAGTTATGGAAATGGATGTTAGCATGGATGGATGGATAGTTTTAGCCAGGGGCATCAGAAATAGGGGGGATGGGAAGGACACCCCCCCCAGTATCGACAGAGCACCCTCCCCCATAAATAAATATCTAAATATGAGCACATTCCTTATCTCGCATTATGAATCTACGTGTTACTGAGGTCAGTTCGTTGTGCATGCAGAGTGCGGGACAAAACATACACCTAAGACTATAGTCCTGTCAAACACGTTATCATATGAACCAGTTATATTTTATGTTTTTTGTGAAACTGTACCCTAAGCAATGTTAATCATTTAAAATGATGAAATCTTTATTTTTCTAAAATTATTTTAAAAATACCCCCCTTCCACCCCAACCCTTTCCGACGCCACTAATGTTAGCGTTTAAGATTTTACTTGAAATATTATTGCTTATAATAATAATTATTAATTAATAATTAACAACAGAATGATGTTGCCTCCTTAAATGATAAATTAAATACCTGACATTATGATACTGGCCCAGTGCTGCTGGTTATCTGGCTATAAAGATATTCTGTCAGATTCAAAGCGGAATTATATTACGGTGATGTCTAAAATATTCTTTTTAAACCTGATGCCAAATATTGCAATGAGAACGGAGAGAATTTGAAGAAAGCCAGAGCACACAGATATACGAGGAAAAAAAAAAAAACCTTTGGCTTAAAAGTGTTAAAATTGCACAGTTTGTTAAAGGGTGTTAAAAGCGAATTGCGGAGCTGGAGTGCTGAATCACAGACCATGACATGCAGGTTTGAACGGGCTGCACTGCTGATTCACGACAGAGGACACGACGCCCGGGCGAGCCGGTGATATTCATGGCCGGCGGCGTGTCCTACCTACAGTTTTGTACTGATGTTCAAAAACTATGCTTTTGTCTATCAAAAATGCAGCTCATTGATTTAAACCAAACTCTGCCCTGTGAGGCTGAGCTACCAAATAAATAGCATACAGAGTTTTCAAAATTCCCTTACCTTCTGGTTATTGCTTCCATTTTAATTCATTCAGGTCTTAATCACTTAAAGAGTGGCCTCACACCTTTGTACAGAAGCCGTAATGCTTTTCCAACCTCTTCAGTGTTGATAACACCATATATTTTCTGTACATACTTGTCCTAATCACAGCCATGGGGTTTCAGAGCCTATGGGCACAAGGCAGGGACTAACCTAGAATGAGGTGCCAACCCATCGCAAGGCAGGGACTAACCTAGAATGAGGTGCCAACCCATCACAAGGCAGGGACTAACCTAGAATGAGGTGCCAACCCATCACAAGGCAGGGACTAACCTAGAATGAGGTGCCAACCCATCACAAGGCAGGGACTAACCTAGAATGAGGTGCCAACCCATCACAAGGCAGAGACTAGCCTAGAATGAGGTGCCAACCCATCACAAGGCAGGGACTAACCTAGAATGAGGTGCCAACCCATCGCAAGGCAGGGACTAACCTAGAATGAGGTGCCAACCCATCACAAGGCAGGGACTAGCCTAGAATGAGGTGCCAACCCATCGCAAGGCAGGGACTAACCTAGAATGAGGTGCCAACCCATCGCAAGGCAGGGACTAACCTAGAATGAGGTGCCAACCCATCGCAAGGCAGGGACTAACCTAGAATGAGGTGCCAACCCATCGCAAGGCAGGGACTAACCTAGAATGAGGTGCCAACCCATCACAAGGCACACCAACTCGTAGACAAATTGATAACTCCAGTTCATCTTAACATGTTTTTGGACTTTATACTGTAGCTTGATTTACAGGTAATAACATGGGGATAACATGCAAACTCCACACGCAGAGCCATGGCAGAGACTCAAACCCTGATCCCAGAGGTGGAAGGCAACAGTATTAAGCACCGCACCAGCATACCGCCTGTGGATGACTCGAGTCATCTTATCCGTATCGAGCTCCTGCACATTTAATAAAGAAAACCTCCCATATATGTGGCAAGTATGTAGCAGGTGCAAAGAAGTTTTCTATATTTAGACAACTGAGCTATAGTTTTATTGTTACTGTTCTCTTCAATCCTAATGCCTTACAAACACAGTTACAGTAAACAGTTAAAGGTTGGATGGATGGGGGGGGGGGGGGTATTGTGACTCAGCAGTTGGTGCTGCTGCCTCACATCCATAGTGGATCCACAGCTATGCTTCTGCAGGATGGATGTTCTCCTTGTGATTGTATGATTTCTTGTATAACCTTGTCTTCTATCACTTTTCGATATAATGCCAGACTGAGTAATGATTCAGAAGTTACAGAGACAGGGAGTGTGAGTTCTGCTATGGAAACGTTTTCTCCTCAAGCGCTGTAGGCTTTGGATGCATGTAATCCTAATGTGACAAAAAAGATACACAGACGAGAGCTGGTATGCAGTGCCCTGCAGTTCTGGCCCGATGTACCTGTCAGGCAGGTCTTTGTCATCTTGTGACTGAGACCTTCCCACTTGCCTGGAGTTGCTTCTTTGTGTTATTTACACTAACCTCACAACTCGCTTGTGTGTGTGGTTTTTTTTGTACGTTTTTCTTTTTATCCCAGCTGGTTTGTTTACTTCTGCTGGAGGGTGCTAATTTAAATTTCCGAATTAGAAGTTTACCCCGACTCAAGCCCTAGGTGCTTTCATAAAGACGAGCAGATGTGGTGGGTTCTCAGCCTGTGAAACACAGGACAGCTGGAGTTCACTCCCAGTGGTTCAGTGTGGAGAAAGGTAGAGTCCATCATGTTGGACCAAAGTGTGGCGTCCCTGAGCGTATATTTAATGCAGAAATACCGGGTGCTTTTTCAGATTTTTAGGAGTCGTGCCCAAAAAATGGCACCCTGTGAAAGATATGGACGTTGTACCAGAAGTTGAACCATTTTGTGTGTGTGTGTGTGTGTGTGTTTTTTTTTATTTTTTTTTTATTGTGGCCTGTGTCAAATTAATTGGGAAAAAGGTCTGCAGATGGCTCTGGGGCTTTGACATTGCTTTTTGATCTAAATGAGATTTGCCAAGTATTTCTTAAAACTCTCCAATGAACGCATTTTTAAGTGGGACCTAACAGGCATCAGCTTCCTCCCTGATATAATAGCAATAGGTTTTGCTTCACTTCTTTTATTCATGTTAAATACTCCAGCAATTTATTCAGCTAATATCCATAACTTGTGGAAAATTCTATTAAGTCAACATCTGCTTTTGTTATGATTATAATTTCCTTTTGGCACCATTACTTGCAAACTCTCCATGGAAACTCAATTAGCTTGGACACAGCACTGCATCGTGGCCCACGTACTGTGCAGATAAGAAAAACTGGGAGCATATTTAATTTTTTAAATGACATAATGTAGGCATATGGCTTTAACCGAAACATGATAATCACGAGCATAGGAATTACAGATGAATCATTTAAAAATGAACAATACCAACTGTAAGCTTCTCAGAAAGCTAAAGTTAGTCTTTATATTTAGGTTGACGGGCCAGTAGTTAGACATTTTGTGCCAGCACATTTTTTGGCATTGATTGTACAGCCTCTTTTGTCTTGTGCATGCATGCACACTAGTCTGCTTGACCATCTGTCCCTCAGGCTGGCAGGGCTTGCCACCCCAAACTCACACTCCTGCACCAGTGACGTAGGAGGTTTTGTGATTTTCTTTTAAATTTCCAGGTTCTTATTTGAATTACATGCCTGTGTTTGTTCCCACCCTGTGTTACTGTGGTTACTTGACTTGGCTCAACTGGAAGTGTATTACTCAGCTCATATATTAAAGTCCCATATTGTAAATTCACAGTCGTTCCTTGATATCTACGGGGGACTTGTGCCAGCACCCCTCCACAGATATAAAAATCCACAGAGGCTCAAGTCCCTTATATGACATACCAAAGTATTTTTGCATATATCTGCACACATCCTCCTGTATACTTTAAATCATCTCTTGACTATTTATAATACCTAAAACAATTTAAAAACTATGTAAACTGTTGTTATACTGTACAGTTTTATGTTGTGTTGAACCTGACTGAGTCACATCCAATTGCATTTATGTCCAAGGACGATAATAAGTAATAAACACTGATTGAGAAACGCCTAAAAGCGGACATGGTAGGAAGTCATTGGGTGTATCACTTTTATATTTTACATTATATATTTTATATTTACATTATTATTTATAGTTTATTGCAGTACTCAATGTCTTTCCCTATAGCTATCGAGATATACACAAATTGATTGCGTCTGGTGGTTCCGGAATGCAAAAGCAAGTCGACACAAGGCTGTACAGTATACTACTTATATAATACACATCAACAAAACATAACATTTTCTTTTTTTCAACACTTATAGAACTGGCTGATCTCGCTGAGATTTCTGGGATTGCCGTAGAGGCTGCTGGGATTGCTGCACTGTGCAGGTGTAGTGTAAACGCTGTGTGCAATTGTGTTGTGTTGTGCGCCTGTTGAAGCGGTTGACTGGAATTATCTGGAAGTATACAGTATTTGAGTGTTTTTGTTCCAGTATGATTACGTGGGTGGTTGTTGTTTCATTTTTAACATTTATTTTTATTTTTTTTTCGGTCTACGTGAGTACTTGTCTGTCCTTGTTAATTGACAGCGTGAGTGTTAAAACTTGCATTAAATCGGAACTTTTTTATAAATTATCCGACAGCGTCAGCGATAACAACCTTAAAATTCCATCCATCCATCCATCATCTGCCGCTTGTCCGGGGTTCGGGTCGCGGGGGCAGCAGCTTCAGGAGAGATACCCAGACCTCCGTCTCCCCAGCTACCTCCACCAGCTCCTCGGGGGGGACACCGAGGCGTTCCTAGGCCAGCCGAGAGATATAATCCCTCCAGCGAGTCCTGGGCCTGCCCCGGGGCCTCCTCCCTGTAGGACATGCACGGAAAACCTCTCCGGGTAGCCGCCCAGGAGGCATCCGCACCAGATGTCCAAACCACCTCAACTGGCTCCTTTCGACGTGAAGAAGCAGCGGTTATACTCTGAGGCCCTCCCGGATATAAGAACTTCTCACCCTATCCCTAAGGGAGAGCCCAGACACCCTGCGGAGAAACCTCATTTCGGCCGCTTGTATTCGCGATCTCGTTCTTTCGGTCATTTCCCATAGCTCATGACCATAGGTGAGGGTAGGGACAAAGATGGACCAATAGATCGAGAGCTTGGCTTTTTGGCTCAGTTCTTTCTTAGCCACGACGGACCGGTTAAGCGCATGCAGAACTGTAGATGCCGCTCCGATTCGTCTATCCAGCTCCCGATCTTGCCTACCCTCACTCATGAACAAGACCCTGAGATACTTAAACTCCTCCACTTGAGGCAGTACGTCTTCCCCGACCCGAAGAGGGCAAACTACCCGTTTCCGGCTGAGAACCATGGTCTCGGACTTGGAGGTGGTAATCCTCATCCCTGCCGCTTCGCACTCGGCTGCGAACCGCCCCAGTGCATGCTGGAGATCCCCAGCAGATGAAGCCAACAGGACGACATCGTCTGCAAAAAGCAGCGAGGTAATCCTGAGGTCACCAAACTGGACACCCTCGACACCCTGGCTGGGCCTAGAAATCCTGTCCATAAATATTATAAACAGGACCGATGACAAAGGGCAGCCCTGGCAGAGCCCAACACGCACCGGGAACACGTCCGACTTATTGCCGGCAATGCGGACCAAGCTTCTGCTCCGTTCGTACAGGGACCGGATCGCCCACAACAGCGGACCCCGGACCCCATACTCTCGAAGCACCCCCCACAGAGCACCTCGGGGAACCCGGTCGTAAACCTTTTCCAAATCCACAAAACACATGTAGACTGCATAGGCAAACTCCCAGGCCCCCTCCAGTACCCTTGCAAGGGTATAAAGCTGGTCCAGTGTTCCACGGCCAGGACGAAAACCGCATTGTTCCTCCTGAATCCGAGATTCGATTATCGATCTCACCCTCCTCTCCAGTACCCCGGAATGATGAACAGGTAGGTCGAGAGAGCTGGGTGAATGTAGGTCATAGACGTAAGAAAGGGCGTACACAATTCACAGAGGCAGCATCACCTAAAGTGACGGTGTCTAACCGCTTTCAGGTGCTTCCAGCTTTAGAGCCGGAAGAGACTGGGGAGGCAGGTGGGCCCTTGGGCACCAAGGAGCCGCCTACCCCCAGGAGGAGGGAGGTTGTGGTAGTTAGGGATTCAATTATCAGAGGTGTACAGTAGATAGTTATGTGTGCACCCATGATAGAGGGTCCCGTACGGTGTCTTGCCTGCCTGGTGCCCAGGTAGGGGACCTTCCAGATCGAGTGGACAGGCTTTTGGCCCCAGCCGGGGTGGATCCAGTGGTCGTGGTGCATGTTGGCACCAATGACATAGGAAAGGGCAGGAGGGCTGTTCTGCAAGATAAATTTATAGAAGTCGCAGATAAGCTTAGAAGCAGAACATCCACGGTGGTATTCTCTGGAATTCTTCCCGTGCCACGCGCAAGTCAGGCTAAGTTAGCTGAGATAAGGGGATTAAATGCGTGGCTAAAATGGTGGTGTAGGAAAGAGGGGTTCAGGTTTATGGGGCACTGAAAGACCTGGAACAGGTGGGACCTGTTCAAGCCGGACGGTTTGCATCTGAACCATAGGGGAACCAGTGTATTGGGGAGGCGTATGTCTAGAGTAGTTGAGGAATGTTTAAACTAGGGACTGGGGGGGCAGGGAGGTTAGTTACAAATTTATGTGGGGAGAGATGGAAAGCCCAAATAAATATTACAAGTGGGCACTGTAAAAGGCCTACCATTTGTGGTCTGTATTTAAATGCTAGAAGTATTAGAAACAAAATTAATGATTTGGAGGCTTTAATTTCATCAGACACTTATGACATTATAGGAATAACTGAAACTTGGATGAGTGACAATGATGGTGAAGAATATAATATGGATGGTTATACGTTGTTCCGTAGAGACTGGATAGTAGGGCTGTGAATCTTTGGGTAGACAGCGAATCGATTCGATTCACGATTCAGAGGTTTTTTATTCGATTCAAAAACGATTTTTGCAAATCAGAACGATTCAATTCGATTCGATTAACAATGAAATTTGATTCGATTCGATTATTAACGATTCTATTCTGTAAATTTTAGTATAGTTTATATTGTGACGTGCTCTCTGAAAAATTGCGAAATATTCATCTGTTCGTTGTATTTCCAAAGTATTTTAACTCAGATTTACAATGTCTGCAAACTGCAACGGACTTGTCAATCTTTCCATTTACTTTGTGAAAACCGAAGTAATCCCAAACCTTTGATCTCATGTTGGCTGGTGCCTTGCAAATTTCTCCTTCTTCATTGCCCTCCATTGTGTACTGCTGCGTTTATTCAGATGACAACAAACAGGCGCGAAATGAAGATTAGCGACGTAATCCACTGCGCCACTGCAGTGAGGGCGCACTTTACGTCGCAGACGCAACTAATTTAAGATTGATATTTATTATTTTTAATTATCCATCGTATATTCGTTATATAATCGCAATTCATTCGATTTTAAAATATTAAATCGATTATTGACTGAAACAAACGATTCACGATTCAAAAATCCATGTTTCAAGATCGATGCATATGCATCGGCAGGATTTGTAATCGATGCATCAAGAAAATGAATGAATCGTTACACCCCTACTGGATAGGCAAGAAGGGAGGTGGAGTTGCAGTATACGTAAAAGAAAACTTACAGGCAAGGGAGCTCACTGATAAAAATAAAAGTACAGATGCTGTATGGATAAAACTAGATGCTAAAGACTCAAATGGCCTAATTGTCGGGGTTTGTTATACAGCACCTAATGTAGCTGCAGAGGAAAGCAGAATGTTATATGACGATATCAGGATTATGAGTAATAAAAATGATGTGGTGGTTATGGGTGATTTTAATTTACCTGGGATACAGTGGGACACAGTCTCTAGCTCTTCTGTAAATGAACTTGAGATGGTGGATTTGTACAGGATTGTTTTTTTATACTCAGTATGTTAATACTCCTACCAGGGGAGAAGCCCTTCTTGATCTTGTTTTCTCTAATAACCAGGATAGGATTGGAAAATTAGAGGTTTTAGAACCATTGGACGGTAGTTATCATAACATGGTCAAATTCGAGGTTAATTTTAGTGTCCAAAGAGCAAAGTCAAGATTAAAAATATACAATGTTAGGAAGGCTAACTTTAATAGTATGAGACTGAAACTAGAAACTGTAAACTGGATGGAGTTAAATAGCAAAACAGTTGAAGAGGCATGGGAATTTTTTAAAAGCACATTGTTGCAAGTGCAAGAGGACTTCATACAGTACCTGTTTCCAGCAAAACTAAATATAGGAAACGACAACCAAGGTGGTTTACTAAGGAAATTAAGATTAAAGTCAGGAGGAAAAGGGCTCTGTTCCACAACTGGAAAATAACTAATGATTTCAAAATTAAGCAGGAGTATCTAAGTCTACAGGTAGAGTTCAAAAATAACATTAGACTGTCCAAGAGGGATGTAGAAATACAAATTGCATTGGAGGCTAAGGATGACAATAAAGGTTTCTTGCAATATTTTAACTCCAAAAGAGCTCTAAAAGCTGAAATCACTAATTTGCAGGACAGTAAGGGCCTTATAATTGAAAATGAAATTGATATAGTAAATGAGTTTATTGATTATTTTTCACGGGTGTTCACAGTAGAGAACATGAGTAACTTACCACCAATTAGTACGAATACAGCGTCGTCTATGACCAGTATATGTATAACTGAGGCTGATGTGGTACTAAGCCTAGCTAAACTCGAAATAAATAAATAGCAGGGCCCTGATGGCATCAGACCTATAGTTTAAAAAGAGATGAGGGATATTATTAGCCAACCTTTAACTTTAATATTCCAGAAATTATTATCTGCGGGTGTGGTACCTTCAGATTGGAAGCATGCTAATATAACACCCATATTCAAAAAAGGGGATAGAAGTAATCCAGCAAACTATAGGCCAATCAGTTTAACTAGCATTACTGGAAAAATAATGTAAGATATAATCCAAGTGAAAATGGTAGATTACCTGGATGCAAATAACATTCTGAGGGATAGGCAACATGGATTTAGGAGAGGTACAGTAGATCCTGTTTAACGAATCTACTTGAGTTCTTTGAGGAAGCTACAAGTGAAATTGATCACAAAAAGGCCTACGATGTGATCTACTTAGATTTCCAGAAGGCCTTTGATGTTGTCCCCCACAAACGGCTCTTGCTAAAGCTCAAAGCTGCAGGGATTTTAGGAACTGTGGCAGCTTGGATCGAAAACTGGTTAACTGATAGGAAGCAGCGAGTAGTTATTAGAGGCACAATGTCACAGTGGGCCTTCGTTCATAGTGGGGTACCGCAGGGTTCAATTTTAGGACCACTATTGTTCCTAATTTACATTAATGATATTGACACCAATACATACAGTAAACTGGCTAAATTTGCAGACGACACCAAGGTGGGTGGTGTAGCAGATACTGATCTAGCAGCAGAGAGGATCTGTCAGGGTCAGCCCCTGCTGTGGTCCTACAGTGTCCCTTCCCCGTTTGACCAGCAGGCGTTGCTGGTCATCCCGTCCTTCATGTTAGTCTTTGTTCTCCCCTGTTACCTGTCTGGTCATGTGGCTCAATGTGTTGAGCATGTGGTTGTCTGTGTACCCTTCTGTCCTGTGTTTGAATCCCGCCTCCTCTGTTTTTGTATTTTGCTCCCTAGTGTTTCATTTGAGTTTCTTTAGTTCTTGTGTCTGATTTTGTAGTTGGTTTTGTTCCTTGTGCCCCTGCTTGTATCTTTACCTGTCTAATTCCCTAGTGTTGGTTTCTGTTTCCCTGTGTCCTTGGTTAGTTCTTAGTTTCCCTGTTTTTTAGTTCCTTTGAGTTTATTAGTTTCACCTGTGCCCTGTTTCCCTGGTCTTTATTAATTAGTCTCACCTGTCCTGTGTTAGTCTCGTTACCTCTTTAGTATTTTAGTTCCTGCTTCTATTCAGTTCCCCAGTGGTTCATTGTATGTTCTGTCTATGAGTGTGCTGCGGCTGCGGCTGCGGCTGCGGCTGCGGCTGCGGCTGCGGCTGCGGCTGCGGCTGCGGCTGCGGCTGCGGCTGCGGCTGCGGCTGCGGCTGCGGCTGCGGCTGCTTGTCTAAGCTTGGTTAGATCTGTATTCTGTTTACCTGCCTAGTTTTTGTTATTTAGTTTTGTTATTTAATCCCTTTTAGTTTTTGACCCTCGTGGTCCTTTTTGGTTTTGTAGTTTTTTCTGTTTTATTTAATAAACCCTGTTTGTTTTTCTTTGAGCCGCAAGTGGGTTGTCCGCCCTTTTTTCTACACTATGCCTCGTTCCTGTTCCCGAGCCGCCCGGATCCATGACAGGATCTGGATTTAATTAGTGACTGGGCTGATACTTGGCAGATGAAATTTAACAGATAAATGTAAGGTAATCCATGCAGGGAGCAGAAATATAAAGTACAGATATTTTATGGGTTCCACTGAAATAAAGGTAGCTGATTACGAGAAAGATCTCGGTGTGTATGTTGATGCTTCCATGTCCCACTCTCGCCAGTGTGGGGAAGCAATAAAAAAGGCCAATAGAATGTTTGGTTATATCTCTAGGTGTGTGGAGTTTAAGTCAAGGGAGGTGATGTTACATTTATATAATTCCTTGGTAAGACCCCACCTTGAATATTGTGTGCAGGTTTGGTCACCAAACCTTAAGAAGGACATTGCTGCCTTGTAAAAGTTGCAATGTAGGGCTACGAGAATGATTCCTGGTCTTAGAGGAATGTCTTATGAGGAGAGGTTAGCTGAGCTGTATCTGTTTAGCCTTGAGCAAAGGAGACTAAGGGGGGACATGATCCAGGTCTATAATATTCTAACGGGTCTGGATACTGTTCAGCCAAATGGCTATTTTAGTATTAGTTTAAATACTAGAACTCGTGGTCATAAGTGGAAATTAGCGGGAGAACACTTTAAAACAAATTTGAGGAAGCACTTCTTTACACAGCGTGTAGTTAGAGTATGGAATAGTCTTCCTGCTAGTGTAGCGGAAGCTAAAACCCTGGGTTACTTTAAATCAGAGCTAGATAAGCTTTTAACAACTCTGAACTATTAGTTAAGTTCTCCCCAAACGAGCTTGATGGGCTGAATGGCCTCCTCTCGTTTGTAAATTTCTTATGTTCTGATTTAATGACCTGAAAAAGAAATACAAAGAACAAAAAAGTACAAATATATATAGAAAATATAATTTTCAATAGAGAGAACTTTTTGGATTTTCTTTTTATTCAAGTATTTTAAATCCGTGGTTGGTTGAATCTGCAAATGCGGAGCCCGCGGGTATGGAGGGCCGACTGTACTGCATCTCCATTCTAAATAATAATAAACAACAAGTTCTGTGTTTGCAGAGGCATCATTGGTTTGAATAGGTCATACAGACAAGATGGTGACAGGACATGTGCAATAAAGAAAAATATAATTTGATAGATAACAAATTGGTGTGTCTTGCTTCTTTTATGCTTGTAAGCACAGTTGCATTCTCTGGAGGTATCGTCTGATGGTTTGTCATTGTGATCCCGCCCATTTGACAGAGGAAGTGATGTGGAGGAGGGATTTTTTTTTTCCACAGGGTTGGCGATTGAGGATAGTGTTTAAAAATTTCCACTTGAGTTTTCCATTGTAAATTAAATATTTTAATTGGAGACTGAGAGACATTTTTCCTTTGTTTATGACTCTTACCACTGTCTGATCAATTAATACGTGTATACCTGTAATGTTTTAATTAACAAATTCTAGGTGGAAAGTAAAGTAGGTCAACTGAAGTGAAGTAGGTGGAACTGAAAGCCTATAATTAGTGGAGAACACATTTAAAATGCTGACCCAAAGATTGTATAACAGATTTCTATGCTTTCATGAAAAATCTCATCTCGTAAATTGGCCGTATGTAATACATCAGTAGTTAATTATTCACCACTTAGTCATCAATTAGTAGGCCTAATAGAAATGTTCTATGTAGTATCCTATTAGTAAAGTAAGGATTGTTATGTAAAGTGTGTCTGCCTGGAATTTTTCCTGGTGAAAGAACATCTGGTTCCAATGTCATCCCCCATATGATCTATAACCCACACACACATTAGGTCAGTTTAATGGTTTTTCTATGTTCATCAAGTGAAATTAATCTGAATATCCTCTTTCCTTATATATATATACATTGTGTTGACCAAAACTCCTGCCATGAAACTCACGGTTGATATGGTAGAGTATGAAATTCATGGATTAATAGATGTTTGAAATATGTGGCATATTTTCATCATTAGCTACAGAAACCTGGTGTTAATTTGAAAGGTCTGCTCTTGAGCAAATGCAACCATGCTGCTTCAAAGCACTTTTATTTGTATATAAGGGACACACCATTTTTCATCCCTCCATCCCTTGATGACTTTATTTCTGCTTCAGTCTGCGCACATAACAATATGCATACACTCAACCACATAAACACACGCCGACACGAATCTCAGCTCACAAAAGCTTTGCCATTAACACTTTCTAGGAGCATCAATGCTTTCCCAGAACCCTTTCATTTCCCACAGACATGGCATCTCATAGCTGGGTAGTTAACGAAGTGTAATAAGTATTTGATATTACATGATATTAAGAATCCACATTTCAACTGGGTTTCACAACCCAGCTTAGAAGTAAATGGGTTACTTCTAACCATGCTTAGAAGTAAAACAAACACATCCTATCCTGGATGTATCCCTGACTTGTTCCCTATGCAGCCTGGAATAGGCTTCAGGCCTCCTGAAACCCTTTCTAGGAGAAGCAGTTGGCAGATAGATGGATGTATGTATGAATGGATATACAGTACAGCCCCCCTATTCAAATCTGGCCCTCGATTCCAAATCCAGGCCTTGTTTTCAAGTCTCCCAGGTAGTTAGCTTAATAATCTCTGGCTCTAATTGGCCAGAGGCTTCACAACTGGCTCTCAGGTAAAGGAAAGCTGGAAAAACAGCAGTGCTCGGCCCTGGAGGACCGTGAGTTGAATAGCCCTGCAGTACAGTTTGGGCACACTTCCCCCAAAAAGGTTCATTTGTACTATCCTCTACATTTTATAATAATTATAAAGACATGAAAACTATAAAATAACATATATATGGAATTATGCACAGAACAAAAAAGTATTAATCAAATACTGCTCAAATCATCCTGTGGCCCACAGTTTGAGAAGAATTGACCCATGCAATGTTCCAGGGAAGTTTGCACATACACTCACCTAAAGGATTATTAGGAACACCATACTAATACGGTGTTTGACCCCCTTTCACCTTCAGAACTGCCTTAATTCTACGTGGCATTGATTCAACAAGGTGCTGAAAGCATTCTTTAGAAATGTTGGCCCATATTGATAGGATAGCATCTTGCATTTGATGGAGATTTGTGGGATCCACATCCAGGGCACGAAGCTCCCGTTCCACCACATCCCAAAGATGCTCTATTGGGTTGAGATCTGGTGACTGTGGGGGCCATTGTAGTACAGTGAACTCATTGTCATGTTCAAGAAACCAATTTGAAATGATTCGAGCTTTGTGACATGGTGCATTATTCTGCTGGAAGTAGCCATCAGAGGATGGGTACATGGTGGTCATAAAGGGACGGACATGGTCAGAAACAATGCAGGTAGGCCGTGGCATTTAAACGATGCCCAATTGGCACTAAGGGGCCTAAAGTGTGCCAAGAAAACATCCCCCACACCATTACACCACCACCACCAGCCTGCACAGTGGTAACAAGGCATGATGGATCCATGTTCTCATTCTGTTTACGCCAAATTCTGACTCTACCATTTGAATGTCTCAACAGAAATCGAGACTCATCAGACCAGGCAAAATTTTTCCAGTCTTCAACTGTCCAATTTTGGTGAGATCGTGCAAATTGTAGCCTCTTTTTCCTATTTGTAGTGGAGATGAGTGGTACCCGGTGGGGTCTTCTGCTGTTGTAGCCCATCCGCCTCAAGGTTGTGCGTGTTGTGGCTTCACAAATGCTTTGCTGCATACCTCGGTTGTAACGAGTGGTTATTTCAGTCAAAGTTGCTCTTCTATCAGCTTGAATCAGTCGGCCCATTCTCCTCTGACCTCTAGCATCAACAAGGCATTTTCGCCCACAGGACTGCCGCATACTGGATGTTTTTCCCTTTGCACACCATTCTTTGTAAACCCTAGAAATGGTTGTGCGTGAAAATCCCAGTAACTGAGCAGATTGTGAAATACTCAGACCGGCCCATCTGGCACCAACAACCATGCCACGCTCAAAATTGCTTAAATTACCTTTCTTTCACATTCTGATATTCAGTTTGGAGTTCAGGAGATTGTCTTGACCAGGACCACTCCCCTAAATGTATTGAAGCAACTGCCATGTGATTGGTTGATTAGATAATTGCATTAATGAGAAATTGAACAGATTTAGGTGAGTGTAGATCCACCAAATAAGGTGTTTACAAGATAGCGGCTGTGGCCTCCTTTTCAGCCCTCTACTTCCACCAACTGCTACTACATCAGATTTTTGGTGTCTTGTCTCAGGTGTATCATGTGTAGATTTTCATCCATATAATGTTTTTGTGAAGTGGTATTAAGATCCATCAAAGATCAAATGGATTATATTGAATCATTAGATCAAATTGAGTTATTGTGTTCACAAGGTCAAACATCTTCTGCAGTCACCCTTCTCTTTACTTCCGCTAAGCAGCATTGCTTCAATATTGGTGCAATTTGTCTCACAATTTGAACCGGTCCAGATCTTTACCCATCTGTTAAGTTTGGAAAAGATCTGACAGAATTTTTATCATGCTGAAAAGATCAAGTGTCTGAGGCTGCCCTTCGCTATGCTATCACTATTTGGCACTGCTTTAATTTTGCGGCAATTCCAGATCTTCATGCATACTGTGAAATACTTTTAGAGTTACTTTGCTCACAAGACCAAGTGTTGTCTACATCTTCCTTTCCTTCCTTTGTTGCCACACAGAGCTGCAGCTCCATTTTTGGGGCAATTTGTCACAATATGAAATCTGATGTAGATTTTTATCCATGTCATGTTTTTGTGCAGTAGTAATAAATTCCATCTTACAAGGTCTAACGTCATCTGCAGTCACCCTTCCTTTTGCTGCCACTAAGCAACACTGTTTTAGGTTTTGGGCATTTTTTCTTGACATTTGATCAGTTACAGTTGTTCACCCACACAATATGTCTACAAAGTTTGAAAAAGATTCTTCAAATAAGTTCTGAGTTTTTGTGCTGACAAGATCAAGAGTCAAAACTACCCTTTTCTTTGCGATCGATATCTAGCCCTGCTTCAGTTTTGGTGGAATCTGTTTCAGAATTTAACCCGGTTTAATCAGGTTCTGCAGACAATATGTCTGCAGAGTGAGGGAAAAAATCCATGGAATACTTTTTGTGTTATCATGCTAACAAGAAAGTTGGACCTCTGTTTGAGTCTCTGCTGTGGCTACGTGTGTGTGTGTAGTTTGCATGTTCTTCCTATGTAGTTGTGGGGTTTCCCCTGGGTTCACCGGTTTCCCACCGCTGTCCAAAAACACGCTAAGGTGAATTGGAGTTATCAAAATTGCACGCTGGATTTATATAATAGTTACATAGCTCAAAACCGGGTTGGAAGATGGGATAGCAACCCAAAGGAAGGGGTGGCAGCAACCCTCCCATAGATCCACCATGGGGGGGAGATTGGGGAAACTCTATAGTGTGGTCCGGATTTAATTGTGTTTTGCTCCAGATGTGGGCAGGAGTCTTCCAGCTGATGATCACTGCTGGTCAGTGTGATAAGGAGTCTGGAGCCTATCCCATGCAACACAGCGCGCAAGGCTGGGGTACACCCTGGATTGGAATGCCAGTCCACTGCATGGCCCATATACATGCTCACACACACTACGAGCAATTTAGCAATGCCAGTTAATGTAGCTGCATATTTTTGGACTGCATGAGGAATCTGGAGTACCTGGAGGAAATTTGAATCCATGGAATTAAACGTCCATAATGCATCTATATTTTGCCATTGGTAACGGCTGCCAGTCTCCTGTGTCTCGTGCATGAATGTGTTTGCTGGAACATCTGTCCCTGGGTATCTGGCAGTACCGGGCACAGTTATGCCGCCAAGCTTCAACTCAACTCACACTCATGCTCCAACAGAAACAGAAGGTTTTTGTGAAAGTTTTACATTTTCAGGTCCTTGTTTGAATCACGTGACGGTGTTCCTTCTGGCCCTGTGTTACTGTGACTTTGCTCAGCTGGAAGTGCATTACTCATTACATATATTAAAGTCCCATTCTGTAAATTTATTTCTGTTTCAAGTAATTGACAAAAAGTTCTGCTACTGAAACAGCTTTGAGCAGCATATATCGCACAGGAAATCACTGAACCCTATTTAAACAATCGCTTTAGGGAAAATGCATATAGCAGATTAACATGCTTGTAATAATAATTGAGGGTGAATTTAATGAATATTAATGAATTCTGATAGTCATCCTCTAACCCAGAAGATGCTCATTTTCACCTACAGTATTGAGTGGAATTAGGGCTCCTTATCAACATTTTACAGTGTCAGCTAGTTTAAATAGTCCAGGTCGTTTTGAGAACTGCCTTAATGTTATTAAACATGATCTATGTTGAAGTACAAACTTCAAATTAACTAAGTGCCGTGATGCAGGACAAAATCTTGCAACTCCGTTGCAACCCTGTTTCTGTCACGACTCAGATTGCGGAAGCAGGAACAGACAGACGAGGGATCAGAAACGAGGGATTTATTAGGAATCAATCCTAAATACAGGACATTGAAACGTAATATTAATAACTCGACTGGGGAAACAGACTTGAACGCGGACTGAAACACAAAAGACTAATGGCATTTAGACTAATGGTGTGTCTAAATGTAGAACAGCTGGTAAATGCAGGGATTCCACACGGGGTTAATGAGGGGGCATGACACACAGGAGGATCGGACAATCGGCTATGACAGAACCCCCCCCCCAAAAAAAGGCGTGCACACTGGGTGCACCTAAGGAAAGCGAAGCAATGAGACTGGGGACAGAGGACCTGGAAAAGAACAAAAACATCAACGGGGCACTGGGAAGAGGACAGACACACAGAACAGGCACAACGGTAACAACCAGGACAACACCTGAAAAATGATGGGGAAAGCAGACAGGCACAGGGGCACCAAAAAAGGAGACACGGGAAACACCAAATAGGAGGCACGAAGGGACCAGGAGGGAACACAGGAGAAACAAAGGGATGAGAGGCAGACCCAGGGGGCACAAAGGGAGATTGGGGGAAATGGGGAGCCTGAGGGAACCTCAGCGGGTGACAGGTCAATGCCATAGGGGAAGCAGGCAACCTAGAGGCTGGAGCTGAAGGGACCCTCGGCGAAGGAGGCAGATGGAGGGACAGGCGACGGAGGTGAGGAGGAAGTCTGAGGGGACACCAGGGGAGGCGAGGAGGAAGGCAAAGGGGACCTCGGCGAAGGCAAGGAGGGAGAGGAAGCCGCGGCAGGTGACGGCGCAGCCAGAGCTGGTGAAGGCGCAGCCAACCGACGAGTCAGAGTGGGGGGACCCACAGGCGACCGACAAGTCGAAGCGGGGGAATCTGCAGCCGACCAAGGAGGCGTCGGAGCCAGGGCCGCAGGAGACTGCTGAGCAGGAGCCCGGGAAACCGCAGGCAAGCGCCAAGCCACAGCCACAGGGACCGAGGGCGAGCCAGGGGGCAGGGCGGACAGGACATGACCCCAGCGTAGGTGTCCCCTCCCTTTCTGGGAGACCAATAGGTGGGGACCCCACGGGGATCTGCCATGCTGGGGTGGTGGTGGAGTAGGAGTTACTCCCCCAGAGGGGTCCTATGGGGCCATCAGGGAAAACCCCTAGGGGTCCCATTCGAGCTCCTTCTCTCCTTCGCTCAAGGGAGGTGCAGCGATGGTCTGGTAATCAGGGACCTCTTTAGGGACAGGCACTGGGGCCAGGGGAGCAGGGTCATGAACTGGAGGATGAGGAGCCGGGGGGACTGGAAATTGGATCTGGGTCCAGGGTATCCGAAATTGGGGCAGGGTCCTTCTTGGTGAAGGGATCCAAGGGGACTAGAACTGAAACCGGGGAAACTAGAACCTCAGGGGCGGAGTAGTAACTGGGGAAACTGGAACCTCAGGGGCGGAGCAGTAACTGGGGAAACTGGAACCTTGGGGGGGGGGGGTGGAGCAGTAACTGGGGAAACTGGAACCTCAGGGGTGGAGCAGTAACTGTGGAAACTGGAACCTTGGGGGGCGGAGCCAGGGTTTGTGCCTTGGAAGAGGCAGGCACCTTTTTCGGGAACCTGGGGATCTGCGGGATGGCATCCCATACCAACCTGGCCCCTTCAGGAGCCAGGTGAGTCCCGGAAAAGGAGTGTGCTGCTGGTGCTGGCAGCACCACCTCTGGCAAACCCTCCAGGGTGGCAGCAGCGGCTTCCAGCGCGAACACCATCAGGCTCAAAATCAGGAGGAGCTCCTCCCGATATCCGGCGGGGGAAGAAGCGGAGATTGAGACAGCTCCCAGGAATACAACCGGTCCGTCGTCTGGTCGCTGTTTTCTCCGTTTCATCTTTCTGCTGGTTGCTTGCGGTGGAATCCGGGGAGCTTCTGGGGGTTCGGAAGGCGAAGTGGGAGGTAGCTCAGCACTACGGGGCACCTGCCAGGTCTTCAGTTCTGCAACTCTTCTCAGCAGCTGCTGGAGATTATCGCACACCTCCACCGCAAGGTGCGCATCTCCAGCAAGACGAAGCGGGAGGGTTCTGGCTGGCCAAACCCCAAGCCTGAGGATCGCCTCGGACTTCAGGCTGGGCGAGCCAGTAGGTGACCTCATCAACCAGACCGAGGTAGCGATCCTCGGTCAGGGGGGGTACTTTTTTACGAGTCCTGTCATTCTGTGACAACTGAGACCGCGGAAGCAGGAACAGGGAAACAAGGGATCGGAAACGAGGGATTCATTAGGAATCAATCCTAATACAGGACATTGAAACACGTAACGTCAATGACTCGACTGGGGAAACAGACTTAAACGCAGACTGAAATACACAAGACTAATGGCTGGAAATGTAGAACAGCTGGTAAACGTAGGGATTCAACATGGGGTTAACGAGGGGGTGTGACACACAGGAGGATCGGACGATCGGGCACGACAGTTACTATCTCCAAAAGACACAATAACAATACAATGTTTATTAAGTAGTAATGTGTCTATGATATAATATTGTTACAAGTGTATACAGGGTGTTCTCATATATTACCTTTACTATGAAACAACAGAAGAACATATGTTTATTCAAATTAATTGTTGAACTATCCTCGTTATCGTCATAAAACAATATTACACATTTACTACTCACAACTACATTTTTAACGATGTCCTTTATACCTGATATTATCTGTGCCATGGATTATTCACCACAATCTTGAATTTATTATTTTAATTGGAGTCAGAGAGGTCATTATTTGGGTAGGACTTGGGAATTGAATGAATTCCTCAGAATGAGGAAATGACCTTAAACTACGCTTAACTTTGGTATTGGTACAAGATCATAACACGGAGAACATGCATGATACATGAAACTCCTTGGTATGTACAGTATATGAAAACAGTAAAATACAATGTGGATATACAAAGAAAAAAAAACACAGAAGTTTCATTCCAGCGCATTTAACTACAGTCTTTGCAAGTTGACTAACTCCAGGCTTGCAGAATGTGGAACAATGAGCCTTGTCAGAGTTTGCATAGTATTGTGTATGATGGCAAATGATCACCATTATTGGGTCTTGGGGAAAAGGAATTAATCTCAGCTGGCTTTGTAAATCCAAGAGCATTTGTAGAAGGTCAAATAGGTCTTTTATTGAATTGATGGATTGCAGGTCTTTTTGAATGTGTGATTGTTTTGTTAGTGAATTGCTGAAAGTCATGCAGTTGGCTTTAGTCCCTGAAGTCCACAGGGTGGCTGGGTCTTGCTGCCTTTCAGCAACTGATTGATTTGTTGATACGAAAACTCACCTGTTTTTTTGAGCCTAATTCTAAGGAATAATAATATATGTGGGTATCAAGGCTGTGAGCCTGGCCCTATTCACTCATGGGGGATCCATGTACAGATCGGATGCTATGGGAAGCTGCTCCGATGTTTGCAGTTACCGAAGATTTTGAAATTTTTGTTCTCTACATTTCATGTACATATAAGATTTTATACATTTCTGAATATTTATATTTTAATTGGGTTAATGCACTCGCACAGTCTACTGTAGAGAAGTTAATCTGCTCCTGCCATGTATTTCGGGCTTTTGAGGTCACTGTCGTCATGCATATTTCACACAATTTGGAGAACACATGCGCAAGAACAGCCGTTTCATGCCGTCGATTTTCAAAGTAAGAGAAAAAGAAAATGGCAAATCCTTTAATGACAAAATTAAGTCCTTTGCTTTTTATAGGTCATTGCATGGGTCTTTTAAATGGCGAATTTGACTCTACTGTTGGGAATAGTGAGCACGTAAAAATCACAGTGGACTATTCAAATGTCACTCTTAAAGGTGAAACACACAGATAGATAAACATACCTGTCTCTTCTGCTGCTTCTTTAATTCATTTTTGTAATGAAAATTACACAAAAATTTTGGTCTAAAATCCATGTATAGCCTCATTAACAACTATTCTAACCATGTGTTTTATCCACAAATGCAACCTTGTAGAATATAATGCTGCCTGACTGCATTTAAAAACTAACTAATTATTGTTCAAGCTTTTGATGTATATAAGTAGTGAAGGAATGCAAAAGCGACGCTGTTGCTATCAATGTTATGTGAATTCTATTTAGAGTACAGCTGTCACGATAACTGGATTAAACTCAATTACTTGATTATCAAAAAGCATTGATTAAAATTTTTCTAATTGATTATTTGGCAATATGGCAGAATGAAGACGTTGCACAGAGGATGAGGATCCAAAAAAAGAGTGAAAGCATCAGTTGTTTGGAAGCACTAAAGATTAAAACTGAATGAAAATACAGTCGTCTGTCAGTATTGCAAAGCAGAACTTAAAAATCATCACAGCACGACTGCAATGCAAATACATCTTAAAGCGGATGTTCAGGTTTGATGGACCACACATAATCTGATGTTAGCCATATATATGTGCCATTTAGGCTCTTGGAGTAGCCTAGCCTCTCTTTGTCATCTCTTTGTTGCTTAAATTTACTTTGAATTTACTTATAAATATAGTAATCAAAATAATCACTGAAAATGAAGGTTAGCCCTGTCATTTAGCCACATAATTTAACATAATATGGTACATATATCCATTCATTTTCTGTAACTGCTTGTACTACTCTGGGTCATGGAGGTCCAGCGCCGATCCTGGAGCAACTCAGGATGGCACAGCGAAAATATGCAAACACCACACACACAGAGCCATGGCAGAGGCTTAAACCCTGGAATTGTGAGGCAACAGTGACAACCACTGCACCACCACGCTGCCCCCAAGGTACGTATAGCCAATTAATATTCTGTTTTTTTTAAAAGAATGTGTTATGGCTGATCTGTACTGGAAAAAGATCACATTTTACACGTGTAAAATGTAAATAATGCAATGATTTACAAATCATATAAACCCATATTTAACTGAAAGTAGAACAAAGATAACATATCAAATGTTGAAACTGAGAAAATTTATTGTTTTATGACATATATATATACTCAATTTTAAATTGATGCCAGCAACACATATTGAAAAAGTTAGGACAGGGGCATGTTTACCACTATGTTGCATCACCTCTTCTTTTAACAACACTCTGTAAGTGTTTCGGAACTGAGGGGACCATTTGCTGAAGTTTTGAAAGTGATATGTTGTCACATTCTTGCCTGATATAGGATTTCAACTGCTCAACTGTTCATAGTCTCCTTTGTTGTATTGTCTGTTTCATGATGTGCCAAATGTTTTAAATGGGTGACAGGTCTGGACTGCAGACAGGCCAGTCTAGCACCCAGACTCTTCCATGGAGTCATGCTGTTGTAATACGTGCAAAATGTGGTTTGGCCTTGTCTTGCTGAGATATACAAGGCCTTCTCTGAAAAAAGATGTTATCTGGATAGCAGCATGTGTTGCTCCAAAAACCATACATTGTTCAGCATTAATGGTACCTACCTTTCCAGATCTGCAGCTAAACAAGCCATTGGCAGTAATGCATCCTCATACCATCAGGGATGCTGGCTTTTGAACTGTCCACTGTCAACAAGGTGGATGGTCACTCTCCTCTTTAGCCTGGAGGATGTGGCATCCATGATTTCCAAATAGAACTTTTGATTTGATATTGATTTTGCAGACCGCAGGGCAGTTTTCCATTTCGCCTCAGTCCATCTTAAATGAGCTTGGGCCCAGAGAAGTCGGTTGCATTTCTGGGTCATGTTTAGATATGGTTCCATCTTTGCATGCTAGACTTTCATCCTGCATTTGTGGATACAGCAACGAACTGTGTTGACAGATAATGGTTTTTGGAAATGTTCCTGAGCCCATGCAGTGATTTTCACTATAGAATCATGTCTGTTCCTAATGCAGCACCGTCCCAGGACCCAATAGACATGTAGTCAAGACCGCCCAACCAAGACCAAGACACTACCAAGACCAGAGCGTATCGAGACCAAGACTAAGACCAAGACAGACCGAGTCAAGACCAAGACAAAGTTGAGACGAGACCGAAAAAAAAGACTCCCTTAACTTTTGTGTGCTGTTGAAGACTGATATGACGAGTACTGACTGGTCCCAAAGTCATCTGACAAAACAGCTAACACCTCCAACAGTTGTCTAAAGAATGAGAAATATGTAACTGATTTGAATTATACTTAATTTGTAGATGAAATTGTAACATCAAATTGAAGATACACAATTATAAACTTAAAATTGCATCATGTCCCGTTGTAGTAGTACTAGCCAAATGACACTGTATGATATCAACTTCCCTGAAATGGATTAGGCCTGTTAAGTCAACAAGACGTGATATGCAGATGTTATTTAAAAGTCAATGGTCATATTTATTTAGTCAAACAACACCATTTTAAGTAAAATACTGTAATCAAACAATATAAAGACATGTGCACACGTCACATGAATCAAATGCAAACTACAAATACTATATACTGTACCAATACAAACTGCATATCAAATTGTGCATTAATAAGAATAAGAACAAGTGCTTAAAAGATTCTGACATCTTGATGTCTGTAGTGGCATGTGATTACACATTTAACTAACGATTAACTAGCGCTATACTTATTTTGCACGAATAACACGTATTTTGACCAATGTCTGAATCACAACAAAATGCATGTATGTCATTGATTGGTTGCATTTGAAGGGTGCGAAAGGCGAAATAATAATAATGTTGCATTATTGAACGTTACGTTGTGTGTCATGGATACTTTTCGCTCCAAATCTCCCGACCATTATGTTGATCTGAGACAGCAAGACCAAGACAGCGAGCCCAAGACAAGACCAAGTCATCCGAGACCAAGACAAGACCAAGACCAAAGACCGTCGAGACTGTGACAAGACCATGACCACGTAAAAGTGGTCTCGAGACCGGTCTCAAGACATCCAACTCTAGGACTCGATGATCATGGATATCCATTACAGGTTTTTGGCCTTGCCCCTTGCTTAAAGGGACTTCTCCAGATTCTCGGAATCTTTTAATTATGTACCGAAAAATTATTAAATTTCCAAATCCTTTGCAGTATTACCCTGAGTAACTTTACTCTTTAGTGTGGTATTCGTATTTTTGGTACTCATGGTTTTCTCAGAGGCTCCTCCAACAGGCTTCCCAATGTTTACCTGCATGTTCCATGCATGTGATGAAACATCACAGGCAATCCAGATCTTGATTCCATATTTGGCATTTGTACTTCCTGAAAGGGCAGCGGCCCCGAAATGGTATAAGCTGCTCAACAGTAATGCTGCTCAGGTGTCTCGGTTATCAAAGTGGATAATCCTGGAAATGTTGTGGAAGTCTTTCAGAGATATTGTTGCACGGAAAAGTTCTCGGCTAATTTCCGCATTCCCCGCTGGGATCTGAAAACACTAGCAAATATAAGAAACCCAAAGAATGCATGTAAACTGATTTGGTCCATTTTCTTCCACCTCTCTCCAAAAGCATACCCTCCACATTAGTTCATTCCAGAATGGTTTTCTGGATGGTGTCTGGAATAAAAAAAAAAGACACGATGTCATGTGCATGTGTGACTGCCATCCGTGTGGCCCTGGTTGCATCTTTACCACATTGGCAGCAAGGCATGGTTCTTGCATCATTTGCCCACACAGTCTTTCACAAAGTAGTGAACCTTTGCCCGTCTTCACTGCCTCTCTGGGAAGCTCCTTTTATACCCAATCATCGTACTGACCTGCTGCCAATTAACCTTATTAGTTGTGAGATATTCAGCCAGGTGTTTTGTTTTAGCATTACATAACTGTTGTGTTCTGTGTCTTTATTTGAATACGGGAAGTATTTATACAGGATGTACTATGCATGAGGCGAGATAGGATGCTACCCGTATGTATGAGTTCTGCAATGTGACTAGTAAAGGACCGGTTGTTATACTCATGCTGTCATTTCTTACACTAAAACACTACAAAATTGGCGACGAGATTTATAGTTACTTTTACAGCGATGATGGCTGCAAACGTGCCTTTTCCAACTTTTTTTCTGCCGTGTCCTGGTGAACCTGCTGTACCGTTTCAGACGTGGCTACGAATCTTTGAAAACTACAGTACCTGCTAGTTATCAACGCGAGGGGAGAAGATTGGCCAGTTGCCAGGAAAAGAACCGTACTGGTACTCCGTTCTATTAGTGTTCTTACACTAAAACACTACAATGACTTTTCCAGTCTTTTGTTGCCCCTTTTTGAAATGTGTTGCTGGCATCAAATTCAAACTGAGCATATAATTGTCATAAAACAATAACATTTCTCAGTTTCAATATCTGATATGTTGTGTTCTATTTTCACTTAAATATGGGTTTATATGATTTGCAAATCATTTTACACAGTGTCAAATGTCAAAGTACATTTTACACAGTGTCAAAGTAAATGTAACTTTTTTTGCGTAAAAATGTTTTGGCGCAACTGATATTAAACTGCATCTGGCCCTGCAAGCAGTCCTCCGATTAGTGGGGGTAAATTGGGGGTTTGAGGCGGGATTGGCATTCCAGCCACCATTAAAATATTGCACACAGCTCCAAGGCAGTGGACAGGTCTCTCTTCTGCTCTCTGCAGGAGTAGCTCTGTTGCAGCCACCCACAGGAAGGCTGCAGGCACCATGAGGGGGATGGGGGAAGCCCTAAGGAGCCTCACTCCTGGAGACCCAATGGCGCTGGTGCGAGCCCGAAGCATTACCTGCTGTGTGGCAGCTCTCGGCTTTTAATTTGAGGCAGCCCATCCTGGTAGGCATGTGGAACATCTTGGTTCTTTAATGCGATGACCATCCCCTGCAGTCGGGGGGGGTTTGTAAACTCCACATTTCAATGGCAGCACTCTCTGAGGTATGCAGACTGGGGAGTGACCATATCCCCGTAGGTGGGGAGACCTGTTCTTGGTTTGGTCACTCTGATGGCTGCCATAATCAGGCAGTAGCTGTTGTTGTGCCGGATGGTTCCTTGCAATGGTGTCCATTGTCACTCCTTTCCACGAGTGTGTCAAGAGAATCAGATTAAGGCATTCTCTGGGTGTCTTGTCTTTTGTTTCTGTGTATGCCCCTACCATGGTGAGTGATATCTTGGTTAGGGAGACATTTTATTCGCAGATTCGCTTGATGGTTTATGGATGCCACAAGGTGACACTACTCTAGTCATGGGTAACTTCAAAGCTGGCTATGAGGACTGTGTCGGTCCCCACAGATTGCCATGTAATTCTAGAGATCTGTAAGTAATTTTTTACTAGTAAAAGCTCAGTTATGGATATGTGGACCTGGAATTCTTGCTAGTCAAAATGCAATTACATATATCTGCAATAGAAGTTCTTACTAGTAAAAATATATGCAGAAAGGGTTAGAATGTTGGCATACTTACACTGCTCATGAATGTTCTATGAAAGCATAATGAATGCATTATGAAAGTGCACAGCGTTACCATACATATAAATATATATTATATAAGCAGTCCTTTGGGAGGTGATCAACGATGCTTTTAATTATTTTCCCTATTACTTAGAGTTTTACTTAGGTAATCTGTGACTGGATGCTAAAATAAACTGGAATCCTCTTACATGAATATATCTGTTATCAGTGTTGGGAAAGTTCATTTTCTACATGAACTAGTTCAAAGTTCAGTTCACACATTTTAAAATGAACTAGTTCAGTTCATAGTTCATAATTCAATTTTTTTTAACTAAGTTCGCAGGTTCCAAAATGAACTAGTTCATAGTTCTTTTATTTTTTCCAGTATGTTGCTGCAAGCTGTTACCCTAAGAATACTGGCATTTTCCAGTTGTTGCCCCCCATTCAGTCCACACTCGTATCCAGCTGCAGCTTTCACTCTACAGTATATTCTCAGAAACATGAGGAAGAACGTGCTGCTTGAATGGTTTTTTTAATGAGGAATTAAGAAACAATCTGAGGTAGGAAGCAGGCTGAGGTAGGAAACAAGGATGTACCACAAAAAAATTATTTTAGGTGGACATATGAAGTTTCATTCATCATTGAGACAGAAGTAGTGCCGCTGCCTTCATCGGATTTTGCCTCCATTCATCCTTCGCAATTTAATGACGCATGCGCGGTGTGACTCTGTGGTGGCTGGTGTTGCCAGATCTGGTCTTTCCCCCTATATAATAAAGCCCGTTTTAGATTGTGTTGTAGCGGTTGTAGCCTAGATATTGTACAGTCCAGTGGTTATAGCCGGGATTTTGCCTGGCTCCATGGAAATCTGGCACTCTCTAGAACAAAATTGAACTACGAGAGAATGACGTTCATAAACGTCAGAATGAGCGCGTTCACGTTCATCAGGCAGATATACAGCACGTTCAGTTCACGTTCACCCAGAATATGAACGAGTTCATGAACGATCGTTCAATGAACTCGTTCAGGCACAACACTGTCTGTTATACAGAGTCAGTCTTATAGCTTTTGTCCATAATTAAAGGGAGAACTTATAGTGTGGTCTATGTGACTGCTGAGCTGTAGTTGGGGTGAGGAAGGAGTGGGGATGGTACCAAGGATTCTTGCCAAATATTAATACGTCTCAGTCACACTCTTTGGAAATATAGTCTATTCATGGGGGATAAGCAGTGATATGGAGCAGTATGGGTTAATGACAAAGCAGTTAAGATGCTGACTAGGAATGAAACTGAAAGGAGACCTGTGTTTTGGAAGTGAGACGAGAGGGACAGTGATCGTCTGCATAAGTGGTTAAAAAATAAACTATGTAAGATCAAAAAAGCCTGGTCTTTAAACCTCAACTGGCATTAGTGCAAAAACTTGCACTGTGAAAGAAGTGTTGATTAAAGACCACATTTTACTGCACTTCAAAAGGAAAAGCATGTGCGTGGGGAGGGGGGGTGTAGTACACAACCTAATTCTGAAAGGCACTGAGGTTGTTTGGGGTGGAAGTATTTTAGGGTATGGAAGAAAGCTCTGCAAAAAATTGCCAGAATTAGTTGAGAGTAATTACAGAATGCAGGTGCGATGTTTCAGGCTATGAGTCAAAAAGCCTGGAGATTGGATGTTGAGTAATGGACTGTCTGTGCAACAAGTTTAAAAAAAGATGTTTAAGAATCTGTCAAAGATGGAGAAAGGGTGAGGAATGTGTACTACAGGAGAAACAGGAAGTGTTAGTCAGGGGGAGCTGGTTTACTGTTATGGTGTCTTCAAAAGAAGAAAATCTGCAGAGATGATGTATGGGGTTAAAAATCATGAATTATTTCATGGGTTGGTAGCAGAATATTGGCATTTGTTTGGAAAGTTACCTTGGCAGTCGATATTGCTGAATGGACAGTAGAAAAGCTTCAGTGAAGCACCAGCTGGGTCTGCTTCCTGGATTTATGCCATTTCCATTCGACCATGCAAAGCTTAGCCCCTTATTAAAGCATGCGATTGTAGTGGGTTGAAATGGGGTGCAGATGACAGGATACAAGGTTATCGTATTTTGTGATTAGGCATTCTAAGTTTTCCCTATGGGCTAGGGCACAGTGGTTTGGAGTATTGCTTTGGAAGCATTCACAGAGGCGCTGTGTCCGGAATTGGAACGCTGTCGTGGTGAACAACAGTGCGTGTTGCGTGGCCTCATTGTTATCTGCTGGTATGTAGCCTCCTAATCAGTCCGTGATGTTTACCGTACTTGGGCCCTGTTTGACTTGGTACTGCCTATCCCAATAGGCTATACGGTGATCTTCTTCGGTCATTCCCCATCATACCTGTCAAGTTTTGGATTTGAAAATAAGGGAAATTCTCCGGCACCCACCGCGAGCCATCCCACCACCCCAACCAAGCTCCAGTGTCCCTTACATTTTAAGACAGGTGTACAAGAAATCTAAAATAACCACTTGTCATTTACATTTTCTTTTAATTTCTCATGTTCACTCATGTGGCTCTCTAGCATTCACTAATGACTTATTATACAGATTTGTTGCAGACTTTGTATCCGTGTTGAAGTCGTCACAGAAGGTGAAAGTAACGTTGTTTTTGGCACACAGCATTGCATTGTTAACCTCTGCATTTATGACCTGGTTAATGTTGTAAATGACCTGCAGGCTACAGCAGGTGGCAGTTCTCGCGAGGCTACTGACAGTTCAGTTTGGAGAGGCAGAGGAATTTTTTTTTTTAATGATATTATAATACGGGAGATTTACGGGAAAATACTAATACGGGAGGACGGCGGGAAAGAGGGGTAAAATACGGTAGTTTCCCGGCCAAAATGGGAGACTTGACATCTATGTTCCCCATACTGTATGAGCGGAAGAATTCCTTCTCCCGGACTGTGGTATGTGGCTACCTTAACTCCTTTCTTTTTTGTAGCTTAACTTTTACAGTATTTATGTATCTTTTTGCACCTTATATTTTCCACAGGTTGTAAGCTGCCTGTTACTGATTGGCTCTCCTTCTGGGGCAACGGTTGATGCTGTGCTGCTGTTTCGCTATGAGCACTCTGACGTTTTGCACATCGTCACTTCCGTGCTTACTGGCTCGTTTGGCTCCGTTGTGCGGCCAGGTCATCGGAGCGGAACTAATTTAGTGTGTTTTATGCTTTTGTGCTTTTCGTTTGAATCATTGAATCATGTTTTTGTAAAGCACACCGGTGACTAGTCTGCCGCAGTGCATGTACATGTAACTTTGCCTTAACGGTTGCTGTGCTTATTACTTGAGTGCCTTATGGTGTGTGTGTGTGTGTGTGTGTAGTGAGGTATTGCTGTGCTTGGTGTGACTACATTATTACCTGTGTGCATTTGTTATCTGTACCTGCCCGGCCCGAGTTACTGGCCAACTGGTGTGTTTGCGTAGTCTAGTGGACTCACTCTTGGTTCCCTGTCTTTTTCATCCCTGCTGGTGCAGTGTGGAAAATAATACATTTATTAGTTTTGTGAAATCCTGTCTCTGCTTCATCATGGCAATGAATCTGTGAGCCTCACCTGTGCAAATATAGAATGTGTGTAGATAATTCCTAGGCGGTAGCCATCCCCCTAGGTGGCGTAGTCAACAGATTCCAATCTTTACCCTTGTGCCACTATACTATGAAGATAATGCATGAAAGTTATGGCAGCCTTGAAGTCAAAACAAAGTGAATTGATGGAGGCTGATAATACAGACGCAGTAATCAAGCCAAGTCAATTCATATAAAAAGCACATTTACAAACACGAAGCGTTCACGCAAATCCTGTACAATACAAAAGTGCGTATACAAGAGCACAGATTAACACTGAAATTGATATTAACAAGCTGATCACATTTTAACCATCAATTGCTTCAAATGCTAAGGAGTAAAACTATATTTAATCTTGATTTAAAAGTCATCATCGGCGATCACTGGGAGTCGAAGATGATGGTCCACCTGGGGAGTCCTTATTGTGGATCTTCAGATGGCTGGAGAGGCCAATTCTCGAACCCTAACCCTTGTCACCATGTGGACATGGATATAGTGCTGTTCCCTGTAAAGCACCTCATACATACCTCTGGGACCTGGCCTCAAGTCTCCTCAAGGTTTTCTATGTTTGTGCAATTTGCATGTCTACACCGTGTGGTTGTGAGTTTCCTCTAGCTACTCTGTTTTCCCCCCACAGTCCAAAAACTTACTAAGGCTAATTGGAGTTACCAAATTTCCTGTATCTGAATGGTGCGTGAGTGTGCCCTGTGATGGGTTGGTGTCCCATTCTGGGTTGTTCCCTGCCTTGCATCCATTGGCTCCAGGCCCCCTTGATCATGAATAAGATAAGTTGTTTCTGAAAATGTATGGCTTGTTCAAATCACATGACTGGTAGAGTGATGTCATCAAATCCCTGTTAAGCTAGCCCCTTAATTCCAAAGACTGACTGACCCTAGTATCTCAGTTGCATGTCACTTTGAATAACTGAGCTTTGAATAGAATGACTATGAATAAGTTTAATTCTGTTTTATTATTGTTTTTCTTTTGATGGTGTGGTTTTATGTGTAATAAGCAATCGATTTACATATTGTCATACTAGCTACAATAGGCGACAGGTGTGTGGCTAGGAAAGCGAGTGTAACATTTTTACGCGCTTCGCATAGTGTAATGTGTAGAAATTTGCTTCTGTACACTGGAGCAATTTGACTTATTCTAGTTTACAAAACAAATAACAGAAAAAGATGCCCTGTGTCTGTGCAAGTCCCTGCAAGCAAAGCCCCATAACTCTGGCAAGCAACTGGATGACTGAAAATGAGGCTCCTGTTTTTTATGGACAACAGTCAAATCTACGGTGCTTTCCAGTCCCACCAATTACAACAAATCCTCTTTTAAAACAACAGGGTTGCCAACTTCGGTCTGCTGGCTGGAGTGAGATTTTCAATTCGAGACAAGTCTGCACACACATTTACATATATATAACAGCTTTATTACCTTGTAAATAGTCTATAGGGTTTGCAAACTGCCCCAGCGCTTATAATTTAAATTTGTCGTAAGATCTCTTGCATGAGCGTGAGAGTCTGAAAGTATGTCATGCTGGATGCGTGAGAGCTGGCAAACTGAAACGAAGTTCCAAAACTCTGTGAAACATTTACAAGAAATCAACCCGCCTGTCTCCTATATTGGGTGCATAAATATTTACAGAATAAAATATGCCTTCAATGTCAACTTTAACTAATAAAAGACGACCATATACAGCAGCGGTCAGCAACCCTGTTCCTGCAGATCAGAGCTATGGTGCAGCCCTAATTTAACACCCGATTTCGATAATCAGGACCTTCAGTAGCATCTCAGTCTTTGAGCCAAAGATTAGCTTCAAAGTCGCTGGCTCCAGTACTTATCTGTATAAATTAGGGCTGCACCTAAGCTCTGTAGGAACAGGGTTGATCTGCAGGAATAGGCTTGCTGACCATTCGCTCTCGTTGTCAGTGAAAATTGAACAGCGTCCCCTGCACTTAATCTAGTTCCATGACTAAGGACATGCCAGCCATTCTCCACAGTCCCCAGCCAGCTTCATTATCGCTGAAGAAACGTGACATGCAGCATGTTTGCCTGTCTCTGCTGCCATTTGTGTCAAATGATGTCATCCTTGGGGTCCCCTAGGGAGCAAACAGAAGGTAGAGCCAGAACAGTGTTAAGATGGACACAACATAGTTTATGAAACATCAGTGACAAAAAGATTTCCGGACTTTTTTCCAAAACCTTTTTTCTCTACATTATTGCACTTTCTAATTAATGTTAAGACATTTTTCTCACTTAACAGCTGAACTCCTACCATCTTTTGGAAATAAGAATCAGATTAGCTCTGTTCAACCCATTAAAAAGCCAGCTAAGCGATGTGTACGCGTCAACAGTGTCAGTGTTGGTATTACAGTGTGGCAGCACCAATGCCACTTCCATGTTCCCAAATCCATCTGGTTCCTGCACTTTATCAACTGCAGCGACCAGGGGTGGGTCCACCTCAGGCTCCCGACTGACATGCCAGCGCAGCCCCAGCCGCTCCCGCTTCCCTGCAGTTTCCCGCCTCCTGCTCCCTGTCCGAACAGGTGGATCGTTCTTGCCCCACATGCCCACATTTGGAGCAGGGCAGGCCGCCTGTACCCACATACGCCAAATACATACTCCCGTCAACTTTCACTCGGAGAGAAACAGCAAGCGTGCAGTTTGGCAAGTTTAAAAACATGCTAAATGGTTTCGCCTGCGCGTTTTAAGGACGGATGGCAGGTTTAAAAGAACCGCCTTTCCAAGCCAGAGTCAGCAATTAACGATGGCATGTCAGAAAAAGCAGCTTTACCGGATGGGCATGGAGTGTGGTGACTTGCACAGACTTGTCGCTGAAAACGAGTCCATTGATCATCCTAAACCACTCCTACCACTATATTTATACTGCAAGCGGGCAAAATCATGCCAAACGTACTTTCCGAGTATAAGAAGACACACATCATAATAGAATCTGGAAAATGGCTGCTAAAACTTCATCTATGGACGAGGAGCTCTCTTGTTGCATTTGCTCTGATTTCTTCAGGGATCCTGTCTTCCTGAAGTGTGCCCACAGCTTCTGTGGAGCCTGTCTGCAGAGGTTCTGGGCACAGAACAGCTCTCGGGAGTGTCCACTGTGCCGGAGGAAATCCTCTGTGGGCGATCCCCCTCTTAACATCGTCTTAAGAAACGTTGTGGAACTGTATTCAAAGCAAAGGAGTGAAAGAGAGGTGGTAGAGAAGAGTGCATCTCGCTGCAGTCTCCATGGAGAGAAAATTCTGCTCTTCTGTATAGAAGACCAGGAGCCCATCTGTGTGGTGTGTCTCACTGCAAAGAAACGGAGAAACCACCAACTCTGTCCAGTGGAAGAAGCTGTGCAGGATAAGAAGGTATTCTCTTCTATATCATTCAGCCACTGACACTTGCACACAGCTAAATGTAATGGCCATCAATATAATATGATAAAAGCATATCTAGAGCAGAAGAAATTCACACTCGACTAAACGAAAACCCAAACGTAATACAAAGTTGTTTTAGTTTCTGTCATGGTTTTAGAATAGGGATCATGACTTACAGTACTGTCAGTTTTCTAAACTGTGGGAGTTTGTAGATATCCAAAAAACAGGTCTGCTTATTTTCTATATGTTTCTGCTTGCAGATTGGGTGGGGTTCTGGCGGGAAAGACTTCACGAGTTTATCCATTTCCGTGTGATGCCTGTCCCAGCATGCTTTGTGGCTTACATGATATCAGATTCTCTTTGGTTCATTAGTTCATTGCATTCGTTTTTAGTTGAATCCAAAGGTTATTCTTCAGTGACAATTTGTGGTTTATTATTATGTTGTTCTTTGTATGGTTCTGTATGTTTTGTGCTGTGATTTGGTCGTCCACTGTCATGTCATGTGTGATCATACCATGGTCTCTAATGTTTGATAGGTTTTTTTTTCCCGATTACAGTATCTTTATATGAATCCTAAGTTACATAATTAATAGGTTATATGGTACTTTTATACACATGTAAAGATGCTTGATATGATTGGTAGTTTGTATGACATCACTAGTAGATAAACTTCTGCCAATGTCATGGAATATGTCTTGTCTTCACATTCCTTTTGCACTTTTATTATACAGTATATAGCATATTGTCTAGTCAGAAGTAAATGTGTAAATGTAGTATGTGAGGTATACTGGGAGCAATGCAGATTAGGCTTCTATGCCTGTGTTTGCAAGTTCGCCAGTTCAAATCCTGTCCTCAGCAAAATAGTCAAATCTCCACTGGGCTCTTAAGGTTGACCCTTTACTCCACAAAAAGCTCCAGAGGCTCGATTTCAGGTTCAGGATTCACACCAATATTATGAAATAAGCATGTTATGTATCACATGTCAACCATGTGTTGAATGAATCTCTCATTACATGTCTGTATATTTTATCTCAGAAGGACGTCAGGGCTTCACTGATTTTATTAAAGGAAAAGCTGGAGAAGTTTACAAAAGTTAAGCAAGAGTTTGAGGAAACAGCCAAACACATCAAGGTATGGAGATTTATTCTGAGAAAGTAAAAGTTCACTGTGGAAATTACCTTCAGGTTTACACAGCATTTCTCACTTTCAGAGTCAGTCCCAGCAAACCGAGAAGAGGATAAAGGAGGAATTTGAGAAACTCCATCAGTTCCTGAGAGAGGAAGAGGAGGCCAGACTGTCTGTACTGAGAGAGGAAGAGGTGCAGAAGAGCAAGAGGATGAAGGATGAGATAGAAAACATCTCCCAACAGGTCTCCACCCTGTCAGAGAAGATCAGAGATATTGAGAAGATCATGGAAGCTGAAGACATCTCCTTCTTGAAGGTAGGAGATGATTTTCCTGCATTGTTCTGTGTGTTTGCTGGCTGAGACAAACAGTCCTAATGTGTGTCTGAAGCAGATATAAGGAGGTAAAACATCTCAGTGACATTGACCATTTTCCTGATGGAATTTCATTGTGTTGCCTGATGATTTACTGTGGAAGACTATATAATATTTTTCATAAAATAATTTTGTTTTCCTCTGTTTCAGACCATCAAGTACATCAAGGAAAAGTATGTAATAACTGTCCTCATATTTTAATTACTTCTTACGCAGTCAAGCTTAAAAGTGGCAGATGATCCCAGAATTTGTAAAGAATTAGATGGGGACCCCCCCCCCCCCCCAGTTTACCTGCCTCTCTCTCTCTCTTTCTCTCTCTCTCTCTCACACACACACACACACACGCAAACACACATATTCCTTAATGAATCTTTAATCCAATCAACAAATTATCTGGACTGAGTTGAGTTAATGATGCTACAAACTCTCAGTCACCTTCCTCTTGTGTGTCTGACTCCCTTCAGACCCCACAGCATCACTCACTCCTGCCTGTCTTTGCAGAGCCCAGTGCTCACTGCAGTACCCAAAGCTGCCTTCAGGGGCACTGATAGATGTGACCAAACACCTGGGCTCTCTGAGGTTCAAAGTCTGGGAGAAGATGCTGGAGATTGTGCAGTACAGTGAGTACTGGGGGAAATGGCTGTATAAAGCAGAGAGCAGTATCTGAGTGGATTACACTGTCACTCACTGGGAGCTCAGCCTAGCAGCACTGGTACAGTGAGTACTGGGGGAAATGGCTGTATAAAGCAGACAGCAGTATCTGAGTGGATTATACTGTCAGTGGGAGCTCAGCCTAGCAGCACTGGTACAGTGAGTACTGGGGGAAATGGCTGTATAAAGCAGAGACCAGTATCTGAGTGGATTACACTGTCACTCACTGGGAGCTCAGCCTAGCAGCACTGGTACAGTGAGTACTGGGGAAAATGGCTGTATAAAGCAGAGAGCAGTATCTGAGTGGATTATTCTGTCACTCAGTGGGAGCTCAGCCTAGCAGCACTGGTACAGTGAGTACTGGGGGAAATGGCTGTATAAAGCAGAGAGCAGTGTCTGAGTGGATTATACTGTCACTCACTGGGAGCTCAGCATAGCAGCACTGGTACAGTGAGTTCTGAGGGATATGGCTCTATAAAGCAGAGAGCAGTATCTGAGTGGATTATTCTGTCACTCACTGGGAGCTCAGCCTTGCAGCACTGGTACAGTGAGTACTGGGGGAAATGGCTGTATAAAGCAGACAGCAGTATCTGAGTGGATTATTCTGTCACTCAGTGGGAGCTCAGCCTAGCAGCACTGGTACAGTGAGTACTGGGGGAAATGGCTGTATAAAGCAGACAGCAGTATCTGAGTGGATTATTCTGTCACTCAGTGGGAGCTCAGCCTTGCAGCACTGGTACAGTGAGTACTGGGGGAAATGGCTGTATAAAGCAGACAGCAGTATCTGAGTGGATTATTCTGTCACTCAGTGGGAGCTCAGGCTAGCAGCACTGGTACAGTGAGTACTGGGGGAAATGGCTGTATAAAGCAGACAGCAGTATCTGAGTGGATTATTCTGTTACTCAGTGGGAGCTCAGCCTTGCAGCACTGGTACAGTGAGTACTGGGGGAAATGGCTGTACTGTATAAAGCAGACAGCAGTATCTGAGTGGATTATTCTGTCACTCAGTGGGAGCTCAGCCTAGCAGCACTGGTACCTCAGCTGGCTCCCTGACAGCTGTGTGTCTGTGATGTTAGGGAGCAGAGCAGATGGGTGTATAGAGAAAAACAATGTTTAGTCTTTATTAGTATTTTTAAAATGCTCAAGAAATTAATTGGCATTCTTCTTAAAAAATACTGACAGATAGAAACGTTTAAATGCTTCATAATTTCCTGTTTTCACACAAACGTATATCAGTTTAGATTAGACAAAATAATTGCCTTTAAGAGCCACTTTAATAAAAAGTAGCATGTTATTCTTACCAGTTTACACTGTATTTGTCCAGCTTCCATTTGTGAAATGTTAACCTGTGCAAATGCTAATGTTGGTTTTTTTTACTGTATTGAGAAAAATGATTAACTTTCTCTTTAACCCACAGCTCCTGTGACCCTAGACCTGAACACTGCACACCCCTGGCTCTCTGTGTCTGATGATCTAACCAGTCTGAGAGACACTGGAGTTAAACAGCAGTTACCCGACAACCCCGAGAGGTTCACTCACTATGTGAATGTGCTGGGCTCTGAGGGGTTTAACTCAGGAAAACGCAGCTGGGAGGTGACATTGGGGGACAAATCTGAGTGGGATGTAGGAGTGGTAAAGGGATCCGCCATGAGGAGGGGGAAGTTTACATGCAGCCCACAGAATGGATTCTGGGTAATAGGTCTGCGGAATGGTGATGAGTACAAAGCATTCACTTCACCATCAACCCGCCTGAGAGTGAAGTGGAAACCGCGGAGGATCAGAGTGCAGCTGGACTATGACAGGGGGGAGGTGTCCTTCTTCAACCCTGCTGACATGTCACTCATCTACACCTTTAAAGACAGGTTCACTGGGACCCTGTTTCCAGTTTTCTCTCCATGTGTGAATAATAAAGGAAGCAACACTGGAGCCCTGAAGATCTGCCCAGTAAGGCTGTCTGTGACAGCGGAGTCTGATCGAGTCCTCATATACCAGTAAAGGTGCCTGTGACAATGATGTTATTCCAGTAAATTTGTCTGTAACAATGTCATCCCAGTTAAGGTGCCAGAACCAGTTCTAATGTCCCAGTAAAGGTGTCTGTGACAGTGATGTTATTCCAATAAATACATATGTGACATTGATGTCATCCCAGTAAAGGTGTCTGAACCAGTCCTCATGTCCAAGTAAAGGTGTCTGTGACAGCAATGTCATCCCAGTAAAGGTGTCTGAACCAGTCCTCAAGTTCCAGTGAGGGTGTCATAAACCTGTAAACAGTTTGTTTCACAAACACTTTCTATATGATAGAAAGTTGTAGAAAGGAAAACTCTGCTGACTGTGTGTATGTATCCGCAGACGCGCAGTAAGCACCAGGGACGGATGGGATGGGTCCCCTTCAGATTCAGAGTGACCTCGATCCGTCCCCCCACTTACAGAACGAAAAAACAGCATCTGCTGTCTTTGCATAAGGAAAAAATATCCTTGGTCCCCCCCAATTCAAAAATCCTATCTGCGCCACTGTGTATCAGTCAATACTTAAGAGTACTCATTAGTACTCAGACTTTGTCGAGCAAGTGGGAGAGGTGATGAAAATGATACCTATTATGGACTCTGTGATCCTACTGGGTAACTTCAATGCACATGTGGAAGAAATACCTGGAAGGTCATGATTATTATTGCCTCCTAGATCTAATTGTGATAGTGAACTTCTTGTTGAGCTTCTGTGTAAGCCTTTGATTGACCATAACAATCACCACATTCAAACACCTTTGACAAAAGCATCGGCTAAATTATTGTAAATAAAGGCTGTGTCCTCATCCTTGTCACAAAGTCGAGGTCCTTTAGAGTACATTTCCTGGAGTCTGTTACAAAGCGCTATGGGGTGACCTTCCTGCTATCCGCAGATGTTGCCATTCTTTCGGCCTTATTAAACCAGAACATCCAGCATCCACTTGAGTGGTGTGATACAGCAGGGAAATGAAGCAGGTTTGATTTCAGCATCTACAAATGTAAGGCCATGGTCTTTTCTCAAAAAAGAATGGATTGCTCAGTTCAGGTAAGCAGAGAAAGTCTGCCCTTGGTGAAGGAATTTCAGTACCTCAGGATTTTGTTCTTGTCCTTGTTGTAATGGTAAAAGGGAACATGAGACTGACAGGCGAATCGGTTCAGTGGATGCAATTAAGAGCAGATGCGGGATAAGGCAGCAAGCCGTCAGTGGAGGAAAGCTGTTTACCTGTCAGTCTGTGCCCCTATCCTCAGCTATAATTATGAGCTGGGGGAACTGACCGAACCCACAAGATCCTCAGTAAAAGTCCCTCAAATGGAGTTTCTCCTCAAGACAAGGGCTCACTCTCTATGACAGGGGTGGAGGAGGAGGTCAAACTTGAGAGACCTCAAAATAGAGTCATTACCCCTTCACATCAAGGAGAGTCCTCTCAGTTGATATGGGCATTTCCTACTCCTTAGCCAGCTCCCAACAGAGCTGTTCTGGGCACTGTCTGCTCAGTAGACCAGGACAAACTGGAGGGATTATGTTCCCTGGCTTCTTTGGGAATGCCTGGCAATGCCAGAAAGCAAGCCTGAATCTTTGGCCTTGGAAGAGAGGTGTGGCCTCTTGTGCTTGGCGTGCTGCCTCTGTGACCCTCACCAGGAGAAGCAAATTGAAAATGGATGGATAGATAAGTATTATCAGATAATTATTATCAATAATTAACAGATGGCACGGCAGGGAAATTCTTTGATCACTCTAGGCAGCGTCATCAAATTTACAGGAAAGGCGTTATTAATACTGAATGATAATAGCTGCCAGCATCAGCTTCATGGCGGGTGGCTTGCAAAAAATGCTTCTCAGCATTACTGTTCATTTTGTGCTCATTCTCTGCTGACATTACAGTCTCTTCACCTGGATGGGTGCTCAGGTGCTCCAAGGTACTGTGTGTACATTAGGTGATAGTTAAGGGGGCAGTAGGTTTTAGCCAATGCTGCGGTGGACTTCCAGAGGCCCTGCTGGTTGGGTGCCACAGTAAGCTAATGGAACCGTAGACAGAAGTCCTTTTTAATGTATGCTTGCTCCATCTGTTTCTGAAACCTGCAGCAGGAAGCAAAATTTTGGCCCAGAAAACCACAGGCTGTGATTAATGGGATCAGTAAGGTAACAACCAAAGAAAATGCAAAAACTGCACATTCTATATACCTTTCTATAATATACAATCTATATACAAACTATTATTATTATGAAATTGAATACATCCATCCATCCATCCATCTTCTTGTCCTATTCAGGGTTTTGGGGATCCAGAGCCTATCCCAAGGCTATAGGCACAAGGCAGGAAACAACCCAGGATGGGGCGCTAACCCATTGCAGGACATACTGTAATATGAAATTTTATTCCATTGTCATTTTAAATCCAATAACAATTGTAGAATAATTGCTACAGTAGCTCTTGTGGTACAATAGAATAGAGCTGAGCTATCCTGGCCCTGATTGACCTAAACTGTATTTCCCAAACTCATATCTGTAGGCAGATAGGACAGTCTGGAGAAAAATGTAATGCGTACAGAAAGCAAGAGAAAGACGTAAGCAAATGTGTGATGACTTCCGAATACATAAATACACATGTACAGTACTACACCTTCTCCAAAAATCTCCACGGGACATTTGTTATGAGTACAACATAATGTCCCATCACTTTTCTGGAGTTTATCTTTGTTTTTGACAAGTTAAACAGGATTCAGAAATAGTGAACATGAACATGATATTAAATACATCAAAAACAATTATATTCTAATTGAATTTTATTCCATTAAATTATTAATTGTAACATTGTCTTTTAACTTTTTGAACCATCTTTTTATGTCAGGTTTTCATTTGCCAAGAACAACCCAGGATGGGGCACCAACCCATCGCAGGACATAACATGAAAATTTATTTATTAGTCTATTTTAAAGCCAATACTATTATATCTTATTGTTATATGTTATATTATTATATATTAGTGTTATACAGTAGTGTTATAAATATTAATGGAAAAATAAATGAATGTGTTGAAAATATATATTTATATTTTAATAATGTGTTTTGCATTTTTATGTGAATTAGCACCTTTGAAGAGGCGGTTTGTTTCTCATTAACTTTCTACTCGCATTTGGAAAACAGAATAAAACCAAAGGCCCAATCTGCCCACCCATGCAAAGTCACAAAGCAGCAAAACATTTAAAGCTGAAAGGGATTATAAATACGCTGGTCTCCTTCAGTCTGGGTTAACCTGCAGAGTCAATATATCATTGTGTTATCAATAGTCCTCTTAGGTGTCCCATCTGCCTGTGAAGACAGCGGGGAAAGAGCTCATGCAGCACATCATCTGTTAAACTTCCTCTCTTTAATCCCACTCAAATCCATCTTCATGTCATTTCCACCCACCACAATTCAAAATTAAAACATATACTTCTGTCTTCAGAGAATATAAAGGGGAAAAGATCTAAAACCAAGGTAATACTGCTCTCTTGCAAAACACCTGGTGCAGAAGCCCTTGTATAGGACACAGTGATTTGTGAATACCAGTAACTCGCATTTACCACCTATCATGTTGGCAATTTCCCTTATCTAATGCAGCCATTTAAATTGGCAGCATTATGAAGCCAAAGTGGCAATATGATTGAATTGGATAGAAAAGAATAATAATAAAAAAATATATCTTCTATATTTGATAGTAAGTTTTACTCTTTATTGCGGTACTTCCTGTGGATTTCCATTTTGTGAAATTCTGTCAGGATCCTTCTTCCCACCACTTATCCTGAACTGGGTTGTGGGGGATCTGAGAGCTCATCCTCGGCAGCATAAAGCACAAGGCTGGGCTGCATCCCTGAAAGGAAGCCTGTCCATCACAGGTTAATTCTACTGGACGTATAGGCATTGTAAAAGCTTCTGTTCGGCAGAGACTGAGCCATTTTAACTTGGTAATGACGGGATTGATAACATTCCTGTATCAAACGTAGCGCTCTGCATTTAGTATGCAGTTCACCCTCGTCTTTCTGCAGCACCTTTTCTCACACTCCTCTAGCAACATTCAGAAGCTCTTCTATTAACTTTGTACCATTTGTGATGATTGAGTTGGACAGGGAGTGAAGCTGTGATTTAACTGCACAGTTGGTGCTTTGGACAGATGGCAGGGGAGGTGCCACTGGGAGTGATCAGAGGAGTGATCAGAGGAGTGTTCAGAGGAGTGTTCAGAGGTGGGGAGTTCTGGCCTGGATTTTGGCCTGTTCTTTCTCTGATCACTTTCCCCACCAGTCTTACATTCTGTCATTCAGGTTCCTTACATATAGTTCCTTATTTTGCATTATTGTGCATTACTACAGACTTGCAGCGTTTTACACGCACCTTGGTTATTCTTGCATGGCCTTATTTGCAGCAATGATTTTTGTGGGCATGAGATAGATGCTGCCTGGGGACAGTTTAGCAAAACAGAGACTTTGGTAATCTTTATATATTACATCTAGCTCTTGTACATTTTCTAATTTTAATTCTTTGGATATACAGTACTGTGCAAAAGTCTTAGACAGTCCAAAGAAATGTTTAAAGCTGTTTATCTGGGTAGCAAGTGTACTTTGGCTTAGAACAAAAAACACAATTTAACATTAGAACATGTGCAAATTAAGAGTAACACAATAAAAACTAGTAATAATTACTTCTGTTTTCAAAAAAGTTACTGATATCTAGTTTCAGTTCCCAAACTTCTCCTCAGGGGCACCTCAGCCGCTCCATGATTTTGTTAAATTTCACCAACAGCTCAATTAAATAATTAAATAAATAAAAAAGTCAGTGACAGATTGACTTGCTGTATGAGGTGCGCTAGTGGCCAAGTCAAAAAATACATGGCTGCACTGGACGGTCGCTGCAAATACTGGGGTGATTTTAGCAGAGGTTCTGAAATGGCTAAGCTGACACACTTTAATATAGGCATAATATCATAGTTTTACACCAACACAAGGATAATCTAAACATCATTTTCTTTGCCTGCCTAAGACTTTTGCACAGTACTGTATATGTGTCTGATTATGAAAGTACCCTTTATCAAATGGGCATTTTTTCATTTATATTACTGTCACACCTGTCCCTGATTACTAAGGTAATTGAACCTGCTCTAGGCTGGGTGTCATTAGAGCACAACCTTATCTAAGCAGAGCACTGAGCGCTTTCCATAGCTTGGTTATTATCATTGCTCTTTAAGCAAAGGGCTCCTTTGCTTCCTCGTCAGAGATCAGAGATTAGAGGTCAGAGGTTAGTTTTAGGAATGAGATGCTGTAGGTCTGTTTCCTCTGTGGCTGTCAGTAGCCAGCAGTTACTGCCTTGGTGGTTTGGGTGGCTTGGGGTTATGGTTGGGATTTGTATGGTCTTTGTTGACTGGCATCTTGCTTTGGGCTTCTGGCTGGCCAGGTTGGGGATTCATGATCCCAAGTAGCTAGTGTACCGAGCCGCTGGTGTCCTGTCATTGGAGGTTTTCTTTGTGTGTCTTGGGTTTTGGGTACTTGCTCCCTTTAGGTTCCCTGGTTTGGGATCTCCAATCCTCTCTGCTTGAGTCTGCCTTCTGGTTCACCTCATCCCGGAGCCATCCATCCAGTTAGTGGTGTAACTCCTCTTGGTTCCTAGTTTCCAACAGCATTTGAACAGTTCGCTTCAACGGGTAGGGGACAGAAAAGCTGGCATGATGGATGGATGGATGGCCCAGGTTGGGTGTTTTGTCACAGATCTCACTCATGGAAGGCTAATAAATGTCTTTTTAAACTATAAGCTCATAAGTCATGACAAATGCCTCCTCATTGGCTCTAGTCAAGTAATCCAGCAAATGTCAGCAGGTGTCGCTGGTCTCCCCTTTTTTCGTGTTTGAGTGCTTTGTGATTATGACCTCACCTCTCTTGTTGTTCCCAGCCCTAATGTTTGGTTGATTGTAGTTGGCCCACACCCGTCCCTCATCCCTGGTTAGCTGTATTTGTGCCTGCCCTTGTTCCTCAGTTGGTCATTGTGTTTCTAGCTGTTGCTGCTGTTCTACTACGTTTTGTTTCCTGTGTTGCCCCTGCTTTAGTTTGCTGTAGTCTTTACCTACATTGTTTTGACCCCTGGTGATCCTTTTTGTTTACTGTGTGGGGTGTTTTTTTCTGAGTTTAATAGAGTCATGTCCTACTGCGCCACAACAAGGATCGCCTGTCCATAATGCTAAACTTCACAGGTTTCAATAGTTCAGTTCAGCATGATGGCATGGTGGGTGGTTCTGTTTCCTCACACCTCCAGACTCTCAGCTCTGTGTATAGAGTTTACATAATCTCTCCTTACAGCACCAGTTTCCTTCCACAGGAAATCATCTCTGAATTGCTCATTGTGTGTGATTTTTTTTGTCGGTATGTGTCAGGCAATGGACTGGCATCCCATCCAGGCTGGACCCCTGCTTCGCTCCCTGTGCTGGCTGGGATACCTGTCTCTGACCCCATATCCCTGACCAAGGTTAGTGACTGGGAGATGGATGAATTTAATTAATACTTCATTGTCTTTGCTGAATCCTTCATCTGAGAATATTTGCTTGGGGCACATCAATGAATAACCTTCAAGACTGAACCATCAGCCGCACAAGTCTGGGTCCTTAAGTCATCAGATGAAGATGAAGAACCATAGGCTGAATTTAAGCCTTTCGAGATCTTGTTGAATGCCAGGTATTTTTTTGCCGTAGACTTTTTAAATTGTTATATTCAAAGTTAGTAAATTGTCATTAGAGTGCAATACAATGTGCAGTCTTCAGAAACACTGACAGCAGAATGGGGGGGTTGCACAGAGCGGGTCAGTGACTTGCGACAATTTGGCACCATCATAAGATGCCATCTTTCCAAAAAAGTCAGTTCACCAACATTCTGCCCTGACAAAGCTGCTTAGGTGTGATGCAAACAAAATGAGTGGGAAGTGTACATGGCTGGAAGCTAATTTGGTTGAGAAGAGGCAGGTCGCAAACTCACAGAAAGGGAGCTAAAGACCCAGCATTACAGTTTTTTCCAATCATTTTAACACGTGTCTCAATACCATGTCCACTTTTTCAAAACACTTAACACATGCACCATACCATTGGACTCTGTGAGCTAAACTATGTATACTTTTGCATTGCTTTGACACAATATGCATTCAATCACCACTTCCCCCAAATATCATGAATACTTCTCTCAGTAAGTGTTCGTCACCAGCAAAACTTTGTACTACTACAGCCGATTTTTCAGACGTTTAGATAATCTATTGAAAGGTCAAAACCTTCAGGTCAAAACCAAAAATTGAAATATGCTGCATTTTGATAGACAAATAACACTATGCACTTGCACTAACCCAAATAAATACGCTTTTAGCATAAATTTCGTTATTTTTTTTCGTTTGCTGCTTTGTAACCATTTATACAATTGAGGTCATGGAGTGTCCCTTTCCTTTTTGTATCGCAACACAATGTGTTCTGTGCAAAAACAGTGGGTATGGCAACACATATACAGTATTACAGTAAAACATTTACATTTATTCATTTATTCAGACACTTTTATCCAAAAAAACTTTCAGTGAAGTGCTGTATCTACAGGGACAGTCCCCTTGGAGCAAGTTGGGGTCAAGGGCCTTGCTCAGGGGCACAATTGTGGCACCCCCTGGGAGTGAACTCACAATCTTCCAGTGTTCCTAATGGGAGCCTATACATCCCTAACTACTAGGCCACCACCATCCCCCTAGATCACCACTAAGCATTTTACAATGCTTGAAGCTGGAAAGCTGAATGCAAACACACACCTGCCTGTAATTACCTATCTAGCCAATTTGCCATATGTACAAAAGGGGGCATCTTTGGATTGGCATTTTCCATTGCCATTTTTCTTTATCTAGTGAAAAATGGATGCAGCAAGAGGCAGAGGAAGAGCAAGAAGACATCAACAGAGAGGAAGAGGAAGAACTATGGTTACTGATGAAATCAGAGCCACAGTAATTGACCATGTTGTAAATCATGGTCTGTCTCTGAGGGAAGCGGGTCTAAGAGTTCAGCCCCACCTGCCTAGATCCACAGAGGCATCAATTGTCAGGATTTTCAGGCAAAGCAACAGGTACTATACACTATTTAGAGCATTCTGACTGAAGGCATTTGATTGATGTGTATATTACTTTAGTGGTGTGATTTGAGGAAAGTCTTTCGGAAAAAAGCTGACGCATCGATGCATGTTTGTCTTTACTGTAGCCCACTACTGTACAATCCAGCGTTTACCCCCCACAGGAGGGAAAGGAAGAATTTACCAGTATTTGTGATTGTGTGGGACAATGTGGCCTTTCATCATTCCCGCCAAGTCACAGAGTGGTTTACTGCCCACCCCAGGATGATGTCATTATTCTTGCCACCATACTCTCCATTCCTCAACCACATTGAAGAATTTTTTTTTCTGCATGGGGATGGAAGGTATATGACCATCGGCCACATGATCAGATGTCGCTTTTAGATGCAATGGGTGTATGGACATCCATGTGGAGGACATCCAGAGCTGGATAAGGCACTCAAAGAGATTTTTTCCTTGGTGTATTGCAAGACAAAATATTTGGTGTGATGTCGATGAAAATGTATGGCCAAACGCAAAGGACGAATGGATCAGGCCAGGACAACAGTGTACGTAACTGTATGCAGTGAAACTTTGCTATTTGGCGTTTTTTGTTTTTTTTGTTTTTGTTTGGTATTGAATGTAATGTACTTTCAGTAGGTGGTTGAAATGTATTTTTCTTTTCCAGTGTATTGCGCAGTTGAATTTATTTACTGTATTATTTGTTTGTATTACAATGTTTACTGTAAGAAATGTTATACATTTTTCTTTTATTTTGCAATAACCATTGTGTGAGAATATAGGATACAACAACACATCATATGTGCCAGGGAAACCTTGAAATTTACCTGGAAGGCTCCGCACAAGAACTTCTAAAAGTTCTGCTCTGTGTATGTTGCAATACACAAAAACAAATTAACCAGCAACAACGCATCTCTTTGTTGCTGATGAAACTTTGAGAAACTGGAGACTTGCAACTCCATATAAGATTCTTCTCGTATGTCTCTATGTCTGTTATCAAAATGAATTGATCGTTTTGTCACCAAGGCTTCAAATGAGCAATTTTGTGGAGAGCTTATCTGTGTTTATGAAATTAAGGTGGCCGGCTGCAGCTGCAAATGTTTCCTCCATCATCCGTCTGTACAATATTCCTGCAATTATGTCCTGGAATAAACTTCAAACACCATTATATTGACACTGTCAAGTCTGCATTCAAATAAAATGTTTTGCTTTTAAAAGAAAGCAATGCTCTGAGTCACTCCACACGTTTATCCTGCAAATGTCACAAAGTGCCAATAAAACTCGGGTGTCATTTGGATTTTCTAATTGTTCTAAGGACAGGGAGGCCCTTCTGTTTAGGGGCTACGGAGGGTTAGGTGTCCAGTGGAATGCCTGTTTGAACTGTTTACTCGGGGATGGGCAGCTCTGGTACAGTTGAATTAGCAGGTGCAGTACAACATCTTGTACTACCTCATATCACTCATCTTATTTACTTAAGTAATAACTTGGTTAGTCATCCAATCCACTAAAATGCATGTATGGGACTAGTAATACTATGTGTCACAAAACTCAATCTATATGTACTTTTTGTGTGCTGAATAATTTGAGGCCAGCCAAAGACAAGACTTACTTTATCACTGCTGATATTTCATTTTGACATTTGATTTTGGGACTCGGCATCATGTAAAACCCTGCAGCACTGCTGAAGAGGTGGAAAGACCAAGGGGACACTGGCCACTTACTGCCTCCAGAACTCTGCACAGCTGGTTTCCATTCTTAATTCATGCCTTTACCACAGTGAATACTATTTTCCACAGTGAATACTCACATGTACATAAGACACCCTGAATGAATGAATTGATTTTCATTTAATGTATTATTCCTTGTTATTAAAATTTCTTTTCAATCATTCCTTCAAAAGAGGGTTAACTTGACTAAAAATGCTGCTGCATTAATACACTGTATGGATAAAAGTACTGGAACACGCCTCTTAATCATTGAATTCTGGTACTTTATTTAGACCCATTGTCACAGGTGTATAAAATCAAGCACCTAGCCCTGCAGTCAGGTTAACAAGCATTTGTGAAAGAATGGGTTATCTCAGTAAGGTTTCTGGTACTTTATCCTCAAACTGTTACTGTATAAATTAAACCATTGAGGTACCAGTGTGATATGTTTAACTTATAAGATTTTCAATTGTATTATATGATTAGTGGAGGAGAAGATACATTTCATTATTAAACACATTTTGGTTGTTCAGTGTTACAGCTCCATCGTTAGAAGCTTGTGGCTGAGGGCTAAAGATTAAGGCATGGGCTGGATTGGGGATGAAAAAACTTAATCTGGAGCTTAATAAAAACTAGGTCAACTAAGTCAAAAAAGAGAAAAACCCTTTTTTACGCAGCATTCTGGAAGTAGATGCAGCTCTAAGGATGGATAGACACCTTGTTTAATCACAGTGTCGTGGAAGATGATCTCAACAGCAAGAGCTAACAAGGAGCCTTGTCTTCCTAGCTGATGACAGGCTGGAAAAGGTATAATGCTCTGATCATATCTTCAGTCCAACCTGAATATTGGCCTGAATATCTTTGGAAGTTGTTTTCCAGTTGTTTAGACTTTAGCAAGACTGACACTTCTAGAAAAAATGTACTGATGGCATTGCCCAAAGTTAGTCAGGATTCAAACCAGTATTCAATGACTAACCTCAATTATTCTCATATTTTAAATGTTCATAGCTGTGTTTCATACATCATTATTATATTTCACACCAGAAAATGTAAAAAGAAATTACATTTGGCCTTTTTTCCCGTCAAAATGTCCGAATGTACTGCAACTGTTCAGGAACTCCAAGCAAATTCAATGTGAAATGTGCAGCAATGCTGACAATGAAGAGGGCTAATCCTTTTTACTTTATAGTAGCCTTTGTTCATGATATCCTGAGATAGCTGGCATGAAGATGAACTGACACTTTCTCAACATGTTGCAGAGGTGTATTTTTGGAACTAAGTCAGCCTTCTGAAAGATTCCCAAAGAATATTTCTTTAGAGTCAAAGCTGTAAGTGCTGTCTTTGTGTTGGCAGGATCTCATTTTTTCCCTTGCAGAAATAAAACAGAAAATTGCTGTAGCGATTATTCTGTTCAACCATAGCTAATTTGTTTACATTTAACGTCTTTTTATCGGCTGCCTATAGTCAACATAATATATAGCAATCCATATTAATAAACTGCTTTGTCAATAATAAGCCTGTGTATTTAATAAGAATAACTGGTAACACTTGATTTATAAGTAACGAACAAACGACGTCTAAACATCTAGCAGCCTAATTTCTTCCTATCTTACAAACTATATAGAGGGAAATATGGAATTTGTGGTTTTAAGTCTCTACAACCCATGAACAAGAACTTCATGGTTAATGAAACAAGTGTAATTGGCGTGTGAGGGTGTCTGTTTATGTCCCGCTTCATGAGAAGCAGCCCTGTGAGGACGACTGTTTGCGAATAATGTGTTACTGAATAGTAACAAAGTACTTTAGTCTTAAATGATTTAAAAATGTTTAAAAACACGATCTAATACATGAATTATCATTCGATAACATTTATAAATATTTAAATGTACATGAACTAACAATCTTTGAAATGTTATGTGATATTTGTTAATTACTTTTTAATGAAAGTTATTATAAAGTGTTACTTAATAATTTTTATATCCTTTTCTGTTGTTGGGAGCTTAACAGCAGTGGAAACTCAACAGGCTGTAAATACATATTAACCATAGTGTAACCTCTAATAGAAAGTGACATAGGTATGTGCTGGATATGTAACGATCATCAGACATGGTGAGGTCGTCTCCCACAGCTAGTTAATATAGCTGCAATATATTGTCTGAAAAAAGATTAATAAATGTGGGAGAGCAAGGTATTAAAAGTACCTCCTTAGATTTTCTTATGACTGAAGGGACAGTGACACCTGTCAAGATAACAAGTATTCCTTTCTTTTGAGGGCTTTCTTTGCGGCTTGCTGATTGGCAGTGCTGGGCAGAGCCGCATGACATTCATAGCACCCAAACCTCTGGAAAATCCTGGAAGTTTTACTATAGCTAGTACAGGTCAAGCCACTTTACACGTTACCAGAGTTTGAAGGCAGACCTGTTCAAAAGAAAGGAAGACTTGGGTCTCCAGGGTTCTCTGGTAGAGTCGTGTTAATTATGGATCGCTGTTCTGGCACTCTCTGCTTTTCAGAGTAGCTTCAGTGACAAACAACATCGAATGAGACGATGAGTCTAGCTGGAGAACATAAGGGGTAATTGACATGACTATACTAAACAGAATTACACATAGGCTCTATCATGATTGTTCCTCATACTAAATAACCTACATCAAGTAGTAGTAAGATCAATGTGATACAGAGAGTGCACATGAGTGCATGAGCTCGACTTGGGTCTGGAATATGTTGAGGCAGTAGTGAATCTATCTGGGAAGGGCCACGGTCTATAAAAAGGCTAAATCTGGAACTCCTAACAAGTTTAGAAGCATAAAGGCCACCAGCCACAAAGGAGAGATGGATGCCAACAGATCAAGTTCAAAAATGCATTGTCATATACAGTGTAAGAACACAACGTTCAGACGATGCAATGAAATTCTTACTTTGCTGTCTCCTTGTTCACAACCATAAGTAAAGTTAAATTGCTCTGTGCATTGCTACAAATGTGGTACCAATCAATGAATGTTTTGAGTAAGAGGGGGTGGCGTTGGATGCATTTTTTATGAGTCTGATTGCCTGTAGGTAGAAGCTATTTGTGAGTCTTGGTGCCCTTGATTTCGCACTCCTGTGTCGTCTTCCTGACGGCAGAAGTGTGAGCAGCCTTGTTGTGGGTGTGTACTGTCCTTAATAATGCTGTGGGCCTTCCTGATGACCCTGGTGGTGTTAATGTCCTGGATTGATGGGAAAGATGTTCCAGAGATGAACTGTGCAGCTTTTATCACACGCTGGAGAGCCTTCCTGTCCTGTCCTGAGCAGAGTAGTTTCCATGCCACACTGTGACGGATCTGGTGATGACATTCTCAACTGTACATCGGTAAAAGTTGCTGAGGATTTTCGTTGACATACCAAATTTCCTCACCCTTCTCAAGAGGTATAGCCTCTGCTCTGATTTCTTCCGGAGTTGGCAAGTGTTACTGTATGTGACCAGGTGAGATCCTCACTGATTTAGGTCCCCATGAATTTGATGGTTTTCACCCTTTTCCATCTCCTTCTCACCAATGTATACTGGGGTGTGCTGCTCCTTCCTCCTCCTCCTAGGATCAATAATCATCACCTTGGTCTTGTCTGCATTTACGGAGACATAATTTTCCTGACACCAGGCCACGAGTCCTGCTACTGCTAGTGAATACCTGGATTTATGTTGCTCTTTCAGGTGATAGGAGATGGTTTTCATTCAGACACACTGCAAATGAGAGCTTGGCTTGTAATGACTGTCACATTCTGCTTTGAAGGAATCACAAGACCTGATTATATTAATCCCTTGTTGACTTGAGGCTAAAGTTGTAGGATATTCTAGACCTGACCAGCATAGTCTTGGTGGGGGTGGGGGGTGGAGGGTTAGGTGGGCGACACTGGGGTCACATGGTACACAGACTGAGTTCTGTTAACCAGCTGATTGGCAGGTAGGTTGGGTAAATTGGGCTGTTCAGGTGTAATTAGTTGCCAGGATAAAAGGGGAGGCAGAGCAGAGGGAAGGAAGAAGAGCAGCAATTTGAGAGAGTTAGAGAGAGTAACTCCCAGGGTTTCTCTTGTTTTTCTGTTTTAAATCATGACAGTAGTTCTGTCTTTGAGTTGCTGCTATATGTTTGCGCTGATGAGCATAATGAATGTGGGGAGTAGGTCAGGAAGGAATGTTTGAGAATAAGCACCCCCACGAAAGCTACTCATGAAATGGTAAGTCCGCAAAACACTCACTAGAAATCGGCCACATATTTTTTGCAGATATATTATGGTTATACACATGCATTTGATTTTATCTTGGGCAATTAAGTGACACAATGTTACAGCTTTTAATTAATTCATTAATACCTTTTATTGATCCCCATGGGGACATTCTCCCCCTCTGAAGATAAGAGCAACCTGGCCGCAAAGGGTGGCCACCCATAACAGCACCCAGGGAGCTGAGGGTTGAGGGCCTTGCTCAAGAACCCACAAACGTGCCAAGGCTGGATTCGAACCAGCGACCTTCTGATCATAGGCACAGAGGCTTAGCTTGCTAACACTTTTCTTTTTTTTTGTAGAAGTAGCGTTCACTATAAATAAAGTTAGATACCACTGAAATAAGTTGTTCTCTGTGTACTAGTCAAGGAGAGAGAGTGTAAATAGTCCAGCCATT